>NC_136060.1:117018600-117618600 GCF_964261635.1 Lissotriton helveticus | reverse complement strand
TAAAGGTTCCTCGCAATTTTCGACTGTTGGAAGAACTTGAGGATGGCCAGAAAGGCGTTGGAGATGGAACAGTTAGCTGGGGCCTTGAAGACGATGAAGATATGACGCTCACAAGGTGGACAGGAATGATTATAGGACCCCCAAGAACAATTTATGAAAACAGAATATACAGCCTTAAAGTAGAATGTGGGCCGAAATATCCAGAATTACCTCCTTTTGCAAGATTTGTAACAAAAATAAATATGAGTGGCGTAAATAGTTCTAACGGAGCGGTGGATCCAAGAGCCATATCTGTTCTAGCAAAATGGCAGAATACATATAGCATCAAAGTTATCTTACAAGAGCTCCGGCGTCTTATGATGTCTAAAGAAAACATGAAACTTCCTCAGCCACCCGAAGGACAATGTTACAGCAATTAAAAAAGAAAAAAAGCCCCACTTTCAGTTTAAGCTGTTTTCATTTTCCACAGTAGTACATTTTATAGGTACATCTTGTAGGCCTCAGAGTATTGGAAAGGAGTTCCCATTCGACAGCAATTTTCTCTTGAGATACTGTAAACAATCTTGATTTTACATCTGAAATATAGGTTGTCCTATAACATAACTTTGCCATGTGTAATCACTGTCTGCATAGTTGAACTTCTGGTGTCAAGAAAAATCTATTTAAAATTATTACTGTTGGGAACATTGTGAAATATATAACTCAACTGTGAAAACATAATGACAAACAATTTGCTGCAGTTTTTACATTCTTTTTCAATGGAGTTGAAGCTCAGGGCTATTTATTAGTCTACACACGTTTCACTTCCAGTTTTACAGTAGACTATGTAGACTACTAAAGGGGATGTATTCTACCTTAGTCATCCCTCCCTCTGTGCTGTCTTTAGTAAAGGCTGGATGTGCTTGTGGACTCTTAGTTTTTAATAATATGACGTTTTCTTCCACACAACCTTCAACCAAGGTGGAGATTGTATTTGTTCTTCATTATCTGGCCTTGCGCAAGAAATTAAAAGTTGTCCCACTCTACCCAAAAGCTTAAATTTTTTTAATCATTTTTTCTTTTCATCAACCTGTGGAGAGACATGCTGTGATTTCTCTTCCCCTTACATTGTTAGTGTACATGTTTTAGAGTAAAATACTCACTTCACCTTTCATTTTTACTTATTGAATAAAGTCGCCATTTTCTCAATGTCATTGTGCATCTACTTGAGGAAATGATCCCTTCCAATTCATAAAGCAATGGCTCCTAACAGAGGAGGCCGTTGGTAAGAGCTGGATTTTGATGTATTAAAAATATTTCTGTTGCCGTAAGTTGCGGATCCCTATAGTTTTCAACAATTTGTTTAGCAAATAACCAAATTCATGTGTTGCCGACATTCTAAATAAAGCACTCCAGTACAGCGAGGCGATTAATTCGCAATGTAATTTTTGACAGGAAAGGTTGTTTTCAATAAATTGCACTCTACCCTTGCCCCGGCTATAATTGTTTGTTTTCGTGGTAGAGACGTACTTAATGTCTCGTAACAGTTTCCCCTTTTTATTACAGAGCCGGCATTTAAGCTGCTGAATTTAGAAACAAAAATGTGCATTGAAGAAGGTTGAAGGCTACAGTCTAACTCTTTATTAGACCTGCTGTTTTGGACCATTGTATACTGAAATGTGGATGAGAAACTTTGTAATTAAGTGCATTCTACATTTTGTTTTTGTTGGGAAAAGTCAGTGATTGTGTAAAGCCACTTCTTTTAAACCAGCAGTTGTCAAATCAGTGTACATTTAGTATATTCAGTTTCACTTTTTTAGAAACACTCAAAATAGTTGGAAGAATGAAACATCCATTGTAATTAAACAGAACAGTATTCCATAAGCAGCCTTTTTATTGTATCAGACCATTGCCTGATTTTAATATAATAAAAAGCGTGCATTAATATTAAAAAAAAAAAAAAAAAGAATAGAAATAATGATAAAATCACAGATCAAATAAACATCATGGATTATAAACAAAATTCAGATAGGATTAACGAACCCATTATTCACCCGATAAGAACAGCCGATTTCAATGAGAAAATAATAATAAATACCTTGAGTCAAGGGAGAAGAATAATCATAAATGGAGAAACAACACAAGACTCAAAATCAGAAGAAGCAAAATGGAATTCTCAAATAACAGAAGACAAACTGGTATTCACACCGGATTACCAGATAACAGGGGGTCAAGACTTCTTGAATAGAGGTAATATAATGCGGCTGCTGGGAGAAATACCAGAACTGGAAGACATTACATCCCAAAACCTTCTGTCTGTAGAATTTAAACACACAAAAAACAAACCAGAAGTAGAAGAGTCTTTAACCATCTGGTCGTCTAAGGACATAGTTGATAGAATACTTGCTATGAGCCCTTCCTTTGAAGCTTGAGGCATAAGACTAAGGCGGGAAGAACGGAAAAAATACCCATTCCCACTTTTAAAAAACACAACTACAAACAAAAGGAAAATGGAAGAGGTGAATACGCAAAAAACATGTCTAAAGGGAGCATGCTCAGTAACCCCGCAAAAAATATTACATAACACAAAAAGGCAAGAAAAGGCAGGGGTGCAAGGAGGAGCCCAGGAACAAACTACTGACTGGTCCTGGGTGGCATCGGCTTTGAGCAAAAAGTGTACCTAGCAAACCTAAACATTTAAAAGAAAATAGAAAATTAATGTTACAGATAACAGTTTGTAATCAAAATGATTTATTCGATACAAACCCACTTATGATCAATCTCTGCTCCTGGAATGTTCATGGTTTTAATAGCATGGGGCACGACCAAAAAACCATAAATTTCTTGGAACAGCACAATCTAATATTGCTACAAGAAACCTGGAACCTACATCAAACTTCCATCCCGGGTTACATTGAGTTTCACGTCCTCGCCGAAGAATTATCAAAATTTGGTCATCCGAGAGGAGGCTTGTCAACATACATCGCCCAGCATTACAGATGGCAAGCAGAAGAAGTAGACACGGGGGCAAAGTGGATACAAGTAATAAAACTTACGGTGAAGCTGGACCAGGGTCCATGTATTCATAACCTACTAGTGATCAACGTTTATGTACACCCTGAAAAGAAAAAGAAAAATGAAAAATTGATAACACTACTAACTTTAATCAAGGCATTGCAAAACGCCCATGAGTCATATTCCATGATAATCTCGGGGGATTTTAATAGCAATTTAACCAAAGATGACAAAATAATCCGAGCTCTCGGCAAATTGGACCTTTTTATCCTGAATAAGAATGACAATGGGGACAATGGCATACCTGTAACTTTTGTAAGCGGCAACCGGAAGTCAACAATAGACTTCACAATAATGAGCAAAAATTTAATATCGAAGGTGAGCTCATTTTCAATAGGGCAACTTGTGGAAAGTGATCACCTTCCACTAATTACCAAAATAAAAATGGTGGTTAGTAAGACGGAAAAACAAATCAACATCAATCAGTATACTGAAAAATTCAATCTGCGTAAACTGAAATGGGGAGGAAAGGAAATAAAACCAACAATGGATAAATTCAAAAACGAACTGCTCAGACTAACACCGGAAGAAAAAGAAAACCCAATAAAAACATGGGAATACCTATGTGAAGCCGTAACAAGGTGCCCCCCAATCAAAAATCATAAAGCGAAACGAATCAGTAGTGGGAAAAAGCCTTGGTATAATATTACCTTGAGAGAGGAAAAAAGGAAAATCGCACAAGAAGTCCGGAAGCAGGTATTAAATATAAAAAGTGGAATAAAACCAGACAAGTTGAAACTGAAAGCCATGCGGAAAAGATACAAGATCATGCTGAGTAACGCAAAAACATCATACCAAAATGAAATTTGGACTAAGTTACTAATTGCTGGGAAACACAAAAACGCTCGAACATTTTGGGGTATCATCAATAAATTGACAAAGGGTTACTCTCTAACACAGGAGGCAGGCATTGGAGAATGTAAGTGAATCCAACATGTCAAAAATATGTTTGTTCATTGATAGGGCAGATGGTCAAAACAGACAATGTATACCAGACTGTGAAACTTGCATTAGAAACTCCGAACATGCAGATAGTATCTTAAGAACAGGAAACAGACCTCCAGAAGAAACTCAGAAGATAACTGTGG
Source organism: Lissotriton helveticus (assembly GCF_964261635.1). NCBI lineage: Eukaryota > Metazoa > Chordata > Amphibia > Caudata > Salamandridae > Lissotriton > Lissotriton helveticus. Next base: position 117,614,458 of record NC_136060.1, on the reverse strand, counting down.
GTTGTGAAAATTGGAAACCTGAATTCACTTTCACTAGTAAATCAGAGAAATTAGTAGACACATTTCCAGAAACCCTGGTAACAACAGACCAACTAAAAACAATAATAAATCGCCTGAAAAAAGAGGGGGCACCGGGTCCCAATGGGCTTCCAAATTCCATCTTTAAACATTCGCCTGAATTCTGGGCAGACTATTTAACACCACTTTTTAATACAATTTACAACCAGAAAAAACTGCCCAGATCCTGGAATGGGAGCATAATTCACCCCGTTTTTAAACAAGGTGACCACAATGAGCCTGGGAACTACAGGCTGATTTCGCTGACAGATGTGGAGGCAAAATTATATGGGTCATGCTTATTATCACACCTCCAAGACTGGATGGAATACACGAATATAATACCGATGTTTCAAACGGGTTTCCGGCTAAGAACCGGTACACTAACAAACCTGATAACCCTGTCTATGTTAAAAGAAAAAGCAGAAAAAAGGAAGACAAAACTATACGCTTGTTTTATAGACCTGCGAGCAGCCTTCGACAGAGTGAACAGAACCCGACTATGGGGAAAACTAAGATCTTGGGGCCTCCCGAAGAAACTGCTTGTTAGACGGACCGGGAGGGTCGGCCGAGGATACGGGGAGAGGTCTCCGGGGAGAGCCGTCTCCAGTAAATCGTACAGACAAGTAACTTCCCCCCCACAGACGGACACCACACAATGATAAAGTTCAACGATACTTTATAGACAATTCTTCAAGTACGGTAGAATGGTACAAGGAGGTCTGGACTCAGGGGTCCCCTCTATTCTGGTCTCTGTTTGGGAAAAGGGTAGCGGGACAGTCTTGTTACCAAAACGATGGAAAATAGCTCTCAATCCTCGAGCTCGGTGGTGTAGATGAACGGGCCGCGGCGGAGCCAGCAGGTCCCGAGATGGATGAAGGCAGACGACGGTCCGCGGCAGAGCCAGCAGGTCCCGATGAAGGTGGTGGTTACAAACGGTCCGCGGCTACGCCAGCAGGTCCCGACGATGATGAAGGATAGGGTGGTTCCCAAAGCCGCGGCAGCGCCAGCAGGCAAGACGAGGGTGCACAAGACAGAGCTACGGCAGCGCCAGTAGTCCGTCAAGGATGAGTTCTTCTTTGCGTCTCTCGACTCCAAGATACAACTCCCGTCCTGCTCTGGAGCTGCCCCAGTTATAGGGCTGGTGTGCTTTGATGTCCGGACCCTCGCACTTGGAGGTCGGGAGGTCCGGGATGAGGGGGTTCAGACACCCAGCAGGGGGGTGGAGCCAGCGTCCGGGGAGGCGATGGGCGAGCGGCACTTGGCGGGTGAGAGCCATCGACACCTCCTGCTCCCATTGACTGACCAAGTAGCCCGCTCACCTCCTGGGTGGATGTTGGTGCCGGAATGTCTGAGGCCTGGCCAGGCCCAGGGTTGAGGTCGATCGGGGGCCAGGCGGCCTCGTGGTGGAGTGTCCAAGATGGCGCCCAGGATGGGCGCGCAGGCCGGTAGTGGGTCGGCCTACGGGGTCAACAGGTTCGAGTGTAGGGGTCCCTGCGGGGACGGTGGACGTGCAATGGTGGTGTGTGGTACTTGCGTGGCTGGTTCGGGCCTGGTTGGGCCGGGGGAGAGCGGCCCTTCATGTGGCCTGTCCAACATGCGTCCCCCCCAGCTGAAGGCGGGGAGAGTTACCCGTTCTCTTGGGGACTCTTCGCGTCGAGGCGGAAGAACCGGGACAGGCCATCTGCGTTGGCGTGATCGGGCCCAGGCCGATGTTCAACTGTGAAGTCCATCCCTTGTAGGGAGATGGACCAGCGTAGTAACTTCGGGTTTTCCCCCCGCATCTGCATCAGCCACTGCAGGGGTCGGTGGTCGGTCTGTACCCGAAAGGGTGTGCCAAAAAGGTAGGGCCGGAGCTTCTTGAGGGCCCATACCACCGCGAAGGCCTCCCTCTCTATGGTGCTCCAGCGTTGTTCCCGTGGTAGGAGTCGCCGGCTGATGAAGGCCACCGGCTGGTCATGGCCTTCGGTGTTCACTTGGGACAGGACTGCCCCAATGCCATGGTCGGAGGCATCCGTCTGGACGATGAACTCCCGGCTGTAGTCGGGGGCCTGGAGCACAGGGGCGGAGCACATGGCGGCTTTCAATTGTTCAAATGCAGCTTGACACTCTGGGGTCCAGTTGACTTTCTGGGGCTGATTTTTTGACGTGAGCTCTGTGAGGGGCCTCACGATAGTACCATAGTCTTTCACGAACCTTCGGTAATAGCCCGTGAGGCCCAGGAAGGCTCGTACCTCGGTCTGGGTAGTGGGGGGCTGCCAGGACTGGATGGCGGCAATTTTTAGCTGCAGAGGGGCCACCAGGCCGCTTCCCACCTGGTGCCCGAGGTAGGTTACAGACCCTTGCCCAATTTGACATTTGCTGGCCTTGATCGTGAGGCCAGCTTGCTGAAGGGCGTGCAGTACTGCTCGGAGGTGGTGGAGGTGCTCGGACCACTGGTTGCTGTATACAGCGATGTCGTCTAAGTAGGCGGCGCTGAATCCTTCGAGCCCCGCCAGGACCTGATTGACGAGCCGTTGGAATGTTGCTGGGGCATTCTTCATGCCGAAGGGCATGACTGTGAAATGGTAATGGCCATCGGGCGTGGAAAAGGCAGAACGTTCTTGTGCCCGGGGTGTGAGGCCGATTTGCCAGTAGCCCGCCGTCAGGTCGAAGATACTGAGGTAGCGGGCAGCTCCCATGCGGTCGATTAGTTCATCTGCCCGGGGGATGGGATGTGCGTCTGTCCTGGTGACCGCATTCAAGCCCCGGTAGTCGACGCAGAACCGGAGTTCTGGTGTGGTGCCGGGGGCAGCTGCCTTGGGGACCAGTACTACAGGGCTGGCCCAGGGGCTGTCTGAGGGCTCGATGACCCCGAGCGTGAGCATTTTGGCTACTTCCTCCTGGATGCAGGCCCGTACCCGATCTGGCACGCGGTAGGCCCGGTGGCGGATAGGGGGGCTGTCCCCCGTGTCCACATCGTGCGTACACCAGGAAGTGACACCTGGGGTGAGGGAGAACAGGCTGGCGAATTGTGATAGGAGAACTTGGCACTCCTGGTGTTGCTCTCGGGTGAGGGCCTCTGAGAGTCGGACCCCATCTACGGAACCGTCTTTCTCCCGCGTTCGTAGGAGGTCCGGGAGGGGCTCGGAGTCCTCTTCAGCCCCATTGTCTGTGGCCATCAGGAGGCTGAGTTCTGTCCGTACAAAGTGCGGTTTCAGTCTGTTAGCGTGGAGGACCCGGAGGGGGTTCCGGGAAGATTCCAAGTCGATGAGATAGGTAGCCGGACCCTTGCGCTCGACCACCTTGAAGGGCCCTGTCCACTTGTCTTGTAGGGCGCAGGGTTCGGTGGGGGACATCACCCATACCTGTTGCCCAGGTTCAAACTCGATGGAGGAGGCATTCCGGTCATACCACCTTTTCATGTCCTCCTGACTGGCCTCTAGGTTGGCTTTTGCTAGTTCTCGGAATCGCCGGGTCTGGTTGCGGAGTGTTAGGAGGTAGCGGAACACATCTGGTGGGTTCTTTAGAGGGGGCATCTCCCAGCCTTCCTTAACTAGGCTGAGCGGCCCGCGCACGGGGTGTCCATACAGCAGTTCAAATGGGCTGAAGCCCAGGGACTTCTGGAGAACCTCTCGATATGCGAAGAGAAGGCACGGCAACAGTACATCCCACTGGCGACGGAGGGGCTCTTCCAACCCCCCGATCATCCCTTTGAGCGTGCGGTTGAACCGCTCAACGAGTCCGTTTCCTTGAGGGTGATAGGGGGTCGTGAACCGGTAGGTAACCCCGCACTGTTGCCAGAGAGATTTCATGTATTTCGAAATAAAGTTCGTGCCTCTGTCACTGACGACCTCCCGGGGGAAGCCCACCCGGGAGAAGATCCCCATCAGAGCCCGGCCGACTACCGGGGCTGTCACAGTCCGCAGGGGAACAGCCTCCGGGTAGCGGGTGGCGTGGTCCACTAGCACCAGGATGAATCGATGGCCTTGTTTTGTGCGCGGGTCCAGGGGCCCTACGATATCGATTCCGACCCTCTCGAACGGGGTGGTGACCACGGGAAAAGGTTGCAGGGGGGCTTTCAGTTTGCGGCCGCTCTTCCCACTGGCTTGGCACGTGGGGCAAGATCGGCAATGCTGGTGTACATTGTCCCTCATTTTGGGCCAGAAGAAGTGGGTCACCAGGCGGCTATAGGTTTTGTCTTGACCCAAGTGTCCTGCCAGGGGGACATCGTGGGCCAGGTTTAGCAGAAAGTCTCTAAAACGGAGGGGTACCACTAGGACTCGGCTGGCCCCCAGCTCCGCGATTCTTTGCTCACTGTACAGCAGATCATTGTCCCAGTAGACCCAGTGAGTTCCGGAGGTATCCCCTGCGCTTTGGGCTAGCGCTTGCTGGCGGAGTCCCTCGAGGGACGGACAGGTCCTTTGTTCTTGGCGAAATTGTTCTTGCGTGGGCCCCCCCTCTTGAGGCCACTGGTCGAGGTTAGCGAGGTCTGGAGGTTGAGCTGGTTCGGGGGGGACGTCACGGTCGGTGGTTTCGGCGGGGGCGACCGGAGGCGGTGGCGCCGGCCATTCGAGTTCCTCTGGGCGGGTGTTGGCACGGGCGGTCATGGACCGGGTGGTGACGCACGCCCAGTCCGGGACGCCCAGCATCCCCAGGTGCTCTTTTCGTTCGACTGCTGCCCATGGAGAGCTTTCCAGGTCATTACCCAGGAGGCAGTCTACGGGGGCATCATCTCGGACCGTCACCTTCAACATGCCGGAGACCCCTCCCCATTCGAAGGGGACGCAGGCCATCCGACACAGACTTTCTGAGTTATCGGCTGAACGTACAGGGCAGAGAACGTTTGGTAAGTATTGTTCGGGGGTCACCAGGTGACAGCGGACGGCTGTTACACTGGCCCCAGTGTCACGAAGGGCTTCCGCCCGGCGTCCATTGATGCCCACCCATTGGCTGTACTTCTGGGTATTAGCGGGTAGGGGGACCCGCGGGACCATGTCTCTCCCCCCTAGGCAGGCGAGAGCCATGGCGGCTGGCTCCCATTCTGGGTGTTCCTGTTCATATTCTTCTTGTTCCTCTGAGATCCGTTCCTCCCCCAGAGCAGCAGCGGCTACTTGGCGGGGTCTTGGGCTCTGGTACTGGGGGCAGTTTGGGTCGTTTGCATAGTGTCCGACTCGTTGACATCGATGGCAGGTAACATTGGCTCGAGGTCCCGGTCGCGCTGGGGTGCTGCCCCGGTTGGACGGGGGGGTGGGGCTGATAGTGGGGGTGACCGGAGCGTTGCTTCTTCCGCGTCCTTGGCCTCCACCTCCTCGGGGACGGTGCTGACCATTGTTGTTCCGGTTCTGTTCGGAGGACCCATTTCGACTCACTCTGGTGATCTCCCACCGGTCAGCTTCGGCTGCGAGCTGCCGGGGATCCGTTAACTTGCTGTCGAGGAGGTGCTGGCGAAGTTCAATGAAGCAATTGTTCGACAGATGCTCCCATACCATAAGATTGAACAGTTGTTCGTAGGTTGTGACCTTGCTTCCTTTGATCCAGCCCTCGAAGGCTCGGCTAAAGTAATTGACATAGTCCACCCAAGTTGTACCTGGGATGCGGGTGCAGTCTCGGAACCTCTGACGGTACATCTCGGGTGTGAGGCCATAGCGGGTGAGGAGTGCCGCTTTCATATGGTCATAGGAGGTCATCTGCTGGTCCGGGAGTTGCAGCAGGGCGTCGCGGCCCTCATTGAGGAATCTCCCCCACAGACCGGCCCCCCAATCGCTTCTATCGATCCGGTGTGCAGTCATAGCGATTTCATAGGCCTTAAACCATTGCTGGATGTCGTCCTCTCGGAAGTATTCTCGAACGACATCCTTGGGGATGTGTACCTTCTTCTCTGTTGCCCCTGGAGTGTGGGGTTGCTCGGGCACCCCTGTTTCTTTATTCTGTTTGCGTAGGTCGATTTCAGCTAATTTCCGTTCATGTTCATATGCCAGTTTCTTTTCCTCGAGCTCCCTTTGTCTCTGTTTCTCCTCTCTTTCTTCTCGGAGACGCAGGTGCTCTAAGTTGATTTTCTGTTCGGCCAACTTTAGTTCAACGTCCATTTTGAGCCGGGCCATTTCCAGCTCGTGTAGTCGGGTTCTTTCTCGTTCCTGGATCTCGCCTGGCGAGAGACCCGTTCTTCGCTCTTCAGGGCCCATGGGGGTTTGTGCTGTGATGTCTTGATCGGGGGTTCCGGCAGCCCCGGTTTCTGCCCAAGATTCCAGGGCCTGCTTAAAGTCATCTTTGGTATTTAGTCCGGTGGTAGCGATACCTAATTCGATACAGAACTGTTTAAGTTCACGATGGCTGTACTCGCCCAATTTCTCCATCTGGAATTTCTCCGTTGATCCGCTTTCTTTAGTTGACATCGTGATTCGCCGTGGGGTGAGCTACTCTCTGTACGGTTTATGCGGTGATTCGGATCCCGTCGCTGGCCACCAATGTTAGACGGACCGGGAGGGTCGGCCGAGGATACGGGGAGAGGTCTCCGGGGAGAGCCGTCTCCAGTAAATCGTACAGACAAGTAACTTCCCCCCCACAGACGGACACCACACAATGATAAAGTTCAACGATACTTTATAGACAATTCTTCAAGTACGGTAGAATGGTACAAGGAGGTCTGGACTCAGGGGTCCCCTCTATTCTGGTCTCTGTTTGGGAAAAGGGTAGCGGGACAGTCTTGTTACCAAAACGATGGAAAATAGCTCTCAATCCTCGAGCTCGGTGGTGTAGATGAACGGGCCGCGGCGGAGCCAGCAGGTCCCGAGATGGATGAAGGCAGACGACGGTCCGCGGCAGAGCCAGCAGGTCCCGATGAAGGTGGTGGTTACAAACGGTCCGCGGCTACGCCAGCAGGTCCCGACGATGATGAAGGATAGGGTGGTTCCCAAAGCCGCGGCAGCGCCAGCAGGCAAGACGAGGGTGCACAAGACAGAGCTACGGCAGCGCCAGTAGTCCGTCAAGGATGAGTTCTTCTTTGCGTCTCTCGACTCCAAGATACAACTCCCGTCCTGCTCTGGAGCTGCCCCAGTTATAGGGCTGGTGTGCTTTGATGTCCGGACCCTCGCACTTGGAGGTCGGGAGGTCCGGGATGAGGGGGTTCAGACACCCAGCAGGGGGGTGGAGCCAGCGTCCGGGGAGGCGATGGGCGAGCGGCACTTGGCGGGTGAGAGCCATCGACACCTCCTGCTCCCATTGACTGACCAAGTAGCCCGCTCACCTCCTGGGTGGATGTTGGTGCCGGAATGTCTGAGGCCTGGCCAGGCCCAGGGTTGAGGTCGATCGGGGGCCAGGCGGCCTCGTGGTGGAGTGTCCAAGATGGCGCCCAGGATGGGCGCGCAGGCCGGTAGTGGGTCGGCCTACGGGGTCAACAGGTTCGAGTGTAGGGGTCCCTGCGGGGACGGTGGACGTGCAATGGTGGTGTGTGGTACTTGCGTGGCTGGTTCGGGCCTGGTTGGGCCGGGGGAGAGCGGCCCTTCATGTGGCCTGTCCAACACTGCTGGAGGCAATTATAAGCTTGTATAGTAACACCTGGGCTCGAGTTAAATTGGGAGATGGTTGTAGCATCACGGCCGAAATTACAACACAACAGGGTCTGAAACAAGGCTGTGTATTGGCACCAAGTTTATTCAACCTATATATGTCAGATATCGTCAGTCACATGGAGGTCGGGAAAGGCCATCCACCCTATTTGTCAAAAATCCCAATCCCTTTCCTGCAGTATGCGGATGACATTGTTGTTCTGAGTCAAACGCCAATAGGCCTGCAAAGGATGATTAACAACTTAGTAACTTATTTGGAACATGAATACTTGGAATTAAATAAAGATAAAACTAAAGTGGTCCGCATCGTGGGTCCAAAACAGTCAACATTTAAATGGTACGCAAATGGCATCCAAATAAAGGAGGAAACCTCATATAAGTACCTAGGTCTGAAACTGGGGCGAGGACAAATGAACAAAGAACACAAAACAGATCTAAAAGCAAAAACACAGTCTTTGATCTACGCATACCGACAATTGCAAAAAAAATTAAGCTGCCCAAACTACAGACATCTACTGGAAGTAATGAAAGCACAATCCCTATGTTATGTTTACTGTATCTTTAAGACATCTCCTGCTTGATTACATCATTATTAGAATGTTGACATTCCAAAGCTGGGAAGTCAGTTTGCTGATCTGTGTGTCCTGTTGATGGTTGTACATTAAAGCTACTCTACAACTCCAACATCTTTTGGATTGAATGCTTTTATCACTGGCGACGAGGGTCAAGGCTTGATTGGGGACAAGCAATTACAACCATCAATTCCCCTAGACGTGAATTTGGACATATTTTTGACAGAATCCTGGATTTCTTATTTGTTTGGATTGGGACTTCTTCTTGGACTCATTCAACTTCTTCATATGATTTTGGATTTATATAATCTTTGTGACTTTGGATCTACCTAACCTGTCATTCTTCAAACTTCCCTTGAATTTATCTTGGATTTGTGGAATGAGAAGATAAAACGAATTTGGACTATCTCACAGTACATACTGTACACGCCACCTTCTCTAGCTGGATTTAAGAGTTTGCTGCTTGCCCTGAGAAAAATCGGGCATTCTACGCTCTTTCGGGACTTTAATTCTGGTTTTCAGCAACATTTTGCAGCTTGTTGACTTTTAAAAAATAAACGCTACACTTGCCTCGCGTCACGTCGCATGCAGAAGCGATCTTCCGGCATTCTGAAGCCTCAGCCTGCGCGAGTGCAATCTGCCTGAGTACAGCTTCTCTGTGGAGCCACAAACGTCAGACGCGCAACGTCAACGCCGCAGCGTGCAACATCATCACGTTGGCGGCCATCTTTGGGTTTCCATAGTTACGCTCTTCGCGTCAACACAACTTCACGGCGTCATCGAGGCTCCCTGGTTACACGCCTCACGCAAATACACACGGCTGTGTATTTTCACTAATTAAGCACAGTTTTGACTTCCACGCCGATGCGCACGGCTGCGCATCGGCGCAGATCAAGCCCAAATCAAGGACACACACAGAGGAAAGTTCTCTCTTTCAGGTCAAGTCACTTGCTACGCGCTGATGTGCACAGCTGCACATCAATTCTTTGGAGGTTTGGACTGGGGATTTTAAGATGATATACATAGTCAATGAGAATGCTTATCATTAATTTGTGTATTGTTTATTTTGTATCATCTATTTTACATTAGTGCACATATCTAGATGTTATTCACTACCACATTTCTACATCTTGGTAAAATCTAGCGACTAGCAGATGTTAGTTACTGTCTCTATGGACTAAATTCCCTCAGTTCCACAGTTACCACAGCTCATCGCTTGTTTTTTTGGTCTTCTTTCATTATCTTCCAATTATGGCTACAACATCTAGTATGTCACAACCACCCCCATTTCTTTCGGAAGAAGGAGAACCTATTCTTCCTTGGAAGAGATGGAGAAACTTATTTGACTCCTACTTGGTTGCTATTGGTGGAGAGAAATTTTCAGCTTTTAGGAAACAAGCCATTTTGTTACACAATTTAGGGGTTGAAGGCAGACATACGTATGATAGCATGGACAGCATACCTATTGGTGGAGCTGATGGTGAACCTGCAGATGTTTTCGAAATGTCCATGACTATGTTAGAACAATATTTCGGTCCAAGAATCAATGTTGTTCTTGAACGACACAGATTCTTTACTCGTGTGCAAGGTTCTCGTGAACGTGTTGGGACGTATGTTGCTTCCTTAAAAACTCTTTCTCGTACCTGTGATTTTGGAGATTTAGCCGAATCTCTTGTCAGAGATCAACTAGTTCGTTGCACAAACAGCTCTAGGGTTCAAGAGAAGTTATTGTCCAAGAACCCCACCTTGAAAGAAGCTGTGGATATAGTGGAGGGTATGGAAAACACTTCAACGTGGGTCAAGGAGATAAGGAAAAATAAAGAAGATGAAGGTCACACTGTGACTGATAATAAAAAAAAGCCTTCAGACTCTGTACACATGTTAGATGAAGATGTTGTCACATTAGATAATGGTTGCACCTGGAACATGTCCAAATTAGTCAAATGCAATGATGTCAAACATCATTTTAATAATAATTCTAGTCTCCCCACGGATCCTGACTCTGTTCCTTCTACTAGCTACCACAGGGTTGCTTCTAGGAGATCCATACAACTTCCTAAGAAGTTCAATGATTATGTACTACATTAGATTAGTCATTTTCTGTGATAAAAGTTTATCTTTCCTGTAAGAATTTTCCATTTGAAACTTTATCTTGCCATTCGGTTAATCTTTCATGTGTTATTTCCATTTATGCTTTACTTTGTTTTCTTTTTATTTCTTTTCACTATGAATGGGGGATGTGTTATGTTTACTGTATCTTTAAGACATCTCCTGCTTGATTACATCATTATTAGAATGTTGACATTCCAAAGCTGGGAAGTCAGTTTGTTGATCTGTGTGTCCTGTTGATGGTTGTACATTAAAGCTACTCTACAACTCCAACATCTTTTGGATTGAATGCTTTTATCACCCTACCCACCCTGTCATATGCATTGGTCACTTGGTGTGGCAAAGAAGCGGGGTTGTTAAACAGCTTACAAACAAAGATATATAAAGCTGCCCTAAACCTCCCAAAATCGGCAGCACCGGCGCAGGTTCGTCTGGAATTTGGCCTGCTGAACCAGAAGTTTCGCTGCATGGGAACTTTTGTGAAACTCTGCCATAAAATACGTACATCAGAAAAAGGATCATTGGACAAACTATGTTGGGAAGAAATCGCTACCCAGCGGACACAACATGTGCCAAACAGTTGGGGAGACTTTTTGTCCCAATCCTTGATTCATTTAGGACTTGAAGAAACATGGGATTCAATGCCAGATAGAAATACTTTTGACAAAATCACAAATAACACGGTCAAGTGGGAATCCTATCTGGAAGATAAAATAAGTACCGCAAAACAACGACACGGGTGGACCGTGATAAATTCATATTCCGGGATAAAGCCACAGACGTATTTGGAAAGTCACTTCAATAGGTTCCTAAAACAAAGATATATAAAACATCGATTAGGCCTACAATTTTCAAAGGACTTGTTACCATCCTGGCAAAATTGTTACAGTGACTGTCACTGTCGTCTGTGTGGATATCAAAATGAATCATTAACTCACTTACTATGTGCCTGCCCGGTGCTTAAAGAATTGAGGAGACGGCTTTTAAAGGACATTTTTAATAAACTGAAAATTCGGACATGTAGGCAAGCAGTAATTCGATGGCTAGATGGATCATCCCCTATGTTGGCTTGCAGGGGGGTAAAATATATGATGAAGGTACAATCCCTCCTACAGCAAGCCGAACAGGGAATTATAGCAACAAAGTGAAATATATGTCATTCTATTCTTCATATGGCCAATAGTCTTTAATACAAGTAATAGCTATACATGTGTTTTTAACTTATCACAAAATGTATTTTGTAATAATTTTTAATAATTTTATACAATAAAAAAATTGACTAGTGCATACACTGTTTGTTTTGTCTGCTAACATGGCTACACCTTTAGAATAGTATTTAGCTGAACCTAAGAAAATCTGAAACCTGTCTTTTTCTGAAGGGTCTGGTGCATCTACAAGAGCTGTAACTAAACTTCATTTGAAAGCCATATTATCATTTCCTATTTTGTGCAATAGACAATCAACACTTTCAACACCAATGTTACACTTTTCCTCATTTAAAAGTGTATCCAATTCTGCATTGTTCTGTCCCAATAATTAACAAAATGAACGCTTTTGGTTGATAGTTCAAATCAATCTGATGATATGCTGATGTAAATTCAATGTGTGTCCTTTCAAAGGAACAGGACATTCTGGTTCTAGAGGAGACACAGATGGAATATATTTCAGATTCAGACTGTGAGAATGTCTCCTCTTACAGTGCCTCCAATTAATGAACGTCTGGACAGACAGAAAAGGCATTCAAGTCTTATGAAAAGTGTACGAAGCCTATAACGTCAACCCAGACAAAATATCTGAGGAAAATCCTGTATCACTCAGATTAGTCCGAGTTAAGGGAAATGTTGAGAAGCACCATCCCACTAGGTCCACAGGGAAAGCCACTATTTGGGAGCAGCCTAAAGGCGTCCACTCAACTTCAGCAGATGTTGGAGTGTAAAGGGCAAAGAAAGGCTTCTGATGACCAAAGGCAAGATGTGCCACAAAGTTTTGTCTTACAATGTGTAGAACTTGCCCTAACTCTGAACTTTTTCTGTTATAAAGACAAATTGTTCCTGCTGACCAGCCTGGCATGTATTTATGTCAGCCAGTTCGAGGAGCACGTCGTCTATCATTCCACCAATCCCTTCCAGAGGCACTTGCGCCTCTGGAAGAGGTATATAGACGACCTGCTCTGTGTCTGGACCGGAGACGAAGAGGGCCTTTTGGAATTTCTAAATTGGTTAAACCACCAGGACCACAGTCTCCGTTTTACGTGGACTTATAGTCACAGCACTGCAGTATATTTGGACCTGGACATTGAAGCGAGTGCGGGTGTTTTGCATACCCAGGTTTATCAAAAACCTACAGATAGCAATTCACTCCTTTTGTATGACTCCTATCTCCCGAGGGCATTGAGAGATAATCTCCCAGTGGGGCAGTTCCTGCGGTACCACAGGAACTGCTTCTCGACTGTTTTCTACATGGAGTAAGCACAAGAACTAAGTAGTAGACTTCAGGAGAGAAAATATCCTGCTAAAACTATTAAACATGCTAAAAAGAGGGCATTAAATACCCCCAGGAGTGCGCTCCTGGAGAAGAATGCAAAGAAAAAAGACGAATGTGTACCAGTCGTCATGTCTTATGATCCTTTGGCTACAAAGATTAGGCAGTCAATCCGGAAACACTGGTCGCTCCTGTCCAATAATGATTTCAAAATGCCACCACCAAGGTTCGCGTTTAAGAGATCTGGCAACCTTAAAGATAAACGGGTCCATATATGCATACCACCCACAAGATGTGCAAGAGAGAGCTCGATTCCGAATGGTCATTTTCCCTGTGGGTCGTGCTCGGCGTGTCCCCTAACTAAGTGTGCTCCGATCGGGAAGAGAGTGGTTTTTGGGTCATTTTTAGCAATTGCAACACCACAAATATGGTTTATATGTTGCAATGGGAGTGTGGCTTGTACTACATAGGACTTACCTCTAGAAAAATAAAAACAAGAATCCAAGAACATCTTAGCACCATAAAGGCAGGCACGTTGACAACTAAGTTAGTACAACATTGCTACACAATGAAACACAGCTTTACTTGGACAGTACTTGAGAAAGTGATCGGTGATCCTCAAAATATTGAAAGGTTACTTGTGTCTAAAGAGGCACGTTGGATTTTTGAAGAAAAGAGTGAACAACATGGGTTGAATGAGCTTATAGAGTGGAATAGAGTAGGCTAACCTCTGCAATTGCGCTTGTTAGTTCTCCCTTGTGGGTTCCATTCAGCATTAGCATTCATGATCCAACAATCGTGTACACTTGTAAACACAATAGTTTGGTATTGGTGAGAGGAGCCTTACTGGCCGTGTGGGTGTTTACCCTATGTTACCAACATATATTGGGCCAGTTTTTTTAAAGTTTTTCTGAAATTACCAATGAACTCCATTGCCGACTAACACACTCTGTGTCCCCCCAGAAAATTAACAACTAATTTCCTGGATAACATCGTGGGATTGTATACAGTCTTTGCATGTAGTAAAAAATATTCCTTTTTTGGTTTAAAATGGAATATAAAGGGGGCGTGGCGAGCAGCCGAGCATAATGGCCGCTGCCTAACGGGGCTCCGAGGGTGAGAACCTCTCCCCGCAACATCCGATCACTTATCCGATGATCACAGTGTGCCCAGAGCCAATTGAGAGGTGGAGGAGCCGCACTGAAACCTAGCGGTCGAGCGCCGCTGAGAAACAGAGGGCGCTGAGCTGAGCAATCGCCGTGAACAGCCTAGGCCTAGTGCTCCTGGAAAAGCCGGGGACTCGATTTGGCTGGTCACCCTGGGGGGACGCCGGGTCCCCTGCACTGCCTCACGCACATCAGAGAGGAGGCCCTGGCTGTGAGGAAAGCGGGTCGCTGCTGCGTGCCGCCATACCTGGAGCAGCGTTGAGGAAAGGTTGGGGTGACCCCCTCCCCCCGGAACCACAGGAGATCGGCGTGCGACCCAGCAGGGCCGCGCTAGCACCTGCAGCTCATCGCCGGCCGGGAGCGGAGAGCACGGGGGTGCGGCGAACTCCCGCTCGGCGAATATCAACAGGGAGGGGCGGCGCAGCACCTTTACAGTGAATATAATGCCTGGATACATCGGAGGTGCGGTCCGGTGTTCGTGTGGCCCACGGCTTCTCTTTGAAGGACTGGTTACTACGCCTGGGAGCTCTGGAGGAGCCTGAAAAGGGAGTCATCGGATAGGTCGGGCCCAACACTGAGGACTGCACCAGTGCAAGACAGACCTGAGATTGTACGACAGGCATAGCACCCCCAGCAGCAAGATTATGGTGGGGCAGCAGGGTGGTGGGTCCCCCCCCCCCACTCCACTCGTGTTATATCACCTCCTGACACCTAAAAGCACAGGGGTATCTGCCTGCCCGTGAGCGGTACTAACTCATCTACGGAATTAACGCAGCAATTCACTGCGGAGTACCAGCACTGCAACTAAAATTGTGGCGGTCCCAGCGTGGGCACGACTAGGGGTAACGCACAGACCGAGCTGTCCAAACTAGCCCACAAGGACAGGCACTCTGATAGACTGCACAATGAGCGGCAGGGGCTCCTGCGCAAATCAACAAGGCAAACTGGACAAATTCCCCTACACTAAAGACTTTCCTCCTCTCCCTGATGCTAAGGGTCAGGAGGGGAAGCACAAGGGGGTCGACGAGGGTCCAAAGGTGACACTTGACGACATCATGGAGGCGCTCCACAAAGTGCAAACAACGGTGGGTTCCATCAACGGATGTAACGTTTCTGAGAGCAGATTTCCAGAAAATGTCGGCTAGAGTGACGGAAGTGGAGCAGGTGACGACTTCCCTATCCAAAGACTCTGCCCTCCTAATAAAGAAAGTAGCGCGCCTAGAGACCGAAAACAAACGCATGGCGGAGAAGCTGGATGATCAGGAGGGTCGCTCCCGTCACAACAACGTTCGGATAACGGGAATTCCGGAATCGGAAGGTAGCCCGGCTATGGACTTATATATTGAGGAACTCATAAAAACTCACCTGCAGCCTAAAGGACTCTCGTCGTACTTTTCAGTGGAGAGGGCGCACAGGGTGCCCGGCAGTAGGCCAAAGCCTGGGCCCCCCCGCGGCCTGTGTTGGCCCGCATCTTCAATTTTCATGATCGCGACGTCATTCTTCAGACGGCCAGAGTGGCACCGTCCATCCGAATACTTTCAGATTCTTCCCGGACTACACGGCGGCAGTCTCGGTGCGCCGCCGAAGCTTTTTCGAAATCAAAAAGGCACTGAGGGCCCGAGCATTGTCTTACTCTATGATATTCCCTGCAAGGCTTCGAGTGGCGGCGGAGGGTAAAACCTGGTTCTTTGATACGCCGGAGGAAGCGGCTTCCTGGCTCGAAGGATGGCGAACAGCAGTAATGCCTGGATGGTCGCAGAGGGAACGCAGACGACGGGTACGAGACGGAGAACTGGACACCTCGGAACAGGAAGGAGCAGTCGCCGAACAACCACAGACAGACACGGGAGAGTGAACTCCTATTAGCGAAGTGATATCTGTGTGCATTGCCCCTACGTGGTTTTTACGCTTTTCAGCCCACCCCTACACGTTGACAATTGGCTACTTCACCCTGCATTAATGACTGAGAAGAAGATGCTGAAGCATACGGACTCTGGGACTTGGGGATTGAATGTTCTTCCTCGGACTCCCACCCCAGCATATGCAAGTACAGTTTCGGGAACGGGAATTTGAGCACTCTGCTGAGTTGGGGTGGCGGGCAGTTTGGGGTCCGCAAGGCAGGGCGGCAGGGAGGCTGGGAGCGGGGAGGCGGGGATGGGAATGTTTTTTGATTTGTTGTGTTTATGGTATGTTTTAGTTCTATATGACGCAGGTTATGCAGTATTAGCGATCGCAGGGACACACTGGCGCTACACTCTCTTACGAACCACTAGGACTATCGGATCCACTGACTACCATAATGGGGGAAGACGTACAGAATGGCGCAGCGGGAGGGTTAGCCACTATGATACCATCCCTTGCAGTGCTCACTTGGAATGTGCGGGGTCTGGGTGACAAAATCAAGCGAGGTTTAGTATTGCACTACAATAAAAAAGTCGGCCCGGCGATAATACTACTGCAAGAAACACACCTGACGGGCACATCCACGAAAGCGATGGATAGGTGGGGATATAAAATGTTGGTACACTTAGAATTCACGTCAATCTTACGGGGGGTGGGTGTCCTAGTTAAAAAACAGTTTCCCCTAATAGTAAAAGACGTTAAATCTGATAATGTTGGGAGATTTGCAGCAATACACACACAATGGGAGGGCAGACCCCTCAATGTGGTGTCAGTTTATATCCCAGCCGCGCTCCACAAAATAGCCTTCCCTGATCTCAGTGCCTTTTTGCTGGAGTTGCCACCAGGGGAACTGCTTTTAGGGGGCGACTTCAACAAGGTGGCTAGCGATTCCATGGACAGACTGCCTACACGCGTAGCTCCGACGGGCACAACATGACTTAGAAGCTTCATGGAAGCTCTAGGGTTGACGGATATATGGAGGAAGTACCATCCCACAGAGCGTCAATACACCTATTACTCCAATGTCCATAATAGCCTCACAAGAATAGACTATTTCCTAGGCACAGTGGGTGGCCCTTCCCAGGTAGACAGTGTAAACATCAGACCGAGAAGTATTTCTGACCATTCCCCTGTATTGCTTTCATTTACCACTCACCAGCACCAGCGGAGGCGAGTTTACCCGATACGCCCTGGATATCTGCAAATCTGTAAGATCAGAAAGGGACTCAAGACTGAGACGAAATTTTTTTTTCAGGGAAACGAGGGATCAGTTGCTTTCCCCACTGTTTTGTTTGAAGCATTTAAAACGGTCATCAGGGGACACGCTCTGGCATCAATCACAGCTCACAGGAGGGAGGGACGAAGGGAATTGCAAGCTCTAGTCTAGAGTCAGACCTGACCGCAGCAGACGCACAGCATAGTAGAGACCCGACCCCTGATACGACGCACTCCTTACACATTGCTCAGCACACAGGATACTTGGCAAAACTGACCAAGCAACACATACTGAGCCAGAGACACAAGATATATGACGTCGGAGATAAGACAGGGAAATTATTGGCCTGGTTAGACAAACGGGAAAAGAGTGACAGATGGATAGCACGGCTGGATACTGGGGGGGGCGGACTCCTTGACAGATCCATGCACCATAGTGCAGACACTGGCGAGACATTTCTAGGAAATATATGCCTCACATTCCACTCTTTCAATAGATGAGGCGCTGACATACATACAAGACCTTGATATGCCCAGGTTGTCCCCGAAAGAGGCGCGGTCATTAGAGGATGATCTGACCATAGAAGAGATACAGGTGGCCATTCGGGCACTGCAATCGGGCAAAGCGGCGGGGCCAAACGGTGTCCCTATTGAATTATATAAGAAACTGGCAGATACCATCGCGCCACATTTGCTTAACATGTTTAATGATAGTCTACAGGCGGGAGAACTCCCGCTAGACCAGCGAACGGCCACCATAGTGGCTATCCTGAAACCCGGAAAGCCGGCAAATGTCTCTGCCTCCTATCGGCCTATCTCCCTTATAAACGTTGAGGCTAAAATCCTCGCCGAAATGCTAGCGCTCAGGCTAACCCCGCATCTGCTTAAACTCGACCATCCGGACCAGTCTGGCTTCATGCCGGGCAGAAGCACGGCGTTGAACCTCTGAAGACTGCACGGGGTACTGGCGCGCCCAGAGTATTTGCAAGAGCCGGCGGTGGTGCTGTCCTTGGATGCCCATATGGCATTTGATACAGTGCACTGGCCATTTTTATTCGCCACATTACGTCATTTAGGATTTGGACCACGGTTTTGTTCCTGGGTACAGCTGCTCTATACCAAACCAATGGCGCATATAGCTGCAAACGGCCACATATCTGCTGACTTTCTTCTAGAAAGAGGAACACGCCACGGCTGCCCTTTATCACCCGTATTGTTCGTGCTGGTGCTAAAGCCACTGGCGGCCTGGATACGGTGGGAGCCAACGATGAGGGGCCTTAGATAGACAGACACTTTGGAAGATCGTATCTCCTTATATGCTGACGACATCCTATTATATATGAACTCCCCCGCACGCTCCATTAATACCCTTCTAGATGTCTGCACCGCATACGATAAGGCATCGGGCTATACCATTAACTGGTCAAAGTCCATCATGTACGTATTGCACGATGGGGGCGTGGCTAGCAGCCGATGAAGGCGGTCGCAGCCTAGCGAGGCTCCCGACCCTCCGCCCAGCGATCCGCCAATAATCCTACTTAAGACCCGGGATCCCCGCGTAAACCGGGTAGATCCCGAGTGCAACGCTCGTGCCTGCTCCGGTTCAAGTGACGAGCCGGTGGGTCCCCCATAACGGGCGCCAAACACTGTGGAGTGCCCGGACCGCCGGGACGCAAGATGGCGGCGTTCAGGTAGACGGACGCCGAGCTGCAGCGAGGGCTCCGGCGCCTGGCTGAGCTGCAGAGGTGGAGCGGCGAGTCACCGCTGTGGAGACCGGAGTCAACAGACACGCTGCCGGACCCTGCCAGCGGCGCGACCGGTGAGGAGCGCTGGCTGTAAGAAGACCCAGCGAGGCTCCACCCCACCCAGGAAGCCGAAAATCTACACCCTGGCTTTGGGGCCTGCTATCCCGACGGGAGCGACTTCGGCCCTGAAGCCCAGCTAGACACGAGGAGCAGGTCTGTGGGAGGCCCGAAGACGGGCGGTGGCTGGCCATCAACAACCCACCGGCCCGACAGCTGGGCGGGTGACAAGAGACGCTGTGGGCGGGCGGCGGTGTCAGTACTCTGCCTCTGCGGGGAGCTGTAGTCGGCGCCCCGGCTTGGGGGCCTACCTTGTCGGTGACTGCGGCTCCGACCCCGTCGTTGGCCCACCTGTGGAGACGGAGCTGGAAAGGACTGGGACACGCACTGGGGTCAACCGGCGCGCCGCCGGCCCCCCTAATCCGGGACGGCCGACGCGGAGCCCAGTGTGAGGGCGACCCTACGGAGGCCCTCCCCCGTCAGGGGGCTGCAATCGACTCCCCGGCTTTGGGGCCTAGCGCCCATACGTGGATTGGAGGGCGGCTAGGGGCCCCGATTACCTGCCTAAGCGGCGATTTTCCACTGTGTCTGGCCCCGGAAGAGTAGTGAAGCTCACCACGCGCAATCCCAGTCACTAGGCGCTCTGCGACTGTTACCAGGAACAACCCGAAGGCGGCTGGAGTAGGACCCGAGGAAGCGGCTTGTCTAGGGAAGAACAGTGACCTCCACGAGGGCGGCCGGGGACCTGCCTCGTCCGCCGAACTGCACTGAACGAGCACCCCGCGGAGAGGCCAGCTTGAGGAGGGCTCTACGCCTGCCTACCAGCGAACAGCTCTAAACGGGGGGCCCCGGTTGGTCTCGCTGCAGCGGTCCCAGGGGTGAGATTGGGATCCGAGGACAGGGCATTTCGCACTGGGCGAGGCACCACAAACAGACGGCCCTCGATTAGCGGGCACCACCGGAGGATAAGGAGAAGGAGACCCCTGGTTGGCACTCGGCGGACGGCCCATTGCGGAAGGCGCCGCTAACCCCTGAATATCCCCAGGAGCCCAGCTCGACAGCACGGGAGCAAAATGGGAAAGCCCAGATGCGCTAAAGGGGACGGGAGCCCTGCCACGGAGACGCCTGAAGACGCCACACAGTCCACAACGGAACTGCAACAAATGCAGAACAGGATCCTGGAGGCTATAGCTGCCACGAAAGATGCCTTACACCACGACATTGCTCATGTGTCGGCTGGGCTGGGGCTCCTGCGGGCTGACCACGCGAAATTGACGGACAGAGTCAAGGAAACGGAGGCCACCCTAAAGGACATCGTGCCAGCACAGAAGTCGATGGACGGGAAGCTCACGGAGGCGCTGGACCGTATTCAAACCCTGGAAAGGAGAGCAGAGGACGCTGAAAATCGCAGGCGACGGAACAACGTGCGCCTCGTGGGCCTTCCCGAAAAAACAGAGGGTACGGACATGGTGGGCTACTTGCACGAATGGCTAAAGTCGGTGGTGGCCCCAGAAGGTCTTTCTCCCTTCTGCACTCTGGAGCGGGCGCACCGAGTGCCGTCAAGACCCCCGAAACCGGGTCTCCCGCCTCGCCCAGTGGTCATCAAACTACTTCACTACAAGGACAGGGACTGGCTGTTGCAGCGGGCCAGGGATGCAGGTCCCTTTCAAGTGGACAACAGCAAAGTCACGCTGTTCCCGGACTACACATTCGAGACCCAAAAAATGCGCGCCTCCTTCCTTTCTATCAAAAAAGAACTGCGCACGGAAGGCATACAATACTCGCTGCTGTTCCCGGCCCGACTCCGTGTAGTAGTAGACGAGAATGCCCTGTTCTTCCCAACGGCAGCAGAGGCATGGACCTGGTGGGATACCTACAAAGCAGGCACGGATGGTGCTCGGTTCAGGGCTGAGGAGGAGCGCCAGGAACAATCGGTCAGGCGATCACGACGTCACCGAGGGCGCGGACAGGGATCCAAAAGGCCGACGAACTCCCAAACAGCGGACGAACGTAGAGCAGCGCTGCAGGCGGTAAAAGAAGTATCGGGTTCTGCGCTGATCCAATCGGAGATGGAATCGGGCTCGGAGGGCCAGGGCACGGGCTCGGACACTGAACTATCAGAGCTGGGCGGGGCCAGGGGCCCGAAGGTCACACCACAGACGTCAGGAGAAATCATCGGGAGCTGAATCCTCGACATGATACCTGGCAGGGGTGAAGACGGCTAGAGCGACTACAGAGAACTCTGGAGCAGGCCGCCGTAAGACTGAAATGTTGTGAGCCATGATGCATATTGCGGGGCGGGGGAATGGGGACGGCTTTTGAAGGTTCCAGAGGTTAGCGAACGCACCCCAGGGCCCATAAGGCCCCCGTAGTATTGACTACGAATTAGAAGATTTGAGAGCACGTTTGCTCGATAGTTTGGATGGGAGCGACTCTTTTGCAGATAGGTCCTGTTCTGGGGGAGGGGGGGCCTGGAGTGGTTGGGGTGTCTCTAGGAGTAGTTTGGGGAGGGGGGGAGACTGTTGGGGATGGGTAGGGATGGGGTCAAGTCTGTGGTCCGGTTGCAACTTACTGGAGATCTACGTCACACACAATGGGACAATGGCTAATGTAGGATCATTAAAATGTGTCTCCTGGAATGTGCGGGGCTTAAATACGATGGCGAGGAGACACAAAATCCACTCTTACTTAGTCCGTAGGGGAGTGCATATAGCATTCCTGCAAGAGACCCATTTAACCAAGAAGGAAGGAATAGCGCTCCAGCGTAGATGGAGGGGCCACCTATTCTATACCACGTACTCTGCTTTTGCTAGAGGAGTGTTAATTTGGGTGAGAGCGGGTGTCCCTCTCCAGGTAACTAGGCACATAGAAGACCTGGAAGGGAGGTATGTAGCGGTCGAGGGACTACTTAGAGGCCGACACATAGTGCTCAGTAGCATCTACGCGCCGAACGTGGATCAAGCAACATATTTTGCAAGGCTTTCAAGGGTACTAGCCAGCTACTTTACAGGTCCAGTACTGATGGGAGGGGACTTCAACTCCATAGAAGATACTACGCTAGATAGATCACACCCACCACTACACGCTTCCCCAGTACACCGGTTGGCGAAGTGCAGAACAGAATGGCAGGGAAAATGGGACCTAACAGACAGCTGGCGCACACAACACCCAACAGAGCGGGATTACTCATTCTACTCTAGCCTACACGACCTACACGTTCGCCTTGATACCTTCCTTTGCTCTCCAACGGTACTCGCAGCGGTGGCCCGGACTGAATATTTAGCACGCACAATATCTGACCATAATCCATTACTCCTGACGCTAGATTGGATGACTGAGCCCTCGAAAATCCCAACATGGCGGCTACGGCCGGACACATTGGATGACCCGCCCTTCCGCGTAGAGATGGGAGATCGGATCACCCAATATTTTGAGGAGAACGAGGGTACCGCCTCATCCAGAGCTATAGAATGGGACGCATTTAAAATAGTAGTGAGGGGACACAGCATAGGGAAATTTGCAGGAGTCCGCAAGTCATTGGTGGGAGACTTAGATAAGGCTGAGCGTACACTGAGGGAAGTGGAACTAGAACGCCCTAACCACCCTGAATTGCAAGGGAAAGTAAGCGAGGCGCGGGAGGCAGTGGCAGTAGAGGTGGAGCGCCTTCGCAGCTTTGATTATAAGACATACTTAACAAAGACTCTGGCTGAAGGGGACAAAACTGGAACACTCTTGGCCTGGCTAGCAAACCCCAATAGGAGTAGCCAACCGATACTGGCCTTACAGGGGAATGGTGGTCACACCCATACCACACAATCAGAAATATTGGACTGTTTCAGGTCATATTACGAGAGGTTGTATAGCACTGAGCTAGGGAACCAAACTGAAGCAATGGGCGCTTTCCTGAGCGATTTGCAGCTCCCGCAACTAGAGCAAGAACAGGCTGACACCCTGGGTGGCCCAATAGACTTGGCCGAAATAAGAGGAGCTATAAAGCGAATGGCGTGTAACAAAACACCAGGAATGGATAGGCTGCCCGTTGAATTCTACGGGAGATACCTAGATCAACTGGCCCGAGACTTCAAGTGATCTATAATGAAGCCAGGGAAGAGGGCAGACTTCCCCGATCAATGCGCGAAGCCATAATGATCCCTTTATTAAAACCGCGAAGGGAGAGTACAGACCCTGCATCCTATAGGCCGTTATCCATGTTGACGACTGACTACAAAATCTTAAGCACGGTGCTGGCCGCCAGACTGTTAACCCATATGCAAGACCTAGTCCATAAAGACCAATCAGGTTTTATACCCACAAGAAACACGACACACAACATCCGTAGACTACTCAGGCTAGTGGATGACCCACCGCCAGATGCGAGAGCCCCGCTAGTATTGGCGGTCGGATAGAGAAGGCCTTCGACAGCCTAGAATGGAACTACCTGTACAGGGTGATGCAGGGGTTTGGCCTAGGTGAGGGATACATAAAGTGGACGAAGGTGCTCTACTTTTCAGCGAAAGCTAGAGTGAGGGTCGGACCCTTGGTATCAGACCAATACGAGGTGACTCCGGGAACCAGACAGGGGTGTGCACTTTCCCCCCTGCTGTTTGCACTTGCGGTGGAACCTCTTGCAGCTATGGCTAGAAGGGGTGAATATTACAACGGGTTAGTCTTCAGAGGGGCCCATCATTACATTTCCTTATATGCAGACGACCTCCTCCTCTTCTTAGACAATGCGGAGGAAGCTGTGGAGGGCGCAGAGAGACTACTGGCGCGCCTTGGCGAGATATCAGGACTGCGGGTCAATTGGACGAAAACCTGCCTCTTCCCTCTACGGAGGGGGGAGGTGTGCCCATCACCTCACCCGAACCTTAGATGGGAACCCCACTGTCTGAGTTACCTGGGGGTGCACATATACCATGAACCGGCGGACCTCCTAGACGGTAACGTAGGTCGCTGCATTCGCGCATTGCGGGGTAGTATGTCCTTCTGGGCCACCCTGCCCCTTTCAATGGCGGGCCGGGTTGCACTTCTAAAAATGGTGGCCCTGCCGCGACTCTTATATTTCTTTCGGACCCTCCCCGTATGGATACCCGGAGCGCTATTCCAACAATTGAGATCGATGTTGGTGTCCTTTTTATGGGGAACGGGTAGACGCAGGATTGCACTGGCGACGCTAACCCGCCCTAAAGATGAGGGTGGCCTGGCTGTCCCGGATTTTGAGCTCTACTACTTGGCAGCTCAACTGCAATTCTTCACACAAGAAATAGCGAGAGTGTACCGCGGCCCGGGGCAGGAGAGGGAGAATGGCACCCCTCGCCACGTCCTGGCGTACATAACCCTGCAACAAAGATTACTGCTAAGAGGGCTGTCCCAGGAGGAGCGGACCCTTCGATTATGTTGGAACCGCTCGCAAAAGCGAGCTGGACCCGGTCACCCGTATGCACCCGAAATCCCGCTGGGCATGGTGACGGCACTCCCGCATGGCGGGGACTGGTCGAGGCTACGTCTCTGGGAAGAGGTGGGGTTACAGATGATAGGGGATCTATATGAGGACGGGGTATTATCCCCATACCAGGCCTTGCAGGAGCGGTATGACCTCTCGAGGGGTGACTACTTACTACACGCGGCGGTGGTGAGAGCCATACAAGCGCACTGGGGGGAGGGCCTGATAGAACCCGCGACGACACTAGCGTGCCAATACACAATGATGGCTGCAGGAACGTTTAAAGCAGTTACATGTCTCTATCGCAGAATGCACACGGAAACCCTACTACCACTTACACCACTAAAGAATAAATGGGAGGCAGACCTACAATTAGAAATCCCGGACACGACATGGTCCCAGCTGGTGCGAAAAGCCAGGAAGAGCACCAGGAACGCGCGTTTCCAACTGATACACCTCTATATCCTCCACAGGGCTTACCTCACCCCGAGTAAAATAGCAACGTACTTTCACGTAGAAGACGCAGCATGCCCCAGATGTAACCAAGTAAGGGCAGACCTAGTACACATGCTAAGGAGTTGCCCCTGCTTACAAGAGTATTGGAGGGAAATAGGGGACACCCTGAATGCAGTAGCGGAAAGGGAACTACAGTATGACAGTGCGGTCACCATTTTACATTGGTTCCCTCATACGCGCAAAAACAAACTATCAAGTAAATTCATAGACATGGGCCTACTCATAGCAAAGAGAGAGCTGACCAAGGGGTGGAAGTCGAAGGTGGGGCCAACACATAGGCGATGGATAAATGAATTCTTGAAATGGGCGACAGCGGAGAGCACGATAAGATACCAACTGGCCCGCCGTAGCTCAGACGAGAAGGCGCAGGATGCAGCAATGGCATGGGAAATACTAGTACAGGCACTGAGGGATAGCGCAGTGGAGGAGGAGGGGGAGGAGGAGATGGAGGGCATGGCAACTCCAGCAGCGACGGTCATAGCCCAAGCACCACCGCAGGACACACACACACAGTAAACCACGGAAGCTCCGAAATCCCACAGTATAGGCACACATGCTTGCACCGAGCACAGACGCAGACACCGGGGTGGGGGGGGAGGGGAGGGGAGATAAGCACAGGGGGACCCCGCAGTGGAACATGTACGTCTTTCATAGACCAGCAGTGAGACACGAAACACAAAAAAGATAAAAGCAGAGGGTGGAGGACCCTCTATGTTGACTACAGCGGACGGCCCAGTCAAGATAGCAACGTATAACAGAGTTACGCCGCCCTGCCTCCGGGATGTGGGCTGAATGGCTGTGTACGAAACATCTGGAATGCGATGGGAGAACTGCGACTCTGTATTATGAGATCCTAAATACGGCACTGTATATTGTACATAACCCTGCAATAAAAAATGTTTAACAAAAAAAAAAATGTACGTATTGAACGGTCCAACACCACGACTACCTAATGGCTGCCCACTGAGGATGGCGGAACATACGTTCAAATATTTAGGGGTGTATGTCACAACTGACCCAGGAGATTTTTATGACAAAAATCTACAGCCCCCACTCAATCGTCTCAAAAGGGATATAAGGCACTAGGAAATGCTGCCAATCACCTTACTGGGGAAGGCAGCACTTTTTAAAATGATAGCCCTGCCTCGATTTTTATACATTCTAGAAAACACGCCGTACACGGTGGCACTCACCTATTTTAGAGCAATCGCCAGGCAGATATCTAGGTTGTTGTGGAGTAACAAACCGGCGCATATCGCACAGGCTAACCTAGTGCGCAGCTGGTATGATGGTGGAATAGCGCTCCCCGATATACAACTCTATTATTGGGCAGCACAGCTAAATGTCATAAATCAATGTATCCATTTACCACGATCGGAGCCGGCACTTCAAGCAGATAGAGCGCAATTAGGCACGGGGGATATGCTGGCTCCACTCTATGAAAAAAAAATGATGACAACACGGTTTGGACCAATACGTCACACCTTAGGTCGGTGGCACACGGCTCAGGCACGCCTGGGCTGGCGAGGAGTAATAACACAACTCACTCCACTGTGGGATGTGAAACGACTGGGGTAGCTCAGACAGAGTAAAGGTTTTGAGCGTTGGAACGCTATCGGGATATCGACTGTGGGTGACATGTGGCAGAAAGGGAAGGTGATTCCCTTCGAGCAGTTAAAACAAGCGTATGAATTGGCCCCCACAGAACAATTTAGATATACACAAATACGACATGCCCTGATGACGGTGTTACCGGCAGTAACCGAGGTCCCGGAGGCGTCCCCCTTAGAGGACAGATTATTAACGGACTATATGCCGAAGAAGGCGACTTCCCTCACCTATCGCAAACTTGTTAATAACTTGCTTGACGCAGAGGCGCTAGGGGGCGCACAGCGTAATGGCTGCCTGAGCTGCAGCTCCGCCGGGCGATCATCCACTATGTGATCGTTTGCCGTTATCGCTCCCGCTACCCGCTCTCCAGGCACATCAGCAGGTGGGGGAAGATGTGCTGCGCCGACTGCGGTACAGCACACGCTCCAAAGAACGACCATTAAGAACTTTCATTCCGTGTAAAACTTTGGCGCGTTTGGCTGCCTGACAAGATGGCCGACACTGGTGGGCAGCCGACGGACGAGCGTGGAGCCGACAGCGAATAATCACCCTCCCACGCCAGCGATACCACTGCAGGGGTAAGGACCTACTCCCTGAGCCTTCCGGTATCGATATCTCGCCCCTTGCCCAAGCGGGTGACAAGGTGCTTCTGCTGCGTCCCAGTACACAATGCCTGACAATATGGCGGTGGCCGGCACCGGACAGAAAGGACTGTCGCCTTTTCTCCGGTAGACACAAACCCATCTCTTCCTGGCTGGTTTACCGGCGGGATACTGCGCTCTCTGCTGCCTGTAGCGCTACTGTACGGGCGCGATCGGCGTGAATACTGTGCAGGCTATGTTGTGAGGGCCGGTCGGCGTGGAGTAAGGGGGATCCCACAGCACATGTCAGCAACCACAGGAGTGATGAGGTCCGGGTGTTAACCTGCGCGCCAGCTTGAAATCGACTGCCCCGAAGACTGCACTAGCGCATGACCGGTAACTAACCATATTGCGCCGCGCTGCGACGTGGGACGACCGCTGGCGATCTCCCCCATAGCCACACAATTGGGTGGCTAGCTGTGGTGGCCCCTTGCTAATCTGTGGAACAATATCGTATGCGACTGCTGTGCACCCTGTGAGGTGCACCACGGCGACCGCAGTTAGAGTCACGAGGGCATCTGGGCCCACAAGCAAGAAGATAACATCCCCAACCGCCAACATGGGAAAGCCAGGAAAGCAACAACAGAAACTATCGTTTGAGAACAAAAAGACGACGAAACCCACGGGAGATGTGGGGGACGACAGCGATAATGCCGAGCCTGCGCCGAACAACAACATAGAGAAGATTCTGTTGGCGATCCAGTCCAATTTGCAGGATATAAATGGCAAGCTGGATAATCTGACTTGCAGAATGGACAACATGGCCGCTCGACAGGAGAAGCATGGTGAACGTTTAGATGAGGCCGAAACAAGAATATCCGCGGTCGAGGATGAAGCGCGGGCCTCCACCTCAAAGTGCGCAGGTATGGAACGTCTCCTGGAGGTGATCAAAGCGAAGGAGGAGGATTTGGAAGCGCGCTCGAGGCGCAATAACGTACGCATCGCAGGCCTGCCGGAGACTACCAACACAGGGAGGATGGAGACCTACATTGAGAATCTGTGCAAGGATCTATTTGGTGCGGAGGCCTTATCGCCACTTTTCATCGTGGAGCGGGCACATAGATCGCTGGCCCCGAGACCACCGCCTGGTGCCACACCGAGGCCAATAGTGGCGCGGATCCTCAATTATCGTGACAGAGACACGATCCTTCGACTTGCGAGGGAAAAGGGGAAAATTCAACATCAAGGTAACTCCTTGGAGTTCTATCCAGACCACACGGTAGCGGTCCAACAGGCCCGAAAGGAGTACACCGCCGTGAAGGCCAAACTGCGTGACCTGAACATTGTGTACTCAATGTTGTATCCAGCAAGACTCAGGGTGGTATGGAAGGAGAAAGCGATTGTGCTGGCGACACCAAAGACAGCCCAAGACTTTGTAAAAAAGGTGCAGCGCGAGATGAGGGACGACTTGCAAAAGGACCAACATCAAGACTCGGATTGACACCAGTGGCTAGATTCCAGATCAACCAGCGGTGAGTTGTATTGTGCTGTTCACCTAAGTGTGTTATAACTCGGCCGCTGATATGTGCTCTGGTGGGACAAAATGGCGCCGGACTCTTGCGTGCAGTATTCTAGAGATGGTGCTGTACTGACTGTCTAACTGGGTATTGGTCGACTGTTGGGGCAGCCGGGACTGCGGTTCATCTGTATAGTAATAATTTTGTCTATGGATTATGGCTGCCCCACGTTACCGTGCCCCCCTTCACACTACACTGGCTGCTGGAGGAGGATTGGCGGGGCGCCAATTTACTGACTTGAAGCCGGCGGACTGGATCCCGCCCTCAGTACCCATTGTTGTATCTTCTCATCGTGCACACTAAGGTGAGGCGACCATGTGGCTGATGGACCTTGTGTAATGTAGGCCGGTAACTATGCACCCACTTCTGCACGCCTCAGAAAATGCTACTATTGCCGACCGCACATATACTATATGGGGTATTTAAGACACGGGGCGAGATGTGAACTGTACTGATTACTGCCGTCTGCTGGAATTGATGTCTACTGGTTCTGCCCCTCGCATGGGGATATTGTTGTGACGCTGTTGATGTGTTATTGGGGAGTGCTGGGGCGGCGGTGAATGATCACTCAAACTGCGTAACTAAACTGTTACTATAGCATCGCCTGCACCCGTCTGTCGGGTGGAGAGTTGGGCTCCTAGCGGACCTCCATGAGGGTAAAACCCACTAAGAGTTCTAATCTGGGCACTGTATTTATGGTTAATAGTTCTGGGGAAGGGTGAGGCTTCGGCAGATTGGGGTTGCTGGAGTGGGTGGGTTGAGGGGTGGGGGGTTGTTTAAATGTATGCAAAGACCGACAGAGTTCAAGGTATCTATCCTTTTTGTTCCCCCGTGGGTACGGACTGCCATTGTAGTGCTTAGGCTTTATGCTAATGATCGGCTAGCAAGCCTTCAAGTGTTGAAATGGGTAAAACTGTCAAGTATTGTATTAATCGATATTGATGGGTTCTAGAGGTACGGGTAGGAGAAGCTTGAACATTATTACCTGGAACATTAGAGGGTTCTCCCAACCTCGTAAAATCAGGCAGATTTTCGCTAGCCTGGAGAGGTGGAATGTAGACATAGCGTTCCTACAGGAATCACACCTAGCACCATGCACTCACGCACAATTGGGGACGAGGTGGGCGGAGGCGGCCTACAGGGCCTCATACTCCTCCTACTCTAGAGGGGTGATCATATTGATTAAGCGGGGGGTTGGTTTCGAGTCTCGCCACGTTACACAAGATCCCTCTGGCAGGTTTGTGTTAGTATCGGGTACACTAAGGGGACAGCGAGTAACGTTGTTTAATGTGTATGGCCCGAACACTGACGCTCCGGACTTCTTTCGGGAAGTCTGGGACCACTTGCAACAACATACTAGTACACACATATTATGCGGGGGTGACTGGAATATGACCCTACAAGACGGCTTGGACCGCTCATCTAATTCCCTGGAACAACACAAACAATCACGCCTACTGGTGGGTCACATGATGAAAGACCTAGCTTTGGAGGATCTCTGGAGGCTGAAACACACTGACGCATCCGGGGCCACACACATAACAGCATCGCATAACAGCTGGTCCAGGTTGGATTACTGGCTAGGCTCTAAGGACCTGGCACTATGGGTTCGTCACCTGCAGGTACTACCCCGCACGCTATCGGACCATAATCCGGTCCTGTTACAACTAGAAATTCCACAATACACACCCCCTCCCTTTCAATGGCGCTTCAATTCACATGCCCTCATTGACACGGTGTATGCAGACACCATTAAAAAAGCGATTAGGGATTACTTTGACATTAATGCACAGACTACTGACGACCCGTGTCTCCTCTGGGAGGCATTTAAAGCCACGATCAGAGGGGTCTGTATTAGCACAACAATAGGGGTACTGAAGGATATTAGGGGCCAAATTCACCGTTGCGAGCAACAGATGAAAGACTTGGAATCGTTGTATGAGGCAACTCAGGATGTTTCCCTTCTATCTAAGTTGCGCGAAGTGCACACTGAACACGCGGACTTCCTGGAGTCCGAAATAAAGTACCGGGATCGCAAACACTTAGCTAGATCCTTTGGAGAGGGGGGAAGGCCAGGGGCTGCACTAGCCCGGAAAATCTGTGCAGGCCGTGGTCCAACAGCAATACTCAAAGTGAGGACTAGGGAGGGCATACTGCAAACGCACGCTACAGACATATTGAAATGCTTTGTCAACTCCTTTGGGTCGCTCTATCAGTCACAACCCACAGCACCTGCGGCAGAAACGTATGACTACCTACACAATGTGGCGATTGGCTGGCTGTCGGATGCGCACAGGGAATACCTAGCTAGGCCCATCACGGTGGACGAGGTGACCGAGGTGATCGGGTCTCTTCCGAATGGTAAGGCGCCAGGCCCTGACGGGTACACCTCGGAATTTTATAAACAGTATGCGGACGTCCTTGCGCCACATTTGGTGGACATGTACGGCACCTCCTTTGAAAAATTGTTGCTCCCCCCCACACTGCGCGAGGCCATGATCATCGCTCTCCTTAAACCATCCAAAGATCCGGAGGAGTGTGACTCATACAGACCACTATCTCTGATCAATGTGGACTCAAAAATCCTTGCGAAACTTATAGCGGGGCGACTGTCCCCCCTGATGACTAGTCTAGTCCTGCCGGACCAATCTGGCTTTGTGCCAACCAGATCAACCACACATAACACCAGATCCCTGTTTGCACTCTCACACTATCTTCAACCCTCGGTTAAAGCGGTGGCTGTCATGCTCGACGCCGCAAAAGCGTTCGATTCCATTGAATGGCGCTACATGCTTACAGTCCTGAATAGAATGGGGTTTCCTAAACGGTTTGTGAACTGGGTCTCCTTGCTCTATACACAACCGTGTGCCAGGGTTAAAATTAATGGCTATGTGTCGGACAAATTTGCAATTGAACGGGGTACGAGGCAAGGCTGTCCGCTCTCGCCTCTCTTATTTGCACTAGCGCTGGAGCCGCTGGCTTGTCTAATACGTCAGAACTACAAAGAATCTGCTTTGCAATTTATAGCCAGACCGCTACACATATCGCTATATGCGGACGATATGTTGCTCTATGTTCGTGACCCAGAGACACACCTAAACCCATTGCTAAGGGAATACATCAGATTTGGCGGACACTCGGGGCTAGCGATCAATTGGGCTAAATCCTCTATTATACCCCTTACGGACACCACCTCCCCCTTTGCTGTGGATTTCCCGTTGGAGTGGCAACAAGACCCGATTAGATACCTGGGGGTCATGTATCACAGAGACCCAGAAGAGGTCCTGCGAGCGAACTACGGGGTGGTACTCTCAAAGCTGGAGGACAGCATCCAACGCTGGATACATTTGCCACTATCGCTGGCCGATAGGATAGCAATTGTTAAAATGAACGTGTTGCCTAAATTGTTATACTTGTTTAATAACATACCGATCACGCCGCCACAAGCAATATTCCGTCGCATTAACTCCCTGGTGAGGACCCTGATATGGGCGGGCAAGCAGGCCCGTGTTGACCTGCAGACTCTGACACTCCCATTTGCACAAGGAGGCTTCAGTGTGCCCGATTTCCTTCTATACTATCTCTGCGCACAGGCGCAATATGCGGCATACTGGTACCATACGGTCCCATACATCACACATGCGGCTATAGAGGAGAGTGATGCACATCCTGTTCCCCTCTCGGCAATAATCTCGCATGCACGTCCCCCACTACATGGCAGGGATATAAACACGGTGGATACTACGATCAAAGCGTGGCACAGGCTTGGGCAGCTGGCGCATAAAACCCCACTGTACGCGCCGGCCATGCCATTACACCATCATCAGGCACTGTCGGTTACAGGGGAGAAAGTCGGAATGAACTTGCTGAGTAGGGCTGGAATTGACAAACTGGGGGATGTATTTCGAGGGGGCACATTCGTACGCCTGGACCAACTGAATTATATACAGAACCAAACCCCCATGTTTCGCTTTACATATTATAGGCTGACCAGAGCATTGAGGGAACATTACCCGTTGTTTCCATCAGAACCAGAATGCCTTGCACCACTGCAATTATTGATCACAACTAACGACTTATCCCACTTAGTATCTAGGCTGTACTCAGCTGCACAAACGGAATTAGCAGGACACGCACTGAAGGCCAAAGGGCGGTGGGACACAATCTTAGACACACCATTGACAGATGTAGAGTGGACCAGCGCTTGCGCCCTGACACAAATATTGACACCTAACGGTAACTTAAGAATTATTCACTTTAAATTTCTCCACCAGGTGTACTACACGCCGACAAAACTGCTTAAATTCGGGTTACAAGAAGAGGACAGGTGTAAAAGATGCAGCAGGGAGGGAGCGGGGTTTACACATTTGGCCTGGGACTGCGCCAAAATAGCGAGATACTGGGAAGAGGTCACTGCCACATTATCGGTCATACTGGAGGAAGAGGTGCAGTGCACGCCCAAGGTCTGCTTGTTGGGTATAGTGCCACAATTTAGAGCATTAAAACGCAGGTTTTGTGCGATAGCCTTATTATTAGCAAAACGTCAGGTGGCACAATGCTGGCACAGTCGGAAGGTGCCGACGAGAAAAATATGGTTGCATGACATGTCCACCTGTCGTGACAGACTACAAACTTATGAGGAGCAGTTGCCAGCAAAGTCCAGGCCAAAGAATATTTGGTGTTATTTAGAGGCATACCTCGCCTCAATACAGGATGATGATGAGGATGTACACCTCGTTTGAATAAGTTAGGAATTGAGATGCTTGGCGCACGAGGTCAAGCCCAGTGGCAACGGTCTATGGGTGGGAACTGGAAAAATCGTCACAGTTAAAGTTTAGCATGTAAGGGATAGCACTGTACGGTCTTAGTTGGGGTATGTTGTTTTCTGTTTTTTTTTTACCTATAAAAGAAGAAAATGTAAGACTCACGTCTTGTTGTCAGCTGATAGCCGCCGAGAGGCACATGGGGTGGCTCAACCTCACAGTGAAGAAATGTTTATGTTACACACGATTATGCTTTGATGAATGTTCATACAAACGTGGCGAGCCGGCCCCCGGGTTGTAGGCTCATGCTGTGTAAACTACTTGTGTTAATAAAGGTCTTACACAAAAAAAAAACAAAAAAAAAAAACTTGCTTGACGCAGTGGGACCCCTAAGAGATAAATGGGCTTATAACCTAGGCGAAATGGATGACACGGAATGGCAGGAAGCATTAGCGTCCCCAAGGGAGGTGGGTATACCCTCAAGACTTAGATTGGCGAAACTACGCATACTACACCGCTCCTATTACACTTGGCGCACCCTACACAAAATAGGGAAGGTGGATTATCCCTACTGCTTACGGGGATGCGGAGAGGAAGGTACCTTTATTCACACCATATGAGACTGTCCCAAAATAGCAGAATGCTGGGTTAAAGTGATGCGGACCATCTCACAGGTGGAGGGAGTCTCGCTGCTGCCGGAGTC
The DNA here is from genome assembly GCF_964261635.1 of Lissotriton helveticus. Taxonomy (NCBI): domain Eukaryota; kingdom Metazoa; phylum Chordata; class Amphibia; order Caudata; family Salamandridae; genus Lissotriton; species Lissotriton helveticus. Next base: position 117,580,413 of record NC_136060.1, on the reverse strand, counting down.
GAAGCGCTGTTTGTTAAACATATGGGAACCCAACAACCTTACACGCATTGGGCAAAGTTGGGCTACATTGGGCATGATGATAGCTAGAAGGAATTTAGCACAAAAATGAGGAGGGGTGGAGGTGTGGTAAATAAATAAATAATACCCTATTTTTGAATGCATAAATGAATAACAGATAGCTCAATAAATAAGAGTCAAGATTCGAGGTAGTAGGAGTTTTGCAGGTTTAATACAGCATAAGGACAGGAACAGGACGACCTGCACGGGAATAGGATGGCAGCTGCCGGGGACAGGATCGGGACAAAGGAACGGATAACTTTTTAATAACAGTACATGAGCATATATACATAGCGCAAACACATAGCATTACATTGCAATAGGCGTAGCAGTGGGTGGAGCAATAGGCGTGACGCGTAGCAGTCGCGAAAGATAAGGGTGAAAAGAGGTGTAACAGGGCGTATACATAGACATGTGATGCAAACGTAACAGAATATGTCATGAATGGGGCGGAACCCATGGAGGGGGCTACCTGAGGAGCCGGGACCTCTAACCTGATGGTGCGCGCAAACTGGCAATGACGTATCACTAGGAGAAGCTGGGGGCTTCGAACTCTGTGCTAGGAGCAGAGACTGAAGTCTGGAGAGTCAGGGCGACATGTACCTAAACAGTATCTAGTATCTGATGTTTAGAGAACATGTTGATATAAACTAGAAGTCAGGAGGGGAAAGGCTAACAGACTCTAAGACTGGAGCATGCATTATTCTACATGTAGTGCGTGATGAAGAATATTAAATGACCATTAATACAGTATTTCTCTAACATGGGGCCGTAAAGGCTAGACTATGACGGTAACTATTGATGCGATTCAGTAGCTTAGGAATGCAGAGAAGGAGGGCTGTACTGATAACTCGAATCATAACATACTCTTGGCAGACTCAGAGGCAGGGCCAAGCTGAACCGGGCACTGCGAGGCAGGAAGTAAGTGAAGGGTCGAGGATACAGGTGGGGGCTGTATCACTCCTCCGCGAGGCTTCAGGAGACAGGAGACAGGAGCTGAATCTGGTGTCCGGGCCCTTTTGAGGCCTAGAAACGGGGACTTTACAATGGAATAACGTGCACACTGAGAAACGTGGCAACGTAGCTTTACATAGGCCTGATATTCGTAGTATTCACGAGAACTGGAAACTGGCATACTAAAGGTGGACACAACTATAATTGCGTCTTTAATCGAACATGGGGAATAACATATGCATATTAATCATGCACATATAACATATGATGGAGGACGCGTAGGGACACAGAACATGGCAAAATTTACTTTTCCACAGAGGCACCGACCTTAGAGGCATGGAGCAAAGATGTGGATGCAGCCATGATTGCAGAGAGAGCGATATACCGGGCTAGAGGTTGCCCGAAAAAATTGAATTTACTGTGGGGTGCATGGAATGCGTACAGGGGTGAGCTGTGTGATCCACTATCGGACTCGGAAGACAGTGATTTGGAATTGGAAGAGGTCTAAAGACATACTAATGGAGAAAGAGTGGGGGGTGTTGACAATTGTGAGATGGTTGAATTTCCATTTAGGGAGCTTCGCAAATGTGTCCAGAAACATTGTGAAATGCTGTACTGCAAGTTTAAAGTGTATTTTTATAAACTGCATGTTTTACATGAAAATGAATAAAAACAATTAAAAAAAATAAAAAATGGAATATAATATATAAAGACCCCATACAGAAGAAGAACTGTGTAAATAGTAGCGCGGTTACAAACAATGTCCTGAATTAACAATCTAATTGGGAGTAGTTGAATATGAATACAGGGTACAAATATACACGAACGCATGATTGCACGGCAATGTTGCACTGCTAAATACATTCAAAATATGTTTTGAGCAATGCGGAAGAGGCCGGGCTTTTGTTGGGTTGGGAGGCTTCCCAATCCAAAATGGCCGCTGCACTTACGCTGGCGCGTCAGCTTGACACGTGGTACTCTGCGCGTTTGATAATGAACGTGATACAAGTCCACGGTAACAGAGGTGGAGACGACATGCTCTGTGAGGCTCCGACTGGTAAGGAGATGGGGGTAGTCGGTGCAAATGGTGGAGACGTTGCAGGAAGGTCCATGTTATCGGACAAATGGAAAAAGTACATAAATATGGAGTATGAGAATGGAGAGAGTTAAATACTAGATATGAATAGTTATGTCCGTACAGAGTTTACATCATAAGTTCATGCTGTTTATTTCTTTCCCGCAATGGGGATTCTTGGGTTTAGATTCATATAACGACTGAGAGCCGAATCTGAGAGGGAGACTCGCATGAGGGACTTTCCTTCTTCTTTTTAATTTGACCTTACAGCCGGTAGGAGACGCCGAGGCTGAGTAACGTTACGTTACGTTAAAATTATTTGTAACGCGCACTATCACCATAGGTTTCTTGGCGCTCCATGACAAATAAACATGATCCAGAGTGAGAGGGTTATTCATATGCGGATTGGAAGAGCAGAGTTTTCAACAGTCTGCGGAAGCAATCATAATTTTGGCAGAGACGGAGGGAAAGTGGCAGCGAGTTCCAGGTGGAAGGGGCCAGGACCGAAAAGCTCAGGCCACCGTGTTTTTTCCTTTTAAATTTGGGAACGACGAGGAGATTTTGTGATGCTGAGCGAAGGGCTCTAGAAGGGAAGTGACGGGATAGGACCGAAGAGATGAACGCAGGGGCTGCATCCGAGAGGGCCTTGTGGATTGTACATGCCAGTTTGAAGGTGCAGCGTTTGGAAACAGGGAGCCAATGTAGACTGCGGAGGAGGGGAGTGACGTGCTGGTGTTTGGGCTGGCGGAAGATCAGGCGGGCGGCCTGATTTTGCACCAGCTGTAGTCTGTGGAGATGACATGCAGGGATTCCAGCGTACAAAGTGTTGGCATAGTCGAGCCTAGAGGTGATGAGCGCAATAACAACTTGGATCAGGGCTTCTTTGGTGAAATACCTGCTGATCTTGCGGATCCGCCTGAGGTGGAAAAAACAGGCAGATGTGACCGCGTTGATTTGCGGTCTCATGGATAGATCTTCTGAAATGATCACCCCTAGGCTTTTGACTGAGCTCATGGGAGTAGGTGCTGTCCCCAGAGATGTTGGCCAGAAGGTGGAGTGGAGTAAGGGTAAATATGATGTATATAATAGAATAAAATAGAGCAGTGGTGTTTTGACATGGTGCGCATTGATATGGGCAATTCTAATTGCATATTGTAACTTTTTATTGACAGTCTATATGAATGGTGTGTCCAACTTTGATGCAGTGGTGAGAAAATCTTGGCCCTGAAGAATTTGCCTAAAAGTGTTCCAGGCAATGAAACATGTTTGCTTATGGTAATGGTATGCATGTTTAGCAGCCAGCCTTGCTTTTTAGTTTGATAGGTTTCACGAAGTTAAGAATAAAAGTGGTTGTGACGTGTATACCTATCGATTTTAACTCATTTTTTGAGATTTTTCACTATTTCACTGCACGTATAGTTTTTTGGACACGTTTATTTTGGGCTTAATGACCGCCGATGATGATAACAATGGGCTTATCTGGTGAGTACCTACCAGGTATCCCGATGGTGGTTCGCCCGTGAGGGGTCATTTCGCCCACACACATTTTTTTCACTTTGTCACATTGTGAGTGTTGTGAAGTGAATGTATTGAAAGTTTACATGTACGTCAGTTCCTTCTTGGTTTTGTATTCAGACAGACTGTCTAAATTGGGATGGAGGCTTTTTATTAAATAGGCAAGTAAACGTGTGACACTCTACCCCAAATATACAAAGGATAGGGGAGAAAATTGTTTATACAATAAAATTGCAACACGTTGTACACGTTTGATTTTCAAAAAACTTGCCTTAGTGAACCGGGTCATGTTGTATTGATGATTATATGAGTGGAGGGCGACCCTAGTGCTCACTTTTCCCTCTATGCTCCTTGTTGATTATATAAGTCGAGCCACAAGACAAGTTTGGAATGTCAGGAGTCTGTAGCATGGATGTCGACGCTAACCCCGTTCCTCACCTTTGAGCTTGAGTACAAGTTAATTGTAAACAAGCGCTACACATAAGCCACCTAAGCTGAGATACAGTAAATATTAGATAAAATATTAGGAGTGCAACAGTACTTAATATATTATGCTATTTGAAGTATTCGCCAGCGTAGGCTGAGGATCAGGCATTGCCCATGATGTGAGTCGAACTCCCACTGAAGGGTCAGCGGAGATGGTAATTCTTTGGAGTAGGGTTAGAAGCAGCAGGTTGCTTTAATGTACTTGGTACCAACAAGGAAGGTGCACACAGTTCCCCAGAAGGCCTGGTTAGAAAGGAAAGAGAGTGTGTGTGTGGTGTGGTGTGGTGTAGAAGCGAAAGCCTAGAGGGAAGGGGAGGGGGAATTTCCCTCTTGGGAACTAGAACCCTCACACACCCAGCAAGCTAGGTGTCATGCTTCATCATATGGGTCCTGCTCCTCGTCGGACTGGCGCTGCAATGTCCGACGGGCACCCGCGAAGGGGCTCTTTATCGGAGATCTTTTGTTCCAGCCATATGGTGCATGCGTGTGAGAGGGCAGGTGAATGTGTAGTCATGGATAAGTGGTGATTGATTAAAAAAGGTGGGTTAGTCCACAAGGGAATTTATTAAAGTGGCTAACTCCCTTCATTAAAATGGTGGGAGGGGAGACAGACGTCACGATTATATGTGGCGAAGATATCTGCTACCCTCAATTTAGGTCGACATGTTTCATGCTTAATTAGCAATTCCTCAGGACCTTGGTGCTCGTACTACACAGTGAAACTAAAAACTTCTTACAACCTTGGTTCTTAAGGTCTGTAGTGGGACAGGCCGATTGGTCCTGCCTTGAGTAATGCAATCTAAAAAGGAAATACAACAGGAGGAGAATCAGAATAAAACTCCTATGTAGATTAAGTGCATGCTTCTACATAAAACAATATACACACTCTTGTAAAGACTATTAAAAAGGCTCAGGTGGAGTCAGGTTGAAAAAAGACGGATCAGAACGCTTACCCTAAGTGAATCCCTAAGGTACTTCTCAGTCTGCTCTGTGGGACCTGCACAGAAGAGTCAGGGACCTGGGAGAAGAATGGAGGGAAAAGGGGACAATTTGTATCCTCAAACGTGTGCCGGTAACAGGGGATCCTCTAGCAGTGACTCTAGCGGCAGCTATCCAGTCAAAAATAACCGCAACCAACGCCGTGGCAATTGGAACACAGGTTATAACAATGGACCCATAGGAGGAGCTACGCTACGAATCAAGATGGCCGCGTAAGCTCCCGGCTCCGCTGACCTCCGCCAGCAGCTCGATTATCCTGTCTTCAATCCTGACCTTACACCTGATTTCCTTGTTTATGAAGGTCTACTGCTTCTAAAGGTGCGATCCTGAGATTTCTACCTCATCGGCTGACAAAGATACGCCGTGTTTCCATTCTCGGCCTAACAACATGTGGAAGCCGGGGCCTCGATTTCTAGACTATCCGGGTCAGAGTTGAACAACATCGGCTGTGGGACCTGGACTGAGCCCGGTCTCCCGAAGAGTGCCTGAATTGTTGACTTTTTGTGACGATCCTTTGAACGATCTACACCGAGGACACACCAGCGTGCCACGCCGGCTGCTGTGGTGGGGTCCGGTGCCCGGAGACCTTCAGCCCTGCCGGGGTCGACGGGCTGGGGCCCTCTCTGACGGCGAAGGTGTGTTCTGTAAGACGAGGAGCGCCCATTACTTGATATCAGATTTGCGTGGCCTGCGACTCCGGAGCTCTGTCGCCTATTGAGGGGGGATGGAGCGGGCGGAAGGCGCGCCATCGCTGCAGGCCGTTTGGGGCCGCCATTGGGGCGCTCCATTCGCACACGGTCGCTGTGTTCCGGACACTGATGGTGCAAGTGGAAGGTATCCTGGAACCTGAGGACGACACCTCGATTGGTTTCCAGCTAGAGATGGTACCAGCGGTGCATTGCACATCAGAGGTCGAGGTCCCCGTGCATAACCCGGAGTTCATGAACCTTGACGGTCCCCTATTACCGACAAGCCAGCCCGTGCTTCTCGCTAGCGTCTCTTGCCTGATCCTGCTGCCGCCTAAGGCATCTATAGACGGTCCTCCACGTGGCTACGAGTTCCTTGGTGATGGTTTGGGATACTCGCTGTTTTTGGACACCTTTCCTCGTTCAAGCCGTGAACTTTTATCCTGTATTCGATCCTCCTGTGCTGACAAGAACTTTTGTGGACGCTTTGCCTTTTCCATCAAAATGGCGGCTCGAGTGGCAAAGACTCTTATGACGGATCGTACTGGCCAGGGCTGAACTTTATCGCTGGGTTCCGATATAATAGCTTTTAGCGATGCCGGGGTTGTGCCTATATTGTGACGAGAATTGGGTGGTTGTTGTTTATCCTCCCCTGACTGGTTTGTATAATTGCTAAATATTGATTTTACCATGTCTCGGGGTGGTCGCTGTTGGCGTGGGGTACGGGAGACCGGGAGTGTGTTTGCTTTCTCCTCCTCCGCTTTCTCTTTTCCCTTCCTTTAGGGTAGTCCTTGGGCGACAGGCACGCTGTTAGTGGGGTTAGGCCGTAGCCATTGCAGGGGTGCAGGGTGGGGGGTTAGGGGTGTTTTTTTTTATTTTGCCTTTCTTTTGTTCTATGGCCCCCTTTTGTCTTTTCTTTTTCCTTCTACAAGAGATATTTTTCACGAATCCTTTATTGTCCGGGTGTCTTCGCTGGCTTAATTATCCTGTAACATTGTGGACGAGGTCCCGCGGGTGGCATTGCTTTTATTGATTAATAGATTGCTCATTTCCTAGTTCCGTTATGTGTACCCGTGATGGGCCTTTTTCTTCTTACAGTGATTATTGTTTGTATATTTCCCCCGCCTGGCCCTGTTCTGTATTTTCCTGCGAAACACCTGATATCTGTATTGCCTGCTCTTGTCTTACTGTTAAAATAAAAATATATATAAAAAAAAAAACAATGGACCCATGTTCCATGGTCCTCCACAAATGATGCAACCCTGGCATTACCCATTTTACCAACAGGGACCCCCGCAATTCTACCCCTCGAACCCCCCTTTTTATGACAGAGGTTGGGGCAGAGGAAGAGGGCGCAAGCGAGGGCCTGCAAAAGGGTGTACAGTGGCAAGATCAAGCAGCCACAACATCATCAGTGGAAACCAGGAGCACGACCCGGGGCAAAAAAGCTTAATTGTTAATCTCTCTGAAAGGACACTTACCTCCACTGAGACCAATATCCTTGAGAAAGGACTTGGCTATGTACCTACCCCTAGACCTGTCAGTTTTAAAGAAATGATTGAGGTGAGACAATTGTTCAGGAAGGTCCGCCTACGCTCCTTCTTCCAGGATAGACCAGGCATTCAAAGAACAGACACCGGCTTAAGAAACCCCTCGACCTTTACTCCAACAGACAGCATGGTTTCTCCAGCAGTGTTAGCTTTCGAGGGGGCGGTCCTTAAAAGCCTTGAAAATAGACCCATGACAAAGTGCTTCAACAACCTGAGCACGATGGAGAGACAAGCAGTTCAATCACTAGTGAATGACACCTCGATAGTCATCAAACAGGCGGATAAGGGGGGTGCCACTGTTATCCAGAATAGCAAAGATTATGATACAGAGTGCAAACGCCAGTTGGCTAATAACTCTCATTATCACCCTCTTACTGTAGACCCTACTAAAAGACTGACTACAACCATTACCGGTCTCATCCTAGAGGCCGAAACCAATGAATGGATCACAAAGAATGAGGCAGGTTTTTTACTGACTACAGAACCAGTAACACCCTACTTTTACACCCTCCCTAAAATACATAAGGGCGTGACACCGGTCCCGGGGAGACCCATTGTCTCAGGAATAGGCTCTCTTCTTGAACCCCTCTCCAAATTTTGTGACTCCTTTCTACAACCATTGGTCAAGAAAATCCCTTCGTACCTCCAAGATACCGGGGATGTACTCCGCCTTCTAGAAAATATAGAAGGAAGAGAGGGAGTTGACTTGTTGCTAACACTTGACGTGGAAGCACTCTATACTAATATTCCACAACAAGCAACACTTGAAGCTGTAGAGACCGCTCTGCAACAAGAAGAGAGGTCTTCCCCAACACCAATCTCCTTCATCATGGCATGTGCTACCATAGCTCTCACTGAGAACTTTCTTCAATATGGGACACAATTATACCATCAAATCCAGGGAACTTCAATGGGTTCAACATTTGCTCCCAGTTTGGCCTGTATTTACATGGCGACATTTGAGGAGAAAGCAATCAGAAATCCTCAAAACCCATTCTTGAATAATATAACACTCTGGCGTCGTTTTATCGACAAAATCCTCATTTTTTGGAAAGGAGACCGTCTTTCTTGTGAAACCTTCTGCACCTGGATTAATGAACAAAATCCTTACCTAAAGTTCACAGGGACTATCTCTAACACGTCAATCCCTTTTCTAGACTAAAAATCAACTTGGAAATGGATAGTCTGAATATCACACTCTATCGTAAAAATACAGACAGAAATAGTCTACTTCCATACGGAAGCTACCATCCAAGAGCACTGAGGGATAACCTCCCCTTTGGACAGTTCCTCAGAATTCGTAGGAACTGTTCCACCCTGGCTGATTTCAAACAGGAAGCCACTGTGCTTCAACATAAATTGCAGGACAGGGGTTATCCCACCAGATTAATCAAAAACTCTTACAAGAGGGCAGCTAACAACCCAAGGGAAGCCTTACTGGAGACTAGAGTGAAAGAACCAGAGGATGTGATCACCTGTGTCACCACATTTACTAAGAACTCATCCTTTATAAAGAAAACCAACAATAAACATTGAGGCATAATTAACTCTGGTGGTATGAACCTCCCAAACCCTAGGTTTGCATTTAAACGCACACAGAATCTAAAGGATGCATTGGTCCACACTAGACCAAAGAGAGTGAACAACAATAATCAGAGCACATTATGGGACCTCCCACGGGTACAAGGTCATTTTCCATGTGGCGGATGTGCAGTATGTCCCCAGACCAGTATGACTAAAGAGATCCAACTGACCGATACCTTTAAATGGCAAATACGCAAACATACGAATTGTAACAGCACCAAATGCATATACCTTCTCACTTGTCCCTGTAACCAGCACTATATAGGAATGACAATGAGACAGGTGAAACTGCACATCCAAGAGCATAAAAGCAATATAAGGTGCCTCAAAACACACACCAAACTATACCAACATTATAATCAAAAGGGTCACACAGCTGACAGCATCCGCTGGTTGGTTCTTGAAAGTCACCCTGGCATCACCACTCAGGGTCTGTTCAGGATTGAACAGAGGTGGGTACATCGCATGAGACTGGATATAGTGGGTCTCAATGACTCTGTACCCTGGGCCTCCTTTCGAGACTAGACCATGGGATGAATCATCCTTTTTCTGATATGACAACCCTGATCCATATTCATCATTGAGAATTCCCCCTAACGTATGATGAGACGATCCCTATGTACTTAAATGGACCCTCTTTGTTTTTCAAACTTCTCGCCTTTGACGATATTACCATGACCAAATTGATTGTACTGGTCGATAATCGACAACTTAATAATTCCACCTCACCAAATTTGACACGGTGATTTAGTTCACAACAGGCAACCGCGTTGTTGTTTTCCTTTTTCAACTCCAATATGGCCGACGGTTAGTTCCATTTTTAGTGTCTGTCAATTCCAACCGATACTAACACCATCGACCAACCAATGCGCATGCGCGGACGTTGACCGTGCAACCACGCCCACCGCGATATTCACGGGATCAGGGCGGCGGAGAGTACAAGAACCACTCGCACCATGCGATTTCTAAACCAGCTGCTCCAGATCCCTTCCGGATTACGCGTGGGGGGTAGGTTTGAAGGCAGAGACCGCACACCGCTTGGGTGAGTATCATCGGATCTGCGCCGTGCCTCTTCGGGTTTTGGATCACGACACCGGTCGAGGCCAATGATGCCTTGACTCGCTGGGGTTCGTTGTGCTTACTGTTACCACTTATCTGGGGGCACCACAACTTCGGCTGGATTCTGAGTTCCGCTCGCTGTTACTTGTTGACATGTGGCTCGCTAGTGGACAGACATGGGCGCGGTCTCTTCTTGGGTCCTCACGTTTACCGTCTTCAGGGGCGGTGCGGGACCTGGGGAGCATGATGGTGCCCCTTGTTTTGCCCTAGCTACCTCCGCCGGAACAGTGGCATTTGCCCTCTTAAAATCGGTTCGAACGACCTGGTGTTGCCAATACTGGTGGTCCGCGGTGTGTACTGACGACACCTGTAGTGCTGTGGGGTAACCTGTCCCGGTCGTTAGTGGTCCCTACCACGACCTGTTACCGGCACACGTTTGAGGATACAAATTGTCCCCTTTTCCCTCCATTCTTCTCCCTGGTCCCTGATTCTTCTGTGCAGGTCCCACAGAGCAGACTGAGAAGTACCTTAGGGATTCACTTAGGGTAAGCGTTCTGATCCGTCTTTTTTCAACCAGACTCCACCTGAGCTTTTTTAATATTCTTTACAAGAGTGTGTATATTGTTTTATGTAGAATCATGCACCTAATCTACATAGGAGTTTTATTCTGATTCTCCTCCTGTTGTATTTCCTTTTTAGGTTGCATTACTCAAGGCAGGACCAATCGGCCTGTCCCACTACAGACCTTAAGAACCAAGGTTGTATGAAGTTTTTAGTTTCACTGTGTAGTACGAGCACCAAGGTCCTGAGGAATTGCTAGTTAAGCATGAAACATGTCGACCTAAATTGAGGGTAGCAGATATCTTCGCCACATATAATCGTGACGTCTATCTTCCCTCCCACCATTTTAATGAAGGGAGTTAGCCACGTTAATAAATTCCCTTGTGGACTAACCCACCTTTTTTAATCAATCACCACTTATCCACGACTACACATTCACCTGCCCTCTCACACGCATGCACCATATGGCTGGAACAAAAGATCTCCGCTAAAGAGCCCCTTCGCGGGTGCCCGTCGGACATTGCAGCGCCAGTCCGACGAGGAGCAAGACCCATATGATGAAGCATGACACCTAGCTTGCTGGGTGTATGAGGGTTCTAGTTCCCAAGAGGGAAATTCCCCCTCCCCTTCCCTCTTGGCTTTCGCTTCTACACCACACCACACCACACACACACTCTCTTTCCTTTCTAACCAGGCCTTCTGGGGAACTTCGTGCACCTTCCTTGTTGCTAGTGAATTGGACACGCACACTGGACCCCGTTAAAAATTGTCCACCTAAGGTTCCATTCCTTGTTAAATGCTTTATTGTAGTTGTCAAAAGACAAGCAAGTAGTCACCTAAAGGGAGCCGAAGGAGTAACAAAAAACATAAATGTGGATATGGAGCAGAGAAACCAAACAAAACACAGTTGCTAGGTAAAGAGTTCTGGGTACCACAGGGTTCTATACCGTCATATCCAGCAGTCAAAGTGGATTAAAAAAAAGTATGGGAACTGTTATCCTGAGTGCAGTGAGGGCGGGGTTAGTACAGAGGCGTAACGAAACTTGAGGGGGCCCCCCTGCAAACTACATGGAGGGGGCCCCCCTCCCATCCTCCCTGCCAGTCTAGAGCTCTCAGGCCAGCGACCCGCCATACTGCAGGGGATGCGGGGCTATTGTTACGCCACTGTCACCAATCCAGCCGTTATAAGTAACTCTGGATGGTGGAGTCAAAGGTTGGGCTTAGTCTGCCAGCATAGGTGGTGATCCATTCATTACAGGGTCCCTGCCTTCAGTACGCCGGGGGAAGTTTGCCCAATTTTAGGTGGGTTTCCTGATGCAGACTCCTGTCATGATATACAACATCGGGCCCACTCATCGTTCAGTTTTGGCAAAAGTGCATCCACTGCTCCTTCTCGTTTCCGTTTTAAAACATTAGACAATGCGTCAATGCAGTATTTCAAAAGCAAATGTAACTACAAAGAACACATTTTGATAATACATTTTTATTAGTAGACAATAGCAATCTTAAGAGGCATTGCATAGCTTCATACACACTGTGACCCCAATTCCATCACAGTCTCTCTCTCTCTCTCTCTCTCTCAGTGAGTCAGTCTCTCTCAGTCTGTCAGTCTCTCTCCCTCTCTTTCATTCAGTCTTTCTCAGTCAGTCAGTCTCTCTCAGTCAGTCTGTCAGTCAGTCAGTCAGTCTGTCAGTCTCTCTCTCTCTGTCAGTCAGTCGGTCTCTCTCTCTCTCTCTCTCTCTCTCTCTCTCTCCACCCTCTCTCTAATCTCTCTCTCTTTCTCCACTGTCTCTCGCCACTCTCTCTCCACACTCTCTCTCTCCACTCTCTCTCTTCACTCTCTCTCTCCATTCTCTCTCTTACTCCACTCTCTCTCACAAAGTAGTGTGCGTTGCCATGGGCGTCCGCAGAAATGTTTCCAGGGGGGGCAAATTTTTTACTTCATCACCATTCCCCTTGCACCCTTCTCCCCTCTGTCTTGCACCCTTCTCGCCCTCCCCCTTGCACCCTTCTCCCCCTCCCCCTTGCACCCTTCTCCCCCTCCCCCTTGCACCCTTCTCCCCCTCCGCCTTTCACCCTTTTATACCTTGCACCATTCTCCCCTCTGCCTTGCACCCTTCTCCCCTCTGCCTTGCACCCTTCTCCCCTCTGCCTTGCACCCTCCTCCTCTCTGCCTTGCACCCTTCTCCTCTCCGCCTTGCACCCTTCTCCCCTCCGCCTTGCAACCTTCTCCCCTCCGCCTTATTTTTTTATTTATTTTTATTTATTTATGGAACTTCTAAAGCGCACTATCGCCTGGAGGAATCCTGACGCTGAACAGCTCAAGGAATGGGAGTGTGTACAGTGTGGCGGCAACTAGAGTGTAGGAAATAGCCAGGTCTTAATGGCTTTTCTGAGAGGGAGTAGCTCCTAAATTTGTCTGATTTCACAGGGCAGACTATTCCAGAGCTTAGCCGTAGCCACTTCAAACAGTCTATCTCCCATTCTGGCTCTTCTAAATTTAGGTATCCTCACCAGTCTTGCTGAGGAGGAGCGAAGACTTCTAGAAGGAGTATACCAGTCAAATTATTTACGCAGGGATAGGGGACCGGTCTCATGAAGAGCTTTAAAGACCAGACATAGAGATTTAAATTGTACTCTCTGTCTCAAGGGAAGCCAATGGAGTGTTGCTAGGGCTGCAGATGCCGAGGCTCTTCTAGGAAGACCCAGTACTAGTTTGGCAGCTGCTGACTGGATTCTCTGCAGTCTATCCAGTACAAATTCCGGAGTGTTTAGCAGAAGGGCATTGCAGTAATCAAGCCTGCTAAGTATTGTACATCGTGCAACTTGAGCCCGAGCCTGAAAAGGGAGTAAAGGATTTTTTTTCGAAGAGACCGGATAATTGCAAAACAAGAAGCCGTCGTCTTAATTACCTGAGCTTCTAACGTAAGTCTACTGTCAAATATAAAGCCCAGGTTCCGAGCTGTTTGCACTGGCTGAATTGTCATTGGCGTTTCCGGAGGCCAGAAATTGTCAGGAAAGGGGGGAGGAATCTTAGATGCTGTACAATAAATCACCTCTGTCTTTCCGGCATTAAATTGCAATGAGTTTTTTCGTAACCAGGAGGCTGTATCCCGAAGGCACTCGTGAAATACCTCCCCAGAGGTCGCGTTCTCACCCTCCATAGATAGAATCAACTGAGTATCATCTGCATAATTTACTATGCCAATGTTGTGTGCTTTAATAACATCAATTAAAGGACTTAAATAAACATTAAACAAAATAGGGCTGATCGCTGAGCCCTGAGACTCACCATGCTGTATATCAGAGAAAGCAGACTGAAATGGGGGAAGAGACACCGCCTGCTGTCTATCTTGCAGAAAGGAGCGGAACCAGTGTAAGGCGCAACCCCTCACTCCGACCCCATTCAGTCTATCCAGCAGGAGCTTATGATCTACAGTATCGAAGGCGGCAGACAGGTCAAGCAGGACCAATGCCACTGCCTGACCCCTGTCTGTCCGCCTCCGAAGCTCGTCCATGACCGTCACCAGTGCTGACTCGGTCCCGTGCGCCGGTCGAAAGCCGAATTGTGCCGCCTCCAGTACATTAGCTTGTTCCAAATATGCAGAGAGAGCAGTGCTAACAGTAAGTTCTACAATTTTTGAGGGGAAAGGTAGCAAAGAAATGGGCCTATAGTTTTTTGCACATTCCGGGTCTAAAGATGTTTTTTTCAGCAGAGGAGACACCAAGGCTTGTTTCCATTTGGTGGGAACCACACCGGTAGTTGAAGACTGGTTGCAAATGAGGCGGAGAGTGGGAAACAATTCCTCCCCATATTCTTTCCAGATCCTATGTGGGAGGGGATATAAAGGTGATCCAGAGGATATACCCTGTGCCAATTTACTAAACTCCTCTGAGGATAAAGGCTGAAACTCCAATAGACAGTTCGCATCCTGATACATAGATCCCTTCCCCTTAGTCATTGCCTCACTCAACAAGCAACCAGCTATGCTGGTATCCTCCACTGAGAAATTCCCAGCATCTGTTTGCCCATCTTTAAGATCATCAATGATCCGCTGGATCTTCTCTAGAAAGAATCCCGCCAGGTTCTCACAGAGTACCTGAGAGGGAGTTATCGCCTTCCTAGAACACTCCGGTTTAGTAATGCTGTTCAAAATGGTAAACATACTTCTAGTGCTATTGGAGCTTTTACATATTAACTGAGAGAAGTATTGTGCCTTAGAGCTTCTGATCTCGGTTTTGTATTCCGCAATTTTTTGTTTCCACAAAAATGTATCTGCCTCCTTATATCCTCGCCTCCATTTCCTTTCTGCCTGTTTACTAGCTAATTTCAGGTTCTTTAAGAGGTCAGTAAACCAAGGAGCAGAGGACTTACCCTTGCAACTATGTTTGTCTAGCGGCGCCTGGAGATCCAAAGTCGAGGTGATTACAGAACAAATAGAGTCATAATTCTCCTTGACTTGTCTGTTTACAGAAAAACAATCTCCCACCTTGAACACCGAGCCAAGACTTCTTGCAGGGGCAAGAGCCTTCCAATTCCTACTAACATAGTCAATTTTGGATCGAGGTGCCTGATTCTGGACAGTTGACATTCTCACAAAAAATTTGACCAAAGAATGGTCCGTCCAATCCATAGGAAGAATATTACCAATCTGTAGAAGGAGAGGTTCTGAGAAAATTAGGTAAAGTACGTGTCCGGCTTTGTGCGTGGCTGAGAAAACATGCTGAAAAAGACCGAGCCCTTTGCAAGAGTGAGTAAGATTATAAAGGCCAGAATCCAGTGGTCCATTCAACCATAAATTGAAGTCCCCTAAAACTATAAGTTTATGGTGAGTAGCTGCCATATTAAAAAGGGTGTCCAATAATAATTGCTGCTGTGAGATACAGAACGCCCCAGGAGGCCTGTAGCAAACAATCCCAGTACATATAAGACCAGCTTTATTTTTTAAGAAAATACCACAGAGTTCCACACCATTGACCCTGTCAATGTCAATGGTTCCAGCCACCCACGTATCTTTATAGATTATTCCAACTCCCCCCCCCCCCCTTTTCCCCTTTTCTCTAGGTTGTGAGGTTGACCTTGGCGGACAGGCCCAACCAAGGTCAACCTCACACTCCGCCCGTGTCCAGGTTTCACTCATAAATAGGACATCGAGCTCATGTGAATCCAGCAAAAGCTGAATCTCAACACTATGTTTAGGAAGAGACCTAACATTAAGGAGGCAGCATATTAGGAGGCCCTTATCAAGAAAGTCCCCCAGGGGTAGTGCTGAGTCAGAAAAGTGTAAGACCCCTCTATTAGTAGCAGACTTGCCTAAATCAAGAAGCATCTGCCTAGAATATCTGCCTATGTCCCCCGAAGCCCCTCCATTAGATTCCAAACAACCAGTGTGGCAGGCGCTGAGCGCTTCCTTGGCGCTTACGGGCGCAGATGGGCTTTCCTTTGGCGCACCTTCGGCGCACCACCGGCACGCCCGCTGCGCGTTCGCGCCATAGATGAATTTATGTCCCCAGGAAGTCAGGAGAACCAGGAAGTAGCTAGCGCCAGAACACTAGAACGGAGTAACTACCCCTCCCAAGATGGCAGGTCCGCTCGCTCGGACGGACCCAGCCAGAGTGACACACTAGGGGAAGGAGTCAGCGCTACGGTTCCCCAGCAGTAAGTAACGCTAGTGAGCACACAATGAAATAAAACGAAGTTAAAAATTTTTATAAAAAGTTTTGTGCAAACGGGCGTGTGACTGCGCAAGCAGAGCCCTGCATGCACACACTACCACCCTTGAGCCGCCAATTAAGTGATGCGCGCTCGCACCATAGGCGAATTTATGTCCCCGGGAAGTCAGGAGAACCAGGAAGTAGCTAGCGCCAGAACACTAGAACGGAATAACTACCCCTCCCAAGATGGCGGGTCAGCTCGCACGGACGGACCCAGCCAGAGTGACACACTAGGGGAAGGAGTCAGCGCTACGGTTCCCCAGCAGTAAGTAACGCTAATGAGCACACAATGAAATAAAACGAAGTAAAAAAAATGTATAAAAAGTTTTGTAAAAACGGGCGCGTGACTGCACAAGCAGAGCCCTGCATGCGCACACTACCACCCTTGAGCCGCCAATTAAGTGTTAAGCCTTGTACCCTTCTCCCCTCCCCCTTGCACCCTTCTCCCCTCTGCCTTGCACCCTTCTCTCTGCCTTGCACCCTTCTCCCCTCTGCCTTGCACCCTTCTCCCCTCTGCCTTGCACCCTTCTCCCCTCTACCTTGCAGCCATCTCCTCTCTGCCTTGCACCCATCTCCTCTCTGCCTTTCACCCTTCTCTACCTTGCACCCTTCTCCTCTCTGCCTTGCACCCTTCTCCCCTCCCCCTTGCACCCTTCTCCCCTCTGCCTTGCACCCTTCTCCCCTCTGCCTTGCTCCATTCTCCCCTCTGCCTTGCACCCTTCTCCCCTCTGCCTTGCACCCATCTCCTCTCTGCCTTGCACCCTTCCCCCCTCTGCCTTGCACCCATCTCCTCTCTGCCTTGCACCCATCTCCTCTCTGCCTTACACCCATCTCCTCTCTGCCTTTCACCCTTCTCTACCTCGCACCCTTCTCTCCTCTGCCTTGCACCCTTCTCCCCTCTGCCTTGCACCATTCTCCCCTCTGCCTTGCACCCTTCTTCCCTCTGCCTTGCACCCTTCTCCCCTCTGCTTTGCACCCTTCTCCCTTCCGCCTTGCACCCTTCTCCCCTCTGCCTTGCACCCATCTCCTCTCTGCCTTACACCCATCTCCTCTCTGCCTTTCACCCTTCTCTACCTTGCACCCTTCTCCTCTCTGCCTTGTACCCTTTTCCCCTCTGCCTTGCACCTTTCTCCCCTGTGCCTTGCACCCTTCTTCTCTCTACCTTGCACCCATCTCCCCTCTGCCTTTCTCCCATCTCCTCTCTGCCTTGCACCCTTCTTCCCTCTGCCTTGCACCCTTCTCCCCTCTGCTTTGCACCCTTCTCCCTTCCGCCTTGCACCCTTCTCCCCTCTGCCTTGCACCCATCTCCTCTCTGCCTTACACCCATCTCCTCTCTGCCTTTCACCCTTCTCTACCTTGCACCCTTCTCCCCTCTGCCTTGTACCCTTCTCCCCTCTGCCTTGCACCCTTCTCCCCTCTCCCTTGCACCCTTCTTCTCTCTACCTTGCACCCTTCACCCCTCTGCCTTGCACCCATCTCCTCTCTGCCTTGCACCCTTCTCCTCTCTACCTTGCACCCTTCTCCTCTCTACCTTGCACCCTTCTCCTCTCTACCTTGCACCCTTCTCCCCTCTGCTTTGCACCCTTCTCGGCTTCCCCTTACCCCCCCCCCGCCCCGCTGCAGACTCCCACATGGTACATTCAAACAAGAGTACTCTTTCCAGGCCTCCCGCACTCTGACTGAAAAGAAACAATTTAACTTGATACATTGTTTCTCTTCAGTCAGCGGGAGGGGCTCAGAGCAGGCTGCAGACAGCCTGCACCTGCTTTGGAGGGAGAGAGGCTTTCCTCTCTCACAGCTCTCAGAAGAGCTGAGGGGGCCCGGGCCCCCCTTCATTTACTGAAGAGAGTGCCCCCCCTCCGCACCCCGGGGGCTGCGGGTGCGTTTGTTACGCCCCTGGGTTAGTAAGAGCGTGGGAACAGAGTCAAAGAATTCGCTAAAAAGAACACAATATTCTATAACTCTTTTGTACAACTTTTCCCTTCTGGCAACTGCATATTAAATGACGCACACCTTCAATCAAAAACAAATGCAATTTAAACTAGTCAATGTGAAATGCCCTATTTTACGTTATGAAACCTTTATCGGGTAATGCGGATCATTGCAGATGTCGGTGTGTGTGTAGCCAGACTGCCACAGAAATAAATCCTGGTTGGTGTAAAGGGAATAGTTTTTAGTGGTTCGTGGCCCCTCCAGTGGCAGAAAGCACTGTGACTAAGTAAGTCATTATTTTATAAAACTTGCATTACACACAAAAAAAAATATGCTGCCACAAAATGTGCTGAAATATTTAGGTTTGTGTTTAACAAAGTGCTCCCAAGATGTAGATTTTAGTAATAAGCACACTGCATCTACTCAATTTTTATACCTGTCCATTAAAAGCATGCATTCCAGAGCTCAGCTGATAACACCCTCACGGCACCTCTTAATAGAATACATCTTTGTCATTACGAAGCTTTAAGTAACTCCATTAATGAAAGCCTTACTGGGTATCAATCAGCCTTCACATTTGCATATTAACCAAATGCACACATTTATATTTGTTTCAGGCAGCAGGCAAGAAGGCTTGTCTGTGTCCCTCCCTCGGCTTCACAACACAGAAGATGCCCTTGATTTTATTCCAGCTGAGGCATCTCAGCTCCTGTAATCAACCATCCAGGGACGGTCATCTTTTAACAAAATGTAGGGGAACTGTTTTTGGTTTATTAAAAAGTATGGGCACATGTAGCCCCACAGCTCCTGAGCACTTTGACCTCTGTTCACATCCCATCTTCACCTGGAAGTACTACCCTCCACCATCATGGATTGGGAAGGATACATACACCATGTTGGCCACAGGTACCTTGATGGAATGGAAATGACGCTAACCCTCTGCTGGCACTTTTCAATGTCTTTTGTATTGCGTTATGGGGTTCCATAGCTTCTATATCTTTTTTGTTTATCTGCTGCATTTGGGTGAAACGATATTTCTCTGAATTGAAGACAGAGAGACTTTCTTTTAATCCTGACAGTAGCCTCCACTCCAAAAACTACCCACACTCGGTAGTGAAAAGTTGGTTGAATCTATTAACCAGACATGGAGTATTTAGAAATGATGCAGGTCCCCAAGATAGGGAAGCTGCTCATATCCCTAACGGTCAATTACATGTTGTAGTTGACCTCTGTTTATTCTGGAGTCAAAGATTGCTATCACTTAATATTATGGATCTTCTCCTTGGACTATAGGCGAAATAGGAGGAAGTGTGAGTAATGGAATTATAGACATTAGTTTTAATAAGAGAACATGAAAAAAGGGTGAATATGCCAATTGGTGGGTTGTTGTAGCTGTACAGTAACTGTGTTAACCTGTTTAGTGCGGGGCCGCGTCGGCCAACGGACATACGCAGCACTACCGAGATAGTGCTTGTGAAGGCCATTGGCCGATGGCAGCAACGAAGGGGTTAATTAACATGGACATGGGAAAGGGATCTACAAAACAAGGTTTTAACTTTTTATGATATCCTGGTAACTGAAAGAACTATGTGGATAGCCATACAGAATCTCCTTATTTATAACAAGAAGCAGGGGAACGATGAACATCTGCAAACCTTGATTTTTTCAGGTACTTCTGTGTCTCTATGAATCTGTTTTATGGTTTGGATTTCAAGCATTGCGAGAGAGAGAACTGATACTTGAGGTGGCTGTAATGGAAGCATTTACCTGTGGCATCCATAGGTACAGAAAAATGAGGGTATCTTTAAAGAACTGTGTAAAGAGATATTGTATCTGAATTTGCCCTGTGGAATCCAATGTACCCAATGATCTTGATATTGAGTGATAAAACACCAAGACATTGTTCAATGATTTGACACACTCTCACTGCCTGTCCGTCAGTTTGTGGATGGTTGATGCTGGAGATGTTAGTTTGAATATTCAAAAGTGACATTAAAGATGTCCAGATTTTAATGTAAATTGAGAGCCTCGATCTGAAATTATGGCATTATGCAGACCATATGAACGCACTGTCTCCTTCATGAAATGTTTAGCCAGGTCTTGGGATGTTGGAAATGTTGGTAATGGAATGAAATTACTTAATTTTCAGAATAAATCCTTCACTATCGATAAAACTGTGCCTGGCTCTAAAGCTGGTAAATCAACAATGGAATATTATATGAGTATTTCATTGTCTTAGAGGCGTAGGCAAGGCTCAAAACAATCCCATTCTTACAACTACCCTTGGCATTTGGACAAATGTCACAAGTAGACGCATGTCAATAGACTTTGTTGAACTACTGAAGGAATAAATCAAGGTCCATCTCTTCCATGGTGATGCTATTCTCTGTACTGCATCTACCCAGCCAGGCTGATTTCTAATATGGTAATTTATGTCATTTTAAACCGGGTGAAGAATAACATCCAGCAGGCATGATGATGATTTTTACACCTCCTAGAATTTAGGACCCCAGAATTTTATGATCTGTCTTTATTATTACGTAATGTTTGGCTCCTTTCAAGCTTTGAAGTAATGACACTAGTAGCTAAAAAAAAAATTGTTTTTTTTTAATTTTTCAAAAACCTTTATTGAGGAACATAATCATGGCAGACACAATACACCGTGCAAATCTACAGTTCACAGCAACAAAATGCAGTTCAAGGCAGTCATTTAGTTACAGTCAGATTACCTTTACAGCCACTTGGTGAATCCAGGAATGTGAAGATCACAGCTCCACTGTTACAGGGTCACATCCCTCCAGGGGACACACACGTCCACCCTACGTCTGGCAAGGTCCAGCAGCATCGAGATCAGCCAGCGGGAAGTGTCGAGGCACAGCTCAACAAAGCCGAGAAGGCACAGGGGTGGATCGGGGCGCACTTCAGCGCCGGTGATGTCAGAAATGGTGGAACACACAACCTGCCAGAACTCGGAGACCCTAGGGCAGAGCCAGTCTAAACGGGCTAAGTCCGCGGCGGGAGCAGCACAACGCACACAGTTATCCCCAGGGGTAAGTCCGAGCCGGTGGAGCTGCACTGGGGTGCGGTACAACCTGTGCAAGTACTTGAAATGGATCAGGCAGAGACAGTAGTTCGGTGACATGCTTTTTTGTTTGATTACAGCAGTAAAGCCAATCAGCCTCCGAAATAGCAATGCCAAGGTCCGCACTCCATGCCTCCCGGGCACGATCTGAGGAAATGGGGGCTGACGCAAGGGAGAAAGCATAGTTTGGTGACTAACTTGTGTAGCGACGGGGAAGTGTAAATGAAGTCCAGAGCCGGAATGGTGGGCGGGGGTTGAGGGAATGTAGGGTGCAGTTTCCGGCAAGTGGCGCGCAACTGATAAAATAAAAGCGTGTCCTGCAACCCCGAGGAGTCTGGAAGAGAGTAAAAGGAGTTCTCTGGATAAAGATCCGCCACCATCCTCAAACCCAAACGCGTCGCGTGTCGTAACATGCTGGAAGACTGAAACAAGGGGAAATATGGGTGGTTTACAATTGGCATGGCGTTAGCAGAGAGTAGAGGAAAACCGGAGAGCCGGTGCAGGTAAGAACACGCCCAACATAACGTCTCGACCGTGTCAACCTCCACCCGAGGGCGCACCGCTGGAGAGAACAGGGCCGTGGACAGGGGCGAGGGAGAGGTCACATCGGTCTCGACCGTGACGTGGGGCTGATAGTGGGTGGGGTGGATCCAAAAGTGCAGGAAAATGGCCTGGGCACATAAGGCATAGATCTGGAAGTCAAGGGTGCCCATCCCACTAGCAGACATGGGGAGAGTGAGGATATCGTAGGCCACCCTGGGTTGTTTACCCACCTAAACTAGCGAGATTACTAGAGAGCGCAGTTTGCGAAAGAAATGAGAAATGAGGGGGATAGGGATGTTCAAGAAAAGATAAAGGAATTTAGGAATGACCCCCATTTTGGCTATTGCGATTCGGCCCGCCAGAGATAGTGGCAGTCGGCTCCACGAAGGGCTCTTGGATTCAAGCCAGTCCACCGCCGGACCAAAGTTTGATCTCTACAGTTCATCCAAATCCCTACTGAACCACAAACCCAAGTAGCGCGTGGGGCCAGATGCCCACACAAACGGGAAGTCAGTTGGGAATGGCACAGTGGCATCAGTCAAGGGGAATAGAACAGACTTGCTCCAGTTCACCTGGATGCCCGGAAGCCCGCCAAAACGTATGATTTCACGGACCAGGGGGCTGAGGTTTTCCTGGGGGTTGCAAACATATATAGTAACGTTGTCCGCATACATTGAGACAAGGAGGGAGCGGTACGAGAATCCAATGCCCCTGTGAGTATGGTGCTGCCGAAGCCTGGAGCCCAGGGGCTCCATCGCGATGGCAAAAAGCATAGGCGATAGGGGGCACCCCTGGCGAGTGCCATGAGCAATACTAATGGGGTCGGAAACCTGACCATTAATGCGGGGACGTGCCGATGGATTGGTGTGAAAGAGCCTAATCTTACGCAACAAAATGTCGCTGAAACCCATTCGCGGCAGGATGTAGAATAAGAAAGGCCACTCCAATGTATCGAACACTTTTGTAGCGTTGAGTAGGGCGGCCACTGCCGGCAAATTAGGATTCATTTGATGCAAGACTGAGAAAATGGTACGAAGATTATGTGAGGTTGCCCTACCAGGAATGAAGCCAGATTGATCGGGGAGGGCGATGGTGGGCATTAATAGAAGAAGACGGGAGGCAGTTAGTTTGGCAAAGATTATTTTGTCTATGTTTATAAGAGAAAGAGGGCGGTAGGAGTCGCGACGGTCAGCAGGCTTGTCAAGCTTGAGAAGCAAGGTTATCAATGCCTCGCGCAGGGACGGCGGGAAGAGACCGGTGTCAAAAGACTCATTATACATGGCCGCCAGATGCGGTTCCAGGATGTCTGCGAACGATTTGTAGAATGAGTCTGGTTGGCTGTCCAGGCCAGGGGCCTTGTCACCAGGTAGGCTATTGATGGCTGCCAGTATTTCTTCCCTGGAAAACGGCTAATCAAGGAATTTTCTATGGTAGTCTTCAAGCCAGACGAGGGCAATAGACTCAAAATATTGATCAAACTGCACCCGTGGCAGAGGAGTGCCAGCAGAGTAGAGTTGTGAATAAAAATCAAGAAAACAGGTGTTTAGATCTTCCAGAGAGGTAGTCCTTTCCGGGCCGCCATCACTGAGGGCTGTTATATAGGAGGCAGCACGCGGTGTGCGGAGAAGGTTAGCAAGAGTACGCCCCGGGCGGTCCCCCTCCCCAAAGCGGCGCGCCAACCCTCCCCGCCTAGGAAGGATAGTTCACGGCCGGCTTCATCCGAGAATTCGGTATGTTTTTAGCCGGATAGTTCACGGCCGGCTTCATCCGAGAATTCGGTATGTTTTTAGCGTAGCAGCACCAGCGTCTCAGAGCTGGGGCGCGCCGCCTGGGTGGCATCCAGATCTCTGATTTCCCCCTCAAGCTCAGCCAGGGTGGAGCGAATAGAGCAGAGGACGCCCGACTGTTTGAAAATACATTCACCCCGAATGACAGCCTTGAAACCCTCCCATAGGGTGGAAGCAGAGTCGACGGAACCCACGTTTAGATCGAAATAATTGGTGATCGCAGTATGAATTTCCGTACAGAACACAGAGTCCCGGAGGGCATTGGAAGAAAGACGCCATGTGAAGGCCCGTCGCTGGGAGTGAAGTGGCCTAAGACGAATCTGGACATGGGCATGATCGGAAAAGGTGCGAGCCATGTGCACTGCATCAGTAAGCCAAGACAAGACATCCGGTGAGGTAAGCCAGAAATCAATTTGAGACCAACAGCCCCTCACGCCAGTGACACAGGTGCCCTCTCGGGCATCAGGACGGAGATGGCGTCAGGCATCATAAAGAACGTTGTAGGTTAGAATCGACGTAAGAGCTGCAACTACACGCGGATGAGACGTGCGAGAGCCTTAACGACCCAGGGTTGCTGAAAGGGTAACATTAAAATCCCCACCCCAAACCACTGCCGCGGAGCCGCATGAGGAGATGAGGTGCCAAACGTGATTAAAAAATTCAGGGTCATCGGAGTTGGGGCCATAAACCGCGGCGATCGTGACAGGCTGGGACAATAGTAAACCATGGAGGATCGCATACCTACCCTCCGGATCGAGGAGTACCCCGGAGGTCTGCCAAGGGAGGCCCCGACGCAGCAGGATTAAGACGCCCCTAGCATACGACGAGTATGTTGAAGAGTGGGATTCCCCCCAATAGCGAGATTTGAGTCTGGAGACGGATCCGGGCAACAGGTGTGTCTCCTGTAAGAGACATATATCCACCTTGTGGCGCTGTAGGTGGGAGTGTATCAGTCGGGCCTTGCAGTGATCATTCAAGCCCCGGACATTCCAAGTCCAGCAGTCAACGTCAGCCATAAGGGGGCAGGACAGGGAGCAGCACTTTGCGGCGCGGACAATGACCAACACGGGCCAGCACAGCACACATATGGGGCAAGGAAATCAAATGGCGGCAGGGTGCAGCGCGGGAAGGGAGCTGTGCAGGCAAATGGACACCCCCCCGATGGATTCCCACCCACAGGGCGATGCAGGGGAGGCGCACAAGTGTTTGACTGACAGGTGCGGCTTAAGGGGCGGAGCGCTCGGGCAGGTATCTAGATCGCCCCATATTCCAGGCCACAGGAGTGCGCGACCTATAAGAGGAGGGAAGTGACAGTGGAGCAGCGTGTTGATCTGTAACACAAAACCAGTGAATGTAATAAGGACAGATCGGAGAACATTATGCTGTGTAGAAATATAAACAAAACAGAATGCAGACTGAAAACGACTTGCAGCGGAGCTATGTAGGAAGCACAATGCAGTGTCAAGAACCATACTTGTAGAGGTAAAAGCATACAACCATAAAGTGGCGAAATAAAGCCGCAACCCCAGAAGGGGAGTAAGACACCCCCACAACAACCCATACCCACCCCACCCAAAAAGTACCCTGCAGGAGCACCCCCTCAGCCCCCCACCCACTCCAACATCCCAATTAGGCTGGGTTTCCAACCCGCCTCACCCCAGGAACCCACAACTAGGAAAGAGAAGGACAACAAATGAGAAGGGACTCATCCCGTGGGGGCATGGCAGAGCTTGGCATACACCCCTGCAAGGAAGCAGGGTGGCCAAGCTGAAGTGGTGTTAGGCATCCAAGACGTCAGTAATTAAGAAAAAAAACAACAGAGTCTGCACAGTCAATCATTGTCACTAAGATGACCAGAGTCGTCCGGCTGAGATTTAGGGGGAGAGGAGTGATCGTCCTTATCAAGTGTTTTAGCGAATGCCATAGCCTCCCTTGGATCCGAGAAGGTGAGTGTTTTAGCGCTCTGTCGAACCCTCAGTTTCGCTGGGTAGGCCAGGGAGTAGGAGACCTCGTGTTTCTGTAGCAGGCGCTTAGCAGGCAGGAATTCTCGCCAGGCCGCTTGGACTGTGAGGGTGTAATCCGGGTAGAAGGAGAGTGAGTTGCCCTGGTGAGTGATGGCACCCCTGTCCCGCACCACCCGGAGGATGGCGTCCCGATCACGATAGTTCACACCAGTAGCTAAATGTGGTTTTGATCACCAATAACTCTTTGTCATAGACAGTGTAACGACTATTAATTTCTCATAAGGTTCTGGAACAATATGCACCTAGATCTAAAGCCTCAATAATTACATTTCTCTGGGACAAGAAGGCTACTATTTCTATACCTGGTGTATCCATTTCACCTATGAAAAGCAGATTGATATTAGGATTTCTCAGAATGAATATGAGGGTGAAAGTTGTTTTATGGGCTAAAATGCCTTTTCTTGTTCAGTGTCCCAATTGAAAGGCACCCCTTCTGCATGAGTCGAGCAATGGGTGAAATTAAAGTAGAGATTGATGGATCTCCTCGAGTAGCCATGAAAAAGCTGACCAAGGGGTGGTACGATGGGGGCATCACCCTACCAGACATCCGCCTTTACTACTGGGCTTCACAGCTGGTGGGGGTAAATCACTGGATCTACAAATCCCTGTTGGATCCGGCATACATGCTAGACAGATATCAGATGGGGAGGGCGGGATATCTGGAGGCATTGTATTCTAAGGTCGCTACGTAGGCCCGACTGCTCACACAGTGACGATATGGCACCTGGCAAACTCCCGACTGGGCGAAGACCCTCACCAAAGCTACGCCTCTGTGGTGCACCCGGAGCCTGGGTCTTCTTGGCCAACATTCCGGGTTTGACAAGTGGGACATTATAGGGATCTCTACGATAGGAGACTTGGTAAAGAAGGGGCACTCCTCAAATTCGGAGACCTACAGAAGACAAATGACCTGGCCCAGGGGGAGGTGTTCAGATATCTACAAATCAGACACGCACTTACCACAGCTCCCCCTGACATGACAGATATCCCAGACTCATCCCCACTAGAGGATAGGCTCTTGGACGGACCACTACTAACCAAAGCCATCTCACTTACATATAATAAACTTTGCAACAATCTACCGGATACTTTCCACAAGCTCCGGGAGAAGTGGCAACTAGACTTGGGGCCAATAGATGATGATGATGAATGGCTGGATGCGTTGATGTCTCCTCGGGAGGCAGCCATAACACTCCAAAACAGACTTATCCAATTAAAAATCCTGCCTAGGTCATACATGACCGGAATAACCCTGGCGAGGATAGGTACGAGGGCCAATGCACTCTGCCTTCGCGGGTATCAGTAAGATGCAACTTTCTACCACATGGTATGGGACTGCCCGGAGATGAGGAGCATATGGGAGGGGGCCACGTAACATATCCTAGAAGCCCTGGGGAGGAAACCCACCCTTTCACCCCGGCTGGGTTTCCTGAACATATGGGGACCGACAGACCTTACAGAAATCGAACAACAATTCATGACACTAGGCTACGCGCTGCGCTGGTCAAGAGGGAGGTAGCTAGGAAATGAGGCGTAGCAGGCAGACCCTCACTTCGTACGTGGATTAGAGAATATGATAAATGCATGATTGCAGAAAAAGAGGTCTTTACAACGAGAGGGTGCCCGAAACAATGGGATAGAAAGTGGGGCAAGTGGAATGCGCATCAAGGTGATTTATGTGTGTCCCCATCGGCAGAATTGGAACTGCAAAGTACAGAAAGACGACGTTATCATCCGTTTTAATTGTAATGATTGTACCACCGAAATGACTGTTTCGTGTGATGAAATATGCCAAAGATCATTCAATTCAACATGTGCTCTATTATTATTTAAATTTAATAAAAATATATATTTTTTTTTAAGTTGAGATTGAGGGAATGAACAGGTGATAGAAGTTGCCAAAGCCTTCAAAACTCTGGATCTCTTTAAGAGATTTAGAAAGTGGCCAATGAAGAAGCACTTGCACCTTTGCTTGATCCATATCGATTGCCTGAGCGGGATGGTGTATCTTAGGATGATGACTAATGGAACATGAAATTCACATGTGGATAGCTTGGCATACAGTCTGTTCTGTCAATACCATAATAGAACATCTCTGACATGCTCCCTGTGGTTGCTCATATTGTTGCTGAAGTTGTTGGAGAAGATCAACATATCATTAAGATGGACTACTTGATGTGGATCCAATAAGTATCTCAAGTCATCATTTATAAAAGCAAATAAAACTGGAAACAAGCATCCTGGACCAGAAACAAGCATCGTGGGACCTCTTTCGGGGTAACACCCCTAATCAGCCAGGCTAGCTTGAATTCAGTGGCACAGTGAGCAAGGGGCCCACATCTGGGCATACCCATCCCAGTTAGAGTGAAAAGTGCTACGGGAACAAATGATGGACCGGTCTCATGATGCTTTCTTCTGGTCCAGAGAGGACCCAACTTGGCAGTCCGGGCTGGACTGTTTCCATGAAGAACAGGGTCAATACTGATTTGCATATGTCTCGGCCCAGAATGTGGTGGCATAGTGAGCAAAAGAATGATTGATTTAAACCAGATCTCTTGACTGGGGTGAATATTTAATTCATTCAGCATTCCGTTCATCATTTGTTGCTGCAGCACTTTTCATCCTATGTGGGATGGGTATGCCCAGATGTGGGTCCCTTGCTCGCTGTGCCACTGGTTTCAAGCTAGCCTGGCTGAGGAGGAGTGTAACCCCCAAACTTGTCCCAGGATGCTTGTTTCCAGTCCAGGGAGAACCGCTTTTGGCAGTTTAGGCTGGACTGTTCCCACGAGGAGCAGGGTCAAGACTGATTTGTATATGGCTGGGTACAAATTGGGGTGGAATAGAGAGCAAATAGATGATTGATTTAACCCAGATTTCTTAACAGGGGGTGAATGCATTCCATCCATCATTTGTTGCTGCAGCACTTTAGCTGTGCACAGCAGGGGTTGGCCTTTCAAGGCCTAAAAGTCAATAGAGACACCTTTAAGACTGAATAACCTTTGTTTGCTTGCAATTTTTTGTCTTTTAAAACTGTTCCCGTAGTCCTGTCTGATGTGCTGCTATTCTTGCGGATTATGCAATTGAATTGCTATCACGGTAAAACATATTTGAACAGGTATAGGTCATTATGACAAAAAAAATAAACTTTCATTTAAGCCCCAATTTCATAAGTCCACAATGGAATGAACATGAAGGACCCACTGGTCTGTTGAATACTTTGACTATTCCCTGTGATATAGGGTACCCCATTAAATTCCCGTTGTACTCTGTCCCCAACTTGTGTGGCACTGACTGGAACCACTTCCTCAATGCAGTGGCAGCTGCCAACAAATAGCACGGGTGGGGTTAGGGCACAGAAATTCTTTTTAAATGACTTACCTTGCTGCCTGACCGCCGCCTCACCTCGTCTTCTTCTGTTACTGCTTGAAGCAGGAAGCACAAACAGGCTCCCCTAGCCAATCACAATGCTGACATGCAGCGTTGAAATTGGTCTGAACGCCATGGTTGGGTGATCAGACAGGCAGTGGGAGCCTGTGCATGTTCCCCATCAGGCTGGGTATTACAGCCTGGTAGAGAGCATGCAAATTGCGCATGACTGTTTGGCCGGCCAAACAATCCTGAAGTGCGCACCACTCCTCCCCTTGCTGGCTGTGACACAGCCAAACCCTGCCCCGCAAAACGGAACAATAAAATGATAATAATATGGAGTTATTATCATTTAATTTTTCCTTTATCCACTGCTCAAAATGCAGTGGAGCGACGCTCCTCCGCCTTAGGGGGTAGCCACCGCTACTTCAATGTTCGCTGGCAACATTAATCAGCAGTTAGGATGATCAGACTGCCAATGAAGGTTTACATGACAGGTGATCCAGCTGGAGCCGTGGCATGGGACCGCAGCAAAGTAGCTCCTCAGATCTTGTTCCTCATCGCACCTGGACAGCATCTCATCACCAATGAAGTACACACAGGCTTTTTATGGTTAGCTTTAAAAGCTTTACTAACAAGCTGTAAACCAGCAACCAGTGAGGAGGGGAACTGCCTACCAACTGCTGAGCCTGGCAGGTCAAGCCAGAAGCTTCCCGTCAATGGTGCCCTAAACCGCACATTGCTCATTTCTAACTATGGGGTTACTCATCGCTATATGAGGTTTCACCAGCCTCCAGAATCTCTCCGGGATATTAATCAGTTAGAAAGGAAATACACTAAAGGGACAATTCACAAAGAAATGTATAAAGAAGTACTTATAGTACTTTATTTTTGTTTTACATACTCTTAAATGCCTCAGTGAATAGGCCCAAAATATCTAAACAAAGCGACTTACATGGGGACAGTCATAAACAATTAGTACAAATAGAAAGGACTGTGCCCTGTTTTCGAATAGGATTATTTCTGCATCTGACTGGAATCGAGTGTTCTGAAGTAACCACACATTTACACGCAAAACTATGTAACACATTTGTAGTGCATGTGGCTGTGCTACCTGAGTTTTCTGGGTCTGCCGGGTTTGGTGGCTTCGTGGATTAATGCAGCCGTAGCTGGGGCCTGTGTTCAACCTCATGATCACAGGTTAAATTCCTGGCGGGTCCAGTCAGCCTTTCATCCTTTCTGAAGTCAATAAAGTGAGTACTGATGGAGCGAGATAGAAAACAGAAATCTGTTTAAACTCGTGAAGTCACACTTCCATAACATGAAATAATAATATTAATAATTTGTGATGTGTTATGCTAACACAATCTAGATTAAACTTTACACACGGGGACATTAACATGTGTGCTCATAAACGTGCATAATTGTTGCATCTTTTGTTCGTGCAAAAATAATAAATTAATTTTGTCGTTTTCGTTTTGTCATTACTAACTGCAGCAGATTTAAAAGAGGCATGTGCTTATTTTGCTTTCCTTGTCTATGTGGTGTCATTTCTACTATTCTAGGTGCACATAAGGTTTAATGGTTTCATGAAGTCTGGTAAATATAAAATGCTGCTTTATTTGTTTGCTTCTTGCTAGGTAACTTTAGACTAATTGGGAGGGTTAATCAATTAGTAAACGAAGGGTGGAAACAGAATAAATAATATTTCTTACATTAATACTTTTCTTGTGTTTGTTTTCTACTAGAAAAATAAGTTGCCTGCTTTTGGGCCTAGTTTGCTCGAGTTTGCTAAAAGATGAATTTAATTTCTGCAAGGAGCACGAGATGTCCATTCTGAAAGTTTCCATCAAAGTTTCATTCACTGAACAATAAAGGAGCGTTGTCATTATTTTTGTCGGACGTGGCCAAGGTCAGAAACCGGTAGAAAGAACATTAGATAACTTGGGCTCCGAGGATGTGTATTGAAACCAGTGAGAACTCTTGCTCAAATTTGTTGCAAATCAAGGAAGCTTTGGAACACGTACAAGAAAGACAATGGTCCCAACGAATATGACCGAATGGAAGTTTTGAAATGTGGGTGACATGTCACTTGTCACTCTTGGACCAATGAGACATCGACTTTTGCAGAAAATTTTCCTTTACTTAGATTAGCTAGCATAGAAAGGTATAAAAATCCCATGCCCTAGGGATGGGCTGGCTGCTGCTTTCCAACTTTCAGATGAGGGTGCCGTGCTGTCGGACTTTGCGTGGAGCACGTAAGAACCCTTAAAGACTTTACTTTATTTCCATTTATTTAGCTTAGCTAGGGACTTAAGATTTTAGAAATGCTAAACTTATAATTCCTTGCTTAAAACTGTATTTCTTTTATGATATTTTTCAAACATGCTTGCTATGATTCTAATAAAATTTGCATTTATAAAATTATATTCCTAATAATTCAAAATTAGTTAATAAAATCTTACTCTTGAAAACAAGCTGGTCTTGGTTATTCAGAAGTACAGGTTACTATTAGCTAGATGCCATTGCCATGGTGGTCATTTAAATAGTTAGGATTTGTTCAAAAGATGTCATCGTTTACCGCGGATGTATATAATTGTATATAATTTGTAAATAAGTTGTATAGGTTTAATTTGGCCACCTGATTCAGTAGGTCAAAATATGTCATGTTTGGTTAATGGGTCCATGAGTTAGAGTAATATTTTATAAAGTAGGTTATAGAGTTAGGTAGCATTGCTTATGGCATATTTCCTATAGGCCGCTGGATCAATTCTTCTGGTAGCAGAAATTGATGGTTGCTAAGGGTAACCAAGGTATTATGGTAGTTGCTAAGGGTATCCAAGGTGTTATGGTATGGATATAGGATCAATGTTTAACACATGTTGAGTTTGTTTTTCGTGCTATATGTGAGTCGTACCGGTACAGACTGTGTGATGAGAAGGTAGTCATACAGGGCATTTGATCTGTTTCAGAGTAGTGATATCGCAGTGTATCACGTGTTGTGGTCGTGCAACACAGTGTTGTGGTCGTGCAACACAGTTTTAGGGCTAGGTGTGAATCTTGTATAGTAAGGATTATCTAAGAAATTTGAACAGCATGAGAATAGGGACAAAGCGCCTGTTGTAAAACTCACTGTGATAAGAGTATTAGTTATATTCGAGCTTGAGTGAAGGGTAGGGTAATGTCGGTGCATGATTATCTATAAACAGGTGAGAGTCCTGTAGGGGTACATGTTTTATATCTATAAACAGGTGAGAGTCCTGTACGGATAACGTCGTTATTCTACTAACGGTGCATGATTTCTATAAACAGGTGAGAGTCCTGTACGGATTTCATGTGTGTTTGAATTTAGGGATTTTTCCGTGTGAAAGTGCGAGTTTGTTCTGTAATTTATGTTCGAGTGGAACTTTCGGACAGTCACTTAGTCGTGCGTTCTGAGGGAAATGAGTTCATAATTACTTGTTTGAAGGGTAAAGTAAAAAGATTACTGTACTGCCAAATGCATATTCTATGAGAATAGCGTTGTCTATTCCGAGTAAGAGAATACTTGAATGTATGTAAACTATCCCATTTAGAGAAACAGACAGATGAGTCTTTATTGTCATTGTTAAAAATTAATTTTCACTGAAAAAGTGTTTTCAAAATGGCGCTGTGAAAAGATTTTGTGAAGGAGGGGTAAGCGCTAAGAGTGAGAAGTGAGAAACCGCAGCTGCTGTGTACGTCACAGAGCCGCGCTGGGATTGGGTGAGATACGTCACAAGCTGTGTCCTGATTGGTTCTTGAATCTCTGACGAGCTGTAAGCTGATTGGTTCTTCAGAAAATCTCCATTTTTATTGGTTGAGTAAAAAAGTGACGTAGCTCAACTCTCATTGGCTTGTTGGTGTGTTTCGCGCACGGATTGGTTGTTTTTGCGGAACATCCCGGAAATATTTTACGAACAAATTTGTCGATTGAATTTAACTCTTAAAAATGAGTTATCATTTTAAACACGTTGAGAAAAAGCCAACGTTGTTTCAGAAATTTAAAATTTTTATTTGACCTGACAAGAAAATTGAAACGCGAGGTGGTAAATTACTTCATAAGTACAAAACACCTGCAGCGTATATGGAAGGTAAATATGGTTATCATACTGTTTTGTGGTTTGATATTTGGAAACACTACACTAAGGATGATGGTGTTTTGGCTTGGCCTGACGATGGTTCATTTAATGTAAATGTTTTGAGAAATTTGAGAGAGAAAATGAATGCTCTTACTCCAAAGCCGAGACCAACTCAATTTGAAGCTTTAGTTGAATGGGAGGATGAGATGTATCAACTACAAAGGGAAGCTAGTGGAATTAAAAGACCTCCTAAGGCTCCGAGTTATAGAAGAGAGACACATGAGGATAGGATGCGAATGTGGAGACAGGGAAGCATGAGTGAGGGACTCTATTTAATTAGAGAGATGGTTTTAGGTTCTCCTGATAGAAAAAGAACTGAAAAGAGAAATAATGCTCCTGTAGAAAGTGAATCTGAGGATGCAGTTTTAGAGGAAATCTACACTTCAGATAAAAGGAATGAGCCTTTGAGACCCCCTAGGTCATGGTCTACTCCGATGGTTTCTACAGAAACTACACCGAGTGCACCTCTAGTTATTGAAACTCCTAAAATTTACCCAAATAGTTCCGAATCTTTTGAAACTCCAAGAAAATCAGATGCTGAGGCAAATGCAAATGTATGTGTTGGAGGTAGACATTTTTCATTAATTCCAAGAGAAAGGGAAGCTCCAAAAAATTATGTGAGAGAAGTTAGAAATGTGGAGGCTGGAGATTCTTCTGAATATTTACGATCAAAGGAAGAATTAATTCGACAAAAAACTAAAAGCATGGAAGCTGTGACAGTTCCAGTAACAATTGGTCCTGTTCAGCCTGTTTTTGAGCAAAGAGAAGTAAATAAGACAGGTTTGACTGTTCCTTTAAATGCAGAAATTCAGAAGGTTGCTGAAAAATTTTACTCAGACATATCTGAAATTAACTCTTCAAAATCGAGAATGCCTAATTTGACTTTTAATGAGAACTTATCTCCAAAATCACCGATGGGTGCAGAATCTGATGCTGAGTGCTCAGAAGTCAGAGTGACAAAACCTAAACTTGATGTTGCAAAATTAAAAGCAAATTTGGAGGAATTAATAATTGGTACAATTGGTCCTGACAGTTTAAATTTTTATCGAGATGATGAACTACTGTTCATTTGCAAGAGTATTCAGTGGAAAACAAAAAACAAATATGATCAGTTGGATGAACTGGCAGCTGAACTTGAAATTGATTTGAGCAGGCAAAAGAATTTTGCAAAACATTACAGATTAGACTTTTCAGAAAGTGACATTGAGAATTTGAACTCAATGGGAAGAATAATGCACATAAAAGATTTGATTGTTTACATCAAAAAACTGGGAGAATTGAGCAAGTGGAGAGTGAAATGGACGAGAAAGAAGGAAGATGAGAAATTGGAAAAATTGTCAAAACAATTTCCAATGAGAGAGATAGCAGGTGGAGGATATGCTCATGTCCCTTGGTCAAGACAGGACATATTGCTGTTCACAAATGATTTTCCAAGACTGAGAGAAAAGCCAGTCGAGTGGTATAGGCAGGTGGACAGGTTCATCAAAGTCTCAAAAGTTTTGTGGATTGATCTGGATGGATTTTTTGACATTGTTGTCCCATCAGATCTTTGGACAGAATGCAAAGTAGCCATAAGTTGGCCAAAAATAGAACCTGAGCGAATTAAAGAAACAGGTGCTCCAAATCCAATTGTAATGGATTTTTATGAAAAGGTGATTTACTGGTTGAAAAACAAAATTCCACCAAAAGAGGTTGATTGGGTTAAGATAGAAAGAACAAACCAGGAAACAAAAGAATCGGTTCATTCATTTTACGAAAGGTTAGTGTTGATTTTTAAACAATACAGTGGCTATGAAAAACTAGACGAGAAAGATATGAGTCATTTCGTCTATAGATTTGTTTATGGTTTGAAACCAGAAATTGCAGATATGATCAGGAATAGTATTGTCGGATGGCAAGCACTTTCTGTTGATGACATTTTGAGAAAAGCAAAATACTGCAGTGATGAGTTAGAAGTGAGACAAAAGAAGCTCAAGGAGAAAGCCATGTGGGCTCAGGTAAAAGTGGCTGAGCAACAGATTGCTAGTCTTGGTAATAAAAACACAAATTTTGTTCAAACTACAAATTCGAACCAAGGTCAAGGGAAGTTTAAAAGTAATAATTTTGTGAGAAAAATTAACCCAAGGATTGAAGAGATGAAGCAAAAATTACCTTGTTTTAATTGTGGCGAGATTGGACACTGGAGAGATGAATGTAAGAAACCACCTAGAAATTTAAAAAGTCCATTGTTAAATCCACAGATGCAGAGTGATGTTGACCTGCAGCAACAGCTACAGTTGCAACAGAATTTAAACGAGTTAAATCTTCAGCGACAGCTGCAGCAACAGGTGAATAATCAACAGAGTCAATTGCCACAACCTCCTTTTCCAAATTGTGGGGGAACTCAAAAATATAATTCTGGTGTGGGATTTCAAGGATATGAACAGGTAATAAAACCCCAAAGGCAAAGGGTGCAAAATGCTTCTCAACAGTTTTTGTTAACAGAAGGTCAGGGAAGTGATTCTGATGATTACTACTGACGGTGCCTGAGAGAGGAGGAAGAGTGTGTTGTTGGAGCCACTCTTGAGGTTGACCAGTCTGGTCCATTTGTAAACGGGAAAGTTAATGATGTAGACATCACTTTTCTAGTGGACACTGGTGCTACCCGTTCTACTGTTAGATCAGTGGAAATTGAAAACCTACCTCTCTCTGGGGATACCATCCAAGTTGTTGGAGTAAGCAATCAACAAATCAGAACTGATTTGACTGATCCAGTACCAGTTGAAATTGGAAATTTCAAGGATAAGCACAGATTTGTGGTTTGTAACAGTAGTCCAGTGAATCTATTGAGCAGGGATATATTGTGCAAGATGAATTGCAGAATATATTGTTCTCCTGAAGGAGTTGAATTACAAACTATGGAGGAAGATGGTTTGTACAGGATGACAATGATGCTAATGGAAACAGAGGAAACAAAATTGTTTCCTGCATTTGAAAAAGAGAATTTGCCAGAAGAGCTCAAGGAAACAGTGAAATCTGAAATTTGGGATTTGACTGGGAATGAGATGGGTCTGATGAAACATGTCGATCCAGTCAAAATTACACTGAAGCAAGGAATACAGTTTCCTAATATTCCTCAATATAAGATGAAAGCAGAGACTATTGAGGGAGTTAT
Source organism: Lissotriton helveticus (assembly GCF_964261635.1). Classification (NCBI taxonomy): domain Eukaryota; kingdom Metazoa; phylum Chordata; class Amphibia; order Caudata; family Salamandridae; genus Lissotriton; species Lissotriton helveticus. Next base: position 117,544,124 of record NC_136060.1, on the reverse strand, counting down.
ACCTGTGATTGAAAAATTCATTAAACAAGGTGTCTTAAAAGAAATTGAGAGTAGCCCTTGTAATTCACCGATCATGGGAATTAAAAAATCGAATGGAACGTACAGGATTGTTCAAGATTTGAGAAAAGTTCATCAGATTGTTGTTCCATGTTGTCCTGTGGTTCCAAACCCAGCAGTCATTTTGTATCAGATTCCACATGATGCTGAATGGTATACTGTCATTGATCTTTGCAATGCATTCTTTACTGTTCCTTTACATCCAGAGAGTCAGGAAATGTTCGCTTTCAGATTCCAGAGTAGGACCCTCGCATGGTGTAGAATCCCTCAAGGCTATACAGAGAGTCCTTCAATCTTTAATGAGTTGTTAAAAAGATCTTTGGAAGATTTAGATTTACCTGGCAGGTCTACGTTGGTGCAGTATATCGACGACTTGTTGATTGCTGCTAAAACAAGAGAAAATTGTGTAACAGACACAATAATACTTTTGAATCATCTTGCAGATGAGGGACATAAAGTGTCTCCAGCAAAATTGCAGTTTTGCAAACAAGAAGTGAAATATCTTGGTCACAGAATTGCAAAGGGAAAAAGACAGGTGACAGTTGAGAGAATAAAAATGATTCAAGCAATGCAACCACCAAGAACACAGAGACAGGTTAGGATGTTTTTGGGAATGGTTGGCTACTGTCGACAATGGATAAGTGGATTTTCGGTAATTGCGAAACCACTACAGAGACTGACAAAGTCTGATGTAAAAGATCCAATTACTCTCAATGAAGTTGAGATGGAATCTTTTGAGAACCTGAAAAAGAGTTTATGTCAAGCTCCTGCTTTGGGTATGCCAAATTATGAGAAAGATTTTTAACTATATTACAGTGAGAGAGAAGGATGTGCATTGTCTGTGTTAATTCAGAGACATGGGAATCTAAAGAAACCTATTGCATACTTCTCTGCAGTTCTTGATCCAATTGCAAAAGCCTTACCAGGTTGTTTGAAAGCAGTTGCAGCTACAAGTGTCAGTCTTGAGCAAATCGAAGGAATCATAATGGGATTTCCTGTGAAAGTTTTTGTGCCTCATTCGGTTGAAATATTACTGACAAGAGGTAAAACTCAACATTTAACAAGCAGCAGATTGACTAAGTATGAGAAAATCATACTGGGAGCAGATAATGTTTCCATTTCGAGATGCTTGAATTTGAATCCTTCTACATTACTGCCTGATTCTGAAATTGTTGATGAAGATGAAATGGAACATGAGTGTTTGGATGTCATGGAATTTTGCACCAAACCAAGGCAGGACATTAAAGATGTACCTTTGCCTGAATCAGATGTAGTCTATTTTGTAGATGGCTCCTGTCTAAGGACAGAGGGAGGTGTTTTGAAAGCAGCATATTCAGTTTGTACAGTTGCAGATGTTGAGGAAGCATCATGTCTTGAAGGAATTCGTTCAGCACAGGTGGCTGAATTGATTGCTTTAATTCGTGCTTGTGAAGTATCAAAGGACAAAAGAGTTACCATCATTACTGATAGTCAGTATGGGTATGGAGTTGTGCATGATTATGGACAGCTCTGGTCTCAGAGAGATTATCTGACATCAGCAGGGTCACCAATTAAAAATGCAGTTTTTATCAAAAGACTAATTGATGCCATACAGTTGCCAAAAGAGATTGCAATTGTAAAGTGTGCAGCACATACAAAAGGAGTGGATTATATCTCAAAGGGTAATGCCTATGCAGATGAGACTGCAAAATATTGTGCGAGAAAATGTTGTGCATACAATCGGGAAAAAAGTAAAGAATCTGATTCAAATTCATTAATGCTAACAACAGTTGTAGAGACATGGCAGGAGATCAGAGATTTACAAAATGAAGCAGATGATGAGGAAAAAGATTTGTGGTTAAGAGCAGATTGTAGACCACGTGATAAGGATGGAGTGTGGACCTACAAAGATGGCAGAATAGTCTTACCAAATTGTTTGATTGCTGATATGGCCAGATTGTATCATGGCCCAGCTCACCTTGGAAGAGATTCCATGGTCAGACTATTTCGAGAGACCTGGTTCAATACAAAATTTAGAACGATTGCAGAGTCTTTTTGTCAAAGGTGTTTATCATGCCAACAAATGAACCCAAACAGGAAATCAGTTGTGGGTACAGGGGTAATTGGTCGAGAGGGTGGTCCCTTTACCAGGTTGCAGATGGATTTCATTGAAATGCCCCTACACAATTGTTTGAAATATGTTCTTGTGATTGTTTGTTTGTTTTCAAGATGGGTGGAAGCATTTCCTACACGACATTGTGATTCAGTTACAGTGGCAAAACTGCTACTCAGAGAAATCATCCCAAGGTACGGTTTTCCAGTCACTATTGAGAGTGATGGAGGAAGCCATTTTGATAACAAACTGATGAAGCTGATATGTGAGGCATTAAGCATTGAGCAGAAAATACACTGTGCATACAGACCAGAGGCATCTGGGGTGGTTGAACAGATTAATGGGACAATAAAAAACAGGATTGGAAAAATGTGTCTAGAAACAGGTGTAAAGTGGACTGATGCTCTTCCACTTGTTTTAATGTCATTGAGAAGTACACCTGATAAAAAGACAGGTTTGAGTCCTCATGAAATACTGATGGGAAGAGTCATGAGACAAGCTTTTGTACCTGTGGGCAAATTGTTGAGCATAAATGACAGTGCTATTTTGGATTACTGTAAAAGGTTATCTGATATAGTGACTTCTGTGTCTAATCAGGTGGGAACTGAAGCACAATCAAATGAGAAAGTTCTGACACATGATTTGAGACCTGGTGATTGGGTCAGAACAAAAGTACATCGAAGAAGAAATTGTCTGGCTCCTAGGTGGCAGAAGCCTAGACAAATAATTCTGCAAATGCAGTGAAATGCAGAGGATTGAAAAGGTGGATTCATCCTAGTCATACTATTCCAGTGCCTACTCCTGAGAGTTCTGATGTTGAAAGTGATACTACAGAAGATTCTGATTCTGAAGTAGAAGGTGGAACAAATCCAGATACTGAAGATCGACAGAGAGGTCGACATCTGGAACCTGTGCCTGTGAATGGAGAGTTGACAAGAAAGGATTTGGAAGTTATTGAAATAGATTCTGAGGAAGAAGAGAATCTAGTAAAAGGAAAAACAACTGGAGTAAGTTCTATCGAGGATAGAGAAGCTGAATCAAAAGAAATTTCTGACCAGGAGAGTATCGAAAAGCAGAAGTCAAGCTCTGAAGTAAGGAACGGAAAACCAGAATCTGGGAAGTTGGAGGTAATTGAAGAGGAGGAGGAAGACGAATTACCGAGTACCAGTGATGGGAGACAAAGCATAGTTCCTGAAGGAGTGAAACTGCCGAATAGAGAAGTTCCTGAGCCAATCATTGAAGTTTCAGACTGTGATACTGAAGAAAGTGACGTGGATGGTGAAAGTAGAAGTTCAAAGAAAAGATCTTGGAAGTCAGAGACAAGTGCTTCTGAACCAAAGAGAAAATTTGTGAGGAAAACGGATTTTTGGCCTGGTGGAAGATTGAGAGTCAGGTTGATCAAGAAACCGAAAGAACAGGTAGAAGAAATCAGTAGTCAAAAGGGTCCTGAAAAGGAAGTTGGAGTTGGGAGAAAAATTGAAGTAGTGACAAGAAAAGGAAAGAGGATTATAAGACCAAATCAGAAATATAAATCTCCTGAGTGGACTTATCTAGTAATTCCACCTGTTATTGACATTTATGATAGTAGTCAAGAAGAAGACATTGAAGAAATTAGTGACAATGATTGAAGTACAGAAATTTTAATTGGGATTTTCTGAGTTTTTAATTTTTGGCAAAAGGCTGAAGAAATCTTGTTAGGTGACACAAGGTCGAAGAAAACTTGTTTAGTTGAGGAAAACTTACTTTGTGACATAAGGTCGAAGAAATACTGTTAGGGGTTTTTAAAAAAAAAATATATATATATTTTAAAAGGGGGGTGTAAATAATTAATCATTTACATTTTAAAATTTTAAAATAGTTTTTAGTTTTTTCTGTTTCCTTTAAAGGCAAAACTAACCAAAGATGCCTTACGTTATGGAACAGAGTACTTCAAGGTGTTCCATTTTTAAGAGATGCTGTAAGATGACTCTGGTGTGTCTGCTCATTTTAATTCTGCTCTGGTTAGTTTTAGCTGTGATCATTCCATTTGAAATTAACAAAGATTTTAACAAAGCCAACATGACAAGCAAAGCTTCAGTTAGTCAAAATAAAAATAGTGCATCAGGCAAAATTATTGATCATCAACCTAACATTCATCAGGACAAATCTATTAGTGATTTTTCAAGCAATACATTCACAAAGCTTTTGAGTGAATATGTCAAGGTAATGGATGCAAAAGATTGCTACGTCTGTGTTAAATTACCTGCTTCTGTTTCAGAGGGAGTGACATATAATATGCTTCCTCTTACATATGGTGTGACATGCAGTGTGTTAGCTAGCTTGTTTTACCAAACTGGACGCTTAGAATACTATTATTCAGATTTTGACGAGATTTTTGCAAATTTAAAAATTGAAGGTGCTTTGAATAAGCATAAAAAAGCGAAACAGATGAGGGAATTTTTCCTTGTCACTAATGAACTCACCTATGAGTATGCTTACAAGAACAATCTAACCTGCAAACTAAGTGCTGAAGGAAAGAAGTTTTTGAACCTAGTTGAAGAGAGGAGAGCAATCTACAAGAGAAATGAAATAGTCAAGCAGACTAAGTCTAGGTTCTGGCAGAAAGAGGATGAGAAGCTAAATGGCAAAATGCTTGCTAATGTTGCAATTCACATAGACAAACCAGTTAGTGGTAAGCTTTGCATTAGAAGAGACAATACACTTTTTGATAACTACTTTGTGGGTGCAAGTAATTGTGAAGATACTTATCAGATCATGGGAGGTTGGGGATTCAAAGGTGGAAAAGATCCAATTTTTCCTGGAATTTATTTTGTTTGTGGTGACAAGGCTTACTACAATCTCCCTGATCACTGGTATGGAACTTGTTATGTTGGGATTGTTTTTCCTAAGATGTTCCATGTTGACAAAGATTCGGAAGGACTGTTCAAAATCAACAATTATGTAAATAGGGTTAAAAGAGAAACTTTTACAGAGGTTTTGGGAAATATTTTTCAAGCAGTGATACCTTTTGTAGGTATAACCCTGAATGCAGGAAGAATCAGAAAATTGTCCACAATTGTTGACAGATTGTCAACAGATACAGCTGATGGTTTCCAATTAGTGAATGTTGAAGTCATTGCAATCAGATCCATGGTGATTCAAGATCGCCTTGCTTTAGACATACTCCTAGCAAAAGAGGGAGGAGTCTGCGGCATTTTACATGTGCAACATTGTTGCACCTATATCCCTGATGAAAGTAAGAACATTGAGATGTACATTAAAAACATCACAGAGATGCATTCAGAGATAATTCCGTTAGAAGAAGATTTTTCAGAAAAATTTTCTAAAAGATTACAATCAATTAAAAATTGGTTTCATGACATTGGAAGTTCAGTTCTTGGCAAGATTTTGGCACCTTTGATTGTGATAATATTCATTTTTGTTCTGACAAAAATTGGTTGTTTGTTGCATAAGAGAAAGAAACAAATGAAGGAAAAGAGAAGAATTTATAAAATCAAAAAAGAAGAAGAAAGGGAGATTGAGTTACAAGAATTACATAGAGCACGTTATGACAATTGCAAGGATTTTGCAGAAACAAATTTCTAGAAATACTGACACAGATGAATTTGAATCATTTTCCAAGAAGTCTAAATTTCCAAATTTTGGGTGGTGGTGTGGTGATTTGTTAATCACCAGATGAGGGAGTTTATGGAGCGAGATAGAAAACAGAAATATGTTTAAACTCGTGAAGTCACACTTCCATAACATGAAATAATAATATTAATAATTTGTGATGTGTTATGCTAACACAATCTAGATTAAACTTTACACACGGAGACATTAACATGTGTGCTCATAAACGTGCATAATTGTTGCATCTTTTGTTCGTGCAAAAATAATAAATTAATGTTGTCGTTTTCGTTTTGTCATTACTAACTGCAGCAGATTTAAAAGAGGCATGTGCTTATTTTGCTTTCCTTGTCTATGTGGTGTCATTTCTACTATTCTAGGTGCACATAAGGTTTAATGGTTTCATGAAGTCTGGTAAATATAAAATGCTGGTTTATTTGTTTGCTTCTTGCTAGGTAACTTTAGACTAATTGGGAGGGTTAATCAATTAGTAAACGAAGGGTGGAAACAGAATAAATAATATTTCTTACATTAATACTTTTCTTGTGTTTGTTTTATACTAGAAAAATAAGTTGCCTGCTTTTGGGCCTAGTTTGCTCGAGTTTGCTAAAAGATGAATTTAATTTCTGCAAGGAGCACGAGATGTCCATTCTGAAAGTTTCCATCAAAGTTTCATTCACTGAACAATAAAGGAGCGTTGTCATTATTTTTGTCGGACGTGGCCAAGGTCAGAAACCGGTAGAAAGAACATTAGATAACTTGGCCTCCGAGGATGTGTATTGAAACCAGTGAGAACTCTTGCTCAAATTTGTTGCAAATCAAGGAAGCTTTGGAACACGTACAAGAAAGACAATGGTCCCAAAGAATATGACCGAATGGAAGTTTTGAAATGTGGGTGACATGTCACTTGTCACTCTTGGACCAATGAGACATCGACTTTTGCAAAAAAATTTCCTTTACTTAGATTAGCTAGCATAGAAAGGTATAAAAATCCCATGCCCTAGGGATGGGCTGGCTGCTGCTTTCCAACTTTCAGATGAGGGTGCCGTGCTGTCGGACTTTGCGTGGAGCACGTAAGAACCCTTAAAGACTTTACTTTATTTCCATTTATTTAGCTTAGCTAGGGATTTAGGATTTTAGAAATGCTAAACTTATAATTCCTTGCTTAAAACTGTATTTCTTTTATGATATTTTTCAAACATGCTTGCTATGATTCTAATAAAATTTGCATTTATAAAATTATATTCCTAATAATTCAAAATTAGTTAATAAAATCTTACTCTTGAAAACAAGCTGGTCTTGGTTATTCAGAAGTACAGGTTACTATTAGCTAGATGCCATTGCCATGGTGGTCATTTAAATAGTTAGGATTTGTTCAAATGATGTCATCGTTTACCGCGGATGTATATAATTGTATATAATTTGTAAATAAGTTGTATAGGTTTAATTTGGCCACCTGATTCAGTAAGTCAAAATATGTCATGTTTGGTTAATGGGTCCATGAGTTAGAGTAATATTTTATAAAGTAGGTTATAGAGTTAGGTAGCATTGCTTATGGCATATTTCCTATAGGCCGCTGGATCAGTACCATATAGTTGGGTAACAATAAACATCTGTTATTCAGCGCCAAGATGCCCCTTTGGGGGTGAATAAGCTCTTTACAAATACACATGTTATGTTCTGCCATTGGGTCGAAGTGCCTCATTCTGACTACAAAGTGTACTCTTGAGGCAGCCAGCTCTTACTCTTGAATGCCTCTACTCTTCGAAGCTCGGTCATACACTCAAACGATAGACTTCCTTTGACGTCACCTCACAGCCTACACGTCTCTAACTCAGCCAGCAGGAGGAAAGTAGTCTTTATCCTTTACCTGCCTACACAGCCTACACGTCTCTAACTCAGCCAGCAGGAGGAAAGTAGTCTTTATCCTTTGACCTGCCTACACAGCATACACGTCTCTAACTCAGCCAGCAGGAGGAAAGTAGTCTTTATCCTTTGACCTGTCTACCTGCACCTTCCAACCTCATCGCCTGAAGACCAGGTGCCCCTACTGATGGGCTTTTACACTTGTAGCATTCTCCATGCCTGGCCTTCTGCTAACAATGGCAATTACAGGCAACAGTGGTGAACTAGCGTTGATGCTCAACATTAAAATATTCACAGGATGTATCCAGTTAAGAATAAAAAGGACAGGATCGGTGCTCACCTAAAAGGTTACCCTGTTGCCACTGAGTGTATCTCAGGGCCAGTCTCCCATATTTACAAAAGGTTCCTGTTTGTTTGGTGAGGCCAAAGCAAGCAACACAACTGATGTCGACAAAACTAAGTATCAAGTGCCTGGCAGGCCTGGCTTAGCGCTGGTGGCATCCAGTGAGACAATCATATTTGGCACCCACCCCTCAGGCTCCCCAAACTTCCACTGGGGAAAAGTGAACATAATCTTTCCAAAGTCCCTCTCGCACATACATTTCATTTGTTTTAAAGCACGGAGAAAGGCTGTCTTTACAAATAAGAATGTATATCTACCCAAACAAACCCTTTTTGCCATCATTAGGAATAGATAACGAAAGACTGGGGGAAAAACATAGCATCCTAAACTATTTTATGCAGCTGGCATGCAGTTCTTTGAATAAAGTTCGTAACAATCACTGTTCTATATTAAGATTGTATCTTATGAACTACGTTGACAAAAGGATCTCTGTGACAAAAGCAGTAATCCACTCACCTATCCACATAAAATACAGAGCTTTGATCTGCACAGTACGTGTTCAATGCAGCAGGAATATTAACCCTCTGTGCTACTTCACGGCGAGTCAAAACTGCCATTAGCCTAGACAAAACTCCATTCTCTCTCTAGCAGGAACATTAATCACAAGAGCTATCCTTGACATTTTTACCTGAAAGCTGGACACACAAGGAACTCTGCCGCAAGTGTTTTTAAAAAGTAAGTTATTAAACCCCCTCCCTCCCCCCCCCCCCAGGTCAGTGCCAAGTGTTGCCGCACCAGTCGCACCACCCTAAAGCCGGGCCTGGTGCCTGACGCTTTGTTATACCTTGACTACGAGCACGTTCCTGGTTGGAGAAGCAGAGACCGGCTGATGCCAGGATGCGGCACGTCCCTACACCCACGAGGCTTCTGGAGCCCATTCAGACCTTTGGAGCGGTGCCCAGAATAAATGACCTCCGCACTGATATCTGGTTCATGTGTGCATTGCACTTTCTCTTATGTCAAACACAACCCGGGGCAGGGCAGGCAAGGATTGGCACGTCCTTTTGTGACGCTTTGATACATCTGCACGTGCTCCTACCACAGCACTCTGTGCAACACTCTTTAGTGCAGATTGTGTGCATCCCCTCCGCACGAGTGCAGCATATATTGCATGGGAGGAGCACAATATGCGACTGCTCAAACCGGTTTATGAATCTGCCATACATTTTCGACCTACGTGAGTATTTCGCATCCACACGTTGAAGAAACAACACATGAACCGGTTCCACAGTTTCGAACAAAAAGCAGAGCCTGGAGCAGAAATACACGTCACCCTAAAACTCAGTTTACCTATTGCCCAAGTGAAGTGCTTGGAAGGATGTGTGTTCTATGTTTAAAAAAACATGTTACTGTACGCCTAGCCTTTATTTTCAGCTACATTCAATATGTCATTCTAATAAGGATGCTGAAATGTCCTAGTGGGATTCTTGGAATTCCAAAGCCCTAAAACAACCCACAGAGGTCAGGATGTCCAGTTTGCATACACTAAACATTATTCATGTGGGCGCGTGGCAGAATTGGACACGTGTCTATGAAGAGCAACCAACTGAGGCAGCACTGTAGCCTCTATGGAACACCTCAAAAAGAAGACACTACTGAAAGTTAATCCAGAACAGACTCAAAATGATGATTTATTTCCCCTATGCAGAGACCAGAAGTGAAAGGGACACGTTCTATGTACTGTGATGTTCCTGGCAGCATACATACAATCCTGCTTTCATTAAGGCCAGTTCTGTTCAGTATCGTTTTTATTTATTTCTAACCTGCTTGTGCATAGTATTTGCAAGTTCAACAGCCTAGACAGAGGTCAGCCTGTTCTGTTTGCCTGAGATAACAATTTCAAATGTCTTGAGTGATACCCTTCTGTTATCTGCTGTGTTGGATCAGTTCAGTGTGCTGGAGGGGTGCCACACTGGAGACAGTAGCTGTACTTGCCTGGCCACTCATGAGTCATGACTCATGTGCTATGGAGACCTTCAGCAATAAATGTACAAACCCCTAGTCCCATCAGCACCTGCCAAGGCACGTTTTCACCTCTTTGAAATATCAACAGAGGCTAAATAACATGTATGGTCTTAGAGGGACCGCCGAAGAGTCCCATGAGGGTCTGCTCCCCAACCGCACCCCATTCACGAAGAAGGAGTATCACCATCAGATGAGCAGCTAAACTGAATGGAGATGTTTGGCAAATGGATTAACAGATTGTATTTATCATTTGAATGGAAGAAGTGATAGAATATCAATATATGCCATGAACCACACTATCCCTAAAAATATCTCATTCAAAGGCGGCCAAAAATAGAGCGAAAACGAAATTGGAAACAAACTGTTCATGGTGAACCACAGAATTCTGCCCTCACCCTTTCCCACATGTTCTGGAGGATCTTGACCACACCACGAGGAGTGGACTGAGTTGGACTTCCGTATGGCTAGAAACACAAATTACTCCCAGGGTACAACCTTTAGGAATAGTGTGAGTCTATGTTGCATGAGCCTTAAAAATTAGAGTAATCACAGACAAAAATGAATATCCTGATCTTGCAGTTTTGTGGTGACCTGCATCTGTTTCAAATTAAAAATTTAGGAATGATGGGGCATCTTAGAGGGTACAGAATGTTGCTCAGTGCCACCATAACCCCTTTGGCTTACCTGTGTGATGCCCCTACAGTAACTAAACTCCAGTGTCCCTATAAGTATACCAAATTTCGAGCATCTTCCTTTTTAGACCTTATGTACAAATACTTTAACAAGAACTGGCAAAGCTAATAGGTCTGGGTCTTAGGTGACCAAGTTCTCTATTTTAATGGATGTGCGTTCAATGGATGTAAGGTTGCTAATAATCAAAATGCAGATTACAGGAGTCAACTAATTCTCACTGTGGAATGCAATTTCAAAAAGCCTGTTACCATGAGCAGTATGGCTCGAAAGACAGACATGGCACTGCAAGGCAAGTTGGGACGTTTGAAATATCCACCAGTAGGTTGTTTTGGGAGTACTGTCTGAGCATTTTCTATCAGCTCCATATGGAGTCTAGTTATCAGTTTGGGAAAGAGGGTGTAGTACACATCTGAGTGCTGTTCCATAGATGGATGATGGTTGTGCATGCCCAAGTGTTACAAATGTGGGAGGCCTTTAAGGTCATACGTAGAGGATCATGCAACGCAAAGGAGGTAGACATACACTCTTCTTTGGGTGTGTTACGGAGCCAGACTGGCAGGCCTGGTGGCCCATTAATATGTTTCCCCCGTCTTGTTCCTCCCAAATTGCTAAGAACTTGGGGGTCAAGATAGACAAGGGGCTAACGTTGAAAGCCCAGATCCTCGGTGTGACGGGTACGTGCTTCGGCCTCCTAAAGATGCTGCGGAGGTTTCTGCCCTTTTTATCGGAGGAGCACAGGAAGATGACTGTGCAGGCTTTGGTCGGCTCTAGGTTAGATTATTCTAACGTTCTTTACCTGGGCCTACCAGAGTACCTGCTACAGCGGCTCCAAGTCGTGCAGAACGCTGCCGCTAGGGCGATTTTTGGATTGAACAGACGAGTAAGTGCTGCGGGTTTGCTGCAGACGTTGCACTGGCTTCCCATCCGCAAACGGATTGCCTTTAAGGCATTGACTTTGGCCTATAAAGCGCTCCATGCGGTGGGAGCGAAGTATCTCCAAAAGAGACTTGCCTTTTACCATCCGGCTCGTTCTCTGAGGTCAGAATCTCTGTTCCTGGCGGCTGTCCCGCGTGTGAAGAGAGCCCGCCTGGGAGGCCGCTCCTTTGGAATGCTGGCGCCACAGATGTGGAACTCATTGCCGCTCACACTTCGGGGGGCCACCAGTTTACTTGCCTTTAGGAAAGGCCTCAAAACCTGGCTGTTTACTCAGTAGGCCGTTCCGCTGTTTTCTCTTTCTGTGTTCTTTTCCTCTCCTTTTTTTAATGTGTTATGTTATTGTGCTGCAGTTCTTCTTACTTAAAGCGCCGGGACACTCTTTTTGAGTAGCCGTGCGCTATACAAAAAAATAAATAACATAACATAACATAACATAACATAACATAACTCCACGTCTTACACAGCGACCTTGCACATCTAGAGAAAGAAATTAGGGAGTTTAAACGTATGTTTTCAGAAGATCATGAGTCCTCCATGCTTGCATCCATTTGGAACAAGCTATCAAATACAAGGAGGCTGCACAGACTATCTCGGAAGAGAGGCACAGGCCTGACGCTTCGGGGAGGGTAACAGACCGGGCAAGTCCCTTGCCCTACTGCTTCATAAGCCATGGGCGAGTGACTACATTACTGAGATTCGTGATGACCACTCACAAGTACACACTACCACGGAGGCTATAGATGCAGCCATGATTTACTTTTTCTCAGCCCTATATCAGACTCACCAAGGCTCCGTTCCCCTAGACCTTACTGCCTATCTGGACTTGATTCAGCTTCTATGGCTAAAAGATGGCCATAGACAATATTTGGACAAACCTTTCACAGAATAGGTCATCCGGGTTATCAGTGCTATGCCTGCAGATGGGCGCCTGGTCTTGATGGCCTCACTGCCACGTGTTATAAAGAGTATGGCCCCTTTCTGCCCCACACCTGCTTGCAACGTACCAAGAATTACTCTCTTCTGGAGTCTTACCTCCCTCCTTGCACGAATCCCTCATTGTAACAATTCTTAAACCAGGCAGGCATTCTCAACACTGCAACTCATATCACCCATTATCCCTGATTAACACAGATAACAAAATTCTTGCAAACGTATCGTCTCATTCCTCCTTCAACTCCTATCAACCATGGTGAGGTTGGTTCAGGCAGGCTTGGTCTCGGGCAGGTTAACATCCTACAACGTGCACACCTTCTTTGCTCTCCTCCACACTATTGAACCAGCCTTGTGAATGGCGGCAGTATTCTTTGATGCCACGAAGGCGTTCAAATCTCTTGAATGGCCATACCTCTTCGCCCTACTCATGCACCTTGAAGTGAGCCCAACATTCATTAAACTAATCGGTCTGCTTTATTCTCAACGGGTGGCCTGACTGCGCGTGAACTGAATAATCTCAGCCTCCTTTACTGTGACAAGGGGTACCCGTCAGGGATGCCACTTCTCTTCCATATTTTTTGCGATTGAGCCACTTGCTGCCCTGCTTCGCCAGCACCATGCCCATTGCCGACTTGAATTTTATCCTCGCAGAATCCTAGTTTTGCTATATGTGGATGATACCACTTTCTTTGTCAGAGACCCGCATATACATTTAAAGACTATCATTAAGGAATTACCCAGATACAGGGATTTGTCGGGTGTTAAGATGAATTGGACATAGTCGCTTGTTTTCCCACTGAGAGACAGAACGTCACCCTTCACCTCCGAATTTCTACTTGCCTGGGCAGATGGACCCGTCAAGAACATCAGGGTCTGGCTCAGTAGAAATATTGATGATTTATGGAAAATGATTATCCACCCTAAATTCCTCTACCTCTTCATCAACTAGCTGCTTCCCTGACCACTACACTTTTGCCGACAGCTTCGAACACGTCTCATTTCGTTGGCATCAGTGGGTGGACAGCTTTGTATTTCATGGGAGATTGACACTTCTATTCAAGCAAGGTGGCTAGTCCTTATCAGGTGGCATCTGTGCCCCTGATAAGGATTTGTACTACTTGAGAGTCCAGGCCCAGTTTTCCCACCACTGCCTCTTTACTATTCAGTTCTTTTAACACATTACCCCTGAATCTGACCATGCAGCACCCTCCCCTCTTCAGATGGTGATGTTTATTCCCCCGAGGCACCCGCAAGCTCAGATTGATACTGTGGCAGGTATGGTATGGGTGTGGAACGAGCTCAGATGTAGGGCCCGCATTGAGAATCTCATTGCTTCATCTATGCCACTCATTGGGCACCCCTCTTCCCCCATCACTGACGATCCTGGAACACACTCTAGATTGTGCAAATTGCACCTTACATCCATCAGCACGATCTAACCATTCAACACTTTTCTCTCCCCACGGCAAGCAGACACTTTTACGTATTATTAACTTCGCACTGCGACCCCTGCAATACATGCCTCCTTCCCAAATGCCCCGCCTATATTTCAAGTGCTTGAGGTATCTCTGATTGCCCAATCTCTACGCAAGCTTAGAACACGAATTTACGCAGGGATTTAGACTACTGTGCCAATACGCACCCCAATGATCAGGAACACATGAGACACAGACATAACACCCCCCTCCTTACAGATGAACAATGGTGCTATTGCTTCACCCAAGCAGGCACACTCTACCCCAACTATCGAATACGCCTTATTAACTTTAAATACGTCTATCGACTCAACCGCACTCCTGAAAGACTGTTCTGGATGGGACAAGGTACAGATGCATGATGTGTCTGTTGCTCTTTTCCCACCGCCAGTTTTATACACCTCAGTTGGGATTGCCCTTGAATCGCTGACTACTGGACTTAAGTATTTGCAATGATTGAAGACATCACGGGACACCCTCTTGAGCACACTCCATTAATTGCGCTGCTAGGTTATGTAACAAAAAGTGCCGCCAAAGATGTGGAAATTTGCAGTGATCCTTCTTCTGCTTGGCCAAGCGTAGGGTTGCGATGCAATATGGTAGACATGCGCTGCCGCTTGCAGCTGACTGGGTCTGGCTTAAAGATGCAGCATACTGTCAGGAACAGCTTGTTGCCTTCTGGGAACTCTTTCCCACAAGATCTCCGCCTAAGGATATTAGGGGCCTCCTTGAATTGTATCTCTATGCCTGAGAGGATGCAGCAGAGAATGGGCAAGATGGCACAGAAGCTGTACTTTCAGCTCCATAAGGTGTTGCACAACACTATCTCACTTTGACTGGACCAATAACTGGTGTACTTTGCCATTTCCTGCATGATACAGACCTTCTTACGCCATCACCTAAACTGTAAATGCTGTAACATGATTCCGCTGAGTGACCGTTTATTTCTATAATCTCTGTCCCCCTACCCCCTTTTTTTGTCCTTATTTTCTTCACAACGGACTATGAAGAACAATGTTCACTTCTACATACTGGTCTGTATATCGTTGTCATCCTTATACTCCATGCTCATTGTATTCTGTATACCTCTGAACTGCGAAATGTAATAATGCATTTAGTTAAGAAATATGTGAAGATATGCCCCATCAGATAATACTAGTTTAGTGAGGTTATATAACCTAATGAAATGTTGGATGAAAACATCATTTTCATAACTTTGAGGACTAGAATATAAATATCTCCTATAAATTGAAACTGTTTATAATATGGCTAAGCTTAGTCAATTTGGCATTTTAAAATGTAGGTGGGCTTTATGATTATTTGAAGGTATTGATACTGTTATTTCACTATGTCATGTAGTTCTCTTTCATCTAAAATAAACTAGGTTTGAAAACGGAAAAAAAATCTACGAAAAAGCAGGCCGGCAGTATGAAGGGAAGGTTGGCAAAGTAGTACAGGTGGTGAGAAAACATCACTATTTTGTATAATGCTATGTGACCCGCCAACGACAGAGGCAACTTGGTCCAGAAGGATACCTGGGAGTACAGATTTCATGGCACGCAGAAGGTTATCCTCCAGTGTGTCTACTTCTGCTTGATAGATACTGATTCCTAAGTATTTAAAGGTGTGGGACTCCCACTTACGTTTTTTACCCCATAGGGTCACTTGAAGTTGTGGTTGGGATTTCTGGAGTGGGAATACGCTGGATTTTTGTGTGGTTAACTACTAGCCCTGCGTGTGTTTGAGAATCCCATCAATCGGGGTCAAGATGGAGTGGGCATTGCGGATATAAAGCAAAAAATCACCAGCATATAAGGAGACTATATGTGTCTTCCTGTCCACTCAAATTCCTAGCTCCTCTCCCAATGCTCTTAGTGTGGCTGTGAGGAGTTCAAGTGCTAAAGCAAATAGGTTGGGAAGTAGGGGCCAGCCCTGACTGGTGCCTCTGCTGATACTATATGTCCCCAAGACATGCCTCCCGCCTCCCTGTTCTAGCCCCTGCCGTGGGTTCAGAGTAAAGAAGTCTGATCCAGCTTATCATAACTGGACCTAGTGTGTAGCTGTTTAAAACAGTATAAATGTAGTCCCACTGTTTGGTGTCAAAAACCTGTTCTATGTCAATGACTATACAGGCGGAGTGGGGCCAGAGTGTAAGGGATTGTTCCAATATCTGATAAAGCAGTCGCTGATTCAACTGTTTTAAAAACATATAATATCACTGAGTATGATGTAGATCCATATCTCAGAGAGTATTACAATTTTCCTATTTCAAAACTCAGAGAAGGAATCACAACATATTCACCATTATTGTGTTCAATCTAAACAAATTCATACAAGTAAGGAATGCATGTCTGTAGTAGTATGGGTAATATGGGTTTAGTTCTTCTTATTGATAAAAGCAGAACAGCATCAAGTTTGCCTGTCACGCTATCACTTAGGGTGAGTATGAAATTGATGTGTACGGGTGGCAGGCCATTACAGTTAGAAACATCTATCCCACTCATAAAACGGATGAGGGGAAAAGAATAGGCGGGAGGGAATACAGAGAAGAAAACCATCTGCATAGTCTTGCGGGCCAGTAACCACTAGCTCCACTAAACACCTTACACATCTCAGCTAACTTACCCAAAGAAACTTCATTATCGTGAACAGAGATTTCAAATGATGAAACCATCCATTCCTTCTCCCAGTCCATGTACAGCTAGGGTAGAGTACATGTCTGTGTTCTATCGAGGGCAAAGATCTAAAAAATGTGTGTGAAAATATATATGTAGCTGGAATGGGTATGCACATCCCACCAAATTCTTAACATAGTTATTCGATGTCTTAGTGACCTCCAATCTTCATTACCAAAATGAGTCCCACAATAATATTCTCCAAAATGTCAGGCGTGTGAAAGAAAAGCACGTACAATCCAAATGTGACAAAACGAGCGTGCACTTGCACGTTCAAAGGACGTTTGTGGACACCACACCTCGGTTCAAGCATATCGCAGTATAAGTACCGGAAATCACCTCAGTGCATGTGGAAGATGTTCAAATCTCAAAACATCATTTATCAAGTGAATTACACTATTGTATTGGTCATTATCAGGCGTTATAGAGGGAAAAACCAGTGAGCGGGAATTATACATTTCAAATACAATAATAATACACAAATGCACTTGCAAGTTCAGAAGAAATTTTTAGATATCTCCTCGCAAGTCGTGCACATTATAGTGTGAAAAAGACCCAGGGATCAATTTGGTATACACTGGGAATATTCATAGCTCAAGACAGTTTTTTAGTACAATATTGAGTATTATTGACAGTCATGTTCCATCGAGATCCCTCTTACTCAGATCTTGTAGTTGTTGCTGTACAAACACATGAAAGGAAAAATGACACAGTGCTCCACAAAGTACTGTACTTAACACTTCCGGCCCAAATGATATATACTATTACGCGAGCATTGGCACATGTTGATATGTTTGTATATAAGTATAAAGATCACCAGCGAATTACACTCCACAACCATTAAACTTAGTATCCCATCAGTGCGTCTTACTCAAGCCCTCTTAGTCACTCACCCATGTTTGGTCATGATGCGGCACGCGTATTCTGCGTTCCCCAAAATGTGTTCAAGACACTGTTGTTTCTACGACCGCCTAAAATACCAAGTAGCTCTCGAGATAAAGAAAAGACTAGACTATAAACGCATCGTTCTTTTACAACAATTAAATGTTATCAACGAAAGACGTTCCGCAGTGTTCTTGTCTCTATTCTTTAACATGTCACAACGTTTAACCTTTCTGGCTAAGGCTGCTGCTTGTTTGAGAACAGGCTTTTTGTAACCCCTGTTCATCAACCGCTGGATTGTTTGATCGGTGTGTGCCGCTCATTGTATATCCTCACTGCAATTTCTACATATGAGGATCATCTCACCAAAGGGGATGGCCCATTTCGTGCACCATGGGTGGGCGCTCTGGAAGTGTAGTATGCTGTGTAGTATGCTGTTAAGGGAGAGGTTAATATAAACAAAACAGTTGCCAATGCTGCGCAATTTAATAAATAAAATTTCAATGCCCAATGATGTAAAACAATTGAAGCATGACCACCATGTACAGTGTGTTTCAGATATTTGCTAATTTTATTTTCTCAAGGAATAGAAAAGTCATTCAATTTTTTTTGAAATTTCTAAAGATTATTAATGTTAGGGAGGGGAGTAGGTTGTGATTTAAAATGCGAACCAGTGTGGAACAGAACGTGCAAGTGACAACAGATATAAACAAAAATTAATAGTAGTCTTAAACTCACATTCTACATTTGCTCTGTGCAAGTCTTCCATACAACAATCAAACTCACAAGGGTAGTTGGACAAACGACACAAAAAACATACAGTGCGCGGTGAAGGAGATTATCCTAATATTTACAAACGAATAAGTTGATATTGTTTTTAAGAAACAAAGTGTCCTAACCAGAAACCGAATAGCATGGTATTCGGAGAATGGTGGGGCACTAGTACTATTTTAAATCACCATTGAGTATATGATGTAGCAGGCCATCTAACCAATATACAAATTGCTCAATGTATAACAATATTCACTTCTACAAGATTGGCCACTTAATAATGAAATAAATTCACAACAACAGAGAACAAAAAGGTCGACGCGTTTCGAAGCCCCTTTAGAATGGGGTTTCTCCTCAGGACCTAGCCGGTAATTAAACCTGCAACGACAAAACACAAAAGAGCGACGTCTTACTTAATTTTGAAGTTTGAGCAGACCTTCAACTTGTCTCCAGACCAGCAAAACGAAGAAAAATACCTTATCTTCTGAAGAAACGATCATTTTCTTCTCACAAATCCATTATTAATGTTGGTGCTCTTGAAATTCTCAACTGTGAAGAAAAGATCTACTATCAGATGCGACACGGTGCCTGATTGGACTACTGTTTAAGAGAGGGCTAGCAAGTGCTCCTACCTTCGTGCAGAAGTCTGTGCACGGACACTTCTCATATTTCTTTTTCAATTTCCTTTTTCAATTTCAGGTTCCAAAACAACTTTTTGCACCCTGCAGGATGAAAAACAAGTGCGGAAATGTAACTAGCTAGCTCTGTTCTGTTCATGCGAACAGCGGTGGTTAATCAAACAGGCAGGGACTCCAAGGCGGCTTACCTGGATTCGGGTTTCCTTACTCCTCACTTGCGGTCGGCGTGTCTGAATCAGCCGTCGCGGGGTGAAACGCAGCAAGTGCGTCATATGGAACAGACTCATTACGGGACTGCTGGGATTTGTAGTTTACAATACAAATCCGCGAATGTCATGTATATTTGTCATGATTGACGGAGACATTGTTTGGGGGCCCCTAATCCGGTTCTCATTATTAATTGATATACCAGTTGTTTAATGTTAAAATTATGCGTGCAGCCTTTAGAAATTTCAAAAAATTGAATGACTTTTCTATTCCTTGAGAAAATAAAATTAGCAAATATCTGAAACACACTGTACATGGTGGTCATGCTTCAATTGTTTTACATCATTGGGCATTGAAATTTTATTTATTAAATTGCGCAGCATTGGCAACTGTTTTGTTTATATTGATATTTGGCGCAGCCTTACTGCGTTTTTGAGCCAACCCCTTTTGGTGTTACTTAGTTAAGGGAGAGGGGTTGGCCTAACGGCTAAGCGCGCTCGACCTCGGACCTGGGGAACTCGGTTCGAGTCTCGGTAACGACGCCAAAAACCCCCTGTGATTCTGGGCAAATCACTTAATCTCCCCGTGCCTAAAATGAAAGTGTGTCCTCATGTAACGTAACTGGTGCTATGTAAAGCGCTCTGATAACTGATTCGGTTCGGTTCTATTTCGCGCTATATAAAACTCTGCAAAAAAAAAAAAAAAATGTTGTTTCTTTATGAAAAAAAGTGATGTGTAGGGCGTTATCCCATACATAGAATTCTACATCCAGGAACTGGATGCTAGATTTGGGCAAGTTCATTGTAAATTTTACGTTCTACGGATTCTTATTCATATAGTCAAGGTATGACTTAAAACTGAGTTCTGTGCCTGTTCAAATGATAATATCATCTGTGTACAGCCCCCAATAATCGATGTCTTTCAACCATGTTGTGGCTGACGGGGCCCATACATGTACTTGTTCCACCCACCCCATAAAGAGGTTTTCATACGACGTGGCAAATTTGGACCCCCATCGCTGTACCTTGAAGTTGCTGGAACCAGGTCTCATCGTAATTTTTTTTTTTTTTTTACAAAATCAGTTGTACCATTTCCAATAACAGTTTGGTGTGTTCATAATAGTTGGCCCAGCGTTTCGAGAGAAAGGTTTCAACTGCTCTACATCCATACTCCATCCTAATACATGTGCACAAAGATTCTACATCTAAGGTGATTAACCACATAGACTTGTCCCACATCAAATTTTCAAATTTGCTATGGATGACAGACGTGTCCCTGATAAAGGATGGAAGATTCATCACCAGGGGTTTTAGGAATGAATCTACAAATTGTGACAATCGTTTTGTAATTGAAACAATACCTGAGATGATTGGCTTCCGGGAGTGGGTGAATCCTACTTTTTGTGATCCAAACAAGGGAGCCTAGAGTGTTCAACTAACAGAAACTTACATTTTACTTCAGATAGTTAGTCCACCTCTTTCCAGTGAGAGAGTTTATCATTGTATTGACAGGTTGCCATAGGATATGGGTTTGAATCCAACTTCTTATAACATACAATGTCATCTAATTGTCTATACACTTATCTATTATAGTCACTTCTATTCATCAGGACAATGTTGCCCCCTTATCTGCTACACGTATGACAATTGAGTTGTTATTGCCAAGATTAAAAAAGCCAGTCTTTCTACTTTTGTAGATTGTCTCTGTGCGAGCATTTTAATGTGCCAAGTACACTGTCCTCCAGACAATACAAGTATTTAGTTGTCTTTTGGTAAAATACATCAATGCAATTTAGATGTACACCTTGTGGTGTGAATTGTCTACATACATGCATGCCACTATTACATATATAATCTTGTTCAAGGCACAGATTTTTAACAATCTCCTCCACAGTGCAAGCATCATCCTCATTGAATGATAACAACATCGGTATGTACTTTATCTGTGCAACAGATAACTCAGACAACATGGTTGTGCATTCCATTTGTGGTTTATTATACTCATTTATGTAGAAGTGACATTTGCCCTTCAATTTTCTAATGAACTTAAATAGATCGACATGCAAATCAGAGAAATTACCATAATTCAGTGGACAAAACCCAAGTACCTTGTTCAGTGCTGAGATTTCAAATTCATTCAGGATATAGCCCTAAAGATTGACCGCCAAATTATCATCTGTGGTTGGTAATAAGTCAAATCTGTTGCCCCTACTTGCTCAGTCTTTTTTTCTGACTTTGGGTTATCACTCTTTCCTTTCTTTCTATTTTTTCTCTTCCCCCCTCTCCTGGTCTTATGGTGGATTTCTTTTGTCTGTTTCCTATCCTTTATCTCAGGACCTTTTCTAAAAGTGTTAAGGAGCTATTCAATTGCCCTCCCTTTTCAAAGTACTATTTGGCCCAGCTCTTCCAAAGAAGATACATCTGAGCTACTGTTGGCACCAGAAAGACTAGCAACATCCTGTAAGTTTGTAAGGTTTCGAGCCTTGGCTTTTGTGTGACTTGGTATCTGTGACTACATGTCCTGTTTGCATACATTTTATACTGATTCATTGAAAGTATTCAGATGTGGTGGTGAGGCCTTATGTCTAAGAATGTAGCAAGACTTGCACATTTAAACTGTTGTACAATGTGTTAAAAATAAA
The DNA here is from genome assembly GCF_964261635.1 of Lissotriton helveticus. Lineage (NCBI taxonomy): Eukaryota > Metazoa > Chordata > Amphibia > Caudata > Salamandridae > Lissotriton > Lissotriton helveticus. Next base: position 117,522,281 of record NC_136060.1, on the reverse strand, counting down.
ACACAGATCGAAACCCCTACTTTTAATGCAAAATAGCAAGCAGCACAGCAAAAGACTTAAATGCAACTGTTATTTCAACTGACCAGGGCTCTCACCAGAAAAAGGTCACTTTTAGTATAAATTTAAGAAACATAGAATTTTAGACCAATATATGTATTCTTTTTCTCTATACAAGTCACCACACCGTGACAGAAACTTGGTACTTTCGGCAAAACGTTATCCAATGAGCAGGTGGCAGGATCGTTTATCCAAAGAAGTGCAAAAAATCCTTGCGCAGAAGACGCCATTCATAAATACAATAGCGGGCTCCTTTTCTTCTACAATCTCGCTTCTACTTACCAGGTTCAATAACATGGCTTACGGACATACTTGAACTATTAAAATTAGAAAGCATATTCAAAGGGTGTGGAAGCTCCATACCACTGTGAAACAACAACCATATTTAATTAGAAAGCATTGGTAAATTCTTGATTATGTGCATTAACGTAACACTGTAATGCATAAGAGTACATGAGAATGATACAAATAGGATTTAGGTTTTCCAAATCCAGTTGTCTTGTTTCTTTGCTGGACATGAGGTGATGGGGCCTCATGTCTTGACCCATGACATACTTCTGGTGAGTGCTGTTTGTTGTCTTCGTGTGTCTGCGTGGGTTTTGAAGAGTTTAACAGGTTGTTAGGTAAATATGTCAGCTAGATATGTTGGAGACTAAGTGATTGTGAAGGATTGCCCCTGTACCTTATATGCAAAGGAATCTGTTTTTGTTGTTTGTAAAAAAGGGAGGTGTTTAGTGACCTGTGTGTCCCTGTTCCCTGTATGTCTGCAATGGTGCCTGGAATGCAGAGAATGAATGATGTAATGGAATGTTAGCGTGCGCCCTGCAGTGGTAGCCAGAAGATGGGGACAGTTGGTAGGAGGATGGAACCCTATTGGGACCTACCTGCTGTTTCTGTAACCTAAGGGCCTAACATGAAATAAAAACCTACCTGCTGCCTGAGTGGCACCTGACTCCTGGATGAAGTTCCTCCCCACCGACCTCACATGCACTTTTTTGCATTTTTACAAGAATGTGCATATGTGCGTAATTTTAAAGTATGTCTTTCTACCGCAGATAATTAGTTATGTTTCCCCACTGACACATTAACTGAAATAAATTCTAGTGCTGCATTAGCCTTGAAAGGGGACAAGTTATGCTATAATGGCCATGCACATGGTTTGCTACAGTGTGGATTAGTTTACCTCTTAAAAGAACAAAATATTAAAGAAACCAACACACTTGTGTAGGAGGGTGGCTTAGTATTAGGTGCACACTTATCTAAGTGAAGCACTTAGCACTAATCCAGGCAACCCCTATGGTGATTTTAGCGGTCTTTGATAACCTAAAGGTTCTCAATGTGATAACTGTGGAGAACAGCCTTCAGACTTTCTTGATGAGTGTTAAGCAGCTTGTTTTACCAGGTAAATCATGTAGTTTAGGTTAAACAAAAAAGAACCACACAGTGTATATATAAAAATATGTCTATTTATTTCACAACACTCCCTAACACATTGGTATATAATACAGTGGTCTCCATGGGGAGACCTAACCATATACTAAAAAAGTGTATGTGAACTGCGACAGAAGTCGGGACAAGGAGACTCAGAGGAGCTGGAGACACAAGAAACCACCCAAGGTAAGTACCCAGGAACCCCGCAGAGGCTGTGTGCGGAGTGGAAACACAGCCGGGTGTCCAATAGAAGTCAACGGAGAAGTTGAGATTGCAGTTTTTAAGAAGAAGGACCCTTCCCAGTTAACCCTGAAGAAACACAGTGGAAGACAGACGGTTGAAGAGTCACACCACCCGTAGATATCCCAGGAATCAGGATACCTACACCAGGGAAGCCTGGTGCATAGGTGTGAAATGACGTCAGAAACTGCGGTAAACCACAGTGGAGGTCTTCAGGTAAGATGGCGCAGGAGAACACTGTGTAAGAGTCTGGTGGAATCCAAGGGTGGATTCTTGGAATAAAGAACCTGCAAGCAGAGGGGACAGAGTCCATGTCACTCAGAGGTCACGAGGAAGGCACGGAAAAGCAATTACCACCGATGTCAGATGGTTTATAAGTGTTGGCGGTGACCTTGTTGCTGCAGCTGTGAGGACTAGGCACCGCTGGGGATGACCAGGAGCCGACGCACGAGCTGTCCCATGTCGGAAGTCGAGAACCGGGGCATCAGTGTCCGGCGGGAGCACTAACAAGCCATGGCAGCGGCGACCGGTGTGGAAAGAGAAGAAGGAGCCACGTTGGGACCATCAAGGTTCAAGGGACTCACCCCACGCAGGTGAGTCAGAGCCGGCCCCAAGCAAGCAGGGGAGTACACTGAAGCAGAAGAAACCCTCAGGAGGACCCACAGGCTGAAGGCACAGAAGTCGCAGAAGGACCTCAAGCAGCTTACCAAGAAGGAAGGCCCAGGGCGCAGAGGATGTTGTCAGGACACTGTAGTTGGCAGGAAGAGGTGCTGGATGCTAGAGCTTCTTGTAGTCAGAACTCTGGAGTACCGAGCCAACAAGCCTTGTCAAAGGCGAGTCAACGCAGTGCACAACGGTTTGGTCTAAGCGGTTCCGACGGCCGATACTGGCCTCAAAATTGCAGAGAGGACAGGTCAGATCTCAAGGGAGTTGCAGACTACCAACTGAGTAGCAGTAGACCATTTACTTTTGTTGCAGTGCCTGCAGATGCAGGGGAGTGACTTCTTCACTCCAAGGGAAATTACTTTGGGTGTTCTTGATGCCCACAGGTCAGTTGAAGATCCTGGAAGAAGCACAGACACAGACGACAAAGAAGACTTGCAGAACAGCGAGACCAGGAGCAGCAGGATCTTCCTTGATGTAGTCTTGGTTCCAGGCGAAGTCCAAGTGTCCAGACGGTCAAAGAGTGATGTGGTTTCAGGCTGATTCTTGTCCCACAACAAATCTAAGGGCCCACCCACAGGTAAGCCCATAAATACCCTAAGAAGGGTGTTAGGACAACTCAGGTACCTCCCAAAGGAGAGGCTGGGCTGAGGGGAGGATACTCCCATGTCCTTTGTTCAGTTTCGCGCCCGAGCGGGAGCCAAGGGCTCCCTCATCTGGTTTCAACTGCAGTATGCAAGGAGGGCTCCAAATGTGCCCTTCAAAGAAGTCTGGTGGCGCTTGCAGGCCCCGGCCCAATACACTAAGTCCTGTCAGGGAGGTGGCCACACCTCCCTGCAACAGGAAACCTATTGTTCTGCCTTCCCCCTGCTCGAGCCTAGCTCATCAGCAGGATGGCAGAATCATGTCTGTGGTCGGCAGCAGCACTAGCTTGCTGTCAGACCCTGAAAGTCTGTAATCGGGAGTACAGGATCATACTTCCAACACTGGAATCGGTGTTGGGTAATGATTTCAACATATTTCCTACTAAACATGTCTGGGTTTGGTGCAGGCACTATATAGTTAGTACAAAAGGGGCTGGTGATGGACGGAGCATCTGAACCAATCAAACACTCACACCCAGTCCACAGATCTGGGTTTAATCCATCACCGTTCTTTAGCCCACTCTGACACCCCAGTTCAGACATGGCCATATGCAAATCAGTCTGACCCTGTGCCTCATGGGAACAGTCCAGCCCGAACTGCCAAGCCATGCCTTCCCTGCACCGGAAACAAGCTTCCGAGGACCGGTGTCTGGCATTACAGCCGTCTTCAGCCCGGCTTGCTTGAATCCAGTGGCAAAGTGAGCAGGGGACTCACGTCTGAGCATACCCTGCCAACTTATGGCGAACAAAGCGGTACAAAAGGGGGTGGTGATGGACCGAGCATCTGAACCAATCAAACACTCACACCCAGTCAACAGATCTGGGTTTAATCCATCACCGTTCTTTAGCCCACTCTGCCACCCAGTGTTCAGACATGGCCATATGCAAATCAGTCTGACCCTGTGCCTCATGGGAACAGTCCAGCTCGAACTCCCAAGCCATGCCTTCTCTGGATCAGAAACAAGCTTCCGAGGACCGGTTTCTGGCATTACAGCCGTCTTCAGCCCAGCTTGCTTGAAGCCAGTGGCAAAGTGAGCAAGGGGCTCACGTCTGAGCATACCCTGCCAACTTATGGCGAACAAAGCGGTACAAAAGGGGGTGGTGATGGACGGAGAATCTGAACCAATCAAACACTCACACCCAGTCAACAGATCTGGGTTTAATCCATCACATTCTTTAGCCCATTCTGCCACCCCAGTTCAGACATGGCCATATGCAAATCAGTCTGACCCTGTGCCTCATGGGAACAGTCCAGCCTGAAACTAGGGAGAGGTGTGGCACCGCGGCCAGGGCGACTGACGCTGGAATCTGGGGATCAGGGTTCGATCCCCGGCTCCGGCGGCAGGTTAGCCCAGCACCATGTGACTCTGGGCAATAGCTCGCTTAATCTTCCCGACGGCCCCCAGCGCCTAGAGACCCTTACGGGTGATTGTGCGCTTTAAAAAACAAACAAAAAAAAACAAAACGACCAAGATACATGAGAACAAGCACGCCACGACACAAAGACCCATATTATCAAAGATGACCCCCTTGCGCGAGCATGTGTGAAGACCCATAGGTGGCTATTTCTTTTTTTATCAAAAATTGCCACTTGCGGAGCTTGTATATAAATGGATGTATGTGTGTACCCAAGCACTGACTGGTGTTTTGATTGGTGGTATATGAACGTACGTCCTGCTATGTGGCTTTTTGTGTGCATACGGAACCTTGTATATCTGTTGATCTGTATGTATTTGTGCTTGCATGCATGCTGATTGTGTGTGTTTATGGATAACTCTAGGTGCTTTGCTGTGCATATTAGTGTGCATGTGTGTGTGTGTCTGTGCGTGCCCAACCTATTGTTTTGTCAGTATAGTATATAGTTAACAATTGCAGACCCTGGACAATTTGCAGGGACCATTTACATTTTTGAAAGAAGTGTTTATAACAAATTTAACTAATAATCAGATAGAAGTGCTGTTCACCTGTCTACTTAGTGTCAAATATCACTGATGGTTACTGCACATGGTGTAGAACACTTGGTGAAACCTGCAGGTCACACGCAGGGTTGTGTCCTAATTTTTCTTTTTTCTTTGTAAATATTTTTATTGAGGTTTTGCAGATCAACCCCCCGGTGGGGGGGATACATTACATAAGTAACAAACATTCCACATATGAGAGGGTTACATAGTCATCCATAAGAAGTGCAAACAGTGTTTTTCTGTGTCATGCAGTCGCAGGGTTCTGTCCTAATAGGACAGGTCCGTGTGATAATGTGTGTTAGAGTCAAATATATAGTTAGATAAATGGGAGAGAAAAATAGAGAGACTGTGAAGGATAGAAATAGAGAAACAATGAAAGGGAGGAACTAAGAGACAGAGGGAGATTAAGATAAAGTTAAGGGAGAAAATGGGACCTAGAAAGAGGAGAGACAGATGAAAGAAACATAGAGTCAAGAGTTATGTTGTACAGTGCTTGGCTTCTTTCTCTGGCCAGCACTCTAGATCCTTACCTAAGTTCTGAGTTCTGGAACGCTCCTTCGCCCTGTTGGCAGTTGGAGCTCTGGTTGGACTGGGGGCTGACCTACCTACATCTGTGCTGCAATAAAGCTCCTGCTTTACTTACCTATTTGTGGAGTCCTCTTCATTTACAACACTTGGCGACTTGGACTTGTGGAGTGTCCAACCACTTCATCTCCACGTATTGCTGCAGCCTCAAGAAACTCCCACAGTGCGGTAGGCTCAGAAACCCCTCAAGAACCCCGTGTGGATAGCGAGGAACGAGGACGCAGAAGACTGCTTGCCAAAGGTATTCTTGTCCGATTTAATTATCATCGGAGGACTTCTGGTTCACTAAGTGACGTCATCTCAACCGAGTTAACACCGCGGTGAGTCGCTTAGCAACGCGCGTCTGCAACGTTAATCCAAGCACGCGCCACCAGAAAATTAACTGCAGCAACGTTAGCGTCATTAGAGCGCAGATCCTGACAGCGTCTGCGTCAGCGTAACACAGACGGCGGAAGTGGTTGCTCAATAACCGGATGCTGCATCATTGAAACGCAAAATAAAGTGTCACTGGAACGCACCGCTACAGCGAACCTACGTTTTCTTGGAAATACCTCGTTCAAGAAGCGCATTTCATTAGCGCATGTACTCTCGCTATAGTAAATATTACAAACGTCTTACGCAAGACATTTTCGGCCATTCTACGATTAATTGAATATTGTGAATTTCCATGGAAACGCTCGTGTATGAGCGCTAAGCATCTACCCTTTGCTGACATTGGTTCTTCACCTCAGTTCTCCTTTATAATAAACCGTAAGCCTATAATTTTATTCTATTCTGTTTAAATAGGAGTGTTTACTTGTTTTACTCTTTTGTGAGCCGTGAACATGACTCAAGCCATCAATGTTGCACTTCCTCCTCAATTCCTGTCAGAGCCTGGCATGCCTCAAATAGCTTGGGAAGACTGGATAGTAATGTTTTATAATTACATCGAGGCTCTGGACGGTGAGGATTATTCACCCAAACGTAAAAAAGCATTACTAATGACCACATTGGGTAAAGAAGGGCAACGTTTATTTAGGTATCTCCCTCAAGTATTACCTGTAGGGTCACAAGCTGACTTTGATGAATTTAAAGAAGCGATAACAAGATTGGAGACCCGTTTTGGCAAAGAAGAAAATCTTATACTCCAAAGATATAAATTTTATAAGAATAAACAATTACCTGAGGAGAGCATTGATGAATTCGTGGCGAGATTGCGAGAGTTATCTATCAAATGTAACTTTGGCCAGATGGCTGACGAGCTAATCAGAGACCAGCTAGTTGTTCAAGCCAATAATAGAAAAGTACAAGAACGTCTATGGGCAGCAAAGAATCCAAGTTTAAAAGATGCTATAGAACTTGCTAAGATTGTGGAAGAAAGCGAAAAGTGTATGAGGGAACTACAGAAAGGTAGTTTGGAGACTAAGGTGGCAGAAATTTCTCATAAGAGTATCCATAGCGAAAATAGTGACGATGAAGCTGCTGCCATCGCAATTGTCAGGAAGAAAGGTTATGTCCTTCAGAAAAAAAACATACAACAAACTCCCTTTACCAAGAATAATCAAAAAATTTGTTCTAGGTGTGGTAGCTTTTCCCATCCTTCTGATGGAAAATTTTGTTATGCAAACAACAAGGAATGTCTAAAGTGTGGTAAGACGGGACATTTCGCTAAAATGTGTAGGAACAGGAATAATGCGAGAGTAACAGTTGTGAACGAAAGTGATGATTTGAGACGTGATGTCAACAAAATCCTGGTACTGACTGACACTGTGTGCGCATGTGATAATCAGAGAGGTAATCCTTTCAAGGATGACTTTATAATTGATGGAAAGGTCATTACACTCATGGTAGATACAGGTTCAAAATGGACTATAATTCCTAATTCTCTGATGAAAAGTGTGTGGGGTAAAAGAGTGTTGAAAATGTGTGACATGTTCCCATCTGGGTACCAGGGGGAGAAAATTGATATACTGGGTTACTTCGAAGCTGAAATTGGTTTCAAAGGAAGATTGGCGTGTGGTAAGATTTACATATCTGCTGATGGTCCGGCAATCTTAGGCCGTCACCACCAATATGATCTTCACATTGTGGTTGACCCTAGATCTGATAACCCCATTTCTATTGTTGAAACTCCATCCTTAGAAGTCATTTTAACTAAATATAAAAACGTTTTTAGAGATGAGTTGGGTGAACTCATTGGCTATTCACATCGCATAGTTCTCAAGGACGGCAGCTCACCTGTACAACACAAAGTAAGGAGAGTGCCCTTTGCCCTGCGAAATGAGGTCAAGGCTACTCTTGAAGAGATGCTTCAAGGGGGAATTATAGAACCCATTGAGGCGTCCCCTTGGGTTTCGCCCGTTGTGATCTCGCAGAAACCGGACAACAAGATCAGGTTCTGTGTGGATCTTCGTTCCCTCAACAAATGTGTCGTGGCAGATGTCTTTCCCCTACCCAACATAGGAGAATTAGTATCAACCCTCAAAGGAGCAAGGTTCTTCAGTAAGTTAGACCTCAAACATGCCTATCATCAAATTTGTTTGGACGAAAGCTCTAAGCATTTAACTGCCTTTATCACCAGTGAGGGCACATTTCAATTCACCAGGCTACCCTTTGGACTAGTTTCAGCTGCTAGCGTATTCCAGAGACTTGTTTCTGAAGTTTTTAAAGGTCTTGATAAAGTACTATATTTTCAAGACGATATCTTGATTTATGGTAATTCCCTACAGGAACACAACAAAATTTTACAGGATGTGTTAATCAGAGTGGATGAGGCTGGGTTGACTCTAAGAAAAGAAAAGTGTGCTTTTCTATTGAGGGAAATTGAGTATTTAGGATTTTGTTTATCTGAAGAGGGTATTAAACCCAAGAAAAATTTACTCGAAGCCATTGAGTTAGCACCCTCCCCAGTTGACAAGGATCAGCTTCGGTCCTTTATGGGCTTGATAGAATTTTACTCGAAATTCGTAAGAGACTTCTCATCCAAGACTGCTTCCCTGAGATCCTTACTAAAAAAAGGCGTAAAATTTAACTGGACCCCTGAACATGAATCCTGCTTTAGACTTATCAAAGGAGAACTTAAATCGGCCAATGTTCTCACCCCTTTTGACACTGCTCGATCTTCCATTCTCATGGTTGATGCCAGTGCCATTGGCCTTGGTGCGGTTCTCTTACAAAGGCATGGTAGCGCTGAGAGAACCATTGCTTTCGCGTCTAGACCTCTGTCCTCCTCTGAGTCTAACTACTCGGTAATAGAGCGTGAGGCTCTTGCCGCAGTCTGGGGAACAAGTTACTTTCGAACTTATCTATGGGGTTACAAGTTTGTCCTGCGTACAGACCACAAACTCCTGTTGAATGTGTTAGCTCCTGGAGGGGCTGGTAAAGGTTCCCCGAGATTGGCGAGACTGGCTTCCCGTTTGCAGGATTATCAGTGTGAGATCGAATTTGTCCATGGGTGGAGGAATGTCCAAGCGGACTGTCTGTCTAGACTTCCCATTCCCTCCACTGATTCCGACTCTGGGATTCCGTCTGATGATCTTGCGGTTGCTGTAATGGAGGATGTTTTGTCAGTGGGCGGTGGTTCGTTTTCTCGTGATGAATGGTCTAAAGGCATGGCTGAAGATTTGACCTTGAAGGCTGTCATCGGTCTTATTTCCAATGGTACTAGGAGAGAAAGTACTGTTGGTCCTTCAGTCAGACCCTTTCTAAAGATCTTGGACGAACTTTCTTTGGAGGGTAAAGATGTGTTGGTGCGAGGTGACCGTTTTGTCCCTCCCTTTTCATTAAGGAAAAGGATTTTAGACTTGGCTCATGAGGGGCACTTGGGTCAAAGTCTCACTCAACGCCGCGTTAAACTGAACTTTTGGTGGCCCTCTATCGACAATGATGCAGTGGATTGTGTTACGAGGTGTGGTTTCTGCAAGGAAGGGGAGAAACGCCTCAAAGTCTTGGGCTCTCAGTCTACGCAAAAAATTGCTTTTGAAAATACTCCCTGGCATAGTGTGTGCATTGATTTTATAGGACCTATGAATGAACTGCCTATTGATTATCGTTTTGCAATTGTTTTAATCGACTGTTTCTCTAAATGGCTGTGTGTACACTTTGTAAAGGAAATCACCACTGATGCCACCATAAAGTTTCTGAAAAGCACTTTTATCAATGAGGGATACCCTTCTGTTCTCATTTCAGACAATGGGACTCAACTCACGTCTTTGAAGATGACTGATTTTGTGAATGAGTGTGGTATCAGACATCAGAAGACCAGTCTTTACAATCCACAAGGCAATGGCATATGTGAAAGGGTGAATCGCCTTGTCAAGGGTGTAATTCAGATGTTTGTAGAATCTGGCTGTTTCTCTACAGAGCGTGTCCAGGAATTAGTATGGGCTTACCGCTCCACACCCCATAAGAGTGGTGAAAAGTCTCCCTTTGAACTTATGCGTGGTCGCACGCCCGTGGGCAAATTGAACCCCGCATGGTTGAAAAGTTCTAATAGCGATGTCCCTGCAATTCATGACAGCATTTCCTTGCCCATTTCTGTTGGTGACCTGGTTAAAGTTAAGCCAGGAAGATTTGCGAAAGGCCTCAGCAAGTTTAGGGGTCCCTACAAAGTCAAGAGAGTTTTCCCTCACTTCATTGTTCTGGCTAACGGTGAAAGTTGGAATTACCGGAGGGTGGCCCTCTACCAGAAACGCAAAGACTTTTCTTCTGATGATCTGCTCCCAGCTCATGATGATGGTTGTAATGGATACTTACTGTCTTCTGGTAACTCTGCCCTGCCCATGCCCTTGCCAATTGAACGGGGGGAGGTGGGTGGTGGTGATGCTTCTACCTCTTTGCGTACACATCATAGGGGCCCTGTGGTTAATTCTGCTCCTGCTTCGCTTGTTTCTACTTCTATTCCTGCATCTGTCTCCTCTTCCTTGGCTGACGTTAGTTTAAGGAGCTCTCGCTCTCGTCGCCCTCCCACGTACCTGAATGACTATGTGCACTAGTATGTTTTCCTTTTCATGTGTTTTCTTTCCTTGCAACGAGGGGAGATATGTTGTACAGTGCTTGGCTTCTTTCTCTGGCCAGCACTCTAGATCCTTACCTAAGTTCTGAGTTCTGGAACGCTCCTTCGCCCTGTTGGCAGTTGGAGCTCTGGTTGGACTGGGGGCTGACCTACCTACATCTGTGCTGCAATAAAGCTCCTGCTTTACTTACCTATTTGTGGAGTCCTCTTCATTTACAACAAGTTACTTAGGGAGAAAGAGTGAACGTGAGTATGAGAGATAGTGGGTGACTGAAAATGTAGAGAGAAGACACTGCAAGAGGTACTAAGAATGAGGAGAAAGAAATATAATTCAGATTGTGAGAGATGAGCATGAAGTTAGAGTGAGCTTGTGTATGTGTGTGTGAGAGAGATAGAGAGAGCGAGAGAGAAGAAGAGTATCTCCCTTAACATATTCTTCTCTTTACTGGGCTACCCTGACTAGCCATTCCTCAGCTTTGAAGGACCTGAGACTCTTCAAGTGTAACTGCACTTCCTGAAACTTCCATATGAGCTGTGTCTGTCAGTTCTATACCTCCGTTACACCTGCTGAGATGACATTATGCTGGGCTATAATCGCATTTGCAGGGAAACAATGTGCTTACCAGATTGCCTTCATTGTATGTCGGCTGGTTGCTGTGTTTGAGTTAAAACCCAATAACATCTTATTTGTGCCAATCAGCATGTATTAGCAGGCTCTGAAGAGGGCTTGTGTGATCTTTCCCTACCAGGCCAGTTAGTCAGTGGGATGTGTTATAATGGATCCCCGGGCTGTTCGCACACTGTCTCCAGACCCACACTGCAGTAAGAGCACAAATACACCCAGGCATCCTTGGCAGACGCAATTGGATCTTCAGTCAATTTTGCCTTTGATATAATCTGGTCATAATGGAGTCTTTGTGCAGAATGTTTGCCACTCTGCACAAAGACTCACACGTCCTATTCTGCTGCTGTGAACCGGAAGTGTTTGTATTCCTGTGTGAGTAATTGCATGTGTGATGTGACTGAGTGAGCATATGAGTGAATGCATGTGTGTGAGAATATATGTTGGAGCTGGCTCTCTCTGCACGGTCACCCCTCCTGTTTTCTCAACCTTTTTTTGGTGCTAAAGTGCGTGTGCTCTCTCCACTTAGCATAGTAAAATTAGCTTACACCCAATTGGCCTATTTAATTCACTTCTAGTTCCCTAGTAAATTGGTACTACAGGTACCCAGGGCATGTTATTAATGCTATTAGTGGACGTAAAGAACTTATTGTGCCTCTCACTAAAGAAGCCATTTAAAACATGGCTATTGCAGTCTGTGTGTGCAAAATAAAAATGTTGCCTGGTTGAAACATTCCTTTTTAATATATATGTCACCCCTAGGATAAGCCCTAAGCAGCCCATATGGCTGGGTGCATTGTATTTAAAAACGTTGGACATGTACTTATAGGTTTGAAAAGTTCTGGTAGTGAAAAACTCTCAAATTTATTATCTACTATTGGAAGGCCTACCTCTCCCATAGGATAACATTTGGTTACCTTACTGCATTTAATAGATGATAACTTTTGTTTGGGAGCATATGGGAATATCATGTTTAACGTTTGAGGAATTGTAATTTAAAACCATCTTCTGCCCAGCTGCCAGACTATACTGGACCTGCCTGTGCCCTGCTACTGGCCTCTCCTGGACGGAGGACCTGGCTAGGCAGTTCGGTCTGGACTGTTCCCATGAGGCACAAAGTCAAGACTGATTTGCATATGGCTGGGTCTAAACTGGGGTGGCATGGTGAGCAAAAGAACGATGGATTTAACCCAGATCTCTTGACTGGGTGTGAATGTATGATTTATTCAGCATTCCGTCCATCATTTGTTTGCGTAGCACTTTTAGAAGTGGGCATTTTCTTGTTTAACCATGCTGTGTGCCTCTTCCTGTTCGTGGATTGACTGTCTGGTAATGGAGTGACAGGGGCTGGAGATGTACATTCACTGTAGGCAGCCACTGGGGGGGGGGGGGGGGTTGAGGTGTTCCTGGCCCTTCCTGGATGACTCTGAGCTGAGCTGAAGGGGGCTTGGCTGCATTTAGAGTAGTGGGAGGAGAGTTCCTTGCACCTGAATAGGGCCTCTCTCCCTTGTACAATGCTGTCTACACCCCCTGTGGTCATACTGCACCAGTGAGGACAGAACTGGTTTGGGCTGGGCTCAGAGACCCTTGCACAAAGAGAACAAAGCCAAAATGGGGTATAAGTAGTGGACCTTAAACACCAGAACTTTAGATCACTTCTGGCCTCCAGAGGAACCTTTGCCAAGAAGAAGAGCTGTAAGGAGGAGTACTGAGCCTTTGCTGTGTGGGGTTGGTCTGCAGTTGCTGTTTCTGTCAAGGAAAGGAAAGGACAAAGACTGGAACTATACTGTGAACCTGCTTGAAGAAGAATCTCCGAGGGCCTGATTGTGCTGGCCTCCTGTTCGGAAGTCTCTGAGGCACAAAGACTTCACCCCCAGCTCCCTTGAAATCCATTACCGAGAGTTCTGACCTGCCAGGAGGTGCCTATTCCAATTTCGGGGCCTCTGGAGGTTGTCCCTGCTGTTGGAAGCAGGAAGAAAGTGAAGAGAAGTAAGAAAACCTGTCTTTGATGCTTTCAGTGACACCGCTGTGACACCGCACTACTCGTAAAGGGAACGACGCACTGCCCGGCCTGCACTGCAGCTCCAATGCTCTTCAATGCCTGCAGTTATTGGCCTGAAGCAAGCGCTCGCACCGACTCGTAGTCGCCTGCATCATGCTATGGCGGCACCAATAACCACCATGACTCCTATTTGGACGAAGGTACCTACCTCTGCCAACTAGAGACCCCATTTCTAACAAGGGGTCACTAAGAGTTATATAATTTAAAGTGAGATACTTACAGAAAAATGCACAAGGTAAAGATCCTTATAAAGCTGTGAATGGCTTGGAGAAGACCCTCCTGTTTTACGGTGCTGTGTGAGATGACTAGGTCGCCATAATGTAGTCAAGATGAACATTCTCCCTCGCCTCTTATATTTATTCCAATCATTGCCTACACCCATCCTGACAGAAGATATCAAGACACTACAAGGGGACCTGTGCACCTTTATCTGGAAAGGGAAGCGACCTTTCATATCTAACGCCCTTCTAATGCTCCCCAGACACGGGACAGCTTGGCGTGCCCCAATCTTCAAGACTACTATTGAGCTGCCCATCTCCGCTTTATTTAGAAATGGGTGGTGAGAGAGTAAAAAACATTGGGTGCTCTTGGACAGATCAGTGGCGTGTAGAGCACTGAAACAAATAGGGGTGACTCTGTATAGAGGATATGATGTGTATTATTGCCAAGAGTAGGACTACAGGGTAGTCCACTCCCTCTGAGCCGATGGGGCTTGCTTAAAAACCTAAATTAGGTAAGCTAGATTTATATCCATGCACATATTAAACCATATATCCCAGTCCTGTGGGTGGTTCCCATGAAGCTGTGTCTATATTTGAGTAAGAAGTGGCCTTTTTGGCTTGTAGTCTGCTGCTAAACTGGAGTGAGGTATCACTTAATTACTCACATGAGTGTGCATGTTTTGATATAAACATGAGTGGGTGTGTCGTGCCAGCAGTTCACATGGGGGAAAAAAGTGGGGAGACATTTACAAAGAAGTCCAGCTTCCTAGAATTAAGGTTCATGAAGTTGCTAAGAAGTTTCTGACCACTGAGATTGATGTTGTGTATTATCTATATGTCATGGAGCAGCATCAGTAATGTGTGTATGTGTGCCTCACTGACGGAATATAAATACCGAAGACCACAACATGTGCTGCATTGGTCATGAGTACATTGTATCGCTATCCTTGTGCCAAAATGTACAGTATACTTTTTCCAGGTAAAACAAATAGGGGTGGCTACATATAGATGATATAATGATTAACTATGTATATTATTCCCAAGACTGTGACTACAGGGAAGCACCCACTCCCTCTGAGCCGATAGTGCTTGCTTAAGAACCTAAATTAGGTAAGCTAGATTTAAATCCATGCAAATTTAAAACCATCTGTACCAGCCCTATAAGGGGTTCCTCTGAGGGTGTGTGTATGTATGAGTTAGGAGTGTTCTTCTTGGTGTGTGGCGTGCTGCTAAACTGGAGTGGGGTCTAACTTAATTACGCACATGAGTGTGCATGTTATGATATAAATTTGAGTGGGTGTGTTGTGCCCACCTGATTCAACTATTAATATTTATGAATGTTTGATAAGGAGTCTTGTTTCTGGTGTCCTACCGGTTTTGTGAATACACATAGGTAGAAGAGCCTTTGGCCTCCTTACATTCACTGTTCCCTTGAAATTAGATGAGGGGTAGGTAGGGAGGTCTAGGTGCCCTGAGAAGGCCGAGTGACTTTATAAGCATAACAAAATTGACTGAAACATGTTGTCATATTAAGGATGCTGGATCCATTGTATTACTGATAGGCATCTGTAGCTTAGCTTTTAATCGTGGTATGGGTTCCCACTGAATAAAGATATTTGGGTAAACCAATAACCATTTTAAATGAACATCTAAGACCTCCTGAGAGTGGTTGAACCCACCTTATTGATACTGTCCTACCAGGGTGAGCAAAACACCAACGGTGAAGCATGCCACAATTTAGTGGGTGAGACTTTTTTTCTTAATATTAATAATATTCCTCTAGGATGTTGCATGGAATATAATCAGCAAAACAACCCTGGGCTTTCGCATCTTTTGGTGTAAATAGTTGTGTTATATGGGAGGATATGTGAAAGCCTTATATAACCTCTCACACTCGTCTTTTTGTTGAGTGGCATGGGAGGTCAAGGCTTTCTACTACACAGATTACATTGTCTTGACACTGTCACACCCCTCGGAATCAGCAGCCTTCCTGATATCACAACTGGACTCCTTCTCCCAGTGTTCTGGATATAAAATAAATTGGCCCAAATGTGAGGCCCTGAATCCTACCACTACATCTGCCTCTCTGGAAGCCCTACCCATTAAATGGTTATGGGACAAACTATAGTATCTTGAGGTGTATGGTCCCAGACAATATTCGACAGATCACTGACTGTATGGAATGCAATTTCTATAAATAGTCTGCTTTGAATCTGTGCCTGTCAATCAATCAGTATATTTGTAAAGTGCGCTACCCACCCATGAGGGTCTCAAGGCGCTGGGGGGTCCGGGGGCGCTACCGATCGAAGAGCCAGGTCTTGAGGAGTCTTCTGAATGCCAGCAGGTCCTGGGTCTGTCGTAGGTTGGTAGGGAGGGTGTTCCAGGTCTTGGCGGCGAGGTGGGAGAAGGATCTGCCGCCGCCCGTGGTTTTCCGGATGCGAGGAATTGTGGCGAGGTTGGCCGAGCCGAGGCTGCGGGTGGGTGTGTAGAAGCTGAGTCGGTCGTTGAGGTATGCTGGTCCGGCGTTGTGTAGGGCTTTGTGTGCGTGGATGAGGAGTTTGAAGGTGATCCTCTTGTTGACGGGGAGCCAGTGTAGGCGTCTCAGGTGGTGGCTGATGTGGCTCTGTCGGGGGACGTCGAGGATAAGACATGCTGAGGCGTTCTGGATGTGTTGCAGCCGTCTCAGGAGCTTGGTTGATGTTCCTGCATAGAGGGCATTCCCGTAGTCCAGTCTGCTGGTGACGAGGACCTGGGTGACGGTTTTTCTCGTGTCGGAGGGGATCCATTTGAAGATCCTGCGCAGCATACGGAGGATGTTGAAGCAGGATGCGGAGACGGCGTTGACTTGCTTGGTCATGGCGAGGGCGGAGTCGAGGATGATTCCCCAGGTTGCATGCATGGTCGGTGGGTTCTGGGGCTGTTCCTAGCGATGTTGGCCACCATGAGTCGTCCCAGGCTGACGGGGTGGAGCCGAGGATGAGGACCTCCGTCTTGTCTGAATTCAGCTTCAGCCTGCTGACCTTCATCCATTCAGCGACGGTCTTCATTCCTCTGTGGAGGTTGGCTTTGGCAGTGTGGGGGTCTTTGGTGAGGGATACGATCAGCTGGGTCTCGTCGGCGTAGGAGGTGATGTTGAGGTTATGTTGACGTGCGACGTGGGCGAGTGGTGCCATGTAGATGTTGAACAGCGTTGGGCTGAGGGACGATCCCTGTGGGACGCCGCAGATGACCTCGGTGGTCTTGGAGCGAAATGGAGGGAGGCGGACGCTCTGGGTTCTGCCGGTGAGGAAGGATGTGGTCCAGGCCAGGGCCTTCTCTTGAATTCCGGCGTCATGGAGGCGGGCTGTTAGGGTGCGATGGCAGACCGTGTCGAAGGCTGCTGATAGGTCCAGAAGGATGAGGGCGGCTGTTTCTCCTTTGTCCATCAGGATCCTGATGTTGTCGTTGGCGGCGAAGAGAGCGGTCTCGGTGCTGTGGTTGCAGCGGAAGCCAGTCTGGGATGGGTCCAGGATGTTGTTGTCTTCAAGGTAGCAAGCCAGCTGTCTGTTGACAATCTTCTCTGTGACTTTTGCCGGGAAGGGGAGCAGGGAGATGGGCCGGAAATTCTTGAGGTCCTTGGGTTCCGCCTTGGGTTTCTTGAGTAGGGCGTTGATCTCAGCATGCTTCCAGCTCTCCGGGAAGGTTGCTGTCTCGAAGGAGGTGTTGATTGTTTTCCGGCGATGGGGTGCGATGGATGCGCTGGCTATGTGGAAAACGTGGTGAGGGCATGGGTCGGATGGGGATCCGGAGTGGATGGAGTTCATGGTCTTGATGGTGTCTTCGTCGCTGATGTTGGTCCAGGCGGTCAGGCGGCTGGTGCGGGTGGAGGTTGCAGGGGTGGTTGTCTCGGCGGTGGGTGTGGGGGTGTCGGAGTTGAAGCTGTTGTGGATGTCGGTGACCTTGCGGTGGAAGAGGGTGGCCAGTGAGTCGCACAGGTCTTGTGATGGTGGCATGTCGTTGGTGTTGGAGGTGGGATTAGAGAGTTCTTTCACGATGCTAAAGAGCTCTTTGGTGTTGTGTGCGTTGTTGTCTAGACGGTCCTTGAAGGTGGTCCTCTTGGCGGTCCTGATGAGTTGGTGGTGTCTGCGGGTTGCGATCTTGTGGGCTGTGTAGCTGTCTGAGGTTCGGTCGCGGAGCCATTTCTTCTCCAGCTTCCGGCAGGTGCATTTGGAGGTCCGGAGGTCTTCGGTGAACCAATCATGCGGCTTTCTTGTTGGTGTGGTTGGTAGCGGAGGTCTTGAGTGGGGCGAGGATGTTGGCGCAGTCATTGATCCACTGTTTGAGGTTGGTGGCGGCGGTGTCGGGGTCGGTGGGTGGTGTCAGGGCGAGGGTGGTGGTCAGTTGGTCCTTGGTGACCTTGCCCCAGCAGCGGCGTGGTAGCTGTTGGGTGCGGTGGTTTGTGGTGGGTTTCTTGAAGGTGAAGTGGACGCATCTGTGGTCGGTCTAGTGGGGTTTGGTGGTGTGGTTGAAGGAGACGTGGGGACTTGCGGAGAAGAAGGGGTCCAGTGTGTGTCCAGCGGCGTGAGTGGATGTCGTCACGAGCTGTTGAGTCCGAGGTTGTCGATCAGGGCGGTGGAGTTGGTGTCGTTGTTGTTCTAGAGGTGGAAGTTCAGGTCCCCGAGGAGGATGTAGTTCGTGGAGGCGAGGGCGTGGGTGCTGATGAGGTCGGCGATGGTGTCGCTGAACTGTGGTCGGGGTCCGGGTGGTCTGTAAATGAGTGTTCCTCTGAGGGTGGTGTTGGGGGTCGGTGTGGATCTGGAAGTGCATGTGCTCGGCGGTGGTGAGGGTGTCTTCGGTGTTGGTCGAGACTCTGAGGGGGTCCTTGTGGATGATGGCGATTCCCCCTCCCACTCCATTGGTGCGGTCTCTGCGGGAGATCTTGTAGCCCTCAGGGATGGCTATGGCGATGTCTGGTACCGAGGCGGTGTTCAGCCAGGTCTCCGTCAGGAAGGCGACGTCAGGGGTGGTTGAGTCTAGGAGATCCCAGAGTTCGATGGCATGCTTGCGAGCGGAGCGGGTGTTGAGGAGGATGCATTGGAGGTGGTTGGGTTCTCTGGCGGATGGTTTGGCGGGCCGGATGCTGGTGAGGCTGCAGTTCTGGCAGGTGAAGGGTTCCTTGGGTGTGCTTCGGGGTGGCCTGGTAGCAGGAGTGCTCTCGTCCGGGGTTGAGTGCGTGGAGGGTGCTGGAGTCGTAGCGCAGTCTGGTGTTGTGGCGGCTTCGGGGTCTAGGGGTTCTAGCACTGGGCGCGGTCCAGGCGCGGACGGGCTTGCCTTTGGCACGCAATTGTCGCGCCCGCTGCGCGCGTCCGGGCGGCGGACGCCATATAAGGCAGGGGAGGGGACGCCTGGGGGGCGTGAGCGGGGCGGCGAGGGGGCGTAGCCATGGGAAGCGGCGGGAAACCAGAGGCACACAAGGCAAGAGGGGGGGGATTACGGCGGGCTGAGACGGGTGAAAAATGGGTACAATAAATGAGAAAGCGGGCAGCAGAACTCACAGCAGAAGGCAAAAAGACAGTGGCAAAATACAGTGAAGAACTATGATCAAGTCACAGGTAGCGCTGGCGAGGCACGGGGGCTCGAACCCTGCAGTAGGGAGCAGCAGGGGCGAGCAGTAGCGGTAGGAGAGTTACTCGGCCCTTGGGCAAGGTTTGATAACCTAAACTCTACCCCTGTGGGGTAGAGTTTAGGTTATCAAAAAGAATGTGATTCCCAAATGCAATTGCTTTTTGCCATGTTTCCCCTCTTCATATCACCAACCCTCCTCCAGAATGTTCAGCGCTCTATTTCCCATTTCCTTTGGGGCTCGAACAAACTGATACTTTGTGGAGCCAAACTCAGGACTTTCTCTTTATTAAAATGTTGTGGTTGCCCTTCACTTAAACCAGGCTTGAGCAACCTGCACCTCTCTCTGTCAACTCAGAAATACCTTATGATTAAGGCTGTGTACTTTTAAGAGGGTGGTACTCTGCTTCAATATGTGTCTCATCTGATAGTGTCAAAAATGGTCTGATGTTATGTGTCACCTTAAGACAAACAAAAATATGTTCATGTGTGTGTGGAAACTAGGGTAGCAATATTTCTCAGATAAGCAGTTAGTGGCCTTCCTTTTCAGGAGTTTTTTCAGCAGTTTCATGGTCTTTTTAGAGCTACTCATAGCAATAAATTGGCTAATTTCAGATTTATCTCTTTAAATGGGCTGCATTGGTTGGTTTTACTCATGAGAAAATGTCATCCAAAGTGTCAAACATTTAGCAGCAGAATGTCACTCATAAGTACACAGTAACAATGTAAATGTCAAAAGTAAGCTACCTGAATACTTGGTAGCTGTGAACTTTCTATATATAGCATATGTTATAGTTAGGTGAATATTTCAGTGAAAATGTAAATTTTAAACTGAAAAAAACACTGACATTAACCTGCTATTGTTATCTCTGGTGACTATAGCTCGTGCCTTGAGGTAACTATAACTTAAGCCCACAACATGCACAGTCTTGTCATCAATTATGTAATTTCAAATGTTGTAGTCATGTTAATAAAGATATCATAGGTCATGGTAACACAATTACTTTACAGTACAATGAGCTTACAAGAGCACTGTGGGACTTAGCCCTTTTTTGGCTAAACTTCCCTAAACTTTTTGCTTTTCCCCCTAGACCTTTTTTTCTGACATGTGTTGCCAACTTAAATGCTCTGGACACTTTGCCACTGCTAAACAGTGTCAAAGTGCAAGTGTTCCCTGTGTAAAGTGCAATGGTGATTGGTTGTCCATTATTGGTATGTTTGCTTTACTAGTAAAGTCCCTAGTGAAGTGCACTATGTGGGGCTGGGCTAGTAATGCAAATGCTACTGGTGGGCCTGCAGCACTTATTGTGCCACCCACTCAAGTAGCATTGGAAAGAGAACTCAGGCCTGCCATTGCAGGGCCTGCATGCAAATTTCCTAAACTGCCATGTTGTTCTGGTAAGTGCACGCACTTACCAGACCCTGCCCTTCCCTTTCCATAAACATCAGGCACCCCTATGGTAGGTCTAGGGTACCCCCTGGACAGGGTGCAGTGCGTGGGACATGTACCACGATATGTGCCATGTCCTGGCAGTGAAATAATCTCCATTTCGTTCTCCTGCCAAGCCTCTTGCATCATCATCATCATCTTGCAGCAAACGCTCTTGTAATAAACTGTTTACTAGTCACTCTTGGCGCCTCTTCTCCCCAATTCTTCACTCCTCAGTGTTGGCCTATGGAATTGTCACTCTGTAATTGGCCACCACATGTAGGTATGTGCTACATGGCTAGACACTTATAAGGTCCCAAAGGTGATGCTTGTTTGGTTATCTAATAACTCTGGCTATTACTATAATTGTAGTAAAATCAAAAGTCCTTGCTACTGCGGGCCTAAAAATGAGGAAGATCGTTAAAATTCGGTATTTTCCATTATTAAGAAAGAACTTAAAGCGCAAGGTACTCAGGTTAATTCTTCCTTTAAACCTGGTAGTGCCAGCCAAACAGAACTCACTTAATTTCCCTGTGCCTACAAAAAAAATACGTTAATCTGTATGCAACATGGCAATATAATAAATAATGTTACATACATTCTACTACCACACTGATGCTCATGTAAAGCGCTCTGATACCTTCGTGCCGAGTTCGCGCTACATAAAACTGCAAAAAATAAGAAACAAGCATTTACAATGCAACGGTTTCGCCTTTGCCAAAGTTAGAGCTATTGGCATTGTAAATGACAATATTTTTATTTATGTGTTGGTTTTGAAAACAGATAAATAAATGGCATTGTCATTTACATTGCCAACAGCTTAATCTCTTGCAAATGTAAGACCTATTGTACCCTACTGGATTTCACTGAAGAAATTCAGAGTCTGGTCTGCAGGTGTCACGTGACAGATGCCCAATTGACAGCTGAGGGGGTTAAATCGTGCTGGGGTGGCACATTAAGGCAACGCTTGCTGAAAGCACTACACTACCCTACTGGAGTGTCAGTCTTTTTGGACATGGTCCACTCACTCATCTTGAAACAGGAAGCTCGCCACCAGTTCCACAAAAAATACTGTCATTAAATCTTTCCTTTTTAAGGGTTGGACATTTCAGTTGGCGTCTGCTCTCAGTCACGCTCGTCTTGTCGCCCATTGTCAATCACGCGCCTCTCTGTGCCTGGCTGTCAAGTGCCGGCGCCATCCTAGTGCGCATCTTCAGTCAGCCACGGTGTGCTAGCCAACCGAACTGCATTATGGGATGGCATGGTGGGTTAAAGAACCTGTTTTACAAACATGTGTCCGTGCTTGTGTGGCGGTAGTGCACCTGTTGAGGGAGAGAGAGTGTGTTTGCATATGTGCGTGCATGCATGTGTGTGTGTGAATAAGCACTTCCAAGATTTAGTGGGACTAGAGTTTTTATGTACAAATCATTGTTTTCAGCTGTGTTCTAATGGAATCAAAGCAACACTACACCCCCCATAATGCATAGTGTGATCACATAAAAGTACAGAACTGAAAAGAGTGTCCATAATGACCAGCAAGACGGTTTTCACCCTAAGAAGGATGTGCTTCAGTCTCCAGTGCCACGGGCGAGTGGAAACACACACTGTGCTGGTGGAGAAGTAGAAGAAGTACAAGTGTCCATAGAAGAGAAGTAGAGGGGATGCACTCTCCATTCCCTATGCACTCTCCACTCCCTATGCACTCTCCACTCCGTATGCACTATCCACTCCCTATGCACTCTCCACTCGCTATGCACTCTCCACACCCTATGCACTCTCCACACCCTATGCACTCTCCACTCCCTATGCACTCTCCACTCCCTATGCACTCTCCACTCTGCACTCCCTATGCACTCTCCACTCTGCACTCTCTATGCACTCTCCACTCTGCACTCCCTATGCACTCTCCACTCCCTATGCACTCTCCACTCCCCACTCCCTATGCACTCTCCACTCTCCACTCCCTATGCACTCTCCACTCCCTCGAGCTGCACTCCCTATGCACTCTCCACTCCATATGCACTCTCCACTCCCTATGCACTCTCCACTCCCTATGCACTCTCCACTCCCTATGCACTCTCCACTCCCTATGCACTCTCCACTCCCTATGCACTCTCCACTCCCTACGCACTCTCCACTCCCTATCCACTCTGCACTCCCTATGCAATCTCCACTCTGCACTCCCTATCCACTCTGCACTCTCCATTCCCTATGCACTCTCCACTCCCTATGCACTCTCCACTCCCTATGCACTCTCCACTCCCTATGCACTCTCCACTCCCTATGCACTCTCCACTCTCCACTCCCTATGCACTCTCCACTCCCTATCCACTCTGCACTCCCTACGCACTCTCCACTCTCCTCTCCCTATCCACTCTGCACTCCCTACGCACTCTCCACTCTCCACTCCCTATGCACTCTCCACTCCCTATCCACTCTCCACTCCCTACGCACTCTCCATTCTCCACTCCCTATCCACTCTGCACTCCCTATGCAATCTCCACTCTGCACTCCCTATCCACTCTGCACTCCCTATGCACTCTCCAATCTGCACTCCCTATGCACTCTCCACTCCCTATGCACTCTCCACTCCCTATGCACTCTCCACTCCCTATGCACTCTCCACTCCCTATGCACTCTCCACTCCCTATGCACTCTCCACTCTGCACTCCCTATGCACTCTCCACTCTGCACTCCCTATGCACTCTCCACTCTGCACTCCCTATGCACTCTCCACTCCCTATGCACTCTCCACTCCCCACTCCCTATGCACTCTCCACTCTCCCCTCCCTATGCACTCTCCACTCCCTCGAGCTGCACTCCCTATGCACTCTCCACTCCATATGCACTCTCCACTCCCTATGCACTCTCCACTCCCTATGCACTCTCCAATCCCTATGCACTCTCCACTCCCTATGCACTCTCCACTCCCTATGCACTCTCCACTCCCTATGCACTCTCCACTCCCTATGCACTCTCCACTCTCCACTCCCTATGCACTCTCCACTCTCCACTCCCTATGCACTCTCCACTCTCCACTCCCTATCCACTCTGCACTCCCTACGCACTCTCCACTCTCCACTCCCTATCCACTCTGCACTCCCTACGCACTCTCCACTCTCCACTCCCTATGCACTCTCCACTCCCTATGCACTCTCCACTCCCTATGCACTCTCCACTCCCTATGCACTCTCCACTCCCTATGCACTCTCCACTCCCTATGCACTCTCCACTCTCCACTCCCTATGCACTCTGCACTCTCCACTCCCTATGCACTCTGCACTCTCCACTCCCTATGCACTCTCCACTCTCCACTCCCTATGCACTCTCCACTCCCTATGCACTCTCCACTCCCTCGAGCTGCACTCCCTATGCACTCTCCACTCCCTATGCACTCTCCACTCCCTATGCACTCTCCACTCCCTATGCACTCTCCACTCCCTATGCACTCTCCACTCCCCACTCCCTATGCACTCTCCACTCTCCACTCCCTATGCACTCTGCACTCTCCACTCCCCACTCCCTATGCACTCTGCACTCTCCACTCCCTATGCACTCTCCACTCTCCACTCCCTATGCACTCTCCACTCCCTATGCACTCTCCACTCTCCACTCCCTATGCACTCTCCACTCCCTCGAGCTGCACTCCCTATGCACTCTCCACTCCCTATGCACTCTCCACTCCCTATGCACTCTCCACTCCCTATGCACTCTCCACTCCCTATGCACTCTCCACTCCCTATGCACTCTCCACTCTGCACTCCCTATGCACTCTCCACTCTGCACTCCCTATGAACTCTGCACTCCCTATGCACTCTCCACTCCCTATGCACTCTCTATGCACTCTGCACTCCCTATGTACTCTCCACTCTCTATGCACTCTGCACTCCCTATGCACTCTCCACTCCCTATGCACTCTCCACTCCCTATGCACTCTCCACTCCCTATGCACTCTCCACTCCCTATGCACTCTCCACTCCCTATGCACTCTCCACTCCCTATGCACTCTCCACTCTCCACTATGCACTCTCCACTCTCCACTCCCTATGCACTCTGCACTCTCCACTCCCCACTCCCTATGCACTCTGCACTCTCCACTCCCTATGCACTCTCCACTCTCCACTCCCTATGCACTCTCCACTCCCTATGCACTCTCCACTCTCCACTCCCTATGCACTCTCCACTCCCTCGAGCTGCACTCCCTATGCACTCTCCACTCCCTATGCACTCTCCACTCCCTATGCACTCTCCACTCCCTATGCACTCTCCACTCCCTATGCACTCTCCACTCCCTATGCACTCTCCACTCTCCACTCCCTATGCACTCTCCACTCCCCACTCTCCACTCCCTATGCACTCTGCACTCTCCACTCCCTATGCACTCTCCACTCCCTATGCACTCTCCACTCCCTATGCACTCTCCACTCTCCACTCCCTATGCACTCTCCACTCCCTCGAGCTGCACTCCCTATGCACTCTCCACTCCCTATGCACTCTCCACTCCCTATGCACTCTCCACTCCCTATGCACTCTCCACTCCCTATGCACTCTCCACTCCCTATGCACTCTCCACTCCCTATGCACTCTCCACTCTGCACTCCCTATGCACTCTCCACTCTGCACTCCCTATGCACTCTCCACTCTGCACTCCCTATGCACTCTCCACTCCCTATGCACTCTCTATGCACTCTGCACTCCCTATGTACTCTCCACTCTCTATGCACTCTCCACTCTCCACTCCCTATGCACTATGCACTCTGCACTCCCTATGTACTCTCCACTCTCCACTCTCTATGCACTCTGCACTCCCTATGCACTCTCCACTCCCTATGCACTCTCCACTCCCTATGCACTCTCCACTCCCTATGCACTCTCCACTCCCTATGCACTCTCCACTCCCTATGCACTATGCACTCTCCACTCCCTATGCACTCTCCACTCCCTATGCACTATGCACTCTCCACTCCCTATGCACTCTCCACTCCCTATGCACTCTCCACTCCCTATGCACTATGCACTCTCCACTCCATATGCACTCTCCACTCCCTATGCACTCTCCACTCCCTATGCACTCTCCACTCCCTATGCACTCTCCACTCCCTACGCACTCTCCACTCCCTATCCACTCTGCACTCCCTATGCAATCTCCACTCTGCACTCCCTATCCACTCTGCACTCCCTATGCACTCTTCACTCCCTATGCACTCTTCACTCCCTATGCACTCTGCACTCTCCACCCCCTATGCACTCTCCACTCTCCACTCCCTATGCACTCTGCACTCCCCACTCTGCACTCCCTATGCACTCTGCACGCCCTATGCACTCTGCACTCCCTATGCACTCTGCACTCCCTATGCACTCTCCACTCCCTATGCACTCTCCACTCCCTATGCACTCTCCACTCCCTATGCACTCTCCACTCCCTATGCACTCTCCACTCTCCACTCCCTATGCACTCTCCACTCTCCACTCTCCATGCACTCTGCACTCCCTATGCACTCTCTATGCACTCTCCACTCTGCACTCTCCATGCACTCTGCACTCCCTATGCACTCTCTATGCACTCTCCACTCCCTATGCACTCTCCACTCCCTATGCACTCTCCACTCCCTATGCACTCTCCACTCCCTATGCACTCTCCACTCCCTATGCACTCTCCACTCCCTATCCACTCTGCACTCCCTATCCACCCTGCACTCCCTATCCA
Organism: Lissotriton helveticus; assembly: GCF_964261635.1. Lineage (NCBI taxonomy): Eukaryota > Metazoa > Chordata > Amphibia > Caudata > Salamandridae > Lissotriton > Lissotriton helveticus. The sequence continues at coordinate 117,496,065 of NC_136060.1, read as the reverse complement.
CCCTGCACTCCCTATCCACTCTGCACTCCCTATCCACTCTGCACTCCCTACCCATTTGCTGTTAATCACCTTTGCAGCACGTACTTTATGGCCTCTGATGCTCTTCAGCGCTTTGCAGTGCGGCTAGGATATGAAGCGCTATATAAATTCAACTGTAATGCATTACGAAAAATGCCAAACCATGAAAAAACTCCCTGTTGCAAATCTTATGAGCAGTTTTACAAGTGTCTCACGAGGGGCACGAGATGTTTGGCCCATATTTAGGCCGTTTGGGTACTGGACTCCCGCAGTTTTAAGGACATTATTAAAACGGACTGTAAAGTCGAACTGAAAGAATGAAAAGTTATGCATGCTGCAACAAAGGGGATCAGCCGAGCAATTTCACATCAGACAAACCACTGCGGAGTCCTCACTACAAATAAAGGGGCAAAAACTACTTTTAGCGCCCATGCACTTGATGAACAGCCAGATCGTGGCCTGTGTCTTCATCATGTATTTTTAACCAACGTACACTGAATTCACGTGCTCCACCACTAAAAAACAAGCACTCACCTGGGCTTCCTCGCATGGAATGACCAAAACAAACACAGAAGGAAAAAAAACGAAACTCCGCCCACCGCCGCGATGACGACATCGCAGAGGCGGAGAGGGAAAAAATCGCGGGAACGCCCCCGAATCTGGTCCGGCCTTGACGGACAGATCCGGCTCCCAATGGCTAGCCTCCATTTATGGAGCTAGCTAATGGGAGGTGGGGGACGTTCCGATAGCCAATATGGTAAACAAAAGATTTCACCTGCGCGAACTGCTTGCGCAGATCGCCAGGTCGAAACCTAAAAACATGATGGCCCCTGAACTGCACAGAAGGGAAGGGGGATACTGTTTCGTCTCGCAGCATGGCGCTAACAACGCGCACATTGGCACTCCTGTTCTTTATCACATCCAAGCAGCTCAAAATTATGACTACAGTTGCCCTGTTCTATTACTATGGGTCCATGGGACACTCAAATGCTGAACAGGCCACCGTATGCTTCCTAAGAGGCTCCCGCGCTGACACCAAGCTTGAAACAGGTTGTTGACGTCATCGTACAGTCAGCTCTTCTCGGCAATTTTATAGGCTAGCTGATCTGGTGCAGGCCAATAGGTACTTCCGGGCTGTGTAATGGGAGCGGCTCACAAGGCTGGAAGTTGCGCTGCGCGCCGATGGGAAGTTGCTTGCTTGTGTGTTGACACCGGTCGAGGTGGCTGCTCGGTGCCCTGGCCTGCTGCCGCCGCGCACATCTGCAGGAAGAGAGCATGGGTACTGAGCAATAGCCATCGAAGACCAGCCAAATCATATTTTTCCCCGGCTAACAATTGAGAACTCCCGTGGAGCAGTCTCGAAAATGCACAGTCTTCCCACATCGGTCCTGCTCTTCCTCTTCCTGCTACTCCCGACACTGCCTGGGCCGGCTATCGCAATTCAAGAAGATGACGGCGGGGGACACGGAAATAAGGAGCCACAACCACCCCCTGCCCGACCGCAGCACAAACCCGAGCCACCCCCGCAAGGCCCTGCAGAGGTGAGCCCTAGGGGAAGGCGATAACGTATACATTTAAGTCTCTGCGCAGGGGTATAACTAAACCGGAACTTCAGAGGGGGAGGGGGAAGGAATAATCACACAGTGGAGGCGGAGCTAATACTTCAAACAATTAGTGGGCAGATTTATCCTCTGAAACCAATACATCAAAACATAGTGATCAGTCGAGCATTTTACACCTATTGGAAAAGCCCTATACTATTAGAACAAACATGTTTTTGGTGTAGTTGTTAATGTTTATAAGCTGGCTACTGAGATATTTAAGTGGAGTGGTTTGAGATGGCAGAAGCAGCATGCAGTTTAATCATATTTCAGTACAGAGCATACTGCACCTGTTTTTAACGTTATTTCAAGATGACGGCTCTTTTCGTCAATTCTCTTAAATTCCTACTATGGCAGGGTAATGTGCTCATTTAGTTTTTACGTTAAAAGGCGCTTCTGCTGGATTGTTGATGCAAGGTCCGTTTCTAGTTTGCGCATTAGAACTTTTCAAGATATGCTTGTTTGAGATTGCAGTCATGCACATGTCTCAAAAAGCTGAGCTTAGTTTAGCGGGTTATTGGTCGGAGTGCGGGGCTGGCAAGTAACCTGTTTGATTCTTGATTCATCCTTCATTCCTTCAGAGAGAGACGGAATACCCTCAATTGGCAAAATTAAAACTTGTTAATTGCTCTACCATGAATGTGTGCAGTCTTAAAAATAACAGTGTTGTTCGCATGCCATATTGAGCCGTTCTTATATACAATCCATAATTGTGCTGTATCCATGCAGGAAGCAACCAAACCTAAACAAGCATTGGCATTGCCAATAGGTCTCGCTTGTGGGACCTTATAAGTATTTAGTTTTGCAGCACAATATCCTTGGTGCACCAAGGATATTGTGCTGCAAAACTAAATACTTATAAGGTCCCACAAGCGAGACCTATTGGCTATGCCAATGCTTGTTGGTGGAAGCTGTTTAAAATATTCCTCCTCAGTCTTTCTTTTTACAGCCTCCTGCGTAAAATGGTGCAGTCACTCAAAAACTACACCTTTGTCTCAAGTGGGCGTATTAGTTTGTGGTGTCTATTTCTTTGGCGCCGGCGGCATGTCTTTAGAAACAGTCTACAGGTTTGAAACCACAGACCTATTGATTTTCTTCTATTTAGAAGAGGGTCCGTGGAGTTCTTCAGCCCTCGATTATGAAGTGTGTTTCGATTCCATTCCACTTGATTCCGAGCGTTTTTTCGGTTTCATTCGTATCTTAGTATTCTTCAGTGCCGATGTTTGTCGGTTCCAAAGTGATGCCTTGGTGCCGAAGGCACGGTTGGTGCCAATTCACTTTTAGGTGCTGGCAGCGTGTCAGAACCGACCCCTTCTGGTGGAGTGGCTGCCCAATCGGGATCGAGAACATTCTTGCATGGTGGGGTAGTGGCAGTGGTGAGTGCAATATTTTGTTTGCATGAGGGGTAACAGTACTCGTGATGCGTAGCGTCGTCTTGGTCTTTGGACCAAAGACGTAGTCGGCGATGTGGGCTGCACCGGAGCATGTTCTTACTCTTATGATGCATCGGACGCGGTGCAGTGTGGGCTGGCTATAATCATCCTGGCTCCTGTAGAAGCAGTGGTTTCGCTGTCCATGTCACTGTTGTGGCTGAATTCTGCCTCTGCTGTGTGCTCCATAGTATGTGTGAAGCTTCGATCTTGTTATGCCCGAAGAGTTTTCTTATTTTTAAACAATGCGCAGTTGGTGCAGTGTTATTCCTTGTGCTCTCGAGATATACACATTACATACATCGTGTGTGTCGGAGAGGACTTTTTAGCGCCACACCGCGGGCACAGTCGGAATAATTATTTGTCTGCATCACCCGGAGATGTTCATTTGTTCTGACTATTGTTCTGGATGCCGAGAAGTCTTTACCGGTGTTTAGTACATTGTCCGATCTTCGTTGTTTTTCCGTAAGTCGTGGGGAGTTACATTCTGTAGAGCTTCAACACATACTACTAGTTGTGAAATGCAAATGTGGTTAAAACCTTGAAGCACAGCATCCTGAAGCGGGCGCCATGCGGATACACGAGCCGAGGCAAACAAAAAAATTAATTATAAGGGTAAAACATGTGTGACTGTCAGCATTAAGGTTGAGGTCACCCAGAATAACGAGAGGAGATTACGGTAAAATTTGTATTAAGAGGGAATCAACATCATCAATAAAGATGCAGTAAGGCAACATGAAACTCTAAGAACAAGCACAGCATGTGCTGGAGTGGAGTTCAAAGCAGCGAAAGAAATGTCAACAAATGCGTGCGCCGGGAAAGGAAGGCAGAGAAGGGGAGGGGGGAGGAGAAATGCGACACGGCGGGCAGGGGAGCGGCGAAAATGACTAATTGGGGGAGGAGAAGCCGAGAAGCCGCAGAGCGCACGCTGGGCGAAGCCCTTTGATGTGCTGTGCGGCGGCCGTTAAAAAAATGCAATTAGGAGGGAGGGAGGCTGATGCGCGTTCGTGTTTGATCACGTGGTTCACGTGAACTTCATGAAAACGCCAGCAAAAAGCTGGTGGTTTCATGAGGATTTTGGCTACTTGAATTCTCGCTTGCGCGCATCGATAGGTCGCGAGACCTAAAAACACCTGTTGCTTTGCCCTTTGAGAACATTATTCCAAATGAAACAGAAATAGTATCTTTTTTCAACATACTTTATAGGAGATAGGTTTAAATTAGTATATGACCCACAGCATATACAGTATCATACCCTCTAAACATAGCAATGTTAAATCCTGGATGGGCAATGTGCTTTATAAAATACATATTTTGATACTGATTTCTTAAGAACGCCTTCTTGTAGAATGACCACGTTCTCTATAATGGTGGTTCCTAAATATCCATACTAATTATAGGAAAAAGTGTGATGCACTTGTTGGAATATGTACACAGAGTGTATTTTTCCTGTACATTGCTTTTGTACTGGTAACATGCTCAAAATCATGCTGCATTTGACAGTCAGTGGTTCAGGTTGACAGCAGAGTAAGGGTTCACAAGTACTTTACTGTCAAACTATACAAGTTTGAAAAGGCAGGACGCAGTGATGCAGTGCATATATAAATACAAGGGAGTGCTGTTGTTACTGTATTATGGCCTCTCCATGGACTACGAGTAACCAATCGTAGAGATTCTTGCTTTTGACAGTAGCGTTGTCTTTCAGGTTGTACATAAATTATATGCACAGCATTCATAGATCTGGACATCCAACTATCCTGAGTGTAGGCACCAGACATGGGCATTGTCACCAGAGCTATCCCTTAGGTGATAATGCTCCTTCCAATGTACTCAAACTCGATTTGCACCAAAAAGTGTCTGTTGGGGATGGGGAGAGTGAATTTTAAGGACATAGGATATTATCTCTCAGTATAAATATAATCACACCAAAGGGTATCCTATCTCCTCTAGCCCATGGTTATGCTGAACGTATCTAGAGGATGGCAATGGTTTGGTATGAAGCTTCCCACCCACTCTTAGTGGCATGCTTCATCATCGGGTCTCATGCTGGTCCCTAAAAACCAGGATGGGATTAACCATTGTCCAGGATGGGATCAACCATTGTCCATGGAGAACTTTGAGAAATTCTATCTGCCAGTCTCGTTGGAACACCCAGTTATCCCCCTTTTTAGGTCTCGGCTCTAAAACAGCGCCCATGCGCTGTCTCAAACCGAGACATGGTGTATCTACAACGTGGGCCTCTGCTACCTTCCTCACTCCATTTGCCAAGCCATTGCATACATAGTTCATGCCTCTTCCACTTTTTAACCCTGCCCAGGCAACTGCCCAAACTTCTGTTGAACTTACGCAGTGGTCATTGTGAGCATTGTTTTGGGATTACTTTTTAAAAATCTCCAGCCCTAACGCAAAAAGCGCAACCCCCACCCCCCTTCCACCAGGCTCACATCTTAATGGAGCTTCGGTTACATGTTACCTTTGATCTGAAGCTCCATTCAGGTTCTGCTGATCCCTACACAGTATGCTGCCACCTCCATGCTTTTGTTGCTTAACTCCTGGTTGCTTTTCACCACTATAAGGATAAGGCTTTGGGCACTGCTTCCGGTCCAACAAGACCACAATCCGTGAGACAGGCCTATGTCATGGCACACAGGCATGATCCATAGTTGCCTATAACACAGAAATTAGTATTGGGGATCTGAACATCAGTACAGCTGGAGCACCCAGGGAAGGGGGGGCATGTCCATTACCAGGCGTAGGACTTCTCTGATCCAACAGACGTCAAGTGCCTGTGTCTGGTTTCCAATAAACATCCATTGAGTTGAGTAGGAAGTGTGTTTTGTTGCTCACTGACTCTGCACCTGTCCACTTCCAGTCACTAAGCCTGTGGCCTGCCCATCACAACATCTGAATAGTAAAGGTGCCAGAGACATGACCAGGTATCACACCTTTTACAAAATGAGTTACCTGCCCAATTATCAAATCCTGTGTTCTATACTGCTGCAAAGATTAGACCATCTCAGGATCACTTGATTAGCCAGTGTGTTGCCTGGAAACCAATACAAAAACATGAGTGTTTGGTTTCCATGGGTTTGTGTCGACATTTTGTCAGGATAGGTCCCCACTAAAAATTGGGTCTTAACTGAAATCTAAGTGGATGCTTTGAGACCAGTTGTCCCGATATTTATGAAAGCTTATCCAGTATTAATCAATTACTTAAAGATCTCTACACATCTGTATAAGCGGGGGGGGGGGGTCTGAGGCACATTTCTTGCATTTCCTTTGAGGGTCATGGACTGGACTGAGTCCAATACAAGAAATGTGCCTCAGACCCCCCGCTTATACAGATGTGTAGAGATCTTTAAGTAATTGATTAATGCTGGATAAGCTTTCATAAATATCGGGACAACTGGTCTCAAAGCATCCACTTAGATTTCAGTCAGTGCTATGTGAGATTCAAACTTGCTGCCATGCCAGGAGACTCTGGAATTCTACATGTTTGTGTGAGAGCCATATGTCCTTCATGGCTTCCTTGGTGTGCCTTATTTTCTTCTGTAAAAAGATGTGGGTTCCGGGCTCACTGTGCCACTGGAATCAAGCTATCCTGGCTGATGAGTGAAACCCCGAAACCGGTCCTAGGATGCTTATTTCCAGTTCAGGGAGGATCTGGCTTGGCAGTTCGGGCTGGACTGTTCCCATGAGGCACAGGGTCAAGAATGATTTGCATATGGCCAGGTCTAAACTGGGGTGGCATGGTGAGCAAAAGAATGATGGATTTAACCCAGACATCTTGACTGGGGGTGAATGTTTTTATTTATTCTGCATTCAGTCCATCAGTTGTGTGTCTTATGCTTTCTCCTGTCACCTGATATCCGTGAGAGGCCCTTGTCTTAGCGCATCTTAAATTCGCTGTGAATTCCTGCGACCTGATTTTCGTGTAATCATCTATGTAGCACCCGCACATTTGCCGCAGATGAAAACTACTCCGCGCCCCACTACCCCCTCAGAATGGCAGATCTGGTGTGACGGCATGTATGGCTAACTATCCTGCTGCTACTAGTCTTCCCACCTATTTTTCAGCTTTTCGGCCTGACAAGATTAAACTATGATACCACTGACATATCATATCATATCTCATTGCACCATCAGGATTCAAGCAAGCCGGGCCGAAGACGCCTGAAATGGCAGAAACCGGTCCCCGGAAGCTTGTTTCCTTCCCAGTACAAGAATTGGCTTGGTAGTTTGGTTTTCCCTGTCCCCATCATGCACTGGGACAGGAACAGACTAATTTGCATATAGCCAAGTTCTGAGCTGGGATGGTGCAGTGAGCTAAAAAACGGTGATGGATCAAGCCCTGATCTTTGGACTGGGTAAGAGTGGTCTGCTTAATTCAGGCACTCTGTTCATCACCACCCCCTTTTCTGAATCATTTTGTCCACCATAAGCGTGGAAGGGTATACTCAGATGTGAGTCCCTTGCTCATTGCACCATCAGGATTCAAGCAAGCCGGGCCGAAGACGCCTGAAATGGCAGAAACCGGTCCCCGGAAGCTTGTTTCCTTCCCAGTACAAGAATTGGCTTGGTAGTTTGGTTTGCCCTGTCCCCATCATGCACTGGGACAGGAACAGACTAATTTGCATATAGCCAAGTTCTGAGCTGGGATGGTGCAGTGAGCTAAAAAACGGTGATGGATCAAGCCCTGATCTTTGGACTGGGTAAGAGTGGTCTGCTTAATTCAGGCACTCTGTTCATCACCACCCCCTTTTCTGAATCATTTTGTCCACCATAAGCGTGGAAGGGTATACTCAGATGTGAGTCCCTTGCTCATTGCACCATCAGGATTCAAGCAAGCCGGGCCGAAGACGCCTGAAATGGCAGAAACCGGTCCCCGGAAGCTTGTTTCCTTCCCAGTACAAGAATTGGCTTGGTAGTTTGGTTTGCCCTGTCCCCATCATGCACTGGGACAGGAACAGACTAATTTGCATATAGCCAAGTTCTGAGCTGGGATGGTGCAGTGAGCTAAAAAACGGTGATGGATCAAGCCCTGATCTTTGGACTGGGTAAGAGTGGTCTGCTTAATTCAGGCACTCTGTTCATCACCACCCCCTTTTCTGAATCATTTTGTCCACCATAAGCGTGGAAGGGGAATACTCAGATGTGAGTCCCTTGCTCATTGCACCATCAGGATTCAAGCAAGCCGGGCCGAAGACGCCTGAAATGGCAGAAACCGGTCCCCGGAAGCTTGTTTCCTTCCCAGTACAAGAATTGGCTTGGTAGTTTGGTTTGCCCTGTCCCCATCATGCACTGGGACAGGAACAGACTAATTTGCATATAGCCAAGTTCTGAGCTGGGATGGTGCAGTGAGCTAAAAAACGGTGATGGATCAAGCCCTGATCTTTGGACTGGGTAAGAGTGGTCTGCTTAATTCAGGCACTCTGTTCATCACCACCCCCTTTTCTGAATCATTTTGTCCACCATAAGCGTGGAAGGGTATACTCAGATGTGAGTCCCTTGCTCATTGCACCATCAGGATTCAAGCAAGCCGGGCCGAAGACGCCTGAAATGGCAGAAACCGGTCCCCGGAAGCTTGTTTCCTTCCCAGTACAAGAATTGGCTTGGTAGTTTGGTTTGCCCTGTCCCCATCATGCACTGGGACAGGAACAGACTAATTTGCATATAGCCAAGTTCTGAGCTGGGATGGTGCAGTGAGCTAAAAAACGGTGATGGATCAAGCCCTGATCTTTGGACTGGGTAAGAGTGGTCTGCTTAATTCAGGCACTCTGTTCATCACCACCCCCTTTTCTGAATCATTTTGTCCACCATAAGCGTGGAAGGGTATACTCAGATGTGAGTCCCTTGCTCATTGCACCATCAGGATTCAAGCAAGCCGGGCCGAAGACGCCTGAAATGGCAGAAACCGGTCCCCGGAAGCTTGTTTCCTTCCCAGTACAAGAATTGGCTTGGTAGTTTGGTTTGCCCTGTCCCCATCATGCACTGGGACAGGAACAGACTAATTTGCATATAGCCAAGTTCTGAGCTGGGATGGTGCAGTGAGCTAAAAAACGGTGATGGATCAAGCCCTGATCTTTGGACTGGGTAAGAGTGGTCTGCTTAATTCAGGCACTCTGTTCATCACCACCCCCTTTTCTGAATCATTTTGTCCACCATAAGCGTGGAAGGGTATACTCAGATGTGAGTCCCTTGCTCATTGCACCATCAGGATTCAAGCAAGCCGGGCCGAAGACGCCTGAAATGGCAGAAACCGGTCCCCGGAAGCTTGTTTCCTTCCCAGTACAAGAATTGGCTTGGTAGTTTGGTTTGCCCTGTCCCCATCATGCACTGGGACAGGAACAGACTAATTTGCATATAGCCAAGTTCTGAGCTGGGATGGTGCAGTGAGCTAAAAAACGGTGATGGATCAAGCCCTGATCTTTGGACTGGGTAAGAGTGGTCTGCTTAATTCAGGCACTCTGTTCATCACCACCCCCTTTTCTGAATCATTTTGTCCACCACAAGCGTGGAAGGGTATACTCAGATGTGAGTCCCTTGCTCATTGCACCATCAGGATTCAAGCAAGCCGGGCCGAAGACGCCTGAAATGGCAGAAACCGGTCCCCGGAAGCTTGTTTCCTTCCCAGTACAAGAATTGGCTTGGTAGTTTGGTTTGCCCTGTCCCCATCATGCACTGGGACAGGAACAGACTAATTTGCATATAGCCAAGTTCTGAGCTGGGATGGTGCAGTGAGCTAAAAAACGGTGATGGATCAAGCCCTGATCTTTGGACTGGGTAAGAGTGGTCTGCTTAATTCAGGCACTCTGTTCATCACCACCCCCTTTTCTGAATCATTTTGTCCACCATAAGCGTGGAAGGGTATACTCAGATGTGAGTCCCTTGCTCATTGCACCATCAGGATTCAAGCAAGCCGGGCCGAAGACGCCTGAAATGGCAGAAACCGGTCCCCGGAAGCTTGTTTCCTTCCCAGTACAAGAATTGGCTTGGTAGTTTGGTTTGCCCTGTCCCCATCATGCACTGGGACAGGAACAGACTAATTTGCATATAGCCAAGTTCTGAGCTGGGATGGTGCAGTGAGCTAAAAAACGGTGATGGATCAAGCCCTGATCTTTGGACTGGGTAAGAGTGGTCTGCTTAATTCAGGCACTCTGTTCATCACCACCCCCTTTTCTGAATCATTTTGTCCACCACAAGCGTGGAAGGGTATACTCAGATGTGAGTCCCTTGCTCATTGCACTATCAGGATTCAAGCAAGCCGGGCCGAAGACGCCTGAAATGGCAGAAACCGGTCCCCGGAAGCTTGTTTCCTTCCCAGTACAAGAATTGGCTTGGTAGTTTGGTTTGCCCTGTCCCCATCATGCACTGGGACAGGAACAGACTAATTTGCATATAGCCAAGTTCTGAGCTGGGATGGTGCAGTGAGCTAAAAAACGGTGATGGATCAAGCCCTGATCTTTGGACTGGGTAAGAGTGGTCTGCTTAATTCAGGCACTCTGTTCATCACCACCCCCTTTTCTGAATCATTTTGTCCACCATAAGCGTGGAAGGGTATACTCAGATGTGAGTCCCTTGCTCATTGCACCATCAGGATTCAAGCAAGCCGGGCCGAAGACGCCTGAAATGGCAGAAACCGGTCCCCGGAAGCTTGTTTCCTTCCCAGTACAAGAATTGGCTTGGTAGTTTGGTTTGCCCTGTCCCCATCATGCACTGGGACAGGAACAGACTCATTTGCATATAGCCAAGTTCTGAGCTGGGATGGTGCAGTGAGCTAAAAAACGGTGATGGATCAAGCCCTGATCTTTGGACTGGGTAAGAGTGGTCTGCTTAATTCAGGCACTCTGTTCATCACCACCCCCTTTTCTGAATCATTTTGTCCACCATAAGCGTGGAAGGGTATACTCAGATGTGAGTCCCTTGCTCATTGCACCATCAGGATTCAAGCAAGCCGGGCCGAAGACGCCTGAAATGGCAGAAACCGGTCCCCGGAAGCTTGTTTCCTTCCCAGTACAAGAATTGGCTTGGTAGTTTGGTTTGCCCTGTCCCCATCATGCACTGGGACAGGAACAGACTAATTTGCATATAGCCAAGTTCTGAGCTGGGATGGTGCAGTGAGCTAAAAAACGGTGATGGATCAAGCCCTGATCTTTGGACTGGGTAAGAGTGGTCTGCTTAATTCAGGCACTCTGTTCATCACCACCCCCTTTTCTGAATCATTTTGTCCACCACAAGCGTGGAAGGGTATACTCAGATGTGAGTCCCTTGCTCATTGCACCATCAGGATTCAAGCAAGCCGGGCCGAAGACGCCTGAAATGGCAGAAACCGGTCCCCGGAAGCTTGTTTCCTTCCCAGTACAAGAATTGGCTTGGTAGTTTGGTTTGCCCTGTCCCCATCATGCACTGGGACAGGAACAGACTCATTTGCATATAGCCAAGTTCTGAGCTGGGATGGTGCAGTGAGCTAAAAAACGGTGATGGATCAAGCCCTGATCTTTGGACTGGGTAAGAGTGGTCTGCTTAATTCAGGCACTCTGTTCATCACCACCCCCTTTTCTGAATCATTTTGTCCACCATAAGCGTGGAAGGGTATACTCAGATGTGAGTCCCTTGCTCATTGCACCATCAGGATTCAAGCAAGCCGGGCCGAAGACGCCTGAAATGGCAGAAACCGGTCCCCGGAAGCTTGTTTCCTTCCCAGTACAAGAATTGGCTTGGTAGTTTGGTTTGCCCTGTCCCCATCATGCACTGGGACAGGAACAGACTCATTTGCATATAGCCAAGTTCTGAGCTGGGATGGTGCAGTGAGCTAAAAAACGGTGATGGATCAAGCCCTGATCTTTGGACTGGGTAAGAGTGGTCTGCTTAATTCAGGCACTCTGTTCATCACCACCCCCTTTTCTGAATCATTTTGTCCACCATAAGCGTGGAAGGGTATACTCAGATGTGAGTCCCTTGCTCATTGCACCATCAGGATTCAAGCAAGCCGGGCCGAAGACGCCTGAAATGGCAGAAACCGGTCCCCGGAAGCTTGTTTCCTTCCCAGTACAAGAATTGGCTTGGTAGTTTGGTTTGCCCTGTCCCCATCATGCACTGGGACAGGAACAGACTAATTTGCATATAGCCAAGTTCTGAGCTGGGATGGTGCAGTGAGCTAAAAAACGGTGATGGATCAAGCCCTGATCTTTGGACTGGGTAAGAGTGGTCTGCTTAATTCAGGCACTCTGTTCATCACCACCCCCTTTTCTAGATCTGGTGTGACGGCATGTATGGCTAACTATCCTGCTGCTACTAGTCTTCCCACCTATTTTTCAGCTTTTCGGCCTGACAAGATTAAACTATGATACCACTGACATATCTAACCTTGTTGAGCAGCGTGGTTCCAACCAGTGGTCTTAGGAGTCTGTCAATACAACGAAAAAGACTAAATCTGACATCGAACTGTGCCAGTGTGAACGGTCCATGCTCTTCGCTATTGGTGAGGATTTATCTATTCAACTCTGGCCCTGTTTGAAAGAGCACACTTCAGGAGCATAGACAAAAAACTGAATAAAAAGTTAGACTTTTTGACTTATGATTGAACCATAAAACCCATTAAAGTTTCTGAGTATATCTTCGTGAAAAGTATTTTTCATAAAGAATAGCAGTGCTTGGACGTTATATTTTTGGCGAGTAATAGATGTCCTGCTTGGGATAGACCTCTTATCCTACACCTTCTAAGGGTGCTCGAACTATGAGACCTCAAAGTCGTGCCCAGAACACTTTCTGACCTGCAGCAAGGATATCGACAAGCAGGAGGCAATACTAACAAGTTCTATTAAACTCTGAAAGGCACTCACGGCCTATTGGTCTGCACCGTGGGTATCGAGGGGTAAATGCAGGAAACCAGACAAAAGTTGGTATGGCAAAAATGGTCTGAAACGGGTCTCGAGGAAAAGAGAAATCCTTTAGGGCCATAAGGAGAGATTATAAAGCCCTTGTAATAGGTAAGAAATTGAACTACCTGTGTGAAGTGTTGCAAGACCAATCTTTTGTACCGCTTTGTTAGCTATAAGTTGGTATGGTATGCTCAGACGTGAGTCCCTTGCTCACTTTGCCACTGGATTCAAGCAAGCCTGGCTGAAGACGGCTGAAATGCCAGAAACCAGTCATAGGAAGCTTGTTTCCGGTCCAGGGAAGGCATGGCTTGGCAGTTCGGGCTGAACTGTTCCCATGAGGCACAGGGTCAGACTGATTTGTATATGGCCATGTCTGAACTGGGGTGGCAGAGTGGGCTAAAGAACGGTGATGGATTAAACCCAGATCTTTTGACTGGGTGTGAGTGTTTGATTGGTTCAGATGCTCCGTCCATCACCACCCCCTTTTGTACCGCAGACCAATCTAAGTAGCAGAAGAAAAGGATAGTAAATCCTTTTGGAGGAAAATCGCCAAAATATTCAGAGAAAGTACAGGACAACCATATCTCAGCGCAGACCTGTTAGACCATTATAAAACCATATATTGTCGGATGCAGGGTCTCTTCCCCCCCGCCCCCCCCCCCCGCAGCCCCCCCTACCACCATCAATGGAGCAGTTAAACATTATGCACCCAGAAGTGGAAAGAGCAATGTTGGACCAGAAGGCCAATAAAGCACATGGCCCAGACAGCATACCAATCGACATGTTTCATTGAGATTATAAAGTTTTGTCTGCGGCCCTGAACAAGATATTCAATGTGATCCTCAGAGCAAATAACATCCCACATTCCTGGCAATCTGCCATCGTAGTCCCTTTCCACAAAATAATGAAATAAATTGCTACTGTGTAATTACAGGCCGATATCGCTCCTGGACCGTACCGTAAAAATCTTTGAACAGACTGCAGACCTGGGCGGATAAGAATACAATCCTCCTATATGATCAGGCGGGGTTTCGCAAGGGCATTAGTACCATTGATTAAGCCATGAAGCTATTCATGGTATGTGTCAAATGCACAACGATGCTCAAGCACCTCCTCTATTTGTCCTTTTTGATCGTAAATTAGCCTTTGACCTGGTAAATGGTATCAAACTATGGAAAACGTTTAGGAAACAAGGAGTCGAAGAAAATCTCTTGCAAGCCATCCAAAATATTGCACAAGTGCTTGTGTTCGGCATGGCAGTAGAGGAGAATGTACTCCCTAGTTTGACCTCTGTTCGGGAGTGTGCTCTGGATGTGTCCTCGCTCCTCTGCTGTTCTCCCTCCTCTTGAACGACTCCAAACAATTTCTACTTGAGGGGACACATGCGCCAAAGCTGGGTAACAAATAGTAGTTATCCTGTTTGCGGGCAACTCGGTAATATTATCTTGTACACAAAACGAGCTGCACAGGAGGTTGGGCAGCTTCCACTTTACAGTGGTCTGCCAATGCAATCCTTAGGCTAAAAAATAAGATCGCTGCCGTTCATTGAGCGTCATTCTTCAAATATACAAGCAAAAGTCCGGGGCAGCAGCAAGCTACTGTGCGGAACTATGGGGGTACAGCAACAGTATACAGCGTCAAAAGGTAAAGGTGGAAAATGCTTTCTTGAGATCGCTGCTGCATCTGAGCCCTGGCATACTGCTTCTTCCTTTCTATTGGGAAATCGGTTGGTTCCTATTTCCGCGCTCCTAGCTCTTGCCCTGGTTTAGTACTGGTTGAGTTTAAACTGCAAACACCACAAAGAGTCGTCTCTGAGAGTTATGCTAAAAGTGTCTCCTGTAGGGAAAATTTGTCATAACCTGTGGGCAATTGCCTCCAAAACCTTTGTCTCGAGCGTCTGTTGCCAGAGTCAGCTAACATTGCCAGCACCACAGTTGCCATAGTTAATTAAGTATTCTTGCACACTAAACTCCAGTTTTGTATTGGCTCGTCCATCATAACCTGCAACTACCTGCACATAAAGCACACCCTAGGCATGGAGCAATACTTGAATGACATTAGCCCCGATGCACGGCCCACTTTATACCTATATTCCGCCTAGGCACTTTGCCCATTAAAATAAATACTGCTAAATTCTCTTAACAGTTGCATCAACTATGAGCTTTGTGATGCAAAGGGGAAGGTATGGAGTCAATAATGCACTTTATGCTATTTTGCACCAAGATTTAGTACTTCCATACTGAATGGCTTATCCCATTGTTCAAACAATTCTCGATCTTATCCTGCAGAGAAACTCTTACACTTTGCGCCAGATCATAACTACCAACCATCTACAAACCCATGCCCAATCAAATTATGGGAGCCTGGTTCATCACAAGAAGGACACTGAGAGCCCTTACAATGGCTACTGATTAATTATAGTTTTACCCATCTGGGAATGTTTTTTAAAATGTAACATTTTTTTTTTAATTTGAATAATTGAAAAGTCTATTGTTTTTAAACATTATTACCACCAGCGTCTTGTGCCTTAAAAATGCTAATCAAGATTGATACCACTGTGTAAGGCTCGACGATTCCTCTACATTCCCTTTCACCCATGTACTTCTGTCTTCTTTATACAGTAGGGCACAGCTTTCCAAACTTTTCATGTTGGTGACACACTTTTTGGAGATGCATCATTTTGGGACACAGTGAGGCAGTGCAGCGAGCGATCATAGCGAGCGAGCCCGAACCACCTAAGGCGAGGCTCGGGGGGGTTCTCACTCACTCTGTCTGTCTCCCTCTCTCTCTCTAACTGTCTCGCTCCCTCTGTCTCCCTCTAACTGTCTCGCTCCCTCTCTCTCCCATCCTCTCTCTCCCTCTCTCTCTCTCTCCCTCTCTCTCCCTCCCTCTGTCTCTCTCCCTCCCTCTGTCTCTCTCCCTCCCTCTCTCTCCCTCTGTCTGTCTCCCTCTGTCTGTCTCCCTCTGTCTGTCTCCCTCTGTCTGTCTCCCTCTGTCTACCTCCCTCTGTCTACCTCCCTCTGTCTCTCTCCCTCTGTCTCTCTCTGTCTGGCTCCCTATGTCTCACTCCCTGTCGCACTCCTCCCTCTGTCTGTCTCCTTCTGTCTCACGCTCTGTCTCCCTCTCACTGTCTCTCTCTCTCTCTCTCTCTCTCTGTCTCCCTCTGTTTCCAGCCCTCTCTCCCTCCCTCTGTCTCCGTTCCTCAGTCTCCCTCCCTCTGTCTCCCTCCCTCCCTCTCCCTCTCGCTCCCTCTGCCTCCCTCTCCCTGTCTCTCTCCCTCTGTCTCCCTCTCTCTCTGTCTCCCTCCCTCTCCCTCTCTCTCCCTCCCTCTCCCTCTCCCCCTCTCTCTTTCTCCCTCTCTCTCTGTCTCCCACTCTCTCCCTCTGTCTCCCTCCCTCTGTCTCCCTCCTTCTGTCTCTGTCTCCCTCTCTCTGTCTCCCTCTCTCTGTCTCCCTCTGTCTCCCGCTCTCTCTCCCTCTTTCTTCCTCTCTCTCCCTCTTTCTTCCTCTCTCTTCCTCTCCCTCTGTCTCCCTCCCTCTGTCTCCCTCCCTCTGTCTCCCTCCCTCTGTCTCCCTCCCTCTGTCTCCCTCCCTCTGTCTCCCTCCCTCTGTCTCCCTCCCTCTGTCTCCCTCCCTCTGTCTCCCTCCCTCTGTCTCCCTCCCTCTGTCTCCCTCCCTCTGTCTCCCTCCCTCTGTCTCCCTCCCTCTGTCTCCCTCCCTCTGTCTCCCTCCCTCTGTCTCCCTCCCTCTGTCTCCCTCCCTCTGTCTCCCTCCCTCCCTCTGTCTCCCTCCCTCCCTCTGTCTCCCTCCCTCCCTCTGTCTCCCTCCCTCCCTCTGTCTCCCTCCCTCCCTCTGTCTCCCTCCCTCTGTCTCCCTCCCTCCCTCTGTCTCCCTCCCTCCCTCTGTCTCCCTCCCTCCCTCTGTCGCCCTCTCTCCTCTGTCGCCCTCTCTCCTCTGTCGCCCTCTCTCCTCTGTCGCCCTCTCTCCTCTGTCGCCCTCTCTCCTCTGTCGCCCTCTCTCCTCTGTCGCCCTCTCTCCTCTGTCGCCCTCTCTCCTCTGTCGCCCTCTCTCCTCTGTCGCCCTCTCTCCTCTGTCGCCCTCTCTCCTCTGTCGCCCTCTCTCCTCTGTCGCCCTCTCTCCTCTGTCGCCCTCTCTCCTCTGCCGCCCTCTCTCCTCTGCCGCCCTCTCTCCTCTGCCGCCCTCTTCCCTCTGCCGCCCTCTTCCCTCTGCCGCCCTCTTCCCTCTGCCGCCCTCTTCCCTCTGCCGCCCTCTTCCCTCTGTCTATTCCAGACAGTAGACGGAAGGGGTATGTCGGTTAGATGGGCACATGCCAACGCAATTCTTTAGAGGCCACAATGTGTTTGTTAAGAATAAAATAAAATAACAAATTGACCCGGTGGGGAAGGAGGACACGGACAGTTCTATTAAAAAGCTAACAATATTTGTTTAAAAAGAAAGAATTTTATTTTCGCTTCCTGCAGAAAATATGGTTGGAATTCTTTTTTTTTTCCATACACAGAGCCGACATAAGCTTTGCACATAGACGATCGCGTGCCCTGCTGTGTAGAAAGCCTGGCACTTTGCACTCTAACAGCGTTTTGTATTTACATTTCTCTAATTTCGCCGAAAGTATTTGAACGACTCATGGTCCCCCACATGCCACCTCTGTATCTCGTGGACCCGAGGGGGGGAATGTTTTATCAGACAATCGGGTGTTTTCAACAGAGACCAGGGGAGAGTGGGTGAATGACGTCGCCGGCAGAGGCCTTAAAGCACAGCTTAATGCCTCTTAATTAGCAGCAGTTATGTGCTAAATGCCCATAAACACCGGTGTCATCCTGCGACACACCCACCCTTTGCAGGCGACACAGTACTGTGTCGGGACACACAGTTTGGAAAGCTCTGCAGTAGGGCTTTGTAGTCCTAAGCAGTGATGAAAAGTAACATGGCCAACACAGATTATAAATAAAAATAGGCAGCTTTATTTGTATGACAACGTTTTGTTTTATTATACTGCATTTCCCAGTTTGAAAAGCAGGACGATGAACTTTTGATGCAATTGACTACAGGGTTTTAAATAAAACATTCCGAGCATACTGGTAAAGTTAATTGTTGGTTATATTTTGAGATTTATATCTGAGGACACATTTTTATGGTTCAACACTTCAGGTGGAACTCCTCTTGCAAGAATGCTGTCATGTTCTCCTAGGACTTGTTTTTAGGTTGTGCCTGGGCAGTGCATGTGCTGCTCGCCGAGCTATACTGTATTAGAGTATGGACTTGAAGCCCCGGTCACTCTCCGCCCATATATTTCATTGGCTTGTGCAATTATTCTTCGTAAACACTGACTTCTGATTGGCTAGTATGCTTGTTAGTCCCTCCTTAGTACCACCTTGGCTTCATTTGTAACCCCCCACGAGAACTGGCCCTTTTACTTCTGCAGTTACAGGGCATGTCTGTAAGCACTATTTCCTTTAATGAGTTTCTCCTACTGCAGGCATGACATGCTTTCCTGCAACAACTGCTGCTCTCACGCTTCTTGGCTAAAGCTCCCTCCCTTCTCACCTCTCGCTGCCACAACCACCTCTCTGAGGTCTGTTTATTTTATCTTTTCATTTCTCTTCCCTCAACCCCCACTTGAACATGCTGTTTAAATTTTTTTTTACATTAGTAGATAAATTAATGATTTGATGTTCAGCCAATGCAGGGGCTCGAACACTGTTCACCAGCCCCTGAGTCAGAAGCTCTGACATCTCAGCCATATCCTCTATCTCTGTGGGCAGTACAACATAATGTATAAATCCGAGCACTCCAATTTCACCAAAATACAGTAATACCATAATGATAGTAAAGATAGTTCCTCATACTACGTTTTGAGCAGCCCTGAAGAAGTCGTGGTCATAGTGACATATCGACGAAACACGTGTTCGCTTGTTGTCTCTGTGCTGCCCTCCTTTTTTTTTTTTTTTTTTTTTTTTTTTTGTGTGTGAATAATTTGATTGGATTGATGCTTATTGAACACTTGAGATGATGTCAACTGCCGTACAAGCATTATGAAGATTTGGAACAGTATTGGGCCTGAGCTGAAGAATCTGGATTAAAAAGGACTATCATTGCGATATTTTTTCAGTACTCGGATTTATATATTTAAAATTTTCTTGTCCTTCATAAGGAGGGTCTGTAGGATCGTGAATGGTACCCGATCCTTTCCTTGGAGCACCATTTACTTGTTTGCTTTTGATACTGTCCCCTATACAAAGTGCTGGGTGCCCATTGTTGAGTGTTCTACCTTGTTATCAGATCTTTCTGAACAACATTATATATATTTTTGCTTGTTTAGATCACTGTACGTTTTCAGGAGAACCTTGTAGGGTTAGCGCTAACAGTTTGTTTTTAAAAATTCTGCTGCACAATTTTGTTTTCCATACAAAAACAATGTTGGTTTGTGTCATGTATGTGGATATTTTTTCTTC
The DNA here is from genome assembly GCF_964261635.1 of Lissotriton helveticus. Taxonomy (NCBI): domain Eukaryota; kingdom Metazoa; phylum Chordata; class Amphibia; order Caudata; family Salamandridae; genus Lissotriton; species Lissotriton helveticus. The sequence goes on along the minus strand of NC_136060.1, from coordinate 117,476,663 downwards.
TTTTAGCTGACATTTGTAATTTAAGACCGTATTATGAAACAGGTTAATACATCTTATGTAATATCATGTGTGGAACTTGTGCTCTGTTTATGAATTCTAAGTGCCACCTAGTGGAGAATTGCAGCACATCAAAATTTTTAGCATTCAAGACCTCTTATATATAGTTTAGTATATACTTTTTATATGTGTATATACCTTGCGGTCTCTTGAGATCAGCCCTAGGACTTGTCTGCTTAGGGACCTTTTTTCTGTTCAACTGCCTCTATTTAACTGTCTTGATAGAAAACGACCAGCAGAGGTCAGTAAAATACCAGAATTGCTTTCTGCTGAAGGACTTTATTTGTAAATTTTCACTTTAGCATTCTCTAGATTCCAGTCCACAGAACATGTCTTCCACGAGCTCCCGTAGACTAATATTTTTCCAAATCTTGTATTTTCAGTGATATGCCCACCAAAGGCCCTCATTTTATATTAAAAAAAGAGCCCTGGACTGCACCATTTCCAACTGAAAGGCAATATTTCTCTCCATGTGTTCCCATACCTGGCGCGTCCAGCAGTTTGGTACTTACTTTCCCTCCATGTTAAAGAACAGTAGACATTTCAGCACCCAGGCTAATGTGCTGCGTAGTTAAATACATATACAGCCCCAAAGGCGCGACCGATTGCATTGCAAATGCTTGTTTATAAAGCGAGGTGGACATGGGTTTGAAATCACTTTATTGTTGATCGTTGTTTAGCATGCATTGGCATTCTGCCTTACATTTAAAAAAAGCCAAGTATTACTTACTATAAAGAAATGCCAATGATACTTAGCAAGTTGTATGTTTGAATCCTGACTGGTCCGTCCACTCAGCATCTTTCCTAAGTTGATAATGGGTATCATTCAGTTGGCTAACGTAAACGTATTTTTTTCAGCGCCTAGATACACAAAGAGGTGGACATTCGCTTTACAAATGCACGTTATGTATGCCGGTTTAACCTTATTTCGCTTTCATATCAGCAGTGTGTTGAATATCCCTTTTACCCCTTCGCTGCAAGGTTTTTCCCCACCTGTGCTAAGCCTTTTTTTGGCTATTGGGGGTAGTTCGCTCTTCGGCCCCTGTAACTTTTTGACCACATAAGTTATCCACGCCAAATTTGTGTCCTTTTTTTTACAACATCATGAGGATTGTAAAGGTACCCAGGGTTTATGAATTCCCCTGGAGGTACCCAGAAATTATCCAAAATACAGGTACATTTTGTTTTTTCTTTGGGAAAAATGGGAAAAAAGGGCTCCAGATGAAAGCGTCTTTTTTTTTTTTTTTCCCCTGCGAATGGTATCAAAAAGGGGGTTGTGGTACTGAAATCATCATCTTCCCAGGTTTCAGGGACAAGCAGACTTTTGTCCGAAAACCAAACATTTTTACACAGTTTCAATTTTTTTCTGGGACATAGTGTATTTATGCAATTTTTTTCCTGGAAAGCTATACATTTCAGAAAAGTAGACAAAATTCTGAATTCAGCAAGGGGTCACTTGTGTAGATCCCTGAAGGTTTCTTTATTGAAACTAACAGTTAAATATTGAAAATGAGTTAGAAAAAACAGCCATTTGTGTCAACATTTTCACCTATAACTTCTTTTAATTATGACAGCTGTTTGAAAGCAATATACTGTTCCATTCGCTGGACCGTTCTGGTTGTGGGGATATATAGGACTTGTAGGTTCACCAAGAACCCGACGAACCCAGAGCCAATAATTGAGCAGCGTCTTTTGGGTCTCGCTGGTGTTAGCAGCGCAAAGAGCTGCTTCCAGCGAAAAGACCTTATGTTGTTCACTTGCCGGGAATGTTGGACAGGGGATGGGTACGCGCAAGCGCTCGGCGATTTCACCTCATGGACGCGCACGTCCAGCCCGGCGTCGTGCACATCTCCTGTTTCACATTCCCAGCAAACGAGACAGACAGACACACACACACACACACCTCCCCCCCCCCCTCTCATGGACGCGCCCGGCGTCGTGCACATCTCCTGTTTCACATTCCCAGCAAACGAGAGACCCCCCCCCCCTCCCCCTTGATGTAAACGGGAGAGACAGAGATATCCACCTGGTGGCTGAGTTTAAAAATTTGAAACAAGATGGCCTGGAATTAATGCCATCTTCCCTGCTTGGCCAAATTGTGTCATCGTAGGCAAATATTTTATTACACAGTGCCTCCTTTTTTCTTTATTCCCACTCTTAATAAGAATCTAGATCTCATTTAGGCTTTATATGACTATTAACTTGCCTCTTCTCTTAGCTCACTAGTGTCATTTTCTGGGGGGTGTGGGGAGAGGGGCCCAGCAAGGACAAGCATTTACAATGTAATAAGTCTTGCATTATTAAAGTTTGAGCTATTGGCATTGAAAATGACAATGCCTTTTATTCATTATTTTTAAAAGCTGCAATCGGTGCATAAACACGCACTTTGAACGTATAGTCCTTGCTTACGATGAACAAGGCTAGCAGTAAAAGAGACTGCCAACCTTGCTTCTCATAAGCATGGACTATAAGTACAAAGTGCTTGTTTACGCACCGATGCAAATGAATAAAAGGCATTGACATTTACAATGCCAATAGCTCGAACTTTAATAATGCGAGACTTATTGCATTGTAAATGCTTATTTATTATGTACCGGGTATATAGCAATAATTTGGGGGGAAAAGTATACATGGAAAAATCTGTATGAAAGATACCTATGTATTTCTGAAATGGAAACAAAATATAAAGTTTAGAAACAGATATTTTCACATTTCCAACATTGGGAGTACCCATACTAGCATGAGAATTGTAGGTCCTTTTTCACATTGTCTTTCATTTGGAAGGCAGAAATGCATTGGAAGTCAATAGGTAATAACAGTTGCTCTACAATTATGTGTTACCCTAAGTCTCCTGATAAAAATGGTACTTCACTTGTGTGGGTAGGCCTTGTGCCCACGACAGGAAACAGCTCAAAACGCAACCTGGACACACCACATTTTCACAATGAAAAATTACCCTTTTTTTGCTCAGTTGCTAGCAGTAGTTTATGAACCCTAGCTCTGCCTGCACCTAGGGAAACCTAGCAAACCTATACATGTTTGAAAACTAGACATCCAGGGGAATCCAGGATGGGATGACTTAACTGGCTCTTACCAGGTTCTGTTACCCAGAATCCCTTGCAAACCTGGAAAATTGTAAAATAAAAAACATATTTTCCTCACATTTCTGTGGTGGAAAGTTCTGGATTCTGCGTGGATCCACAAAATTCCACCCACCCTGCGTTCCCCAAAGACTTCAGAGAAAAATGGTACCTCACTTGTGTGGGTAGGCCTAGTGCCCGCGACAGGAAACGGCCAAAAACGCAAGGTGGACACACCACATTTTCACAGTGAAAAATTACCTTTTTTTTGCAAAGTGTCTAGCTGTAGTTTTTTAACCCTAGCTCTGCCAGCACCTAAAGAAACCTAGCAAACCTATACATTTTTTAAAACTAGACACGCAGGGGATTTCAGGGAGGTATGGCTTGCATGGATCCCCCAACGTTTTCTTACCCAGAACCCCCTACAGACCTCAAATGTAGCTGAAAAAATCACTTTTTGCACACATCTTTGTGTGGGAAAGTTGTGGCATCACCGGGCTGACACAAATTTCCTACCACCCAGTGTTCTCCCAGGTCTCCCGATAAAAAAAATTGTGCCTCACTCGTGTGGGATGCCCAAGTACCCGCGACAGACAAAGGCCCAAAATTTATTGAGGCAGCATCAAAATTGCCTATCACAAAATGATATTGCCTCCCTCTGCCTCCAGGGGGGGCTGAACGTCTTATTCTTACTTTAGGGGGGTAGGGTGGGGGCTTTGGCGCATAAAAAATCCCTGGTTTCTAGTGGGCTTTGGCATGCCCATCTTGGGCAGCCCCCACCCCTAAATTAACTGTAAAAAAAAAACCCTGGTGTCTAGTAGACTTTCTGCCACCCAGGGGGGCAGATTGGGGGCTACTGCCCCATTCTGCCCCTCAGGGGGGCCAGAAAGACTGAATTTAGCCCCAACAGTATAGGGGGAGCAGAGGCCCTTCCCCAAGGGGCCGCTCCCCCTCCCTGGTGCCTAGATCCCTGCTTGGGGATCGCTCCCTGCAGGTATCCACTAGGATCCCTGCAAGGGGGGGGCGTTCACCAAGCAGGGATCCACATGGGGAGGGGTACCATTGGAATGGGGAGATTGTTCCCTTCCGAACTATACCTCTCAAGTGTTTCGGTGCTCGGGGGGCTGAGATAGCCCCGAGCACTGAAACACTAAAACCGAAACCAAGTTTCAGTTTCGTTTTCAATCTAATGACGACAGCGCGCCATGCGCACGATCGTCATTGGATTGAAAACAAGTGAGGGGCCTTTGGAGTTTGGGGTAGCTCTTCCCCCACCTACTAAGGCCCAAAAAAAGAAAAAGGAAAACCCTCTGCAGTTTGCAGCTGAGCGATTTCTGTCCTCATGACGGAATAGTTCCATCATGAGCACAGGAGCACCGGTGCTCATGACGGAACCATTACGTCATGAGCACCGAAGAGCTTAATTGTGGAGTTTGTAACCAAATGAATGGTAGCGAGAAGTGGTAAGATTCGCGAGGCGACATGTTGCCTCCAGTGCACATGGTCTTGTGGGCATCCGTGAAACTTCAGGCTGCAGTTGGAGTAGTCTCCATTCAACCGTAGTCCTTGCTACTTTATTGTAAAGTAAAGCTGACTGGATGGGCTTTCGTGAAGCCAAGCCATAATTGATTTTTCCCCACCAGTCCTCCGTGTTGCCGCCCGTCCCTTCCTACAGCAATAAAACAAACATTTGCAAAGCACTAGGTCTCACATTAACACAAGTTTGAGCCAATTGGCATTGTAAATGACAATGCTTTTAATTTTTGTTCTTGTTTGTAAAACATAAATAAAAAGCATTGTCATTTACAATGCTAATAGCTTAAACTCTTGCAAATGCGAGACCTATTGCATTGCAAATACTTGTTTATGTGTGGCATAACCGTGCCAATGTCTGCACGTCCTTTTGTTTCTAGTATACAGAGACAGGGCTTTGGTTCATTCTCCTTCAAGCACTGAAACTTTCAGCCACAATTTGTATTGGCACATCGGAGCATAAATCACCTGCGTATTATTCTACGTCCTAGAAACATTTTCCATCCCAGTGCATAAGTTATGTTCTTCCGTTAGGCGGCAGGGACTCTGGTGAACACAGAAGCCGTCTTCGAAAGAAGTTTGGCCTTCTAAAAGCAACATGTTCTGTATTATAAGCACATGCCTACTCTAAGTAGGACTTAAGAAATAACTATTTAAATGCTGCATATGGTTAACCATATTTTACTTCTGAAGACATTTTGCATGATTTTCTTGATTAGCTTTCTTAAGGTTGGATTAGCAGCTTTTTTTTTATTTGTTTGTTTTGTTTTTAGATCTCTACTTGGTAGTGCCTGCTTTGTCTCTTGTAGACATGCTGTATTCAGTATAGGTGAATGAAGCGCTGTCCACTTTACGCCCATATTTTTAATTGGCTCCTGTCACTGTCCTGTCTGAATGGTGGCTTTTCATTGGTTGTTGTGTTTAGTAGTCCCTCCTTAGCACCACCTTTTCTTTTCTTGTAACCTCCCGCGAGGACACCGCCTGCTAACAGTTCTGTTACTCGGTAGGCTTTAAGTAAGCCTCCCAGCACTATTTTCTTAAATGGCTTTCTCCTGCCTTGCAAGACATGCTCTCCCATTACGCTTTCAAAAATGTTATTATTTAACTAGCGGGGCAAGCCTCAGTTGGAATAACGGCTGCCGCACGTTTCCTTTGTTTCTCGTTTTCATTTTCATTTTTGACAGCACACCATGCCGTGCTTTCCACTTTAATTTTAACGTGCACACCGTGCTTAATATGTAAAATGGTGGCTGCTTTTGTTTTCTTATGCACGGCTCGCCACAAACCTCTTTAGAAGTACTGACTTATTACTTTTTAACAGAGCCCCTTACTGCGCTTTCACTTTTACAGTAGCGGTCGTGCTGTCGCTGGACTCAGAACACCCACTACTCAGCAGCAGAAGCCAGGAGCAGCAGTGCCACCCAGTCACACATGCAAACTTGCAAGAAGACGAGCGGTCGACAAATGCCTGATAACTGGCATGGGATCATCTAAATGCCATTTGAATGCATTTTGTGCACGTGAAGAAGCGTTTCTTTAGCTTTCATTCCAACCTCCATAATTGATCACAAAACTACCCCAAAGGCAGTGTTTTCTAACAGAACAGCGTTTTCATTTAATGACAGTGTTTGTCTCGAATCAGAAAGGCACAACAACATGCCCTCAGATATCATTCATACATACGAGTGTGCTTCCCTCCGTATTATTTTGATATAAAGTGATGAGCATAATAAAGACAGGCACTCGAAAAACCACGCCCAGACAGTAAATAAATGTTCAAAACCTAAGCCGAGAAGCCAAAGTCGCCTCTCCCTCCACCCCCAAAAGCGGAAACTGCTTCGCAATTAAGTACCGATGCACCAAAAATAACAAGCATTTGCAATGTAATAGGTCTCGTGTTTACGCAAGTTTGAGACATTGACATTGCAAATGACCATGCCTTTTATTTTATTTTTTAGAACATAAATAAAAGGCAGTCACTTGCAATGTCAATAGCTCAAACTCGCATAAATGCAAAACCTATTGCATTGCACATGCTTGTTTTTCGTTGGCTCTGGGGAAAGAAGGGGTGGGCAGATCAGAAGGGAACTCTTACTGACCGCGTTTGTTTCCACCGGTGCAAATTAATATAACCGATCTCTTAACTTACGTTTTGAATATGTGGCGCCTGCGGTAGCTTCCCATTGAACTTCATTCAACGTTTCCTTAAGAATGGGATTTATACAGGAAGAAACACGTCATGTTGGTTTTTCGCTTGGTAACTTGTTTCTTATGTTAAGACAACGCAGCCACATTTAATGCTTCACACAGACAGCAGCTAGGTAAATTAAGAACTGGAATTCGTTCTAAAGATGTGGATACTTCAAGGAAGATGTGAGCAACCCAGTGGATGTTTTGGGGGTACGTAATCTTTAAGGACAGAGACACACAATCTCACACACACCACACACACGTCGGGCATAGAAGAAAGACGGTAGTCCTACTTTTAAGTCTATCCTGTCCCGGTTTTTGCGTCTCAAAATCTGGTCAACCTAATCATGCACCAATGTTCTACAGGACAGCAAAGTGCTGACCTCGTGGTGATGCTATTTTGTGAAAAGAATTTTAACTTAAGTTTGTGATCCAATCACAGTCATGTCCCTAACAAACTGCGCCAGCATCCACGCTTTCTATGTCTAGTTGCTCCATGCACTCTCAGTTGTCCCATGCATCCTTTCGATGGTTCCACGCGTTCCATGTATTGCTCCTTGTGGTTCCCGATTTTGTCTTGTGTGCTCTCTGTGGATACGGCCGGGGGTATGCTCTTTTGCAGCTGAGTCTGATGGATACAGTAACACTGCCTTGACTGCCTGCAGGGCTCTCAGTACTCAGTGGCCTGAGGCGCGAACACGACCAATGAGGTAAATGGGCGGCTGATAACGAGCTCGAGGGAAGGACGCGTGTAGAACAAACTGCTGGAAATGGGGCCTTGTGATGTGAACATGCGCCATCCGCCTCCTGAGGAGAGGGAACGTCTCTTGTCTGACCCCTCACCTCCCTCGGATGGCGTAGGTCCTACGCCCTCCACCAAGGGCCCCCCCCCTCCCGATTTCCCCCCCCCCCCCCCCCCCCCCCTTCCACCTCTCCAGGTTTGAGTTTCCAAGCCATGGCGTTTTTTAATCACTCTTTTGCAGGACAATATTGGGTCGTGAGCAGTGCACGCATCCTGCAGACTGCACCGGCTGCCTTTGCATGAATCCGCCTCCTTTGCATTTGTTCATTTCTCGGATTTACAGAGCAAGTTATGTATGGGTCATCAAGTAACTAAAACTGCGCTAAAGACCTGTGATTTCAGGGTTTTTGGCTCAGTTCGACCCCTGGCTTCCACAAATGGACACCACAGTGCAGGAGGCAAACCTCCCTGCACAGATCACGTGACAGGGGCCCGAGCTCGCTGCAGGGACCTCTGGCTGACGGTTATCCATCAAGTTTGAAGAACACTGCATCGCAACCAGGGGAGGTTTGTTGCTTAGCCCCCGTGCTGAGGCGTCCTCTGGTGGTTAAACTTCAGACGTTGGAAACTGGACAATTTATTTTTAATCCAAGCTTGTCCCCTTGACCAGAGGTGAGTGGTACTCTGCTAGTCATGCTGACCTCCGATCACTATGCAAGATGTCAAGCTAAAGTCTGGGCACTAGGAAGCACCTGGACACCAGGTATCACTGTGCACCCACGCGCTCTGCATCGGAATGTTGGGGTTGCGCCCGACTGTGTGATCGAAGCATCTTTCGCATACCGTGTATCACGTATTTTGAATGTGCTTCAACTGCAGATGTACATTTCTAAGCACAGCAACATGTTATTACTCGGTGCACCGTTTTTCGTTCTTAAGAAAGATGAGTGTGAACTGAGCCCGGGGCACGCTGGACTGGGAATATTGTAAGTAAGGGATATTGCGCATAAACTGGCTTTGGATTTCATCTTTCCGAGGTCAATGTAAATAATGTAGAGGCAGTAGGGTTAGATAAATGCGACTTCTGAAACTACAGCGCTCGGACAGCAGAGCTCGATCACGCGCTCTATAAACTTGTCGGTCTGTTTACTACACGTGCGCCGCAGCAGGACGGCAGCGCATTCGACAGATACTTCGTTAACCTTGGGCGCGATGACTTCAGAAGCATCTGATCTTCTTCTGCCTTCGCATCCTTGTAAGAGCGTCACTCCTGCACCACAACCTCTTCCCCAGTTCGCAGCATCCACCGCTGCTGTGGTTGGTCGCCAGCCAGAGGCGTCCCTCGTGGGATGTGCGCCAACATGGAGCTCCGGAGCTCTATAAGCATCACCGGTCACTTTCCCAATCCTCTTACTCATTGGTTGATCCTCGCCGTTGGCAATGGTACCAGCCCCGCCCGTTATCAAACAAGAATATTTAGAAAAATATTTAAAAATATATATACTCTTGTTAAACCAGTAAGCGACAGCTGCGAGCCTCGGCATCCGAGAGCCAACGATGCCCGGGAAGAGCTCAGACAGAGCGGGCGGAGCGAGAGGGAGGGCGCGTTGTGCCTGCCTGCAGCCACGCCTCCATTTGGCACTGCCCATCCGGACTGGATAATGGCTCGTTTATAGAACACGCCTCGTGAAGATAGGAAAGTGCTTCACGACAGCCTTGAAGCAAGCCATCCAGTCCGGAGGGGCCATCCCAAAAGGCAAAAGGGCGGCAACAAAATAACCTCATTTCCAATGGCAGGCCCGCGTTTAGCATAAACGGCGACGCCAGCAAGTGGAAATGAGGGGAGGGACTTCAAGTACCTGTCAGAAATCCCTCTCTCACAATTATCTCTCGCCAGTGAGCAGCGCATGCGCTGCAACGCTAGGCGAGACCTAAAAAGTAGGTTCCTTTCACCAACAGTTTAGTTGTTCCTAGGTTTGAACACTTTCACAATTATTTCTGATCTAGTCACTTAAACACCTTCCCGCCTATACCTGTGCCAGTGTGTGAAGAGATGGCTTAAGCCAATGCTGAACAGCCTCACCCCCATTCTGAGAAGGATTGACAGCAAATGAGGAACAGCAAAGACGAGCAACTTCCCATTGGGACATGAGTTGAGTCGTGACAGGAGTTTTGTTGTGCTGGGGGACTTCATTTGCTTTCATGGAAATAGAAAAGTTCAGTTACTTACTACCTACACAACCGGCTGTTTGCTGCGGAGAAGTGCTGGTACTCTAGCATTAAAAATATTGCGGCACTGCTGAGCAGTGCAGGTACTCTATCTTCCCTTCAAATTACAAAAGTGCTGGTACTCTGTACCAGAGAGTGCTTGCCCGTTTGAAGCACTGGATAGTAAATGAAACTCTATCTGCCAAGGATACATAAATAGGGCCCGCGCATCCTAGCGCTCAAAGCCAATATGTGTTATATTATTTTGACATATGTCATTTGTATTGTAGGCTTAGTTTGGCCAGTCAGCCAGTCCGTTTTAAAAGTGCATTTGTTTCATGTACTTTGTGCAACACGTTATGGCTTATATAAAGTGCTTAGTGTAGCTACTCACTCCCAGTTTCGGATGGCAGAGCACTGTTTGTGATGTGTGTTTAGTCTGTACCGTGTGTGGCTTGACCCAAAGCTCTCTGGGCAGCTTTCACCCTTCCTGAGGTACTTATGGGACCTGAACGGTGCCAACACAGACTTTTACAGCAAGGCTTCTGTGCAGACTGGGAGGAGCTCTAAGCAGCCAGTAGTGCTGGGGAACAGCCACTCGCTAGAAGGCTCATATCGGCTGCTTATTGCGAGTAAGTTTTTTATTTTGTATTTGTTTATCAAATTTTGAATGACAAAATACAATACATTTTAATGCACTGTATCCCCAAAACCTCCAGCCCCACCCACCCTGAACCCGGCATGGCAATGATATAGCATCCAGCAGTACGCTGACATGTATAATATATAACGAGATTACAATGGTACACAATAAGCGAATTAAAAATATTACAGTGGCAGTAGCAGTCCTGATGTCGTCAAGTGCGAGGCACAGAGCATCCTGTGGATGAACATACGTGTACTTCAACCCTGATCGTTGTGTTAGCAGATAGGCAGTTGAACGGGACCAAAAATCTTTAGGTCTGGAAGTCTCTGGTATTTCCTCAGCATAAGCTTCCAGCTGATCCCTACAATAGAGTAGATCATGCATCCATTTCCCTACAGTGGGGACAGATTTAGCTCCCCAATTCAACACCACAGCTCTTTTTGCCAATAAAGTTGAGACTGCGACCAAGCGCCGGTTGCAGGGCTTAAGGCTCCCAACACTTTCCAGGAGGCACACCTCTGGAGCACAATGCACATGTTTCATAACATCCGTTAACACCTCCACCACCTTAGTCCAGAACGCATACACACCAGCACATGTCCAAGCCAAATGGAGGAAGTCCGTGTCCGCCCACCCACATCTCACACATGCAGCACTGTCACGCAAACCAAACCTACACAGCTGCAAAGGGGTATAGTACAGCTGGTGCAGAAACTTAAAATGTATCATACGGAGATTGCAGTTGGATGTGAGCCCGTATGATAACTCACATAAAATGCTGGTGTGATAGCTGCATGGGTTTATGCGCGCACTGCAATTCATTATCCTAAGGAGACCAGTAGGCTTTTGCACTATCGATTTGAACATGACCAGATCCCTATAGCACACTGGAACTGTGAATAGGCTGCAATAAGCCCTATGTAAACTTGTCCTTGCTGTTAAGAGTCAGGGTTGCAGGGACCGATTTACCTGCATCACCGGGACCCACTTACAGGTCACTTTTCTTGCCTCAATAAAACTGGCCTAGGGTTGAAACTCCAGCCTGTCCCCTCCTTTTTCGGATACACTTACTCTCCAAAGATCACTAATGGTATTAATGCACAAGAGAATTCTCACTTTCTGGCTGGTTCTGCTGGCGGCAGCTAGAGGCTGCCCCTTCCTCACCTCATCCTGCCTTATTGCACTAGCCAGTAAGGGGCCATACTGGTGGACCTGGTGCACAGTCATGGTGTCAGGAGAATTACCAAGGGGCCCCGAGCTTCCTCAGACTGATGTTGGCTGTCGGCGACCCCCACAGCATCTTCCTGCTCTACATCCCTGTCTGGTTCCACCTGAGCCGGTGGGTGGACCCACTGATGATATGGGCGGCTGTGATCGGAGACTGGTTCAACGTCATTCTCAAATTTTGTATATCGCCATAAAGTGTTTTAGGTCTTTGTTTAAAACCATCTACTGACATAAAACTGCAGCATCACTACTGCTGCACTCCCCAACACAAGAAATGTGCACATGGCTGGAACAAACACACGTGTGTGTCTAAACACCCCTGCTTTCACTGCGGAGCGCTTCATGGAATGCAGCTCTAACACCTACCACCTTCCATTACTGCCGGTAGTAGAAGGAATGTTCCACTTGCCCTCAGCCTGTGTCCACTCCACTGCACTAAATTCCATTGCAATATACGCAGAGCCACTCCATGCCACTATACTCTACACAACTTTACTTTACACCACTGCGCTCAACATCTTATAATTTTACTAATTACATAATTCATTCCATTGCTCACCATACTTGTTCTGTCTCTTGTAAGTGCCATTGTTGTCTTCCTTTTGTTTTACTGGGGGTCATTCAAAGTTGCTGGTTTCATGTGCCACTGTACTCCTTTCTCCTCTGTAACAAGTTTAAATCCTCGAAAATTCCATTCAACTGCTCACTATGGGGAGCTGATTTTTGGTAGGGCGAGTACGTTTAAGGAATTACTAATCCTCTGGGGTGAGAAGACTACTCAAAGACAGCTAGGAGCAGTACCTGTCGTGCAAAATACTTTCGGATTACATTATGAGGCTGTGGTGTCCAAGTGATTAGGCTCTCCTCAACAGCATAAAAATATACGGCATGCTTTTCACGGGCTATCGTTCACCCAAGCTGCACTTTCAATGCAGAATCTTCACCCCGAAAGATGGTCTGTGTACCTTCAGGATGCTATAACTGGGAGGGTGGGGTGGAGGGGAGGCGGGAGGGGAGGTGAGCCTCTGACTGTTAGTTTCCGGCCATGCCTTAGCGCTGTGACCCTTCTAGATTGTGGCTTCAGTGGCGCGTTATTCTACAGAGAGTGGAGTTCTTGATAACCTGTCAGCAGCTGCTATCTGCCGTTTGTCACCCCTCCTACCATCTGCTGTGGCCAGAAGCCCATCGTTGCCGTAATCTAATCTCTGCCTTGCTTCCTTCTTCTTTGGCTTCTTTGATCCTCGTGAGTTCATCAGCACTTAATGAGTGGTAAGAGTAGACAGCCCTCAACCGCCAAAAAAGACAGCTAACAAATGAATGCTATACCAATTGAGCAAATCGCATAGCCAACCAAGGCTCTTGCCCCACTGGACTGAGGACAACAGAGCCAGGCACTGCGTCATACAGGCTCTCGTGCTTCCTGGTGTATTTATTTAAAGACATGAAATGGTGAAATGCAGGATATTTGATCTCAGTCATACAATTACAGAGTGTGATATTTGTTTACTTGGTACGCAATCATGGCAACATATCTGCAGGAAGTCTAGCCACCCTTCCCATTGTATCTCTTTGAGCAGAACGGTGTGGGGATTCTGAGACCTCTTTGCTTTCCCAGTTACTTAGTATTATTATTAAGTAAGTTGTTGAGTCTTTCTAAAATCGTTCTGTAGTTAGAGAAGCCAGCCATGTTAACATCAAAACAGCCTTAAATTACACTAAAGTTATATAATGTCTTTTTTTAAGTATATGATTAGTGTCATGCATTGCTCATTTCGAACTCTCCCCGTTGACTTTCACATACCAACAGTTTTGGGGTAAGGGCTGAAAAACTCCTTCTCCGACAAACAATAGGAGGGTATTTTTGCATGTGCAAACAATTTTGGCCATAATGCCCAAGGGTGAGAGGCTCTGTCCAAAACGTTTACAAACTGTACTGTACGCCTGCCCAGGATCGATAAAACACGACTGACACTTTGCTAGAGGCAACATGGGGCGGAGGGCACAATACTCCACGTACTTTGGACATGCCCTACGCTCAAAGTATACTGGGGCGACTTACTGCGCACCATATCACAAACTCAAAGGGAAGGCGTTTATATTTAACAAAATGAAGGACCTAATGTTACAATACCTGAATGATAGTAATAGAGGCTTGTACTGCCCAATAGGATTAAGAGCTTTGGGACTTTTAAATAGTGAGAAATATACCCTAGCTCGCTCATAGGCATATCCAGAGGCTGGGCTGGAGAGGGCTACTCAACCTGGACTCGTGCACTAAAAGCGGTCACTGCGGAAGGGGGTATAATAGGCAGAAGTTCAGAGCTTGAGGGAATAGATGGGTAAATGTTTAAAAAAGGAATGCCTGTCCAAAGTTATGTAATTTCACTTCAAACTCAATAAAAATTATTCAAACCTAGTGTGACTGGTGTATTATTCACTGTGTACTAATTTCACTCACAGAAAAAGGATACATAGAATTTTGGAGGACTTATGTGTGCCAATTCCATACCAGCACTGCTTTTTTCACTGATGGAAAAAAATCAACATTTTTCACCAGTGAGTTATACAACAAAACTGCCCTTAAACTCTTGCCGATGGATTGCAGGTTTTTGAGCCCTTAAGACTTTTGTAAAGTTGTAAGCAGACGTGGCTCGCTGAAATTGCCTCCGATACACCCAGGGCCGTTGAGAAATTAGGACAAAGGACAGATCTATTATAGCAGGTTCAAACCTTGTGTAACATTCTGTCTTTGGAAAATTGTCCTTAGGAAAGAACTGAGACTTTAGGGCTACTGGAGATTCAAAGAGGACACATGCTTTCCTGCCCGTAGGCTAACACCGTTCACCCAATTGGGATCCATCTACAGATCTAGCATACTGTGTAAGCCCTCTCGGTCAATTTTATTGCTGTCTCTCATCCCTGAAAGTGTTTGAAACCTTATTTTTTTTATGCTGTACTTTATTGCAACTGCTATACTTTACTTACCAGTAAATAAGACTTATTCTGTTTGTATAGTGTTATCCCTTACTTTATATTGTGTTCAGTGTGTCAGATTACTGTTGATACTAGATCTGAGTGCCAGATGTACTATTACCGCCTGTAGTAAGCCAGGACTGCTCAGCCTAGCTATCTTTGGAGAGTTATGGATACAAAGAGTAAACTTTGTTTATCCAGTTGGAATGCAAAAGTCTGACACTAGTGGTAGTCATGAAGCAAATTGCCTTGAATGACGACTGTTGCCTTTCCTTGTTAGGTCGCGCCTAGAGCAGCGCATGCGCTGCTTGCTCGACTTTTAGTAAGGGGGTTTTTAAAGTGGTACCTGAGGCTTTTGCTGGCCTCAAGCTGATGGTAACACGCGCATGCACACGCGCAGCCGCCACCTGTCTTTTCTTCGTCACGGGTAATTAAGTGCTTCGCGATCACTTTCACTTTTGGCGCCCGCGCATTATGCAGAGCACTGCCCTTTGTTTCACACAGCTGCTCTCCTGAATACATCCATCTTGTGGGCAACAAAATGCTTGAAATGGGGCTGGCAGCGCTATAAACAGAAGTCTGTGCGTTGACAAATCAGGTCCGGGTGGCAGCAACACTGCCTGCATTTTACATTACATTTCTTCCTCTGCCCAAAAATATACAGAGTTAAGACTGCTCAGAATAGCTCCAATCGTAGATTATGTATTTGTAACCCTTGTAAATTCGGTATTTTAGGTCTCTGCCCGCTCTTAAGAGATTCCAAGCAACTCACTTCGTACCCCCAAGCACCTGATCTCAAGTAACCAATACCGTGGGCTCTGTCTCATATTATTGACATCTTGTCCAGACTTCGGAAACTCAAATTATCGACATCCAATGAAAATTTGTAATTCTCAACTATTAACCTCCTGTCTGAATAGTCTGACCTCAGCTACCACTTTACTGTGTAAACTTTGACATCTCAAGTTACTTAATTCCAGTCTGAACAGTGATATTAAAGCACAAACTTGGGGATCTCAAGCTACCAGCGTCCTATCTGAACAGTGACCTCAAGCTACCAACTTTCTGCCTAATGACTTCCTGTTGGAACAGTGTGACCTCAAACTACCACTGTCCTGTCAATACTTGACAATCTCAAACAACTAACATCCTGTCAAAGCTTAGCGATCTCAAGCTACTGGATTCAGAAAGGACGTTGGTATCTTGAGACCCGAAGTTTTGACTTGGGGTCTCAAGATACCAACGTCCTTTCTGAAGAGTGACCTCAATCTACCAACTTCCTGCTTAATGACTTCCTGTTGGAACAGTGTGATCTCAAACTACTAACATCCTGTCAAAACCTGGCGATTACAAAACTACTAACATCCTGTCAAAACTTGGTGATCTCCAGCTACATATGTCCTGACAAAACTTCACGTTCTCAAGCTACACATGTCCTGTCAAAATGTGATGATCTCAAGCTACCAATGTACTATCTGAAAAAAGACCTCAAGCTACCAACTTCCTACCTAACGACTTCCTATATGAATATTGTGATTGCAAACTACTGATGTCATGGTGATTTCAAACTACTAACATCCAGTCAACACTTGTTGATAATAAGCTACCGACGTCCCGCCAAAACTTGGCAATCTCAAGCTAACGACATCCTGTTTGAAAAGTCACCTCAAACTGCCAACTACCTGCCCTCCGACTTCCTGTCCGAACAGTGTGATCTTAAACTACAAATGTCCTGTTAAAAAAACTCACTGCTCTCAAGCTACCAACGTCCGGTCTGAAGACTGACCTCAAGCTACCAACTTCCTGCCTGCCTACCGACTTCCTGTCAGTGTGATTTCAGACTGCCAACAAGCTGTCAAAACTCTGTGATCTCAACTGCCGACGTCCTATCCGAACATCTTGAAGTCAACTAGCCATTTCCTGCTCAACCTTGTAATCTGAAGCTACCAACTTCGTGTCTGAATTTTGTGATCACAGGCTATCGAAGGCCACTCTTTTTGATTTGATGCTTTTGACTTCCTGTCCGAAAAGGGTTGTCATCTTTCTTATAATGAGGAAAGCAACGGTGCCTCCCTAACCTGTATCTAGACTAAACAAGCATTGCATAGCCAATAGGTCTCGCCGTTGGAACCTTATAAGTGTTTAGCCATGCAACAGTTGATGTTGTTGCACCAAGGCTATTGTGCTGGATCACTAACCACTTATAAGGTCCCAAAGGCGAGACCTATTGGCTATGCCAATGCTTGTTTTCAGATGGCCCTCTGCTTCCCTCCTATTGTTGGTCAAAGTGCTGTTGGTTAGATTACCACAGTTCAGGATACTCAATACCAAGTAAAGCCATCCAGTACCTTTGCTGTAGGAATCCATTTAGAGATTGCTTTAAGAAGAATCTGTTCTGTTGTTCATGACACTGCAGTATCAACAATTTAGGTAAGATAGAAGCCTCAAGTACGCTGGACCGCTGATGATTAGGCACCTAGACAGAGTGCTGATGAGTCAGGCAGCGAACGGTGATGGAGCGGATGGCTGTAAGGCCCATCCCCTACGATCCATGCTCAGTCATCTGCTCCCCCCATCCAGTATTTGAAGCTAGAGACGTATTGATAGATCAGTGGTAAAGGTAAAGCATTGGAATTTGACAGGAAAATTCACAGGTTGCAGCCACAGAACAAGCAGTAGCAGATAATATAGTATTAATATTAGCTTCTATATGTCCTGCCTTGTAGGCAAGTGTATCATAAGCACAATCCTATTTTGGTAGTAACCACTTGGGTATATAATTTGTGGGTAAGGAGCAGATGACTTTTGGGACAGAAAAGTCCTCTGCATGGTAAGAGATTTGTAGCCCTGCCCCGAGGGGCCAACTGTACTGTTGTCTGGATCCCTAATGCTGATTTTCTTCCTTCCTTATAGGCGAACATGGGTCATGCGTGTGCGCCATGACTTAGGCCTGCCTCATGGATTGCAGTTTTGTTGGACCGGGAGGGGCGTCCAAAGCGCTACCTTCATAGTAGTGGATAGCTATCCTCTTTACCAGGAGCTAAACAGCCCAAGCATGGTAGTGGGAGCATATTGTGTAGTGATCAGTAGTAGTGACCTTTCTTTTTACCCTGTGTCACTGGAGTGAGGCCTACAAGCTCACTCGCCTTTTTAAACGTTCTGCTTCTGCGTTTTCAACTCATCCTTGGCCTACATCAGGTAGATGTATGGTACTGCATAGCGCAGGAGCAGTGACCCTGTGCTGGATGTGTGTGTCTCTGGGAAGGGTACAGTACCGGGATAGAGCGGTACGGTGTAGTGCATGTGTGGAAAATACATGTACTGAGTGTATGTATGCCTGAGAGGAATACCTTACTTGAGAGATGTAGTGCTGTGCAGGACGTGCGCAAGGACGGCATGTGCTGGGTGTCTGTGTGCTCGTGTGAAGTACCATACATGAAGTGTGAAGAGTTGTGCAGCGCACATAGTGATTGTGTGTGCTGACAGTGCGTGTGTGTTGAAATAACACACTGGTTAAAGCTAGAAAAGCTTCAGTACTGAACTGTGCATGCAGAATCTGTGTGTGCTGAATTCATGTGTACATGTGAGGGTGCGATGCATAGCTGTATTAGTGCTGAACAGTTGTGCAATGAATGTACACTGAGTGAGTGTGCCTGCAGTGGTACAGTTTATGGGGGACCCTGGGTTCCATCTTGGGAATCCCAGGCCCACCTGGTGAAGACAGGAGGAGGAGAGGAATCCCCCAGACAGATTTGTGTATTGCTGCAGTCCTGTGAGCTGGTTGAGGATACAATGGGGAAAAGGAGCAGATACCCTTACATCTCAAAAGTGTGCAATTTGATTCAGTGATTGATCACCAGGAAGCGGTCTGAGCACATCCCAGGAAGGGAGATTAGGTCGTTAAGACAATCATAAGCATAGGAAGACTAGGACTGGGGATCTGGCATTAAACTTTTA
This sequence comes from Lissotriton helveticus, assembly GCF_964261635.1. Lineage (NCBI taxonomy): Eukaryota > Metazoa > Chordata > Amphibia > Caudata > Salamandridae > Lissotriton > Lissotriton helveticus. The sequence goes on along the minus strand of NC_136060.1, from coordinate 117,458,050 downwards.
ATGCACATATCACTGTGGCTAACATCCAGGTGTGAACTCTGGTCACTCTTTTGAATTATGTTGTGGACAATCCGCTTCGGAGTAGTGCCTGCTATGACAGACCTCTCGTGAAGGAAGATGAAAATCAGAAGTGACCACTTCAAATGAGCAGAACCCCAACATAAAACTTCAAAGACTCCGATTCTAAATTACATTTTGGTGTCTGGAAGGTTGAGCCCCCAAAAATGTCATCTGCCAAGCAGCCAGAAAGGCTGTGTGAGGAGGAGAAGCTCTGCAAGACTTTTTCCTGTAACCAGGACTGGAGAGGTGCTGGCAGGGGGACACGAGGCCTGGTAGTCTCCCTGCTGGGGGAGAGGTCACCACACAGGGACACCAAGACTACCTGCCCTAGAGCCTGAAGCCCGTTTTCCTACCTGCTTGCCAAAACCAATGTGGCCTATGAGGAAAAGGAGAGCGTTGGAGGGAGCGAGGTCCAGTGGGTGAGCCCTGTTAAGAGGAATCCATGAGCGAGGTGGGAGGAGAGCGGCTGCGCACCGATAAGGCCGTTGCCTATGTGCAGGGACAGTCCGTCAACCCCATATGCCAGGAGAGTCCACCAGTAAACTTAATTGGTCTGGAGCATGAGAGTTTTTTTTTATTTTTTTTTTAGATTTGCTGCCCTGAAGAGTCTGGCTTGATAGCAAGCCACGTGGCAACCTCGTGTGCCAGAAGGGGGCTTCCGGTTTCGCTGTGGCTAACTGTTCGGGCCATGGGAAAAAAATAATAAAAATTACTGCCGTGACCTGCAGGCCTAGCCCCCCAACTGCACCCGAGTGTTTCCCTTAGGTTTGCAGAATGCCACTGAGGTCATCACACCCTTGCTGGAGCTCCAGTCGTGAGCCAAAGAGCTCCCCCATGAAGAGTAAAAAGAAGCAACCACCACGTTGGGCCCAGTAGCTCCTGTGTGCCCTGTGGCCCTCTGAAAGTGGTTCTGACATTGACATTAGCATATAGTTACATTATCAGTCGACAAAAGTTTTAGAACCTGAAAAAAGTAACTAAAATAATACATTGTTACACTTAAGTGTATTGCATATTGATGAAAGACCTTGTTGAGTTGGGATATTATTAGTGCAATTCTGACTTTCTCACGTAGCCCATTGCACAGAGCCTATGTGGGTGTAGACCTGTGCAATAACATCAGTGAAAACAAGTAACGAACAGAATCGGAGGTTAACGCCACAGGTTCCCCAATGAAGTTTAAGCTGCCTGCTCCTAAAGAAGAATGAGCCTGATCTCCATACTAGTGACTAGGTGTGGGCTGTCCCGAAGCGTTATTAGCTGGCTGCTTTGTTGTTCCACATAAAGCTGCCCTGCTTTATAGTCTCACCCAGATAGGAGGTTGGTTGTCCCCAAGAGCACATAATCCCCCAATCCCTCCAATAAACCCCTGATTTATTTTACATTATAATACTTTACAGTCACTGGCTTTGCTACTTGGGGGTTCTTTGCCCCTTCATAAAGATATTGCTCAGCTCAGTCATTTTGAAATCCGACACATGCATTCTATTGTGACTCATTACATAGTCTATTCTAGAAGGTCCGATTGTGTTCACTCTAGCAGCAGCTTCTCGGTTGTTAAGAGATTAACAATGAAGGTTCCACAATGGGTTTTTGGGACTGCATAGAATAGTCAGTAGGGAGCATTACAACAGAAGTGTTGTAGAGCCATACTTTATCTGTGGATTGATCCAGGTTTGTGACTTTAATAGCAACGTTCTTGGTTGGTTTCATTCTGCTGCCTTAACAGTTTGCTGAAGTTGAATGCTGCTGTTGTAGTAGGCCACAAGAATAGGTATGACTACTTCCATTTCCCTGCAGTTTCTCTCTGGTGCACCAGCATAGGTAGCACCCTGTTCACAAATGTACTTTGTGTGGTTTCTTTTAGCACTTTTTTTTTTTTACTTAAGGGGAAGCCCTAATAGGGTTTGATACTCGGTCCGGAGTCCTAAATCAAAATGCAACATAAAAGACCTTAGGGGGCAGGATAGAGACACCCTGACCCCCCTCCCCTAGGTCTAGTGGTGGGGTCAGAGAGAGACCCTGCCTGGGACAAAAAAAAATGTGTTTTTTTTCCTTCACATTTCTGCAAATTTGTGAGGATCTGCGAATCTTTGGGAATTTTTTTTTAAAACATACTGGTTCAGCGCTTGTTTTATTAAATCCCCAGGGTGCGCCAGACACCAGGGCCTGGTGGGTGGGCAGGTATGGTATTTTTGATTTTTATTTGGGGGCGGGGGGCACATGGCCCCCCTCCCCAAGCCTGTGAAACTCCCAAAGGACCCTATCTCCTTGGGCCGAGGTGTCAAAGCAATGGAAGGGGGTGAGTTGTCCCCTTCTCAGCTCATAATTGGGGCAGTGGGATCCCATTTCCTGGGGCTGACTTGTATTAACAAGCATTTGCAATGCAGTAGGTCTTGCATTTGCGAGAGTTTGAGCTATTGGCATTGTAAATGATATTGTTTTTTACTTCTGTTTTTTGTTTTGAGTTGAGTGGGTGTATGTTGTCTGTAGTAGAATTATGTGGTTTGGATTTGAATTGTCAGTTGTGAAATAGTGTGGGGTTGAATTGTGTGTTGTGTGATGTATTTATGTAGGGGAATTGTGTGGTATGGTGAATAGATAGGGGTGAGAGCTGTATAAAATAGATAGGAAGTAAGATTGATAGGAATAGGTAGTGTGTATGAAGTGGCGAATGAAGACTAGATAGGGTAGTAGAAAGAGTGTGTTAGATAGAACTAATATGAGAAATGTTAGTTGAGGGTATGCTTGTGCAATGGAATTATGTGGATAGTAAGTATGTGGTATTAACTACAGTGGACTGATGTGGTATTGTGCATTGTGAAGTGACATGTATTGAGTGGAATTATGTGACGTAGTATTGAATTATGCGGCATGATGTGGAATTCTGTGGTGTGGATTAGATGTATGCGGTGTGGAGTAGAATTATGTGTTGTAGAGTGGAATTGTGTGCTGTGGAATTGAATTGTGTGGAGTTGAATTGTGATGCATGGAATTGTGTGGGACTGAGTTAAATTATGTTGAGTAGAATTATGTGACACGGTGTGGAGTGTGTTTATGTGGAGTGTTGCTGTGTGCCATGGAGTAGATTTATGTGCAGTCTGATTATGTGATGTGGAGTGGAGTGTAATTTTGCTGTGTGGTATGGAATTGTGTGACATTAAATTGTGTGCTCGGCTGCCGGCTGCTTTTGCCTCTGTTAGTATTTGGTCTTGTTTTGCCATCCATTTGTGCTTGCATCATTGTACTTTGTAATTTGTGCCCGTGTTAACGTTTTTCCTTCCTGTTTGCCCGCCTACCTCGCCGCCCTCCGCTCTCCCTCCCCGCTTCCCGCCACCGCGATTACCCCGCCCCTTTTCTCTTCTGTACCCTCCCCGCTCCCCAGCTGCTCCGCCCACCCGTGCACTTGGCCTTATATGGAGACCGTGCGACGCAGGTGAGTGTGACCCACTTGTGGGACACCCCCGCGCCGCACGGCCACCAGCTGCTGCGTGTGCCCCTTGCCCTGCCTTTACTGCCTCGCCGCCCGCCTCGCTGCCGCTGACCACGCCCCCTCCTCCGAGCGGCGTGGTCCGTGCTCGGCTGCCGGCTGCTTTTGCCTCTGTTAGTATTTGGTCTTGTTTTGCCATCCATTTGTGCTTGCATCATTGTACTTTGTAATTTGTGCCCGTGTTAACGTTTTTCCTTCCTGTTTGCCCGCCTACCTCGCCGCTCTCCCTCCCCGCTTCCCGCCACCGCCGATTACCCCGCCCCTTTTCTCTTCTGTACCCTCCCCGCTCCCGCCTCCCAGCTGCTCCGCCCACCCGCGCACTTCGCCTTATATGGAGACAACGCGCAGCGGCCACGCGCAGCGGGTGCGCCGATTGTGCGCCGAAGGCGCGCCAAAGGTAAGCCCGTCTGCGCCCGTCCGCAACCGGATCGCGACCAGCGCCAGGACCCCTGGCCCCCGAGGACCCCGACCGATCCGCCTGACGTACTCCGCCGCCACCCTCACCGCACTCAACACCGGCCGACTCCCAGATTGCCACCAAGCCACACCACGATGCACCCACGGACCCTTCAGCTGCCACGCCTGCAAATTCACCTGCATCCGGACCTGCCTCGCACCAGCACCCGCCAAGTCGACCTCCAGCAGCACCCACCTCAAGTGCATCCTGCTCAACACCCGCTCCGTCCACAGGCACGCCATCGAACTCTGGAACCTCCTAGACACCACAGCCCCAGACGTTGCCTTCCTCACTGAGACCTGGATGAACGCCTCTTCAGCTCCCGACATCGCCATCGCTATCCCAGAGGGCTACAAGATCGTCCGGAGGGACCGCAACGCCAACCAGATGGGAGGAGGCATCGCCATCATCCTCAAGAACACCATCCGTCTCACGACCAGCACCGACAACTCCCTGACCACTGCGGAACACCTGCACTTCCAGATCCACACCGACCCGAACACCACCCTCAGAGGCACCCTGATCTACCGACCCCCGGGACCACGCACACAATTCAGCGAGGACATCGCCGACTTCGTCAGCCCGCATGCCCTACCCTCCGCTGACTACATCCTCCTGGGGGACCTCAACTTCCACCTGGAGAACAACAACGACCGCAACACCAGCACCCTGCTCGACAACCTCGCCAATCTTGGACTCAAGCAGCTGGTGTCCACCCCCACCCACCTCGCCGGACACACACTCGACGCTGTCTTCTCTTCCAGCACAGACATCGACTTCAGCCACGCCACAGAGCTGCAATGGACGGACCACAGCTGCGTCCACTTCACCTTCAAGAGAACGAAGACCCACCACCACCAGCAACAGGCCGCCCGCAGAAGCTGGAACAAGATCACAGCAGACCAGCTCGCCACCTCCCTGGGCCAGCACCCTCCTGCCAGCTCCGCGAACCCCAGCCAGGCCGCCGACAACCTCACGAAGTGGATCAGCATCTGCGCGGACGAACTCGCCCCGCTGAGGACCCCGCCCAACAGACCCGGCAGCAAGAAAGCCCCGTGGTTCACCGACGAACTCAAGAGCTCCAAGAAGAACTGCCGAGCCCTCGAGAGTCTGGAGAAGGGAACCCACACCGGACAACAGGACCACCTTCAAGCTGGCCACCCGGAAGCACCACCAGCTGATCCGCGCCGCCAAGAAAACTGCATTCAAGGACCGGCTGGACAACAACGCACACAACTGCAAAGAACTCTTCAACATCGTGAAAGAGCTATCCAACCCCAGCGCAGGAAACAACGACATCACCCCATCGCAAGACCTCTGCAACTCCCTCGCCTCATACTTCCACAACAAGATCGCGGACATACACAACAGCTTCAACAACCAACCAACGCACACCAAGACCGAACAACTACCCCCCACCACCACCCTCCACGCCTGGACCCCGATCAGCACCGAAGACACCATCCGCACGATGAACTCCATCCACTCCGGATCACCGACCGACCCCTGCCCTCACCACGTCTTCAACAAGGCCGACGCTGTCATCGCACCCCACCTGCGAGACATCATCAACACATCCTTCGACACCGCCACCTTCCCTGAGAGCTGGAAGCACGCCGAACTCAGCGCTCTACTCAAGAAACCCACAGCGGACCCCACCGAACTCAAGAATTACCGCCCCATCTCGCTCCTACCGTTTCCAGCCAAAGTCATCGAGAAGACCGTCAACAAGCAGATGGCCGCCTTCCTCGAGACGAATGGATCCCTCGACCCCCTCACAGTCCGGCTTCCGAGCCAATCACAGCACCGAGACCGCCCTCATAGCCGCCACCGATGACATCCGAGCCCTGATGGACAACGGAGAAACAGTGGCCCTCATCCTCCTAGACCTCTCCGCGGCATTCGACACTGTCTGCCACCGCACCCTAGTACAGCGCCTCAGCAACGTCTGAATCCAGGACAAGGCGCTGGAATGGATCATCTCCTTCCTCGACGGAAGAACACAGAGAGTCCGCATACCACCGTACAAGTCAGAGGCCACCGAAGTCATCTGCGGCGTCCCCCAAGGATCCTCACTGAGCCCCACCCTCTTCAACGTCTACATGAGCCCCCTCGCGGCCATCGCACGCCAACACAACCTCAGCATAATCTCCTACGCCGACGACACCCAGCTGATCCTCTCCCTGACCAACGACCCCGCCGCCGCCAGAGCCAACCTGCACGAAGGGATGAAAGAGGTAGCCGAGTGGATGACGACCAGCCGCCTGAAACTGAACTCGGACAAGACGGAGGTCCTCATCCTGGGCTCTTCACCCTCCGCCTGGGACAACTCCTGGTGGCCCCCCGCCCTGGGCACCGCACCCAAACAGACAGACCATGCACGCAACCTGGGCTTCATCCTGGTCTCCTCCCTCTCCATGACCAGGCAAGTCAACAACGTCTCCTCGGCGTGCTTCAACATCCTACGCATGCTACGGAAGATCTTCTGGTGGATCCCCACCGAGACCAGGAAGACCGTCACCCAGGCCCTCGTCACTAGCCGACTGGACTACGGCAACGCCCTCTACGCCGGTACCACCGCCAAGCTCCAGAAGAGACTCCAGCGGATCCAGAACGCCTCAGCCAGACTCATCCTCGACATCCCACGAACCAGCCACATCTCCGGACATCTGAGAGACCTTCACTGGCTCCCCGTCAACAAAAGAATCACCTTCCGCCTCCTCACCCACGCACACAAAGCCCTACACGACCAAGGCCCAAGCTACCTCAACAGCCGAATCAACTTCTACGCTCCCAAACGCCACCTCCGATCAGCCAACCACGCCCTCGCCGCCGTCCCCCGCATCCGAAGAGCGACTACAGGAGGAAGGTCCTTCTCCTACCTGGCCGCCAAGACCTGGAACTCCCTCCCGACCGACCTGCGCCTGACCCAAGACCATCTCTCCTTCAGGAAGAAGCTGAAGACCTGGCTGTTCGAGCAGTAGCGGCACCCCCCCTCCCCCAGCGCCTTGAGACCCTACGGGTATGTAGTGCGCTCTATAAATGTCATTGATTGATTGATTGATTGTGGTGTGGCATTGTGTAGCATGGTGTGGAATTATGTGGAGTGTAAATTTGGGACGCGTTGCTGAGTTGAATTTTGTGGAGTGTAGTTATGTGTTTTGAAGCCAAGTGGATAGCTGTGGAGTGTAATCATGTATTAATATCTAATAAGCAGTGTAACTATGTGTGTGCCTTGGCTCCTTGAGGACAAATGGGTTCTGCATCACCACCTTGCGCAGCAGCATAATGCTGTGTTGTGTTAAAAAGCTCACATTTTCTTTTTTTGGATGTAGCCGGGGTGCTGTATTCCTCTACTGACACATGCACCCACCCACCCGCCACCGCCACCACCACCGCTACTGAACACAAAGTAATGCAGGATATGTTGCTTTAAATAACATCCGCTTGGTAACGCGGTGTCGAATATTTGTACAAAATAAAGTGTTCAACATATTGGGCACGGGTACATCATATGTACTTTTTTAAGCATTTAAGTCTAATACTGCAAGGCAGATTGCGATGTATGAGTTGTCTTGATGTAACCCTTGAGAGGCAGATCGATAAATATATTTGTGGAATCAGGGCATATTCCCAAATTGAAATTATTAAACATTCCCATATAGTAGAGCTGGCCAATGATAGCCAGGAGGGCTAGAAATAAGTAACATGTAAGAAGTTGATTGTTTGGGGAAATAATTAAAACGACAGGTATGGCGCATGGGCATCCAGCTATTAATAAGGTGCAATAACAATGACGGTAGGGCTGGTGCCCGAGTCAGTCACGTCTGGACGCCGGCACTGAAAGGCAAATTGTAAAGGGGAAGAGTTAGGCTCATTGCACTGTACCTTTGAAATGCGGGTGCTTGCCAAGCGTCAGTTTGAGCTACTGAACAGCTTTTGAGTGGTAGTCAGTCTTGTAACTGGCGTGGGGCATTAAATGCCAGCTGGGGGCTTAACGGCAAGGACAGACACAGATGTCAGGAGATATATATATATATATATATATATATATATATATATATATATATATATATATATATATATATATATATATATATATATATATATATATATATATATATATATATATATATATATATATATATATATATATATATATATATATATATATATATATATATATATATATATATATATATATATCTCCTACTGGCGGTCGCCAGTAGGTATATATAGTTAGGATTGTTTTCCATAGGGAAATCGCAACATTCTATTGGGAATACCTTTGGCGCCGGTTGAGGAATCTTCCTGAATATTTCCTTAACTTTGCCTCGCGACGCTCCGGTCCTTCCCTGAAAGTTTGGGGGGGATTCGTCAAGCGGGGCCGAGATAAAAGGGGGGTCCCAAAAGGTGTTTTCCCCATGTTAATTTCCATAGGGCGGTCGGACTCACTTTTAGCTCGAACGGCTGAATGGTTTACCACCAAGCTTGGCAAAATTGTAGGGACTGGTAGCCCGATGTGCCTTTGCTATGTCTCAAGATATATGCTCCAGTGGATTTTGAGTAATTTAGGTTAAAAAAAATATATATATCTATGGCAGCTTACCCGTACGCTTACGGTACGCGCACGTACGCGTACCGTACGCGCACCTCTAGTGCGCGAGCTGCATTCTGATTGGCTGCCAATGTCTGTCAACACTCCAAAACAGAAACTGTTGGCAGCCATCTTGTGCCTCGGTAGACTGAGGCACAGGAAAGCAGAAAAACAAACGTGTAGAACTCAAAAAGGGGGCAGGGTAGAAGCATCCTGACCCCCTAGGCCTGCTCAGGGGTTCCCACAAGGACCCCCAAGGCCCAAAAAAAAAAAAAATTCGGAAAATCGCGGGGTACGCTTACAGTACGCGTACCGGTATGCTTACGGTACGCGTACCTCATTTTTTCACAAGAAAAAAAAAAGATTTGGGGGCCTTGTAGAAACACTCTGACCCCCCTAGGGCTGTTCAGGTGGTCCCATACGGATATTAACATTATAAATGTTATCCGCTAATAGAATTAGCATTTAAAAAACCTTGCGAGTTCACTGAAAAAAACAAAGGTTTCAGGCCTTGTATAGTTAGGATTTAGCATTTAAAAAACCTTTGAAATTCACTGAAAAAACCATAGGTTTCACACCAGTTCTAGTTAGGAATTAGCATTTAAAAAACCTATGAAATTCTCTGAAAAAACCATAGGTTTCACACCAGTTATAGTTCGGAATTAGCATTTAAAAAACCTATTAAATTCACTGAGAAAACCATAGGTTTGACACCAGTTATAGTTAGCTGAACATTTTACTCATACACACACACCCCACACACATACCCCCACATACACACACTCCACACACACCCCCCCACACATACCTCACACACCCACACCCACACACACACCTTACACACCCACACACCCCTACCCACACACACCTCACTCCCCCCCCCCACACACACACCTCACACACACCCCACACATCCCCCACACACACCTCACCCCTCCCCCCCCCACACACACACACACCTCTGACACACACCCCACACACACACACACCTCTCACACACACCCACACACACACTCCTCACACACACACACACACACCCCTACACACACCCCTACACACCCACCCACACACACACCCCACACACACCCCACACACACCCCACACACACACCTACACATCCTACACACACACACCCCACACACACACCCCCCACACACACACACACCCCATTCCCCCCACACACACACCCCACACACACACTTCTTTTTTTGAGGGGGTGCCCCACACACATACCCCCCAACACACACACCCCCCCCACATACACCCCCCACACATACCTCATACACCCACACCTCCACCCACACCCAAACACTTCACACACCCACACACACCTTACACCCCCACACACCCCCACCCACACCTCACTCCCCCCCGCACACACGCACCTCACAGACACACCCCACACATACCTCACCCCTCCCCCAAACACACACACCTCTGACACACACCACACACACACACGCCTACACACACACACGCCTACACACACACCCCACACACACACCCACACATCCTACACACACACACCCCAGACACATACCCCCCCCCACACACACACCCCCATCCCCCCCACACGCACACCACACACTTATTATTATATTTTTTTTGAGGGGGTGCCCCACACACATACCCCCCCACATACACACCCCACACATACCTCATACACCCACACCTCCACCCACACTTAAACACCCCCCCACACCCACACACACCTTACACACCCACACACCCCCACCCACACACACCTAACTCCCCCCCCTCACACACACACCTCACAGACACACCCCACACATCCCCCACACACACCTCACCCCTTCCCCCAAACACACACATCTCACACACACACACACACACACTCCTCTCACACACACACACCCACACCCTCCCCCACACACACACCCCACACACACCCACACATCCTACACACACACCCCACACACATACCCCCCACACACACACACCCCACCCCCCACAGACACACCCCACACATCCCCCACACACACCTCACCCCTTCCCCCAAACACACACACCTCTGACACACACACACACACACCTCACACACCTCACACACACACACACACACTCCTCTCACACACACACCCACACCCCCCCCACACACACACCCACACACACACCCCACACACACACACACCCACACATCCTACACACACACCCCACACACATGCCCCCCCCCACACACCCCACACCCCCACATACACCCCCCACACATACCTCATACACCCACACCCACACACACCTTACACACCCACACCCCCACACCCCACACACCCCCACCCACACACACCTCACTCCCCCCCTCACACACACACACCTCACAGACACACCCCACACATCCCCCACACACACCTCACCCCTTCCCCCACACACACACACCTCTGACACACACACACACCTCACACACCCACACACCCACACATCCTACACACACACATCCTACACACACACACACACCCCACACACATACCCCCCCACACACACACCCCCCCCACACACACACCACACACACACTCATTATTTTTTTGAGGGGGTGCCCCACACACATACCCCCCACACACACACCCCACACCCACCCCCCCACACACACCCCCCACCATACCTCATACACCCACACCTCCACCCACACCCAAACACCCCACACACCCACTCACACACCATACACCCCCACCTACACCCACACACGCCACCCCCCCACACACCTCACCCTTCCCACACACACACACACCTCACAGACACACCCCACACATCCCCCCCACACACACCTCACCCCCCCACACACACCTCACCCCCCCACACACCTCACCCCCCCACACACACACCTCTGCCACACACCCCACCCCCCCCCCCCCACACACACACACACACACACACACCCACTCATTATTTTTTTTTCTCCTTTTTTGAGGGGGTGCGCCCCCCGGTACACGTATTAGTACACGTACCGGTACGCGTACCCTGGAGAAAAAAAGAAAGACAGTTTTTTGAAAATGTAGCATTTTTATATAAATTGGAGGTAGTTCTGAAAATAACTGTTTTTTTTATTCTTATTGTTGTTTTATATTTTTTTATTGTTTTTTTTGTACCCTGCGAGTTTAAAAAAAAAATATATATATATTATTTATTTTGCCTGGGGCGTCCTTGTGGGACCCCCTGAGCAGGCCTAGGGGGTCAGGGTGTTTCTACTCTGGCCCCTTTGCGAGTTTCACACCTTTGTTTCACTGCTTTCTTGTGCCTTGGTTCTAACAATCACCACCCCCTTTTCTGAATCGTTGGTTCTAACAAGGCACAAGATGGCTGCCAGGGACACCCAGTATGCAAGGGGAATTAGTTCCCCCTCTTCAAACATGCACGGGGGCTGCGTTGCAGAGAGGTGTAAAAAAGGGTGTGGCCTCATTACACCTCTATGCAATGCAGCCATCTGGCGCATACTGGAGGCTCCTGGTGGGCTAGTTGTATGTATGCAATTGTTGTGTTAGATAAATGTGGAGTGTAAATATTTGTGTTTATAAATATGTGAATACAATTTAATGATGCTTTGCAAAAAAAACTGAGAATTAAAATAATTGATTTATTCTGGATTATACAAGTTGTCCGTATACTTACTAATTTTTTTGAGTAAGTGTAGTGGTCATTTTGAGGCCCCCTTCTTTAAATTACTGGCAATACTGGTGCTTGTTTTTGGTTTATTGGTTATAGTGAGGCTTGTCCTTATTGCCCGAGAGTCCACACCCTACTTTGGTTACGGTACTTTAGCAGAAGCTTTTCTGCGAGGTCTTTTCACAACCCCGTAAGGGAGTTGAAAAAGGTTTGTTGTGAGTTAGGTCGTTTTTTGGTGAATTATACACGGTTGTGTGTGGAGCGAGTGAATGGTACAGTATGTCAGAGAATCAAACATTTGCTTACAGCGAGGTCGTTTTTTGGTGAATTATACACGGTTGTGTGTGGAGCGAGTGAATGGTACAGTATGTCAGAGAATCAAACATTTGCTTACAGCGAGGATCATATCAGGACCTTTCTGCACAACACTAGGACTTTCTGAACACATAATTAATTGTTTAAACATCTGATCTAATTTCCTGTGTTGTTTCTATTTCAAATTGATTCTTGTAAATATGTTATGCCTAATTTGATGTAAATTGTCTTTTTCATGTATGAGGATGTGTATGCATGTTTGAAAGTGGTACCAAATGTATGAATTGTTGTGTTAGATAAATGTGGAGTGTAAATATTTGTGTTTATAAATATGTGAATACAATTTAATGATGCTTTGCAAAAAAAAACTGAGAATTAAAATAATTGATTTATTCAGGATTATACAAGTTGTCCGTATACTTACTAATTTTTTTGAGTAAGTGTAGTGGTCATTTTGAGGCCCCCTTCTTTAAAATACTGGTGCTTGTTTTTGGTTTATTGGTTCTAACAAGGCACAAGATGGCTGCCAGGGACACCCAGTATGCAAGGGGAATTAGTTCCCCCTCTTCAAACATGCACGGGGGCTGCGTTGCAGAGAGGTGTAAAAAAGGGTGTGGCCTCATTACACCTCTATGCAATGCAGCCATCTGGCGCATACTGGAGGCTCCTGGTGGGCTAGTTGGCCCCCCAGGGACCCCCATTATGCAAGGGGAATTAGTTCCCCCTCTGCAAACGCGCCAGGCGGCTGCGTTGCAGAGAGGTGTAACAAGGGGCATAGCCTCATTACACCTCTGCAATGCAGCCCCCTGGCGCATACTGGAGGTTCCAGGTGGGCTAGTTGGCCCCCAGGGGCCCCCAGTATGCAGGGGGAATGAGTTCCCCCTCTTCAAACATGCACGGGGGCTGCGTTGCAGAGAGGTGTAAAAAGGGCCGTGGCTTAATTACACCTCTCTGCAATGCAGTCCCCTGGTGCATACTGGAGATTCCTGGTGGGCTTTCAGGTCTTATATAGTTAGGAATTAGCATTAAAAAAACTTTGAAATTCACTGAAAAAACCATAGGTTTCAGGCCTTATATAGTTAGGAATTAGCATTTAAAAAAACCTTTGAAATTCACTGAAAAAACCATAGGTTTCAGGCCTTATATAGTTCGGAATTAGCATTTAAAAAAACCTTTGAAATTCACTGAAAAAAACATAGGTTTCAGAGTTATATAGTTAGGAATGAGCTTTTACAAAACCTTTGAAATTCACTCAAAAAACTATAAGTTTTAGTGGTGTTATAGTTAGCTGGACATTTTACTCATACAAAACCATTGAAATTGCTCCTATATAGTTGGTTGTACTAAATATATATCGCGCACCCGCAATCCACTGCTGATGATGTCACATATTAGATCATTCATGACATGGTCAGTGACATCACTGATGACATCTCAAATGACATCACTGATCTAATATGTGACATCAGCAGTGGATTGCGGGTGCGCGATATATAGTTAGTACAACTAACTATATAGGAGCAATTTCAATGGTTTTGTATGAGTAAAATGTCCAGCGAACTATAACACCACTAAAACGTATAGTTTTTTGAGTGAATTTCAAAGGTTTTGTAAAAGCTAATTCCTAACTATATAACTCCTGAAACCTATGTTTTTTTCAGTGAATTTCAAAGGTGTTTTTAAATGCTAATTCCTAACTATATAAGGCCTGAAACCTATGGTTTTTTCAGTGAATTTCAAAGGTTTTTTTAAATGCTAATTCCTAACTGTATAAGGCCTGAAACCTATGGTTTTTTCAGTATATATATATATATATATATATATATCTACCTACCTTATGGCTCCCTTTCCTCTCCCGCTACCCATCACAACAACGATTCCCCCCAGATAGAGGAAAGCTTGGAGTCGCAGTTAATTAATCGCAATCCACACAAGAAAAAGTTCTTGTTAATTTATTCTTGAATCCATTGGGGTGCAAAGCAATAACCAACGCGTTTCGACAGCCTCCGCTGTCTTGGTCACGGTCAGTTTGTAAAGTGCATTTCCACAACTTATAAATGATCAATAAAGTTACATACAAAGTCACTCCCCCAAAGGGGCATTGTCAAACACCACCACGTTTTTTTTGGTTGTATTAAGCCACACCGCCAAAGGGGGGGGGGGGGATTGTGGGTCTTGTAGTCACTCCCTAATTTTACCAAGTTTTTGCTTTGTCATTTATTGCCAAAAAACATATTTTGCATCACACAATTATTTGTAAAACAAACATATAAGTCCTGTGTCTTTGCAGACTGTTTCAAACAGAGTTATATGTGTCTTGAATTTCGTATTGAAATGCTGATTGTGTGATGTTTCAGTGTATGTGTTACCGCCCTCCAGTGGGCAAAGTTGTATTCGTCATGACAGGCTATTCCTCTGATGGATTACTGTGGAATATGGTTGTGTATATGGAGGGAGATTGGTGATAATGGTGGTGATCCCCCGAACTGTGGGTGAGTTGATGTAGCAATGTAAGGGGATTGTGAGTCGTGAAGGGTAGTTTAACAATTGTAAACAGTTGTGTGTGTAAACGGGAATGTATATAGGAACTCTCTGTAGTTTATAATGTCCTCAATATTTACAAGTGTATATAAAGTTCTTCGGATTGGTTAAGACCAAAAGGGGTCATTGTCCTGAAGTTGAGTATGTGTCTGGATTCTTTTTGCCGTAGAAGTTTTTCCTTGTGGCCTCCCCTGTCAGACAAAGTCATTGTTTCTATGCCCCAAAATCGCAGCATTTTCCAGTCTCCATTGTGATGGGCCTCCATATGTTTTGCAACCGCGTTGCTTCTGTCCTTGTGTATTGTTGCGCGAATGTGTTCTAAGATACGGGATCTCCCGTAGCTACTGGCCCTTTACTTCGGTTGTTAGACAGTATGTGTTCTTAAGTCTGTAAGCACTATTTTCTTTATTGAGTTGCTCTTACTTCAGGCATGACGTGCTTTGCTTAGATTCAGCGAACCATGCCCGCTTTCTCTTTTGAAGCAGCCCAGCAGGGCTTTGTGTGGGCCTGGTCTCACCGGTGCTGAACACCGGCAGTTTTTTAAAGGGGGGGCTCAAAATTGGTCTCTATAGGGCTCTGTTTTGTGCCTGGCACAGGCGGTCTGTTTTTTTCCGGACTGCAGTGAAAGCAAGCACGCGATGTGCGCGTGCTGACACTGCTCACTTCTCACTAGTGGAGAACTTACGGTATGACGTCATGCTTGGGGAGACTTGTAGAGAGAGTCATTTTCTCTCTGGATTTTATTTCCTTTCTCTCCATGAAACGCAGGAGCAGTAACATCGACGTGGTGTCACCAGGGCTTTAAGTGGAAGCTATTTCTACATTATACAAGCCATAGTTGCTACTTATTTATCTTATGCAACTAACAACCATTGGCAAAGCCAATAGTCCTGACTTGTTGTAGGTGTGATGTTACTTGCTGTATAATATATCTGGATGTAATGACAGAAACCGCAAAATACAAGTTGGGCAGCACACTATGCTAAGCACAGAATTTTAGCTTACCTGTTTTTAAGCCACGCCCTTAATTACATTGACCACGCCCTTTTAAGAGACCCCCCAGTTTTTTCATCCCATTTAATGCCCTGCAGCCCGGCACATTGAAATCTGTGATCAGATCTGTCTGTAGTTCATGACTATGACGACTGTAGAGTTGCAGCCATACTGTGATGGAACATATTGGATTATATGCCAGAATAAACACTGTTTAATACGCAGAAAATAGTCTACTTGTCTGTAATTTTTCATTCATCTTTCATTTTTGGACATGTATTGAGGTACAACATTCCCATTATCCTCCTAGTCCCAAAACAGCAAAAAATCCGGTCTGTTTTTTCCAAAGAACTTCCCAGATCCGCTTTGTTGCACTCGTTTGTTTCTATGTCACGGGTAGGAGGAATCCAAGCAGAGCCAATAAAGTCACAGCCTGGACACGCGTCATTTTAGCAGTAAATTGCAGTGCAGACAATAACAAAAACGGAGACAGCTTTGTTGGCAGACACGGACAAAAACAACTTAGATGTCGAGCTAGAAGCAGCCGAAGGAGCTCGCTCGCAACGGGGCAGCATCATGTTGCAAAGCGAAGGGTCAATTTTGCAGAAGGAAAACTTACAGGGTAAGGGTTTAGAGTCAATTCCCTCTATCTTCCTTCCAGCAGTAGCCTCGTTGTGTCTGAGCAGGGCATTATATCTTCCTAGAAAGTGTGCTCAATGGATTCTGTTTATTGAAGACAGGCAGCACATGATAAAAACCTGAGGCAGCCTGTACTAAAATTTAGATTGTAGTGCCCAAACCCAGCAGAATATAGTTTTTGCAAGAGATGGAGAGGAAATAGGAGTTTCTATGCGGTGTGTGAAACGAAGAGGATGCCAACAGTGGGCCGGGCCTCGGATAAAAAAACTACATATAACCGTAGCAGTTAACGTTACATGCGTAGTGGAGAAACTGTTTACATAACTGCGTGTTACAGTAACAGGGTGCAAAGAAAGGACGGTGTACACAAGTGCCGGCCTTCAGCATTTGGAACAGGTGCAATATCAAATCTGGAGGTGCACAGCGCCTGCTGTGCGTGCATTTAAAACCTTTTCGAATTGCCTCCTGTGTGCCTGCCTAGAGCATAGTGACTTAGGCTGTGGACGGATTTCTCCAAATGATAACTAGCATTTGCAATGCAATTGGTCTCGCCTTTACGCAAGTTTGAGCTATTGACATTGTAAATGACAATGCCTTTTATTTATGTTTTAAAAACCAAAACCTAAATAAAAGGCGTTATCATTACAATTCCAATAGCTCAAACGTGCGTAAATGCGAGAACTATTGCATTGCAAATGCTTGTTTTCTTTCTTTTGGGTTTTTATAACATTATCACACTGGTGCGGCAGGGATGCAGAGGAGGGGCTGGGGGGTGGGGAGGGAATTTCCAGTGTCCGACACCATTCTCCATCATACTGGCCTGTTTTGTCAGGTTGCTTTCAGCGGTGGTTGGGGTGGAGTGTGCACAGGATGGGGGCTGTGGTGTCGGCTCATTTTGCTGATTTGGCGTTTTAATTGCGGCAACATTTTCTGAGTTTGGTTGTTCCGCTTTACAAAAGGATAGGTGGCGGTGTAATCGTAAACGCGTCCAGAGGAATATTTTTTGAGTTGTGAGAGGCAGGACTTTTTGAGATTAGGCCTAGCTGGGTGGGGCCTTTGCCTGGGACCCGTTAATCCTTGGAGGGCAATGCTGCTGGCAGGGCAATATCTGTAGGGCATGGCTAGATGGGAGGATTCAGTCAAGGTTCTTAGCCCTAGTTCCTTCCACTCTCAACTGGCCCAAACAGGAACACTGCCAAATAAACACACTTTTAACCTCTCTGCCATTCAACAGAATGCCTATTTTCAACACTCTGCAAAGAGAGTTTGAATATTCTAGGAGAAGGCCAAATTGGGAGGATCCAGCAAATCCCATAACCAAATAAGGCAGCAGTAATTGAGATGGTGTTGAGGCTGCACATTGTCATCCAATTAGCACTGGTTACAGTGAAAACGATCTTCCCTTAACCTCCGCCCCACCTTAAGATAAAGTGAAGTTACCCCACAATATTAGCAATGTGTTGGATAGATGTCAAACAGCAGGAAGGAAGGAGCACACAAAACTTGCAGGCAAAAGAAGTAATCGTAGCAAGAAACCCAATAGACAACTTTGAAGTTCACACTGCTTGGGCCACAGCAGATTTAAGACTTGGACCTGAAGAACTGCTTGTTCTGCTGTGCATACACCAGATCCAGGAGTTTTGATTGCAGCTGGAGCCCCCCTTCATAACAGACATTCCCTTTAGGCACCAAACACTAGTCTAAAATTGTGAGCTGCCCTGGGGCAGGGTAGACGTGAAGTATATTGTGGCTCATGTGGCCAGGCATCATCCTTTCAGGAGT
The DNA here is from genome assembly GCF_964261635.1 of Lissotriton helveticus. Lineage (NCBI taxonomy): Eukaryota > Metazoa > Chordata > Amphibia > Caudata > Salamandridae > Lissotriton > Lissotriton helveticus. The sequence goes on along the minus strand of NC_136060.1, from coordinate 117,439,561 downwards.
GACTCAAGACAGAAGTGGGCAGTGAGAAGAGGGTTCTTTTGCAATAGACAGTGGGCACTGGCTACATTGAGGATGGGTCTGTGCTTAACATAAGGCTTGCATCTAAACAGCATCCCCAAGATGGAGCCCACAGACCCAGTACACTACCAACTGGGGTAAGAAGACTGCAAGTGGTATGAAGGAGCACAGTAAAGAGGTAGGTAAAACCAATCGCAGCAAAAATAAAAACGCATACAATGTGACGCTAAAAAACAAAAGATAACTTTGCAGGCTTCACTTCACAGACCAAGAAAGATTATGACTTAGTCCTGAAAAATGTCTATTTCACCCTTGGGATTCCACATATACAACGTTACAGCATGGGCAGCAAGCTAATTGTAAATGGTGTCTTGAAATTTTGTTTTTTGGGCTTTAGCATCTCCAGCCCTCTGTGAACTTCATAAAATACTGAAAGACCAGTTTCATTTACTTCCTGGGTTGAACTTGCCTGCCCCTGTGTGGACCTCTCAATTTCATCTAAGAATAGTGTTGGTTGGTTGATTGCATTGGGGCATACCATTCCTTAGACTCTGCTGCAGTTCCACACCTACCCCCACTCCCACCCCCCAAAACACAAATGTTTCTGAGGCTGCAGCTGATCTCTCGTGGGGGTTTGGGGAGATGTTTCAAACCTTCAGATGTACATGTGCTGTGCACAGCTCTCTTCCCCCCCCCCCTTGTAGGAGCTTCAAAACCACTCTGAAAAGAGCTGATATGATGTGACTCGTGGTGGCATTTGGGGTCTGTCTGCTCACTTCGCTACGTCACGGCATGTGTAAGCGCATCTCCAGGTTTTTTTAGGTCTCGTCCTTTTCCATTGCGAAGCAATGGGAAATGGGGGAGAATTATAGTGCTTGATCGGATAGTCAAACCACCGCTTTTCTCCGTGGCGTTTTCTTCGAGTGCATGTGAGTCAGTCAGTCACGTGACCACTTGACCACACAAGCACGCGCATTTCCCTCCCCACATCAAAGGCATCAGCTGCCCTCCCACACGCTTTCCCAGCGTGCGCTCGGCCGGCCTCTGCAAAGTTCTCCTCCCCTAATTAATCACATCACTTTTTTGCTGGCCTGCTCGCTCTCCTCCCCCGCTCTCGGGCTCCCTTGGTTGTGTTTGCCTACCTCTCCTCACATTTTCTCAGGCTTGATGAAATATTTGCGAACTTGTTTTGGTTAGCCATCTGTTGCCTCCCTGCTTGCACCCCCCTCCCCTCCTGTCATTGCTGCCGTCTTTCCTGCGCTGCTGCTTTTACTTGAAAGGGAGTTTTCCTGTACTACTTTTTGTTGGCCATCTCTGGCAATCTGTTTCCTCCTCATTTACTTTCCCATTCGGTTTCTGTTTCAACCAAAGCTCCCACTGGGTTTACAACTTCATTTTGCGGACCGTTCTAGCGCAATCCCGCCCCAAAGACTTTCAAGCACTTAATGCTTATTTTGGATCATTGTGCAGGTTCCCTTCCGTCGCTGATTGTAATAGTATGTTGTCAGAACGTTCGCGTTGAGGAGACTTCCCTGCACTGCGGCAAGCACAGCCTCTTTAGTCACTTCCCAGATGTTTTCCCCCCCCCCACATAAGAATCTCATTCCACGCTGCCGCATTTAGAGTGTGTGCACTAACAGATACACACTCCTGGGAGAAATGTGCATTGCGGCCTAAGCGTGCAAGGTACAGAAAAGAACAACAAGCAATTCCGCCATAGTAATAATACAAAATGGGTGTTGCTTCGCCTGCCCCTGATGTTTTGTTATCCCCCCGTGTTGCTTCACCTAACAGCCACCCTCCTTCGGTTCCTTCTGTCCCTGCCGTTGCTTGCTGTCCCCTGCCCTTGTTTCCAAACCAGCCCACTCCAATTAACGTCGGATTCTCTTTCACAGAAAGCTGAGAACCAAATAAAATAAATATTGGAATGCTTGTTCATCTATGTGCACTGAATTGTGGCTTCATTCATACTAGTCATGCCTTACTCCCCAGTTACGAGAGTAATTCACCCAAACTTTACTCATTCTGTCGTTATCCCGTAACAGCAGTCAACCTGTGTCTGGCCTCCATTAGGATTCCAATCTTTCGGCCAGTGTCCCTCATCAGCAAATTAACTGTGCCGAGCCCCCATTATCCTCTCCCCGCCCTTGACAAGCTTACTTCTTCAAGGGTCGGTGTTGCCTTATCACGTGGGGTTTATAAATGAGCCTCGCTGCATTAAGAACCAATACAGAAATACTAAATTTCTTTAAAAATGTATAAATAACTCAAAACAAAAGATAACTCTTTATAATGCCGATAGCTCATATCGTCATCTCCTATTTCCTTCTGACTATTTTCCAGCGTGGACGTGCCCGAGCCGCATGGGGGGCAGCAGCCTTTGATGTGCCGGCCGGCCATGCAGTGAATAATTAGGGGAGGAGAAATGCCATCTGTTGCTTTGCGCTCGGCCTCAGGCCGGCATTTCTCCTCCCCTAATTATTCACTGCATGGACGGCCGGCACATCAAAGGCTGCTGCTCCCCATACTATGTCGTCAGTTTCCTCTGCCTTTAACTGTGCTAGCAAAGATGTCCGCATACGGCCTCTGAGGCTGGCTGCTTCACCCCGTTGGGTTCCTCAGAAGTATCAGACTGTCTCACAAGTGACTGAGTCTGTCCCAGCCTTATTCTGCCCATGTCACTCACTCTGCCCAAATATTACCAGCCCTTCAGGAGCACCAAATTGTCACACGAGTTACCGACTCTGTCCCAGCCCTACCAGCCCTTTAGAAACACCCTCTTGCCCAAGTCACTGACTCTGCCCCAATATTACCGGCTCATTTGAAGAATCAACCTGTCTCACGAATGACCAACTCTGTCCCAGCCCTATCGGCCCTTCAGAAGCATCTCGCGTTGTTTACTTTTGAACAGCCGGCAGAACAGTAATTAGCTACGCGCTGCTCATGTAATCTTTCGCAAAACAATCAGGCTGACTGTTTACTTCCATATGAGACATCAATTCCACCGTAGATGCATTGTTTTGATCTTTTCACAAATCAATATTGCTTTAGTAATTTATGCCAACACTTCATCACTTTTCTTGTAATCTTCAAACTCTTTTGTAAACACTTTCACGTTGTCTCTGCTCCTTCGCACTCAGTTTATTTTTAAAGTATGCAGATTACAACAGCTGATAAAATAAACAGTTCGCTATAATTCAAGCTGTTTGCACATTCTAGTCATCTTGCGCGCATTAGAGGCTATTAATTTTGTAACACAGCTTTCTTCAATTGTATTAATATCTGTAACACGACTTTCTCCAGTTCTAAAATGTCGTGACTGACTAAAATAAATCTATTTACTTTAACTTCCAGAAGATATTCTCCTCCACAATGCCAGAGCTTCCCCCGCCCCCCCGCCACCCCCCGCAATGCTAGAGCTTTTCACTCCAAAACATCACACTAAGCTTGCCCGCATTGGCCCCTCCGCCCTCAGCAGACAGACAGCAATAAAAGATCCAAAGATAGTGCTTGTGTGTTTGGGCTGGCGAGGGATTTCACAAACAGACTCTCTCTTTTCCTTCTTCCTTCCACTCCTTTGTCCGTAGTGAACTTCTCCTGTCTTTGCGCCTACTGCCTTCCCTATAAGTATTTAATTAAATGGTGCTGTTATTGTACTAGGGTGTGAGTGTCCCCCCCCCCCCCCCCCCAACCGAGCCTATCTGGCACTAGTCTGGCTACCAATGACATCAGGCAGATGCTTGACTGTGCTAGCAAAGATATCAGCATACGGCCTCTGAGGCTGGCTGCTTCACCCCGTTGGGTTCCCCAGAAGTATGAGACTGTCTCACAAGTGACTGAGTCTGTCCCAGCCTTATTCTGCCCATGTCACTCACTCTGCCCGAATATTACCATCCCTTCAGGAGCACCAAGCATTGGCATAGCCAATAGGTCTCGCCTTTGGGACCTTATAAGTGTTTGTTTATCCAGCACAATATCCTTGGTGAAACAACAACTGTTGCATGGCTAAACAATTGTAAGGTCCCAAAGGCGAGACCTATTGGCTATGCCAATGCTTGTTTTAATGAGTTATATATAGCGCCGACCAGACCCGAGAAATCTGGTATCAGAGCGCTTTACATGAGCACCAGTTTCGTTACAGGACCCATTCATTTTTAGGTCTGGCCAAGCACAGCGCGCATGTGCTGCTCTAAGTAAGGACCTCTTGGAATCACTCCAGCTTCCAAGAGACTTCTCTGTGTGGGTCGGCCTCCTCCCACACATTCCATTGGCCTTTGCGTGTGGCTTTCCAAAATTGAAAGCCCACAATTGGCCAAAGGCAGGATCATGTTCCCGCGGCCGGGTGCCAGCTGCATACTTAACATTCCTTGCAGTGCGCACGCACCACACGCGGTCGTGTTTCAGAATGCTCATCCAATGCCAGAAACCTGGTCCCCAGCTCTAAGGTCGGCAGCTATTACCGCTGAGGCATGCCCTCTCCCATTACAGCACACTACTATTCAGACAACTGAATACAATGTGTTTACATGCTCCCACCCATTTTTCTCTGACGCAGTCTTGTTTCTATAGCAAAAGAAAAAAGTTAGAGCAGCCTCCTTACTAAAGGGAGGTTAAGTTGTAAAGGGGGTCGGTGGCATTAATACCGCTTGAGACCGGTATGCCCGCTCGCCTCCCAGTGCCCGGGGCAGCGCCGTCTTCTCTGCGCCTGTACGAACCCCTCTCTATCGGGCTCGAAATGCCTACTTCACCGCCTCCATGCAGGGCCACCTACCTTCCAGAGCGGTACTTACTGTGCGACCACCCCCGGCTTGGAGACTGCTAAAAATGTCTTAGTTTTGTCCTGCACCGTCCGAACTGGGTGCTAGACATTACCGTCAGAGTCACTGTGGCCATTTTAAGGCTGAAAGTGAGTGTTTATTTAATCAAATGCTCATCAGCTGTAAATCTGGCAAGCCTGCGTTTTTATTCTGGCTCCCCGTTTGCCACAGTTTGATCTTGTGCAAATCGCTATCACGCTGGCCAGTAGACCACTTCTAAAGTGAGATAAAGTTCACACAGGCTAATCTGACGTTGTGCAGCGTATCAAACACGAACCTGGTTGTACTCATAGGATGTTTACCTCTAACCTTTCGGTGTATCCAGGTAAATAAACCACTTATTCCACTTTGTCGTGGGCCCGATAAGTATCTGAAGAACATCTGCCAGGGGGGATGTCTGTTACTGCTTCTGTTAATATAATATAAACGAAATATGGCCATAAAAGGAAGGCCATTACAAAGCAGCGGATAAAAGAGCCTTCCTAAAGAACGGCTTTAAAAATAGGCACTAGACCGATTTGTTATATGTCCTAGTATCGACCTCAAAAACAAAGACCATCAAAATGCATCTCAGTAGTATCTACTTACTGTATTTTATATTGCAAGTGCATCATCTTCAATTCTAAAATACCTATTGCAAAAAATGAAAAAATAGAACTTTATTATGTTTGACACAGAAAATATCCCTTTGATTGTGAGTGGGGACAGGCAGCAGGACTGCCTCAGTCTCTTTGGTTCTGTTCTGTGGCTTCTGTCCCTGTTGAGGGGAGTCCTGTTGATAGAACTTCTCTCACCCCTCTTCCCCGACCCTGCCACACACCCTCCATTTTGACCAAGTTGATAGTCTCCCAGTAGGGCACCTTAATGGTTGTCGTGTGCAAAACTATGGACGGCGGGGGCGTTGGCACATTGCTTGCCCTTCAATGCCAGTGTGGTGCAGCATGCCACTGATAATCTTCTACCACTGCATACCTGGTGTTGACATTTGTACGCAGCATCGTCGGCCACTTGGGATGGCTATAAGCAGTCCCTACTTTCCACCTGATTCAGAGGCTACCACTGCATACCAGTTTGTAATGTGTCGAATATAGCTTTCTGCTGCTGTCCTTGTTGATGGTGCCATGTCTTATTCGCTGAGCCCCGAAGGTATGCTTTGCCGATTGTTTAAACCTCTGCTAGGTCAATAGCCTTGCTCAATTGTCTGGCATTTCCTGGTGTGCAAGTGCTGTTTGGTGCTGCAGCAGTCAATCGCAGGCTTATCTGTGTCATATTAGCTTTCGATATGTTAGGAGTGCTGCATAGGGTGGGGCGTGGCTTAAGCACCGATGTGAGCAGCAGCGGACCTCGGAGCTCCTCCGCGGCTGCTCTCCATTCCAGCTGATCCTGACATGTAATCTGGGGCCCCGGCACTGCATTTGGTGGCGGAATAGCCGGTGCCCGCTTTGTGCCGGGTTTGGGACGTCTGCGAGGGCGATAGGGGAAAAGAACGAATTTGTTCCCCTCCTTGCTGCAGACCGCCAAGACGGGACTCAAAATGGCGGCCCCGCGCGGATTATCAGACGCCTGACTGCGACGGCGCCTGTCGTGGTCAGTGGAGGCCCCGGAGCCATTGAAGCCGCCGGAGAGGAGTTTGCAGATTCCCCGGACCCTTGCGGTGAGGAGGCATTGCGAGGCTGCAGGTGTGGACAGTAATTCCCTGGCTGGCCAGCAGCGGAAGCCTGACTTTAAAATGGCGGAGCCCGGGACATAGTCGGCGCCATTTGAGACTCGCCGATCCTGAATGCCACTCACCTGCGATTGAAGAGCCCTTGAGCCTGGCCCGGAGGTTGGCGCATGTTCGACGGTGGTCCGGGGCGGAGCGGACTGCGGAATGGCCCGAAATTGAGGAGGGGGAGCGGAGCTCGTGACCCCGGCTTGCACCTTTGCTGCCTTTGTCGCCTTTGCTGCCTTTGTCGCCTTTGCTGCCTTTGTCGCCTTTGCTGCCTTTGCTGCCTTTGCTGCCTTTGCTGCCTTTGCTGCCTTTGCTGCCTTTGCCGCCTTTGCCGCCTTTGCCCTCTGCCGTGGGCTTCCCCCGAGTTGTGAGGTGGGCTGTGCTCTTGGCCCTCGCCTCACTCCGGCGACGCCCTCCCTGCCAGCTGGACCTCTGGGTGATTCTGGTGGTGCTGTTGCCTGCGGCAGTCACAGCTCATCCCCCCCTGTGTCTGCCTGCGGCGGAGGGAGCTAAAAAGGACAGCCGTGATCGGGTGCGGAGACTGCTGCATCAGAGGTGGAAGAGTTCCTCACGGACTGCCTCGCTTGGGTGACGGAGGGAGAGAACGAGGTGGGAATCCCCTGCAGAATCCTCGGCAGATGGACCGTGGCGGCGAGGGGATCTATTGGCTGGTGACTCTAGAGGGCAATTCCACGAGGCGACTGCGGCCTGAGGGACAGTGTGACCAGCATAGTGCTGGTGGTGCATCTCGGCGCTGCTGTGCCTGTGGCGGACTTGTGGTGGGATCAGACGGGTGGCGAGCTGAGCCATCTCCTAGCAGGCTGCATACCAGAGACATTGCATAGAGACTTCATGGTTGGTGCCCGGCGGCCCCGCAGTGCGAGTCTTCTCTGAGGGGTGTTAGCACACGGCAGACGGGGGGTGGCTGGACGACGGTCACTGACCTGCACGGCCCTACTGAATGCACCTGCGGTGGGGACCAGCACTGGCCCAGAGAGCTACTGCAGGGGCGAAGATTTTGCCCTAGGAGCCTTGCATTGGTGGCGGGGGGCGCGGCACAAGCCTGTGAAGGACAGAGGGACCTGGTTGAGGTGGACTGGCGACGGACGGGTCGGTCCCGCACAAGGTCGGAGTGGCGTCTGGGGTTGCGGTTTCCGGAGAGGTATCGGGGGACGGCGGTGCCTTGCTGGTGAGGAGTGGGACCTTGGACTCCCCGGCGCAGCTAGTCACAGCTGCGTGCGACTGTCACAATGGGCAGAGTGTCAAAGAAAAAGGGATTGGAGGTGCTACGCTTAGACGAGCCGGAGCAGCACACTGAGGACGAGGAAGGCGACGTTGGGAGACGGAGACCGGGACGGCCTGGTGACCCTACACTGGGAGAAATGATCCAGGCCATTGTGGCCTCGCGGGAGGCACTAGAGAAAAGGATGGACGCCATTGGCTCGGATCTCACCCTACTGAAGGACGACCATCGGAAGCTCAAGGAGAGAGTGGCGACCCACAAAACCACTATGAAGGACATCCCGGATACAGTGGCTGCCCTGCGCCAATCTTTGAATGAGGTAACGCATAGAGTCAAAGTGCTGGAAGTAAGAGCTGAGGACAGTGAGGGGCGCTCGCGGCGCAACAATCTCCGCATAGTGGGAGTCCCGGAGCACTTGGAAGGAGCAGATGCGGTCCGGTTCCTGGAGACCTGGCTGAGAACAGAGGTAGCACCAGAGGGCCTATCCCCATTTTACGCACTGGAGCGGGCACACAGGGTCCCGGCTCGCCCGCCTAAACCTGGGGCTCCACCGCAACCAATGGTGGCGAGACCGTTACATTATCGCGACCGGGACTTTATCCTACAGAGGGCTCGAGAACAACAGAATTTGCAGATAGGGAACAGCTGGGTGCTGATATTCCCGGATTACACCAGGGAGGTCCAGCCTCAACGGTCATCCTTTCTGGCTGTTAAACGAAAGCTGCATCAGCTCAGTCTCCCCTATGCCATGCTATTTCCGGCACGCCTGCGGGTGACTGCAGACGAGGAAACACACTTCTTTCTTACACCGCAGGCAGCATGGGACTGGCTGGAAGGTCGCGGTGGCGCGGCTGCACGCGCCACTCGGGCTACCTCGCCACGAGAACGACAGGCGAATACACCGTCGAAGAGGAGGCCTACGTCTCCGGTGGATCAGCGACAGGAGGCAGACAGTGCAGTGCAGGTGGTGGCAGCCATCAGTCGGGGAGTGGTTAGCCCGGCCAGTAATGATACGGACATTGAGAAGAGCGGAACAGAGAGCCCAAGATCTGGTAGCGCCCAAGGACTCTCGGACATGGAAATGCCGGACGTCATCCCGCAGACAGCCAATGGGATGTTTGGGTGATGGGACTGCAGAGGGAATGCGGGACAACTGGTACGATGTCTGTTGCGCTTACTGAGCTCAGGGGCCAGTTTGATGTGGGGCAGCACGGCGGTAGATGACCCTCCAAGAATGCCGGGGACCCGACTGGCTGTGTATGTTCCTAAAAAGAAGGGGGAAGTCAGGGGGTTCTGGGGGCATTGTGCGCGAGTCACACGTTACCTCCTGAGGTGTGGGAGTTGGGTAAAGTTTGAAGGTTGGGTGGGATGGGGGAGGGTCAGACATGTCGCTAGGGGGATTTTAGAAGAGAGCGTGCATGAGTTGGATCCATGGGCACCTCCATAGGACTTAAAGTTATGTCTTAGAATGTAAGGGGGATGCACACTATGTGTCGGCGACACAAAATACATGCACTGCTTCAAGAAACTCTCTTGACCAAGGCGGAGGGGATGGCACTACAGCGTCGTTGGAGGGGGCAGGTGTTCCACACTACCTACTCGGCCTATGCCAGGGGGACATTGATTTGGGTGCGGGCAGGGGTACCAATCCAATGTGTTAGGCAGGTGGTCGATACGGAGGGCAGGTTTACAGTGGTCACGGGGCGACTTGATGGGCGGGACATCACACTAGGAAGCATATATGCCCCCAATGTTGAACAGTCTACCTTTCTTGCAAAGCTATCACAGAAATTGGCGGAGGAGTTATCGGGCCCTGTTCTTCTGGGGGGGGACTTTAATTGTGTGACTGATGTGGACCTGGACTGCTCCCATATGCCCCTACTCGTAGGATTGCAGAGGTCCGACGAGACTGGCAGCAGCGCTGAGGGCTGACGGACACCTGGAGGGCTCATCACCCTGGGGACCGAGACTACTCTTTTTTTTTTTTTTTCAGCAGTCCATGAGTTGCATGTCAGGCTGGACGCTATATTGTGTTCCTCTGATGTCCACATAATGATCACGGTGAGTGAATACCTGGCTAGGACAACCTCTGATCATAACAATCTCTTGGTGGCCCTGAATTGGGTTCGACTTAGAACGGCAATCCCTAATTGGCGTCTCGTATTGGAAGACCAGGTCTTCCGAACCACCATAGGTACTGCCATAGAGGGCTATTTTTCAGCACAACATAGACACATCCTCTAGTCTGCATAATGAGTGGGACACATTCAAAGTAGTAATACGCGGGCGGTGCATTGGGGAAGCTGTGGGAGTTCGTAGAACACTATTGAGTGAGGTACAGCAGGCAGAACGGCGGCTCAGGGAGAAAGAAAGGGAGAGACCATGACGGGAGGATACACAAGAAGGGCTGCTGAGGGCGAAGGAGGAGCTAGCAATGCAAGTAGAGAGGCTGAGGTGCTTTGATTACAGGGCATACATGGTGCGGGCGCATGCATAAAGAGAAGTCTGGGGCGCTCCTAGCTTGGTTGGCAAATCCAGCGCGCAGAGGCACACCGATTCTTGAACTACAGGAAGAAGGGGGGACAATACACTATGGACACCCGGCCATTAACATGCAGTTCCTGGAATAGTATTCCACCCTTTATTGCAGCAAGTTGGACCCTAGAGAGCTAGAGGAAGGGGATTTCCTCGACATAGTTACCTCAGATTGAAGCGGAAGATGCGGAGAGCCTAGGCCGACCAGTGGAATTGGGCAAGGTCCAGGGAGCTATAAAGCGTATGGCCAATTATGATTTTCCTCGCACCAGTCTGATGTGAGATTGGGGGAAATAAAGAAGATGACTGTGTATGTTTATGATTCTATTGTACTTGCTCATGACAAGTTGCTGTCGATAATAAGTGTTAAAAAAAAAAAAGCGTTTGGCCAAGAACAAAACGCCGGGTACTGATGGGTTACCATCTCAGTTCTATGTCACTTATATAGACATGCTAGCTCCACAACTAGTGACTCTTTATAATCGGTCGAAACAGAATGGATATTTACCTAGCTCGACAAGGAAGGCAGTGATCGTACCTCTCCTTAAACTGGGCAAGCCAGAGTGGGACCGCACAGCGTATCGCCCCCTGGCGATGTTAAACATTGATTATAAGATCTTGAGCAGTATCTTGGCCAGTCGCCTGATGGCGCACATGAGAACTCTCGTGCCCGGGGTCCAGGTTGGGTTCATTCCTACCCGGAACACGGCCATGAACATACGGAGACTGTCAATTGCTGCACGATATGGCAGCAGGGGGTGATGAGGCGTGTGTACTATCGATAGACATTGAAAACGCCTTCAATAGCTTAGAGTGGCTGTATCTGTTTCGGGTTCTGAGGGCCTTTGGCTTAGCGGAGGGATTTGTGGCCTGGATGAAGATTCTGTACGCTCGCTCGACGGCCAGGGTTCAGACTGGGGGGGGGGTTATATCCACGGCTTGTGATGTAGGCAAGGGGACGAGACAGGGCTGCCCGCTGTCTCCCCTCCTGTTTGCCCTGGCAATGGAGCCTCTGGCGGTTCGCGCGCGGACAGGGAGACACTACAGGGGCCTGGAGGGGATGGGTCAGATGCACTACATTGCTTTATATGCTGATGATTTGTTAATGCTCCTTGCCAATGCTACTGATGAGCTATGGGGAGCTCGGGAATTGCTAGAGAGGCGGGGGCGCATGGCAGGACTCAGTCAATTGGGCCAAGACCTGTATATTTCCGGTGCGTGGGGGGAGAGGCGATCCTCCTGAGGGGCTCGATGTGCGATGGGAAGGCAGATGCTTGCTTACTTGGGGGTCAGAATTTATCATGAGGCTGCTGATTTATTTGAGGGAAATGTAGGGCGGGCTCTGCGAACTACCAAGAGTAATCTTGATTTCTGGGGGTATCTACCTTTATCGGTTGCAGGACGAGTGGCATTACTAAAAATGATAATCCTGCCTCGTCTGCTTTACTACTTTGTTACGCTGCCGCTTTGGGTGCCTGGGAAATGCTTTGCCCAACTAAATTCAATGGTTTCGAGTTTTCTATGGGGTTCAGGGAGGCGTAGAGTGGCTTTGAATACTATGAAGCGCCCCAGACAGGATGGGGGCTTTGCAGTACCTGATTTTGAGGCTTACTATCATGCGGCCCAGTTCCAATAGTTCGCGAAGCGGATGGCGAGGAAACTGGGAGTAGAGGTGGATCAGAGAGGTAGGGACTTGGGGCTTCGCCGCCTGACTAGGATTCTGCTCCAGCTCCCGGTGCGTGAAAGAGAGGTGCCCAGAGATTTATGGATACAACGACAATGCTGGAATAGGGCCCTACGACGAAATAAAGTGAGCCCTGCGTATGCGCCTGAGATCCCAGTGTGGTTCTGTGAGGAGTTGCCTCTTGGGGGGGATTGGCAGAGACTGCAGGAATGGGAGGAGCTGGGGATCTCCTCCATTGGGGATCTATACGAGGATGGTATCCTCTTACCATTTCAAGACCTCATGGAAAGACACGAATTGCCTTCTCAGGACTTTCTTTTGCATGCAGCAGTGACGGCTGCTGTGTGCAAACACTGGAAAAAAGGGATGGAGGAACCACAGGTCTTCCTCCCTTGCCAATACGTGGTCACCTCCGTGGGTAAGATCAAGGCGGTTACGTGCCTGCATCGGAGACTGACGCAGGGATTATGGGCTCCTTTTAGAGGAGCTGCGCACTAAATGGGAGGCAGACCTGGGAACGCTTATAGAGGCAAAACCCTGGGAGATGCTGCTGCAACGAGCATGGAAATGCTCTCGAAATGCGAGATTCCAGCTAATACAATTCTATGTGTTTCATCGGGCGTACCTCACTCCTTACAAAATCAATGAATTCTTTGGCTCCCACAGTGCCTGCCCGCGATGCAGACTGGAAAATACAACGTTTATGCACATGTTCTGGGATTGTCCATTGCTTCGCGGGTTCTGGGGGGAGGTTCTGGCCAAGCTGACGGAGGTGACGGAAAGGGGACTGCAGCCTAATCCACGACACCCACCCACGCCGCCGGACACACGCTGGACCCCATCTTCTCCACAAGCCCCCACGTCTCCTTCAACCACATCACCGAACCCCACTGCACCGACCACAGATGCGTCCACTTCACCTTCAGGAAACCCACCACACACCACCGCACCCAACAGCTGCCACGCCGCTGCTGGGGCAAGGTCACCAAGGACCAACTGACTACCACCCTTGCCCTGAGACCGCCCGCCGACCCCACCGACCCCGACACCGCCGCGACCAACCTCAAACAGTGGATCAACGACTGCGCCAACACCCTCGCCCCTCTCAAGACCTCCGCAACCAACCACACCAACAAGAAAGCCGCCTGGTTCACCGAAGACCTCCGGATCTCCAAGCGCACCTGTCGGAAGCTGGAGAAGAAATTACTCCACAAACGAACACCAGATAGCCACACAGCCCACAAGAGCGCCACCCGCAAACACCACCAACTCATCAGGACCACCAAGAGGACCGCCTTGACAACAACGCACACAACTCCAAGGAGCTCTTCAGCATCGTGAAAGAACTCTCCAACCCCAGCTCCAACACCAACGACACACCACCATCACAAGACCTGTGCAACTCCCTGGCCACCTTCTTTCACCGCAAGATCACCTACATCCACGACCGCTTCAACCCCGAGACCCCCATACCCACCACCAAGTCCACCACCCCCGCGACCACTACCCGCACCAGCCGCCTGACCGCCTGGTCCAACGTCCCGGACGAAGACCCCATCAAAACCATGAACTCCATCCACTCCGGATCCCCATCCGACCCCTGCCCTCACCACATCTTCAACAAAGCCAACACAACCATCGCGCCCCACCTCCGGAAAACTATCAACCGCTCCTTCGAGACAGCAACCTTCCCGGAAAGCTGGAAGCACGGCGAGATCAACGCCCTGCTGAAGAAACCCAAGGCGGACCCCAAGGACCTCAAGAACTTCCGGCCCGTCTCCCTGCTCCGCTTCCCGGCGAAAATGACAGAGAAGATTGTCAACAAACAGCTAACCTGCTACCTCGAAGACAACAACATCCTGGACCCTTCCCAATCCGGTGTTCGCAGCAACCACAGCACCGAGACCGCCCTCATCGCCACCACTGACGACATCAGGATCCTAATGGACAAAGGAGAAACAGCCGCCCTCATCCTCCTGGACCTGTCAGTAGCCTTTGACACAGTCTGCCACCGCACCCTGTCAGCACGCGTCCATGACGCCGGAATTTAAGAGAAGGCCCTGGCCTGGACCACATCCTTCCTCTCCGGCAGAACCTAGAGCGTCCGCCTCCCACCCTTTCGCTCAAAAACCACCAAGATCATCTGCAGCGTCCCACAGGGATCCTCCCTCAGCCCAACGCTGTTCAATATATACATGACACCGATCGCCCACGTTGCACGTCAACATAACCTCAACGTCTCCTACGCCGACGACACCCAGCTGATCATATCCCTCACCGAAGACTCCCACACAGCCAAAGCCAACCTCCACAGATGAATGAAGGCCGTAGCCGACTGGTTGAAGGACAGCAGACTGAAGCTGAATTCAGACAAGACGGAGGTCCGCATTCTCGGACCCACCCCATCAGCCTGGGACGACTCTTGGTGGCCCACATCGCTTGGCACAGCCCCGGAATCCACAGACCACGCCCGTAACCTAGGGGTCATCCTTGACTCCACCCTCTCCATGACCAGGCAAGTCAACGCCGTCTCTGCATCCTGCTTCAACACCCTCCGAATGCTCCGCAGGTTCTTCAAGTGGAACCCTCCCGACACGAGAAAAACCCGTCACCCAGGCCCTCGTCACTAGCAGACTCGACTACGGGAACGCCCTCTACTACGGAACAACAACCAAGCTCCTGGGACTACTACAACGAATCCAGAACGCCTCGGCACGTCTGATCCTCAACGTTCCCCGACGCAGCCACATCACACCCCACCTGAGAGGCCTACACTGGCTCCACGTCAACAAGAGTATCACCTTCAAACTCCTCATCCACGCACACAAAGCACTGCACAACACCGGACCCACATACCTCAACAACCGTCTCAGCTTCCACATCCCCACCCGAAGCCTCCGCTCAGCCAACCTCGCCCTCGCCACAGTTCCTCGTATCCGAAAAACCACTGCCGGCGGCAGATCCTTCTCCTACCTCTCCGCCAAGACCTTGAACGCCCTCCCTACCAGCATATGACAGACTCTGGACCTGCTGGCCTTCAGAAGACTTCTCAAGACCTGGCTCTTCGATCAGTAGCGCACACCCCCCCACCCACAGCGCCTTGAGACCCTCACGGGTATGTAGCGTGCTTTAGAAATGCAATGATTGATTGATTGAATCCAGGTGTTTGCCTGTTACACTGGTTCCCCCACACTGCCCGCAACAAAACCACCAGTAAATTCATGGACTTGGGGTTAGTCCTAGCCAAACGAGAAATTACTAGCCATTGGAAGGCGGTCACAGTCCCCAGCGTTGCGCCCTGGCTGCTGGAATTTATAAAATGGGCGGACTGCGAGGGGACTCTCCAACTTCAACTGGCTCAGAGAACTGACAATGACAGATTATGGGACACGGTGAGAGCCAGGGTGGTGATGGTGGATCTTCTTAAAAAGCCGACTGATGACGATGACTGATCTCCCCGGATGTGGACACCCTTCACTACATGGGAACACAACCATAGGCCAAAGAGTATAGACGATAAGTGGGGTGGCATAGCTGTGCAGTTAGTGCCCGGTGTAACTATATCTGTTGAAAGGTTGCATGTGAAGTCTCTTATTTTACATTTATTTATGTTGCCTTTTTGTATTAAAATTTCTTAAGATTTTACTTTCACATTTAAATTTTCATGAATTGTTAGTGAATAGATGTGCACCTTTGAGAGTAATGTTGTGCGTTTGGTGCAGCGAGCAAGGATAATTTCTTGATTTTTCTAAATTTGGATCCTACTGCACACGGTTTTTTGAGCACCTACGTAGATGACAAATTAAACTATACGTCCCAGAATACATTCTGCTGCTGGGTAAAAAGCCCGGACTGGCTGAAAGCGTTGCACTTGTCCAGGGCCTGCTTTAGCATTGGTGGCGCCCATCAGTAAAGTAATGGCAATTTTAAAAGACTACAGTCTATGGTGCTCGGGTGTATGTGACACATGGAGGAGGGATGTGAAGTGTGACAAGCCGCAAGGCTCAGGGTCGCATCGACATCCTGTGATTCTGGGCAAATCACTTAGGGCCACATGTAGGTGGCCAAATAGCGAGCGCTAACGCTGAAATTTGCAGAATTTCAGCGTTTGCGATCGCTATTTGGCTGCGAGCAATGTAGATGAGTTTAAACCTACTAGCAAAATAAGGAATCGCATAATTGCGATTTCTTATTTTGCTCTTGCATTTAAGGAATCGAAAATTGCGATTCCTTAATGCAATGTAAGTAGCACAAAAGAAAGTGCACTTTAGCCTTAAGGAATCTCTAATTACCACCAACCTCAAGTTGGTGGTAATTAGCGATTTCCTTTAAAAAAGCACTTTTTAGGTCGAGCCTGTCCCATTCCGCAGGAATGGATAGGATCGAATTCATGTCGGCAAAATCCTCTTCAAACTAAGGGGTTTCAGCCCGGCGTTTTCTTGCAGTTCACGTGAACATGCACGAGCATTCTCGGCCAGGGCTTCTCCTCCCCTAGCAGCACTCCTCCCACACCAGCAACTCCCCCCTCCCACACCAGCACCTCCCCGCAAACACAGCCTTGCCGTAGCAGCACTCCTCCCACACCAGCACCTCCCCTCTCTCTCCCCGCAAACACAGCCTTCCTTTAATTTCTCCTCCCCCTCCCCAGCCAGCTTCCCCCAGGCATGCTATTGCATATCGTTTGCTACCTCTTGTATTTTGTTGCTCTTGATACTTGCACAACTGTCACTATTGTCTCATGTAACGTAACTTTTGCTTTTGTAACATGCTCACTTGTAATTTTGGCTTCATGTATCTAAAAACGCCTCCCTCGCGCTCCTTTCTCCCTCTCTCCCGCTGCCTAGTCCTCCCATCCCCTCCCTCTCCAGCGCGCGCTCCACTCGCATCTGCCTGCTGCTCCCCCGCCCACCCCCCCACTCCCCCAACCAGCAATGCCGAGAAGCTTGTTTACTTGGCCGGTGCATGCCTTAACTCTTTCCACCCAATGCATTGCCTTATCTGCTGTTTTTTTGTTGCTTTCTGCAGGCACACTTCTCCAGCTTTAAATAAACTTCAGTTTACCTACCTCCACACTCACAGCCTCGGGCGCCCTTCCTAGTTTTTCTCAGCCAGCTCTTCTAACTCCTTCCCCTTCACTTCCCCCCGCCCGTCCCATTTTTCCAACACTGAGACAATTCACTACAGCAGCTGGGAGGAGGTGCCAACCTTGCTTTCGCCCATGGCGCGTTCTGTGCAAATGCTAGGTCTGACTGGAGGTACACACACTTGTGTGTTGCACAGTGTGAACGGACAGATTGTGCATTTGCGGCTGTACCGCTGCTATAAAAGTGCACACGATCACACACTCTGTTTGCACCTCTCTCTACCGTGCATCCC
The DNA here is from genome assembly GCF_964261635.1 of Lissotriton helveticus. NCBI lineage: Eukaryota > Metazoa > Chordata > Amphibia > Caudata > Salamandridae > Lissotriton > Lissotriton helveticus. Next base: position 117,422,177 of record NC_136060.1, on the reverse strand, counting down.
CTGTAAACAGTCCAGTCCCCGCGCAGGTAAAAGTCGTTACCGCAACTGTTTGTAGCTTTCTGATACACTGTGCCCGAAGTCCTGCTCTTTACGCAGATTAGCCACCGTGTTTTCTGGCCGAGCAGTTTGTTCCGTTTTGCGTTTGTTCATGCCGTCTGTGTTTGTGTTGTACTTTGTCAGAGATCGTGAGATTATTAAAGTAAAGAGAATTGAGAAGTCATCTCGCATTGTCCACCCCCCACTGTGTTTAACCTCCATTCTGAATATTACCGTTCTTTTCCACTTCAAGTTATTGCGTGTTGGGCTACTTTTAATCATGAAGCCTAGTTTGCTTTCAATTTGTTATATTTATTTAATCCATCGCTGTTTTGTCCATCTTGGGGTTTTAGTTGGAATCAAAGTAGGTTCAGACAACCTTATTACAATCATAACAAAGGCTGTGTTCAGTTTGTCCTTATTACATAGAAATCCATACATCACTGTGGAGGTCTCTCACTACCCATGTTGTCCAGTAAGGGGAAGGGATATCTTCTGAGGTGTAAACTTTGGAGAGGATTTCTGACCTTATATGAGCTGGAGCTCTCTTGCTACCTACAGTGGTTCAGATGCTGCAACCCCTTGCCACACGCTGCTTGGCTGTCCATCAAACACAGGGGTCCATGCACTCCACTGACGGTGGGGTTAAAACCTACCCTCATCACTCCTGTAGCACTCTCAAATGGCTGTTTGCCAGACCCCATCCAGCTCCCTACGCTCATCAAAACTCAAGCCTATTAACTGTAACCACACTGACGAGTTCTCTTCGAGGTGTTGTTCCTCTGATATTCGCACCCCCAACTCGGTCTGAGATACACCAGGCCTCTAAATGCAAAAATGTCCTTAAAACTAACCTTCCCGCTTTCTGTCTGAATTCAGGATAATCTTCCCCATCAGCTTCTTGGTTCCCAAATGTACACCAACACCTGATACTGCACCCCAAAACCAACCCTGCGTTGAATGAGCATTGCTCAAGGCAACCATTGTGACTTTGTACTGTGAAAAGGTTTGTGCAAGCTTCACCTACGTGCATCAAAGCTACAGCAATGTAAGATTCCGTAACACAACAGCAGCAGTGCACTGATCCGCAAAACACAGCACCGATAAAGGACAAAAGGCAGGTGCATTGGTGCAAAACGCTTTCTCTCCGTCACCTCACCTCTCCTTGCCCTCTCTGTGTTACACCAACACAACTCAAGTACAAATAAGTATTGCCATAGACAATAGGTCTCACCTTTGGGACCTTATAAGTGTTTAGCCATGCAACAGTTGATATTGTTACGTCAAGGATATTCTACTGCATAACTAAATACTTATAAGGTCCCAAAGGCGAGACCTATTGGCTATGCCAATGCTTGTTTGCTTTTTTTTTAGTTCCCTATGGCACACATTCATGCCCTTAGGGCATGTATGTGCGCCACATGTGCACACATGCACATTTCAAGGGTGCATGTGTGCACATGTGGCACCCTTGAAATAGCGCCCGCTATTTGTGATTCACTAATAGCGACTGCCAATGGAGAATATCTTTCCATTCATTCCTTTGATCCTCCTAGCCCATAGGAATGAATGGATAGGTATTCCTTATTAGCGAATCTCAATTTGCGATTCGCTATTAAGGAATATTAAGGATTCGCTAATATTTTAGCGATTCCTACCTACATTCAGTTTTGCGAGTCCATATTAGCGATTCGGTAAAATTCGCTATTAAGGATTTGCAAATTTGATTTTACCTACATCTGTCCCCAAATCTTCCAGTGCCTGAATGTGTCCTTGTGTAATAACCGGTGCTCATGTAAAGCGCTCCAATACCTTCTGGTCGAGTTCGCGCTATATAAATCTGCATTAAAAAAATAAACAACATCCTTGCTGCGAGATATTTGGAGCACATCTGCGTGGCTCGCGCACAGCAGTACAATACATTCTTTATAGATCCCCTGCTGAAATTAACCATTTCCCTGCCATGCTCGACAAACAGTTTCTGCTAACTCTACTACTTTCTAGAAGTAGAAGAGCACCATACAAATGCTATAATACACGGCAGTCAGAGCTGAACTTCCAACATTTGCATTATTCCCATTTCAGTTGAGTGTTATCGGAAGGCAGGTATACACATCTTTTTCATTGTACGAACTGAGTGAACACTATAACAGCCACCTGGCTCCCGATATGCTGTGTAATTGAGCTCCTTACGTTTTCTCTCTCTTTCGCGGACTAATATGTGCGAATCTTTTTTTTTTTTTTTTCTTCCTTAGAAAGTGCCCACCCTGCATCCTCCAGTGCACCATGAAGTCGAAGACACTCCGAACGCAGATAACTTGGGATTTATCCATGCCTTTGTGGCTGCTATATCCGTCATCATTGTTTCAGAACTTGGAGATAAGACTTTCTTTATTGCGGCGATCATGGCAATGCGTTATAATCGTTTGACTGTTTTGGCAGGTGCTATACTTGCACTAGGCCTGATGACATGTTTATCAGGTAAGCTTTTTATACACATTTTTATAGTACAAATAAATGCAGCACCCGATGGTAAAGAATGAAGTACATGGCTAATGTTAAGTTTCACAATAGTTCATGATCACATACTTTATGAATAACACATTTATTCTAAATATTTAAGTTTGATATGCTTTACTTTGATTTTCCCCAACTTATGGGCTGGGTAGTTTCATGGTTTCAGGCAGGACCGGTAAAAGTTCCCCAAAAAGAATGTGGTCACTTAAAAGGTTTTGACGTCTCCGTTCTTGAGCACCCCCTCTGTGCTCCAGAGACGTTTTGAGGCATTGGCAAAGTGGGTTCTGGCACAACATTCGTAAACAGATTGGTTTAAAAAACGTTTCCTTGGAGGAGGAGCTTGGCGGGCATCCGAGATGGCCGCTTGAGCACAGCGCTCTCCGGACCCTCGCCGCTCCCGACATTTTATCCTGGCTGAATCCTGATTTCTTGCAAGAATTCGTGTAGGGGACGCTTGGCTGATTACCCTGGCACTTTTCAGGGATCGATTTGGATCTCGTATTCCTGAGTTATGGTGCTCTGAACTTTTGGGCTCCGCCCTTGAGGTGCGCCCGGGACGGGGTGCGGTACTGTAGCCGTCCTGCAATTGAACAACAACGGCAGGAGATCTGGCCTTGTGGGTCCCCCCTTCCTAGGTTTCGGTTTCGATTCTGTTCCGACTTGGGCCACGGCTGTGGATGTCGTGTTGCGACTGAGACTTGGAGGCGGATCGGCTGTTGGGCTTTCATGTGACCTATTTGCTGGTTTGGCGACCTCCACCCGGGTTGTGCCCCCTTTTTATGTACTTTTGATCCTGTACTTTGGGTGTCGGGCCCGTCGAACCTGGTGGCTCGTCCTGTGACGCATCTTCAAAATGGCGGGCAGAGGGGACAGAGAGACGCGCAAGACGAAAACACCTCTGCGCGGAGCTCCAGTTCAATCGAATGTCATGGACCGTTATACCCATTCTAAGGGGTCCCCGGGAGCTGCCCTGCCTGGTTCTAGTATTGCGTCCGAACGAATTTTGGAAGAATCGGCGGAGCCCTCCTTACAGGATATCATGGGCGCCATCTCGGGTGTGAGAGAATCCATCGGCCTACAGTACGAGGCCTTGGCCCACAAACTTGACACCGTGGCTATTGAGGTGAATCTGATTCGTGCTGATCTCGGCAAGACGAATGAGAGGGTACAATCGCTGGATATTAAATCCTCTAGCCTTACGAATGACGTCTCGGAGCTCCAAACTGAGATTGGAAATCTCCGTCGGGGGAATGACTTCATGACCCGTCGCCTGGAGGACTTTGAAAATAGGGCGCGTCGCTGCAATGTTCGCCTGGTTGGTGTACCGGAAAACCCTGAACCCCACTCGGTGGATCTCCTGGTTGAGGATCTGGTCTTGAACCATTTGGCCCCTTCTGGTCTCACAAAATTTTTCACGGTGGAACGTGCACATCGTGTTCCAGGGGGCAAAGTCAAGCCGGGAGCCCCGCCGAGACCCATTGTAGCGAAGCTCTTTCATTATAGAGACCGGGACGCTATCCTGCAGGCCTCGCGGGTGAAGGGCCCGGTGGCCTTTGAGAACGCTACGGTGAACTTTTACCCGGACTTTTCCCAACAGGTTCAGAGACAACGTATGGAGTTTCGTGGTGCCAAGAAACGTCTCCGGGATCGGGGCCTACGTTACGCCATGCTCTTTCCTACTAGACTCCGGGTTGAATACAATGAACGTACCCTTTTCTTTGATCGGCCAGATGCCGTTAATGACTGGCTGGACTCATTGCCTGACCGTCCTCCTGAGACAGACTCCGCCGCTCACCCTGGCGGTGCCGAAGGTGGTGTGGAGATCTAACTGTTCGGCTCTTATGTCTTATTTTGAATACATTCTCAGGGGTGTTGGCCGGCGTCCCTCTACATTGCGATCATTCTGTCTTTTCGTTTGTTATTCTTGTTCTTGCTGAGGTCGGGGGGTGGATGGAACGGAGACCTTTCCTCCTCCGGGGTCTTTGTGTAGAATAGGGGTTCTTGGGCGACAGGCACACTGCAGGTTGGGGTGGCTCTTTAGCTTTTTGCAGGGGTGCAGGGTGGGGGGTGTTTCTCTTCAGTTTGGGGGAGGAGGGTTGGGAAGTTTTTTCTTTTCTATGTGTTGTTTTCAAGGCGATTTGCTCCTGTGTTTGCTGCTGTTTCTGATGTCTAGCTCATGGACGAGGGGTCTTGGCTCGGGTGGTTGGGATGGGGGGTAGAGGGTTGAAATTTCTTTCCTGGAACGTTAATGGCCTGGGTGATCGTATTAAGCGCAGTGTGGTCTTAAAATGTATTCGACGTTTGTCACCGGACATTGTATTCATGCAAGAAACCCATTTGATTGGTAATGTTTGTTATGCGATGAATAGATGGGGCTACCGCCTTGTGGCGCACTCAGGGTTTACCTCCGGATCTAGGGGTGTGGGTATTCTTGTTCGAACCTCCCTTCCCTTGGCTATTGATGAGGTGATTCATGATGACCGTGGGAGATATACTGTCCTGGTGGGTAGATATGAAGGCCGCACCCTATCTCTCTTCAATGTTTATGTTCCCCCGGGTTTGCAGGCCTCTACTTTTACTGACTTGGGCCGTGTTCTGTTGGATCTCCCTGATAGCACTCTCTTTCTTGCCGGTGATTTTAATTCGGTGCTTTCCGGCCTTCACGATCGCCATCCCCCTAGAGATACCCCGCAGGCTCAGCAGTGGTTGGGTGGGTTTTTAGATACCTTTGGCCTTGTGGACTGCTGGCGACTGTTGCATCCTACTCAACTCCAATACACCTTCCATTCTGGGGCCCATGGCAGTCTGTCCCGGCTGGATTATTTCCTGATGCCCGCAGCCCAATCATCGGCGGTTCGTGAGATTTTACACTTGCCGAGGGGTATTTCTGATCACTCGCCGCTCTGGCTTCGTTTTGAGGTTGGGGTAGAGGCGGCGGGCCGAGTGGCTCCCATTAACCCTTGGTATCTTTCCTCCCCTGAGACTCGTACCCTCTTGCTCAAGTCCATGGATTCATATTTCCTGGAAAATGAGGGGTCGGTCTCTTCGGCTGTGTCCCTGTGGGAGGCTTTTAAAACCGTGATTCGTGGACAGGTCCTTTCCTTGATTGTTGAAGCTAAGAGGGCAGGGAGGAAGGAGGTGGTGGAACTTGAGGGGGAGATCTCTGCTTTGGAGGACGAGTTGGACTCTGGTGTCACGCCTGACAAACTCCATGCCCTGGGTCTCAAACAGTTTGCGTATAAATCTCTGGTCACTGACGCTGCAAAGGTGATGTTTCGTGAGCAGCAGGGCAGATTGTATGATGTGGGTGACAAAGCGGGAAAACTCCTGGCGTGGTTGGACAAGAAAGAAAGGGTTAATCGTGTGGTGCCCGTGATTCAGTCTGCGAGTGGTGAGAAAGTGATAGATCCGACCGCCATTGTTGATCGTTTTGCGGAATATTTCCGTGTGGTATATGCTCCCGTGTCTGTGAGGGATGTTGACGACTCCCGCCTTCTTCTGCGTGATATCGCTTTGCCCTGTGTCACCGACTTGGACCGTATTGCTTTGGACTCCCCTTTTACGAATGATGAGATAGCCAATGCAGTTCGATCGCTCCGTTCGGGCAAAGCACTGGGCCCGAACGGTTTGCCTATTGAGTTGTACAAATTATGCCCCGATAAGGTGGCGCCGTATCTCCGCGCCATGTTTCTAGAATCTCGTGAGCGGAACATGCTTCCCTATGATCAGCGTCTGGCGACAATCGTCGTCATTCCCAAAGAGGGTAAACCACGTGACCTCTGTTCCTCGTATAGGCCCATATCCCTATTAAACGTTGAACCTAAGGTGTTGGCTAAACTTTTGGCGACCCGTCTCCTTTCGGTTCTTGGTGAGTTGGTCCATCCGGATCAGTCTGGCTTTATCCCGCATCGCAACACTGCTCTGAATTTACGTCGCCTTCACGGCGCGCTGGCGAGGGCGGGGCTTTTGACTGAACCGGCCATTTTGGCGTCCCTAGATGCCTCCATGGCCTTTGATACTGTGGAATGGCCCTATTTATGGGCGACACTTGAGAAATTCGGATTCGGGTGCGAGTTTGTTAGCTGGGTTAGGCTGTTGTACGCGGAACCTCTGGCGCAAGTTGTAGTGAACGGTAGAGTGTCGGCCCCCTTTTCCTTGGGCAGGGGTACCCGTCAGGGCTGCCCCTTGTCCCCTCTGTTGTTCGCGCTCGCTCTTGAACCGTTGGCGGCCTGGCTCCGTTGGGAACCGTCCCTTAAAGGTATTCGTTGGGCCCCGGACTTCGAAGACCGCGTCTCGCTTTATGCGGACGACATCCTCTTGTATCTTACTTCCCCTCGCAAGTCTCTATCTGTTTTATTTGACGTTCTTGCGTCCTTTGGCGCTAACTCAGGCCTCGTCATCAACTGGTCTAAATCCTGTGTATACGTTTTGTCTGGTATCTTGCCCCCGTTGCCGAGTAGACTTCCTCTTCAGGTGGTCCGGGATGGTTTCAAATACTTGGGGGTGTTTGTTACCTTGGATCCGTCCCTTCGTTTTGATCGTAATCTCCTTCCCCCGTTGCTTAGGCTCCGTTTGGACGTTGCCCGCTGGCGCAAACTTCCCCTGTCTCCACTGGGTCGGGCGGCCCTGTTTAAGATGATGTCACTACCGCGGTTTCTCTACGCTCTCCAGAATTATTATGATCCTATCCCCAAGACCTATTTTCGGGAGATTGAGAGCCTTCAGAGGCAACTTATTTGGGATGGGCGTCCGCGCATTGCTCTCGCTAAACTTTCCATCCCGTGGTACGATGGGGGCATGGCGCTCCCCGACATTAAGAGATACTACTGGGCTTCCCATCTGTCCGCTATTAATCACGCTATGTTCTCTCCGGGTCGTAATCCGGCGTTTGAGATGGATAAACTTCAGCTTCCGGGAGGTGACTTTAATAGAGTGCTCTATTCTCGCTCCGCTGGGCGCCATCTTGTGGGACCTACTTTGACTGCTTTGACTGTGTGGCGTGCTGCGAATGTGAGCCTGGGCTGGGAGGGTCGCTTGACATTAGCGACGCCGCTTTATGCTTCAGAACGTCTGGGCGGTCTTTGGTCTTCCAAGGGTTTCGACCGTTGGGCCTTGATTGGGATCTCTAAAGTGGGGGATGTATATTCAAAGGGTTCGGTGCGCCCGTTTCAGGCCCTCCAGGCTGCCTACGGCCTGAGTAGTCGGGAATTCTTTCGTTATTTACAGATCAGGCACGCTTTGGTTTCGGTGTTTGCTCCTGGTGAGATTCCGCCTGACTCTTCCCCACTTGAAGACCGTATCCTTGACGAACATCTTCCTGATAGCACTGTCTCCCTGATTTATAAAAAGTTGATTAACAATCGGACTGACTTATTGGCCCGGCTTCGGGAACAGTGGATGGGAGATGGGTTGGAACTTGATGATGAGGATTGGCAATCGGCCCTCTCCTCTCCGAAGGAGGTGGCGATACCGGCTCGACTCCGTTTGGTCCAATTGAAGATCCTTCATCGGGTGTACGTGACGGGACCGCGACTGATGGTGATGGGCTTTTCCTCCGATGGACTGTGTAAGCGTGGATGTGGTTTGCGTGCCACTTTCCTGCATATTCTTTGGGAGTGCCCGATGGTGGCTGCTTATTGGGTGGCCGTGCTAGATCTGATGACTGTGGTGACGGGGATATCCTTACGACCGGAACCTCGTCGCTGTCTTTTGAATGTTTGGGAGCCCACGGACTATTCGGTGGCTCAGACTAGATGGGCCACCCTGGGCTATATGATCGCGAAGCGAGATATTGCGCAACTCTGGGGGGCCTCCAGGCCCCCTGCCCTCTCGCAATGGGAGGATAATATGGATTGGTCCATGTTCCGTGAGAAAACTGTTTATGTGGCCAGGGGTAGACCCAGGGCATGGGTGAAGGTGTGGGGTCAATGGAACGAATACCGTGGCGACATTTGTACTCCTCCCCTTGTGGACACTGTCGAGATTACTCTATCTCCCTAGGCTGGCGTTCCCGGAATCTTCATATAGGGACTGAGCTGGTATCACCGGCTCTTCCCCCCTTTTTCTTCCTGGTCTCTGCCCCCCTCCCCCCTCCCCCCCCCGCTCCATACTCCTTAGTGCTTAGGATATTATTATTGCACCTCCGTTGCTGTCCCCCCCTTGCGTCCCTTGGGCTGACCTTCAGTGATACACTCTCGCCTTTTTGTATGTTTGTTCTTTCATTTATATAAAACCTGTTTTGGTCCTGTATACAATGTGGAGTATTGCATTGTTGATTGACGGTTACCTCTGCGGGCTTATGTGATATGTCTCTCCTCCTTTTTAGCGGCTGGCCCGTGTGGTTGTAGGCCCATCCTTGTACATTTCTGCTTGCTCAAATAAAGGTTTTTTAAAAAAAAAAAAAAAAAAAAAAGTTTCCTTCAATATATTTTTTATATGGGTTATGTGTGAGAGTCTGTTGCTGTCATTTTGCAAGGAGATGTGTTTGTTTTAAGCAAACCCCTTAAAGTTTTTTTTATCAAAACATGACCTCACATATGAGAAATGGGAGGATGTCGCAGAGATTTGCGATGGTAATAGCAGTTAGCTGCTGCTGTGTTACAACATTGTCACTATCCCTGAATATTAGATATAAACACAGTTAGAATTTGGACGAGTTGGCCTGTGCACTTGCAATTACCTGGCCAAAGAGGGTATGAAAGCTGAAACTGGATCGTTAATTCAAAGCTGTTCCGATCAGGCCCCCCTAAAATACGTCAGACCCAGCAAAATGAAAGGATGGGAAACAGTGTATGTAACAATCTAGAGCGAGGTGTGCGTTCTTCATACTAGAACCTGCTTTGGGAGATCCTTCTCGTTTAGTTAAATACATAAAGCATGACTAGGTTGGAAGGGATAAAGTAGAGAAGATGAAATTGGTACAGGTTTTGGGAGTAGTAATGTCGGACACTGGTACTCATTACACACCTGCGTATCATGTGTAGTTATAAGGTACTGGAGATCGATTCTCAAACTTGGGTTCATCCTGTGACAAATGTACACATGGTTTATGATTCCAGATTGATATTGAGGATTTTTTTTTTCTGTGTAACATGAACTATTGTTTGGTACCCTAGTGAGTGATGTCATAACTCCTTTACTTACATTTTCTCTTGCGCATTTAGGTTATTCTCCATGCTTGGATGGCAGTCTGCATTTTTTTTTACCAGGTTCTTCAGCCTCCTCCCTCCAGTTTTCCAGTGACTACTTGTGTATTGGCATGATTAATACTGGTTGTGTAGCACATTTCTAGCCACCTCCGCCTGACCCTCTTTCTGCCTTCCTTCCCTCATGTGACCTGCAGAAGTCTAAAACTAACTGAGTGGTCAATATATTTATCTTGTCTAACTGGCTTCTTGAAGATCTTCTATCTTAAAAGATAGAATGTCAATGCATTTACAAGGTCCTAGTCTTGTTTCTGTTCCTTCTGAGAGGAAATTATTTAGGATTAAGCAAAGAGATGTCCTGACCTTTGAAGTAGAAAACGGACACAGATCTGGATTCTTCTGAGTCTATTTTTGAATAGAAAGCCTCTACATCCTAGCAGACATTCCCATTCTGTGATGTCTACAGGTGTGTGTTGACATGTCTGCTCCAGTGCAACATTTTGCTTAGTGTGCCGCAGCGTCTTTGCATCACCTTCATTGGGACCAACGAGGGACTCGAAGTCCCAGGAGTCAGTTTGCAGCAATCGCCCTCACCTGTGCCTGCATTTCAGCGGGGGGCATAAAACCACCTCGCTCCTCCGCGGAACGCGGGCGCGCGCCTAGCGAAGTCCAGGCCAAGGGTGGGCCCGTCTGAGACCGGACGTGCTGGGCCCCCTCTCTAACTTCTTCCCACTGTAAGGTTAGTTTTCTCAAACGCTTCACTACCTTATCTGTGTATTTTAATATTTGTTGAACGCTAGGCTCGTTTCACCTCTATAATTAATAATGAGCAAGCGTGACGCGAAGAGGCTAGACGCTCCCATTGGCGGAAGCATAACGGACTTTAGATCAGGGCAACGTCCGTCCTTGAGAAGGAGATAGCGTTAACTGAGCGCCCCTTGTCTTTGGACCCGCACCTGATAAAAAGATTGTCGCTAGGTTTAATCGCCACAGCACTCTCTCCGGTCAACCCCAATGTAAATACAACCACAGTTTTAACCACCAATGAGGATAGTATCCCGTGTCTACTCCATCAAGCCTTCAGGAGAGCTTGGCAAAATCTTCTACAGCTACTGTAACCACTGTAACTAGTGTTCTCTTAAGATCGTCAGCTAGATCCTTGGAAAAGAATAAAATAAACAACAACACATGTATACCTGACCCTCCAACAAAAAGGAAGAGAGGAGGTGGCCCTCAGAGGCCGACTACAGCAAAAGCGCCTAGGATCAACAAAAATGGAGGACGCACCCAACCAGTTATACCAAGTACCGAGGTAATGACCCCCCCCAGACTTTGACCTTGCAGCACTGTGTGCTCACTGTACGAACGCCAATGAGGATATGTGGAAAAGAAGGCTGGAAAATCTCTTGTCAACTCTACTATCCCCTATCACTTATAGATTGACTCGGATTGAAGAACGACTTGTTATTGTCGAAACCCAGGCGAAATCAAGCTTTTCTGCCCTTGAGGGCCTTTCAGCTCATTTAAAACCTACACCGGGGACTTCAACTAACCTACTAGTGAACTCTGTGTCAGCTCAGGTCACAGCTAAACCTAAGCGTCTAAATTGGCAACCTCCGCAACTAATTTCCCCTAGCCCATCTATAGGCTCAGCAGTAGTAGTCCAGAGGAACTTAATTTCTAAGGACATCTGCGATGTACCAACAGGGAATTTGTGGAGCGAGTTTTCCCAGACGATCATGAGCCCTTCTGCGGACGGCAGAATGGATATGAGAACCGTGTCACGAAGGTTTCCAGTTGTGATACTCGTCCCCCACCAAGGCAATCAATCCCTCCTACAGACACTCAATGACTAGGAGATAAGGGGCATAATGCTGTGCATTCTGGGACCCCGACCTTCCACCGGCAGCTGGATGCTGGGATTTGGGAGGCGGGCTTGAGTAGGCATATGATTATGGCTAGACGAACTCCGTGGATTGGCTACTAGAGGAAAGAGGGAAACGGTGACTGTTTAATTGTCAATTTTAATAATCCACATATGCCTAGATTTTTATTGGACAATCTGGGAAGGGTGGATGGTAGATATATGAATAAGGTGTCTATCTTACCTTTAGGGTTTTTCTATAGACCTGGGCTTTGCCTATCGCTGTCCTGAGTTCCTATGGGGAGGGCAGGCAACTCCTGGATCCACAAAATCATGTAACTAGACCACTAGAGGTTCCCCTGACTAACAGATTTATTCCTCTATCTGGTCTAGATCAGTGGGATTGACTACCTTTGATTACCTCTGAAAGGGATATATCCCATGACACCCTTTGTATCTCCCCATCAAGTATGCAAAAGGGCCCTCAACAATTTGTAACTGAGTCTCCGGTGGGCTTGAAACTGGTATTAAGTGCAGCACACCCTCGGGTATCACTCCCCCTCAACTCTCCCTGATATCCTGGAATATAGCTGGTCTTCTGACAAAGACCCTGTCTTCTGATTGGTCAGGTTTTATTGAGGGACATGATTTTATTGCCCTTCAAGAGACATGGTCAGTAGAGACGATTCATCATCCAGGCTATCTGGCCTTTGCCAAAGCGGCTATTGCCAATAGGAAGAGGAGACCTATTGGGGGATTGACTATCTGGGCCAAGTAACAGACTGTGTTCAAAGTAAAAAAATTACAAATAGATAGCCCAGAAAACCTTGCTATTAAAGTATTAGCTGAGGGAGAGATTGATTTTATTTTCTTTAATATATATGCGAGAGGGATTCCGGGAGGAAAAGCGTCACCAACCATAGCCCATTTGGAGACTATTATTAAGGATTTAGGTAACCCTAAGTCTCTGGTTATTGCTGGTGATCTTAATTGTACATTCAAGCCCCTAGGTCTTGATGACTATAGCCTCTCTGCGGAGGAAGATCAGAGCTGGGGGATACCACCGGTCACTAAATGGACAAAGACGGCCCTACAAATAAAAAGCATGTCCCTCGGGATGGGGATAAGGCCGCTAAATGGAAGATCCCCGTCTGATTTGGAAGGTATTAATACCTTTTCCAACGGCAATAGAAGTAGTAGAATTGATTATATCCTTATTAGTTTAGAGTTATGGCCCAGACTTGTCGATATGTAGATACATTAAAGATCTGAGAGCGACCATGACCCACTGATATTAACTATTGCTGGGAAGAGATTAGATAATGCAGGGCAATAATGGACATAGCAGTAGGAGAACTGCTCCTGTCTCAAGATTGCTGTCGCTTGAGATGGGCAAAAGTCTCTGAAGATGAGGCATCGGTTGCACAGATTAAGATCATGGTAGAAGAAACTATAATTCAACTAGTACGTTAGATCCATCCGACAATGGTTTTATGGCTCATAAGAAAGTGCATGAAGAACTATTTGCTAAACTAAACTCCCTATTTACAAAAGAAATAAGGGCTCCTGGTCATACCACAAAAAAACGGAAAACTGGTATAATGAGAAATGTAGAGCTGCATTTAAGCAGCTAACGAAGGCCATTAGGGATGGAACCTCCCAAGAAGTTAAATTAGTGAGGGCAAACTATAAAAAGCCCAATCTGCGGCAAAGAAGGATTTTGACGAGGATAGGTGGGAATCATTACTAAAAGCCTGTAACAGGAAAAATTGGATCACATTTTGGCACTTAGTAAAATGGGGCAGCGATGTGCAGGGTTGTGTTCCAGTGAATAATGTATCTCCGAATTGTGGGTGGAACACTACCAGGCCCAATTTGCTTGTTCTTGGTGTGGCCAAGTTTCTTATCCCGAGGTCATTACAGAGGTAGTTTTAGCGTATGATAAAGGGGAGATAGAACGAGTCTTGGTAGGGCTTTCTTCGGGGCGGGCTCCGGGCCCGGATTGTATCCCGGCTGATATTTTTAAAGACGATAAAAGGAATTGGACTGATTATATTTTCCTTTTGGTAAACGCTATAGCTAGGGGTGCGCAGCGCCAAGATACTTGGCGTGGGGCTGAAATAATAATCCCCATATATAAAAGGGTGATCGTGCCAAGCCTTGCAACTATAGACATACAAGTCTAATTGATACTCTCCAGAAAATAGTTGCTAGATTGATCCTCGGTAGAATTAATGATTGGATTGTGGATCAGGATGTACCTTCACCTTATCAAGCGGGCTTTCGTCCCCATATCAGTACCATTGACCAAGTCTTCAGATTTATGCTGATATACTGGAGTACAGTTACGATTGCGGGGAGTACTCTATATGCAGCGTTTGTTGATTTGAAATCAACATTCGACTTGGTCCCTCGCCAAAAGCTGTGGGGCGTCTTAAAGGAGGCCGCGTTGCCCTTAGAAATTTTAAGCTTTGTTATTAAGATGCAGGAGGCAAACTACGTCCAAGTTAGATGGGGACAGCAGGGCCAACTTACAGACCGCTTCCCTGTAAATAAAGGGGTGCGACAAGGATGCGTCCTTGCCCCCACCCTTTTTTCCCTGTTTATTAATAAAGTAATTTCATACTATTCTAACTTTCCAACAGATGCGCTAACTCTTGCTGGTTCAAGGGTCCCTCTGTTAATGTTTGCAGATGACACTTTAATTTTATCTAAAACTCTATCTGGTCTGCAACGTGCCCTTGACAGATTCACAGAGTTTTGCAATGACCATGAACTTTTAGTAAATGTTGATAAAACCAAGTATATGGTGTTGCATAAATACACACACATTAAAAGCAGAGTTGTAATGAATGAAGCACTACTGGAGCAAACGGATACCTTTACTTATCTTGGCGTGACTATGGGTAGGAGGATGAATTGGACTCCACAGTTAGATGTCTTAGCACTCGGCATAATCAGTTAGCAGGAGCCCTACTTAAAAGATATAGACTTTCTAGTACTAAACCGGTGGGGCCGGCTTTATCAATCAATAATGGAAAGGTTAGAGCCTCCATTATATATGATGCAAAATTATGGGGGTTTGAGAACTTAACTCCCCTCGTATCTGCACAAAATAAATTCCTGAGATCACGGACTTCTTTGCCTCAATCTACCCCTATCAAGCCTCTATTGTTAGATTTAGGATGTGTATCCATCGATGAAGTGGTGGGATTTAGACCCCTAGCTTATTGAGGCGGTTCTGGACCATACCAGAATTGGCATCCTATGCCAATGCCCTTCTGTATATCAAACAAGCTGTTCAGCCTTCTAAAATCAAATGGCTGCAGAAGATTAAGAGTAATCTGATTGATATGGTGCTCCGCCACCTGTGGGAAGACCCAACAGGGAATTCTTTTCCCCGGTAAAAATGAGTATAAAGAACTTTACTGGGCAATGATTTCCAGGAAGACCCTGTCTTCAGTAGACAGTAGTTCGCTCACAGGCATTTTTATGGAGCACAAACTTATGACGGAACTAGAGGTCTACTGGAATTTGATTACTAACCCAGGCGATGGGAAACTCTACCATCGATTCAGAGTAGGTAGTCTCCCCATAAGATCTTTTACTGCAAAATGGAATAATCTCTCAGATACTATTTGTCCTTTATGTAATTTACAGGAAGAGGCGATAACCCATGTACTCTTTGTCTATCCTGCATACAAGGGTCCCCGTCGCAGGTGGCTAAGGCCACTGTGCTCTAACCTTAGTACCAGATCATGCTTGACAGCTTTTCATATTTTGGTTTCAAACACCCGCCCAGATATAGTCATTGCTATGGTCGAAATTTCTAAGCTGGTTCTTGTCTTTGAGACGGAAAAATTTGGAGGCTAGTTGGAGTATATTATGTGTAGTACAATTAACCCACTGTTAGGCAGGCTCCTGTGTTAAATTTATTATTAAGTGTATTTATTAATTCTTTTTTTTATCACTTTTAAAATAATATACTTATATATTATTCATAATTGCCAGGAATATTCGATAATGTTGATATTAATATTTTGTGAGTAGGTGTGCTCATATATTATTTATTGTTTTAGTGACACTTTGTTGTTGTGTCTTTTATGATTGAAAACTATCAAATAAAGACTAATTGAATATGAATATATGGCTTAGTGCGCTGTGTTCCTTTGAGGGACAATCCATTATTACTTGGAATGAACTTCTCTTTAAATGACAGTGCAAATTGCACAATGACAAGCAGTGTAGTGTTGTGGGATACTTTTCTTGTCGGTCTTCCATGGTGACTGTGGCTTTGTATTGAGATAAATGTCCGGCACCCCTTTGCACCCTTCTGTTTTGCATAGTGATTCCAATTCACATGAAAATCAGGGTTGACGAATGTTACCAGAACTCATGCCTTTCACTCCGCATACAATTGCGTTGCTTGTCAGAACCTTATTGGGAACATTTTAATTGGTCTTATCTCCAATGAAGGATTACTTTGATGTCTTTCAGATAACAATGGGGCAGCCTTTCAACAATAAGGGGTTAATAAAGACTTGGCAGGGAAAATAGAAAGAACTATAAATGGCTCGGTCTACACTGTGTATCTGTCTGCAAATAAACTATATGCAGTTACACGTGCCTCCACATGCTAAGTCGTGAATTTACCATTTGACAAAATATTGTACTCCTATATCCTGGCTCTTTTCAATTCTCCCTTTGTTTGTATTTCAGCCACCTAGTGGTAGAACCAGAAACTACTTTTATGGCTGTTGAAAATGGTGTTTTGTGTGCTTCAACTGCATAATTTGTACACATTACTTCCCCATCCCAAATTCACTTGCCTCTTTGGAGACTTTTCCAACTCTTCATTGACAGTCTCTGCCACTATGACAGTCTGACATAGGCCTCTCTCTTTTTAAAAAAAAAAAAAAATTTTTAGGCTAATGCGTCGCCTGCCCTTACCCCAAATGAGATCTGTAATCAGAGTGTTGAGTAAGTTGAAGGTGTGTTGTGGCACTATCAATGGCAAATTCGTGAAATAAAATAACAATCGTGGCAACACAACCATTTTAGCAATAGCTGCTTTGCCCGTTATAGAGAGCGGCAACGCACTCCAGAAAGCGACACTAGCCCTCAATGCCCTGATTGCTTTATTCAGATTACCCTCCAACATGACTTCATGTTTCCTATATATTTGTATGCCTCGATATCTAAACGTCGACTGTGTGACCTGGATACTTGCGCCTCCAATGTCTATCTCTGTAGTGTCCTCCCGCTCCACAAAGAAAAATGCATGTGTTTTGGTAGTGATTAGAGCCGTTCCCGATATACGTTCGAAACTATGAAACGCCTCAAACAATGCGACCATTGGGGTGTTAAGATCAGATATGTACATGAGGATATGATCAGCGTATGCCGAAAATAAATGAGTCGTGTTACCTATACGTATCCCCAGATCTAGAAAATCCCGTCGCAACTGTAGTGCTAACGGTTCCAATGCTAATATAAAAAGATGGGGGGACAGCGAGCAGTCCTGCCTCGTTCCTTTATGTATGGTATATTCCTCTGATATATGTCCTCCCGTTCTAGTACGTGCCGTTGGGGCGCTGTATAATATTCGTATCCACGTTATATATTCTATTGGGAAGCCAAATTTTCCCAGTGCTGGAACATATATTCCCAATGTATGGAGTCAAAAGCCTGCCTTAGGTCAAGCGAAAGGCAGCCAGCATGTGGATAGCGCTTCGGGGCCTCTATTAGCAGATAATGTAATTTTCTTATGTTAAGAGATGTACTGCGAGCAGGCAAAAAAACTGTTTGGTCTATGTGTATCAACATTGACAGATGTGGTAGCAGTCTGTTTGCGAGCACCTTATTCAATATTTTATATTCTGTGGACAACGACGACAATGGCCGGTAGTTTGCCATATCTGTGTGTTCCCTGCCCGGCTTCGGTAGCGTAATGACCAGGGCTAGGGCCATCGTAGTAGGCAAAGAGCCCTTCTCCCATACCTCCTTATATAACTCTATTAATTGGGGCACCAGAGCCTCTGCATAGGTATCATAGAACTCAATGGGGAGCCCATCAAGGCCAGGTGTTTTGTTGCGTGGCAGCCCCTTTATTGCTACCCTGATCTCCTGTGATGTAATGTGTCCTATAAGTCCCTTACGCACCGACTCTGGAATTGTCGGACAGGTTAGGGTGGATAGAAAATCTACTGTCTAGTTCTCAGTGGGGTAATCTGGTGCTCTGTATAATGTGGCCTAGTAGTCGCGGAATGCCGCTCCCCTTGAGTAGTAACTATGTCGCCATTATTTTTAATAAGTCGAGGTATGACCACCGATGGAGGGTCAGCTCGTATAATGCGAGCCAATAATGCGCCCGCCTTGTCGGCCTCGCTGTGAATACGTTGTGTGAATGCCGCATAATGTGTGACCCTCAGGGATTCCAACAGTTCCGCATGGCGGATTCGCGCCTCTTGTAGAGGGCATTTTTGTTCCGCATCCGTAACTGCCTCTTTTTCTAGCTTGCCCAATGTCTCCTCCACCTCCACTAGTGGTTTATGTAATTCCTGCCTTGCACCTACCGTCGCACCAATGGCCTTCCCTCGTACCACCTTAAAAGCGTCCCATTCTATCAGTTTATTCGTGGCTGTATTACTGTTTTAATAGTGTAATAGCGTTCAATAGTGGTGGAAAGGGTACTTCGGAATACTTGATCCTCCAGGAGTTGCGGCCAGAGGCGCCATGTGGGGACCGGCGTGGGTATCCTACCCCATGTGATTATGGATTCCAGAGGATTATGATCGGAGAAAGTCTTTGGGAGATAAGTGGAGTCAATCACCTGCATTGCTATCCTACTAGAACAGAGCAGCCTATCTATTCTCGTGTGGAGGTCGTATACCACAGAATAGTATGAGTATTCTCTATGGAGGGGATATCGCATTCGCCATACGTCTTGTAAATCCCATCCCTCCGTCCATCTTAGTAGTGCTTCGGCTTGTTTTAAGACACTAGTGCCCTGTAATGGTGGATGTGATCTATCCAATGATGCATCTAGCACTACATTGCAATCCCCTCCCAGTATCCAGGGATATGCCTCCCAGCCCGCTAATGCCCCACTTAGTGTATTCCAATATTGGTCCTGCTCGTAATTAGGGGCGTAAAAAGTTCCCAGGACTACCAGTTGGCCATCCAACAGCCCTTTAACAAGTACATATCTACCCAGTTTGTCAATTCTCTGCTCCTGCGCGACAAAAGGCACCCCATGTCTTATCCAAATTGTGGCACCCCCAGCGTAATTAGAATACAAAGTGGAGAATACTTGCCCCCTCCATTTCTTCCTGAGCTTCACAACTTCACTTTCTATCATGTGTGACTCCTGCAGGTAGACTATTTGCGCTTTGCGGCGGTGTAATTGGGCATGTATCCTGTGCCGTTTACGTACCGTGCCCATACCTCTTACATTCCAAGTTATCATTTTATACTTCCCTCGTGTATGCATCTGTACATTAAACATAGCGTGTAATAATATAGCAGGACATATCTGCGGATCTTCAGAACAACAATGGCGGACAATTCGAGACCATACTCCACCCCAACTCCCTTAATACTCGGTCCAACCCGAAAACTGTATCGGACCAAAATCCCCAAAAACTGATCTAACATACATGTAAGGATCTCCAATGAATACACAAATTGAATTAACGCAAAGAAAACAAAAAAGATATACATAGTGCCTTCGCCATCTGGGGGGTTGTGCCTGCGCCTTGCACATGCTACTATGTGTCAAACATCTGCCAGGTTGAGCTTCTACGGTACAAGAGCGCTAATAAGTGGTGCCTGATATAAAATAGCTATGCTGCCTGAGGGGGGGGCCTATCGCAGCTGCTGCGCGGAATACAACATAAAGGTTACAATACTTGTGTGAGTCCATCACCCAAACAGGTCCGTGATCAGCTGTGGAGTCGCCGAGGGAAACAAAGCCACACTGCTTTCGGAGTCCGATTCGTGGGGGGAGTCCTCTTCCGTAGAGGATTTATTAAACGGCCTTGGAGCATTCGTGAAGGTCGCGGTGGCCAGTACCGCCTGTTGTTTGGTCTGTTGTATCTGTTGCGATGTAACCCGTGCTTGCCCGTTGGTCCTCCGCAGTCTACGGCCTCTGCGTCCAGTCGAGGAGGCTGCAAAGGATTTCTGTCTCTCCTCTGTGATCGTAGCAACCTCTTCCGCATTAGTAAGTTTCATCACCTCCAGCCAATCCTCAACGTCTCCAGGGCTCTCAAAAAAGTACAATTTCTGTTTGTGTACCATCTTGAGGCGTGCTGGGAACAATAGTGCATACTGTATCTGCAAGTCTCTAAGTCGCCGCTTCACAGCCATAAAAGAGGATCTTTGTTTCTGCACTAGCACCGTGTAATCCGGGAATAAAGAAATCCTCGTGTTCTCAAAGTTGATCGGCCCCGCCACTCTGGCTTTTTGTAGTAGAACATCTCGATCGCGGTAGTTCAATAACTTTACTATGAGGGGCCTCGGGGGAGCACCTGGTTTTGGTCGTCCAGTAGGTATTCTATGCGCCCGCTCTATGCAGTATTGTGAGGAGAGCCCCTCCGTGGTGACATGGTCTTTAAACCATTGCTCCATATATCCCACCGCGTCCGGTACCTCACTTCTCTCCGGCAGGCCAATCACCCGGATGTTATTCCTTCGCGCTCTCCCTTCCGCATCCTCCACTCGCTCCAGCAATGTGGCCACCTGTGTTTGCAACTGCTTCACATCTGTCTCCGTTTGTTTTTGCTTGGGCATCAGCTTCACCATTGGCGCTCCCTGCGCCTTGACCGTCTCCGCCATCTTAACATGGTCCGCCCTGAGCAAGTTCAATCCCGTGGATAGGGATCCTATTTGGAGCTCATGCGCCTTCCACGTGTCGCGCACCTCTCATAATATAAGGTCCAGCTTATCTTCCGTGGTAGACTCCTTAGTCGGGGGGACATATCCTGAGCTCATCACCTCGTCCGTACCACCTAGGCCGCCCTGCGTCAGGTCCACAGCATTTTGTTCCTGCTGCTTTGGCTTGGTGCTTCCCACCTTGCCCATCGTTCACGGTGGAAGTATGCACAGGGGTCAAGACACGAGACAGAGAGGGTCGCACAAATAACCACGTCCCGACCCACCCGTGTAAGGTTCTTCTCGGTCTCTGAAGAGGTGGAGACGCCAAATCCGCTAGAACCTTCCAGGTCTTTGCTTGAAGTGATAGTGTTCAGGTAGGGCCCACCGATCCCCACAGCTCCCCAATGGCACCTCAACGATCCGCAATGGGGCAGTTACCAACCGTAGCGTTGCTTGATTCAACTTGTGATGCTATCACAGTGTTTTCACTCTCGTCACGTCCCAGCTCCAGAGGGTGAGATCAATGGCGCTTGTAGGGAAACTCACTAGTCTCCTATGCCCACAACAGCGATTGCCACATGGTCGTCGGGGCCCAGCAATGTGGCAAAGCAGCGCAAGGTATGCCCCCACGGTTCCTCACTGGGTAGTAGGCCAGCGCTGGTGCATGTATATGAGTTAAGTGGGGCTTTCTCCATATGAACACCTCAGCCCCTTCCCAGTTGCCCAGCCTTCCCCAGGTTAGAAGAATCGTGTAGCAGCCTACCGCCAGTCTAGCCGATCACATCTAGGAGGGCATTGCAGGAGTGAACACCATATATCTGCCACGTACTCAGAGCGCGAGCAGCCTGATTGCAAATGGCCGCCACCGCCTCGCGACACACTCGTCGGATCTCCGCACCTCACATGCAGGAGTAGTGCCCCAGATCTCTTCCCGCTCTGCCCCTGGCACTCAACAGGTTCCAATGCGTGGGTCTTCTTGCTCGGCGGAGCGCGCTCCACCGGGGGCCGCCGCCAGAGGAGGGTAGGCCTCCCCTCATCCCCGGCCTCGCGTGAATGTGTGCCCCGGTGTCCCGTCTTGGGTCCCTCCACACCAGCGTGCGTGTCTGCAGTCGCGGGTCCGGCAATCCCGCTGGCGGCGATTTAAATAAGTGTCACGCCATCCATCGCTGCCGCTCTTGCCCCGGGGTAGAAATCCTCAGGATTTGCAGCGTCGGATCCCTGATGCGGGCCACTGCGCGGCCTCCTCGGTCAGTATGCGGCCTCGACGATACTGGCCCACCACAGCACTTCTTCCGCATATGAGCGGCTCCGAGCGTGCAGGCTTGACCGTGCTGTCCCACACCACAGCCACAGGCTCCCACCTACGATATTTAAGGCAGATAAAATCAGGATTTTGGAGGCTCGAGTCCGGAGCTCTCCTAGCAAGCGTCCACCATGCTCGGCTGCTGGCCACACCCCACACATAGGCATCTCACTTGATGAGCTTTCCACCTTATGCACATAGTGGGGGACTGTTAAGAAGGAGAGCACCACACAGTCAGCAGTGATTGAGTTTCGGAACAGGAAGAATCCACAGTGGATGTCTTCCACCAGAGTCCATCAACTCCAGTCCTGTTGGGAGGTGTATTGTACCATGAAGTACATGACGCTGCAAGCTACTCGGCTTCCTGGAGGCAGGGCTGGCTTTAGCGCTGGTGGCGCCTGGTGCGTAAGTCTTTTATGACATCTCCTCCTTTACCCCCATGACCACCACCTCCTAAAATTCACTCACTGCCACTTTCCAATAGGAAGCGCCACTACCCTACTACAACAACCACCAAGCGTGTAGTGTATGTACTTTCCAATCGGGCCCATCACCTCTCCATTGCCCCTCTCTGACGAACATATAATTATTTAAAGGACTTAAGCTCTACTCGTATTTTTCTCAAACTCAGTTTTGTGATCTGCATGGTGCACACTCTTTGCAGTAGGCACATTATCCTTCTGTTCTACTGCATGATGGGTAAAAACTGCCACTAGCAACATTCCGACCTCTTACCAGTGGTAACATTAATCACCAGAGTTATCTTTACATTTTTATTGTTGCCTGACAACTGCTGGAAGAAAGTTCAGGTGCATTTAAACCCAATCAGCGTGGACGTCGGCGTGGTGGCCACCGTGCTTGGGCCCACTACCTGCCCCTTGCCAGAAAGCAAAGAACCTGGGCATTTGGTTTGATTCTGACCTTGCCTTCGGTCCTCAGATCAATCAGGTGGTTGGATCATGTTTTGGGACCCTTAAAAGTCTCAGGAAGGTATTAAAATTCTTACCTATCAGAGCCCGCCAAACTCTGGTGCATGCACTAGTCACGTCAAAGATGGATTACGGCAATCTTCTCTACTTGGGAACCTTGGAAAAGAACCTGAGCCGTCTCCAGGTTCTCCAGAATGCCGCTGCTAGACTAGTGCTTAGACTACCTAGAAGAGCGGGCTCCGCAGCAGCCCTCCGGTCTCTGCACTGGCTCCCGATTCGCAGCAGGGTGGAATTCAAAGCCCTGTGCACGTGCCACCGGATCATCAACGGGAGAGCTCCGCTCCCTTTGAAAGGATTGCTGACACCCTATGAGCCATCTCGCTCTCTGAGATCTTCCGGTTCAGGACTCCTGTCAATTCCCAAGGTGTCCAGAGCCCGGATGGGTGGAAGATCTTTTAGGCTCCTTGCAGCATCCAGATGGAACAAGCTACCAATGGCACTGCGACTAGAACCCTCAGAAACACTCTTCAGAGCCAAGCTGAAGACTGGTCTATTTTCACAGTAATTTTCTGCATCTATCAGTCTGGTAGACATTAGCTCATTAGCGCGGGGACACGCCGCTGTGCGTCACCAAGCGCTCTACAAAACCCCCTAAATAGAAATAGAAAATAAATTAAACCCATAAGATATTTTTAAACACCACACCCACCAAAGTCAGTACCAGGTGCTGCTGCACCAGTCACACCGCCCTAAAGCCGGTCCTTCTTAGAGGAGCAGAATGTCTTGTCTATCCAACACCGCAATTGGATACTGGTGGTCTGCCTTGGTAAGACCAACTCACCATTTGCTGTCACTCATTCCGGGTTGTGGGCTGCATGGCATACAGGCCAGATTCATACAATCCTTGGACCTGAAACATTTGCACACCTCTGTTTCACTTTAGATCTAGCTCTAGATTTTCCGCTTTTTGGTCAACCATTGTTTCCTCGGACTCGCTTCAGGATGCCTCGAGTTTGAAGTTAAAGACAAAGGAGATCTCCAAACTCCCTGTCCCCGAAGACCTGATGCAGCTGTTGTCTGCTCTGGTGTATCTTCTGCAGTCAGTGATACAGCTCCAGAAAACAGAGGATTGGGCAACAGTTTAGTCCTCTTGAGCAACTGCTCCAGTCGAAATACCAGTCCTGACCACCCCTGAAGGTCCTTCAGGGATGGATAATTTAGCAACTCCTATTTGATGGCCTTCCTGTTGGAGTTTGACACCTAGAGACAAATCACAGCGCCAGTTCTGCTTACCACTAGTACCTGCACCAAAGCGAGCTCTGGTATGCAGCCATGGGGAAGGCTTCGAAAGCTGTGCCCATTCAAACACTGGGGTCCTGACTCCGAATTAAGATATCTGTGATGGTAGCTTCCCCAACAAGAAAGCCCTGGCCAGATGGAGCAGTGCCAGCAGCCAGAGAAGATGGCTGCACACTAGTGCGGCTCCGATCTCCTTCTCTTTCCCCTAACATCCAGCATTTATCCGTAAAATAGAGGGCATGCAATTGAGCATGGGTTGCACCAGAAGCTACACAACGTGGAAACCACCGGAAAAGAACAGTTCCCGAGTGAAGTAGAGTCTACGGGGGCCTGCGGCCTGTGAGGACAGTGAAGCTGCGAGGTGATGTCTACGTACGTCCCAGTGAGGAGACGGCGTGTACCAGTGATACGGTCTGGCCTGCAGTGAGGGACGGGTGGGAGAGGCGCTCCGCCTCCCACCGCAGTACGCTCAAGAAAGACCGGTCTCCCAACATCGGCAGTGGGGCGTGTGGTGCTCCTATATGGGCACTCCCGGCTGCCTACCGAAGTGGACGGGAGAGGTGAGCTCTGAACGCAGTTCGGGGACTAAGTACAGGCGTATCTAGTGTGCCAGGGAGGAAGGAGCTGGGTTACCTGGTGGCTGGGTGTGGATGAGTCTGCCCACAGCTGAATAGGTTGGGGCAGAGGAAAGGACACAAAATCGTTGAATACATTGGGAGTTCACAAAGGGCGGCACAAACTTTTGGCAGCTGGTAAGACGGGGGACCCACCCTAACAGTGCAATCCTCCCCCTAATTCCCAGTCCTAAGAATATATACATGCGGTATGATAAAGTGCCCCACCGCAGTAACCTCCGCTTTCAACACCAGGGCGCTAGCGACCACTACAGTGGTGTGTGAGGCTGATAGGGGAAAAGCAGGTGCGTCGGAAGCACCCTGGCAGGTGGCGGTGACTACCCTGTGGCTATACGCTATCAACAACGCCACTGAATTGGAATCATACGGACACCAGGGCAGTGTCCGGCAGTAAAGGCGGGCGTGGCGCACACCAGCCAAAGCTTGATAAGTAGTCGTGGCAAAAGACTCAAGACTGCACAACTGCTCAACCAGACCCAGAACAAGAAACACAGCAGAATAATGGTGGCCATCATCAGCATGCATACCTCCCTCTAGATGCTCATAGACTCAATATCTGTCGACATCTCAGTGTTACGCACGGACCTAAGAAAAAGGGCCCCTAGAAAAGGAGGTGGAAGATGTGACTCATGGTCTGGTCACAGGCACAAAGGCCTTAGGAAAAAAATGTCTCTGAACTACACGCCATCAGCAAAATTCTGGTAGCACAACTGGATGATTATGAGGGCAGGCCCAAACGGAACAACGTTGGAATCCATGGGGTGCCAGAGCGAGTGGAGGGGCCAGTTACGGGCATTTTTGTGGGGGAACTATTTACAAACCATTTGCAACACCGGAATATCTCCAACTACTATTCCATCAAACGGGCGCCCCCTGTGCAAGGAGGTAGACCCAAGCCGGGTATGCCCCCCCCAGACCATTCCTGGCTCGCGTCTACGAGTTTAGAGACCGGGATAATATCTTACAAACCGCTCGTAGTGCACCGCCACTTAAGTTTGAAAACAGCACCATAACATTCTTCCTCGACTTCACCATGAAGGTGCAGAGGCAAAGACACAGCTTCTTGGAAGTCAAAAAGGCCCTTAGAGAGAAGGAGCTGAAATACGCTTTGCTGTTTCCTGCTAAGTTGAGGGTCGAGGCGAGGGTGAAAGCTGTTTTTTCATCGAGCCAGAGGCTGTCTAGTAGTGGCTGTAGAGATGGAGGAGAGTAGGAGATCCGTGCAACCCAGACAGGCGTGGGCGGCAGATGGTGAAGCCTCAGAAACGTATAGATCCCTGCCCAGAAAAGAGAATCCCCACCAATGACTAGCTCCAAAGCAGATAGAACACTGTTAGCATCCCTTTGCCACTTGGGTGCAAGAAGTGCCTAACAACTCTTAAGGGATCTGGATTTTCTGGAACATTGTGCTCGACCTGCAGACAATAGCCAGAACTGTGGACTGTTGAATGCTGTCAAGTAACACATGAAGAAACTGGAATACCCCTGCACACTCTTGGTAATTGTAAACAGTCAAAGGGTGTTGACTACTGGTGAGCACTGACAAAGCTTAGCAATGGAACAATAGATAGTAATACAACTTAAAGTCTTTCGGTGGTAGGTGGTGTCTTTAATGTTCATAACGCATGAACCAGCCGACACTTGTTTCGTCGCGTTATGGGACAATCTTCCTGCGACTCCTCAGGGGCTATGAAAGCTATGGGCAAGAATGGGAAGTCGCTCTATCGGTGATACTTCCAACCCGACAGGGCTCAGGACTTATGGGTGGAGATAGTGTAGTTGAATGTAAATTCAAGTATTGATGGTGCGGATAAGCACGTAGGAGGTGAGTGATCCCAGGTAAAGGGAATACTCATGGATGTTCTTTGCTCTCTTCGGACGTGTGTGTCCCTGGTCAACTATTCCTCTGTTTACCCAGTAGTGGTCCTTCTTGGAGGGTTATAGGGTTTTCCCCTCAGCCCCCTTTTGCACCTCACATTCCACAGTGAATCAACTGAATCGATTACGTTTTATTACTTAACAGTGTGCTCATTCCAAGTAAATAACCCTTTCCAAGCCTACGTAACACATGAAGGGCTGGCTCAGCTGTGAATTGACCATCGAAGGCAGAACACCTCAGTATATTATACTATTGAACCCCTACAAAGTATTCGTATAATGCTTAGTTGTCAAGTCCGCGGGTAGCAGGGACGTCATTTAAACTGCTCTCCTGGAACGTTAACGGGTTAGGGGATAAACCCGAGAGGGGTATAGTGCTCCAATACATTAAAAGGCAGGCACCAGATGTGGTCCTGCTCCAGGAAACCCACATGGTCGGGAATACTTGTGAGGCACTCAACAGATGGAGCTATAAACCAGTTGCACATTCAGCTTTAACTTGGGGTCTAGGCGGGCAGGGATACTGATGCGTAAACATTTCCCCTTCACTGTGACACACACGCACAGACGAGCACGGCCGCTTGCGGCAGTGACCGGCTCTTGGGAGGGCAAATGTGTTAATATCATGTCAGCCTCTGTGCCCCCTGCACTACACAATGTGGCTTTACCCTATAAGAGCAAGATGATCCTAGATTTTCCTGAGGCGGTGCTTATGATAGGAGGAGACCTAAATATGACATTATGTTATCAGACTGATTCCCGCTGAGGAATAACACGCGCACTAAACATACTATGGCCAACTTCATGAGTGCCCTGGGCTTAGTGGATGTCTGGTGGGAAGCCCACCCTGAAGCAAGACAATTCACATTCCACGCGGGAGCACACTATAGCCTGTCTAAAATCGACCACACTCTCACATTGGCCGAGGATAAGCAACCTTTCACGGATGTTAAACATCTAGCTAGGGGGATTTTGGACCATATACCATTGTGGGCAAAATACATTCTGGGTACAACGTCAACGCGTAGATCAGTATCGATTAATGCCTGGTATCTTAAACTCCTGCATATTAAAGCCAGCCTTATTAAATCCACAGATGATTACTTTAATGAAAATGTGGGGTCAGTCCAGTCTCCCCAAACTATCTAGGAGGCCTACAAGACTGTCTTAAAGGGACAGGCACTTTCCCTCACGGTGGAGCACAGGAAAGGGAAGGTGGAAAGACTGGAGGTATTGGAACGAGACATTTTGGCCATGAGGCAATCTGCCACACACACAGTGGACAAGGATGCCAGACACACACTAGAACTAAAGCGTTGGGAGTACAGGAATCTGACAACAGAAACAGCAAGAGGTAGACTCCGGGCAACGCAGCATAGAGTGTACGAACATGGAGACCGTGACGGTAAATTGATCACTTTGCTGGATAAGCAGGAAAAGGTGGCTCGCCGACTAACGACTTTACGTGGAGAAGAGGGGGTGTGGCTACGAGACCTGCAGGACATTACTAGGGCTTTTGCTGCCCATTTCACACGCCTACTCACCTGCGGCCTCTGCCACGATAGAGGAAGCAAAGGAGCTGTTGGCTGACATCCCAGTGCCGACCCTGTCGTACGAGGACCGGCCAGCGCTCGAAGCGGACCTCACGAATGAGGAAAATATGTCGTACATACCTAGTATACAGTCAGGAAAGGCTATGGGGCCAAATGGCATCCCAATAGAAATTCTCAAGATAACCGCAGACAAAGTGGCAACACCTGCATAATATGTACGAAGAAAGCAAACAAGTGGGTATACTATCTGTGGATCAGAGACTGGCCTCTATCATAGTGATCCACAAGAAGGGAAAACCCGCAGCGGAGTGTACTTCCTTTCAACCCATTTCTCTGATTAATGTGAGGTTAAAATTCTGGCATTGCCTCGGTCCTCCATTAGCAGAGTACTTCAGATTTGTTTCAACTTTGGAAAGTACTTCAGATATACTAGTCATTGGTCCAAGCCGGTGGTTTATCCCCTGCGGGGCCCAGCCCCTGTCTTACCAGCCGACTGTGGAGCGAAGATTGCGACAAAGGGAGTCAGCCATCTAGGAATATGCGCCACGGACAGTGGGGAACTCTTTTATGCGCGCAATCTTCTTGTTCCACTGACCCATTTACGTGAGAGGCGGGAAAGTGCAACACTGGCTAGCTTCAACATCCTGCGCATGCTACGTAAGATCTTCCGATGGATCCCCACCGAGACCAGAAAGACGGTCACCCAGGCCCTCGTCACCAGCCGTCTGGACTACGGCAACTCCCTCTACGCCGGAACCACCGCCAAACTCCAGAAGAAACTCCAGCGGATCCAGAACACCTCAGCACGACTCATCCTGGACATCCCCCGCCGCAGCCACATCTCCGGACACCTGAGAGACCTGCACTGGCTCCCGGTCAACAAAAGAATCACCTTCCGGCTCCTCACCCACGCACACAAAGCCCTACACAACCAAGGCCCAGGATACCTCAACAGCCGCCTCAACTTCTACGCTCCCAAACGCCAACTTCGATCGACCAGCCACGCTCTCGCCGCCGTCCCCCGCATCCGAAGAGCCACCACAGGAGGAAGGTCCTTCTCCTACCTAGCCGCCAAGACTTGGAACTCCCTTCCGACCCACCTCCGCCTGACCCAGGACCACCTCGCCTTCAGGAAGCAGCTCAAGACCTAGCTGTTCGAGCAGTAACGTACCCTCTCCCCCCCAGCGCCTTGAGACCCTCCGGGTGAGTAGTGCGCTATATAAATGCTTTGATTGATTGATTGATTGATAGCTCTGTCACTGTCTCTACTAGGAAAAGTGGTTTTATTCAAAATGATGGCTCTGCTGAGATTCCTTCACGCGCTGCAAAACATGCCCTACAGAGTCCCTGAAGCATATTTTCAATCAATAGACTGAGAAGTTAGGAACCTACTGTGGGATGGCGAGCCGCTCCGCATTACAACCCATTAACTTACTAGGGGATTGTATGACGAGGGAATCTCTTTGCCTACTACAGGGCAGCGCAATTTTCGGTCCTAAATAAGTGACTACACCATTCACAAGAAGATCTGCCCAGCCATATGGATAAGTGGTTGATGGGAACGGGGGGTACAGAGAAGCACAATATACAAACCCGAAAAAGCAGCAACTCGCTGGCAGACGTCCATCCGGTCACCCTCTGGCACAGAGTTACAGAACACCTATGTTGGAATAACAAGGTGACACTTGCCATGCCCCTTTGGCAGGCAAAGCTTCTGGGGAGATTAGGCCGCTACAAGGGCTTTGATAAATGGGATACTATTGGCATCTCAAAAGTGGGTGATTTGTGGGCAAGGGGGAAAATAATCCCACTTGCCGACCTACAGAAAGCATACGAGATGTCTGAAGGAGAAACATTTAGATGTTTACAAATAAAATGGGTAGGAGTGAGGAGGCAGGGCACTGAAGGTTATGTGGGAAGACCAGCACTTTTTATCACACTATCTGGGAATGCCTGGCGATCAGGCTATACTGGGAAGCAATACTCACATGTTTGAAGACGCCAATGGGGGCGGGGGGGGGGGGGGGGTCCGTTCAACTATTCCCTGAACTGTACTTACTCAACATATGGGAGGCAACTGATAAGGAGAAACTTTGGACCACTAGAGAATCATAATCGCAAAACGAAACATAGCCCGGAGGTGGAAGTGGCAGAGTCACCAACTCTAGTGGAGTGGGAGAGAGACCAGGATTGGTGCATGATCGCAGAAATGGAAGTCTATAAAAACAGGGGATGCCCCCGGAAGTGGGACCGGGTTTGGGGCAAATGGAACGCCCATAGGTGAAATGTATGTAACAACCCCCAAAATCCCCCCCCCCCCCCCCCCTCCTTCCACCTGTGGGAACAGATCAGGTGGGGAAGGAAATATCATGGAGGTCAATAAAGATGAAATGTGATGGGATTTTTGGGGACTGAGATTAAAGGGGGCCAAGCAAGTTGTAATCAACTGTCCTGTTTTAAATGGTTTTAGTCGTACATATCTGCTGTATATCTGTATAAATTTAATAAAAAGGTTAAAAACAAAAAAAGAAAGTCCTGCCCATAAATCCCCAAGATCTCCAACAACCCTTGCTGCTAGCTGAAGCCGCACTCTCGCTTAAAAAACCTGTTGCAGTCCCATGGCCATTGGGACGCTTTTTGACTTGGTTTTCTTGCTGCTGCTGTGATTTTGCCAAAGGATTTAGGCTGTGGAGAGTTCAGACACCACTGGGGGACTACATTCTCCATCACCCCATGCTGCCAGCTGAAGCCTTACATTTGCTTAAAAGCACGTCACAGTCCTGCGGCGCAGGCCATGCCCAGACCCATTTGCGCCCAGAAGATCACCCCATACAGTGTGGATGAATGCAATCATATTACAACGAGCCCCTCACAAATTCCTTGTAGCAATCACCATTCTCCTCAGAGCTGTCCCAGGCTACAGTGCCTATAGAACCAGCTATAGAAGTTGTATCTAAATCTCCTCCAACTAAGCCAGTATATTAGGGATTTTAAGGGGGAAACTGGGGATCTCAAAGCAGTATTGAACGTTTATCTATCACACTAAACAGTGTATTTGAGAACACTCCTTTCTTGACAGACAAACCTTTGATTCTACTCCTCTAGAGCAGGATCAATTGTCTCGTGGGAAGCAGTATAACACAGATGATAGTAGACGGGGTCTTTCTCAACCCCCATCTTCAATGATCCTTCTGTTTGATCACACTACAGCCCCCAGACTTGTTATACCGCCAAGCAAATTGCAGGTAACACCCCAAGTCAATTAAGCCGCTTGATAATCCACGGCATTTGCCAAGGCACCCTCCTATGCCCAAGCAAAGCCACTGGCGCCCAGTATTCTTGACTAATTCCCAAAACCCTTATCTACGCATAAGAAAGATGAAGAAATGTTGATAAACAAATGTATCTACTAGATCCGACTGGTGAGGGGATGCTGCTCGATAATAAGAGAAGATATTAGGGCAGCTTGAAGTTACCCACAATAAGGCTCCCAACTTGATAGTATTGATTAATTAGTCAGAGAAACTTAGTTGATAATCTAGTGGCCTTTGATGCTCATACCTTACACCTGGTCAACACAAATATACAATTCAACGATAATTGCCCTGAGTTCCGAACCCAACCTGGCACAAACTCCCTACAACCATGAGCCATTGTAGGAGCCCACCTCGGGACATTGACTGACCGCCATTGGCACTTCTTCTGAACCACTTCCCGACCTTATAACTAGCGTCCCCATCACGGATACTTCACTGATGGCCGTTGTGCGCACCTTAGATGCGTTCCTGACCAAGATGGCAAAATGGGCATATGTATTGATTTGGACCAACGGAAAACTGAAATCATCCAGCAAGCTTTGACTCTGCCCCAGTTTAACTTTGTGGAGTATAGCCGGCTTGAGATCAAAATTTGCCTCACCAGTCTGGAACACCTTTATGGACTCCTTCGACATTTGTTTATTTCAGAAAACCTGGTCTACCGACCCATTATTTAAACCTGGCTACCACAACCTCTGTGTGCCTATGATACGTGGCCCAGTGGGTCGGCTAGCAGGATGATTGACTGTATGGATTAGACAAAGCATAGGTTGTAGAATCCATGATCTCCACATTGACTGTCCTGATTTCATGGTGATTCATCTGGTGGTAACTCCCCTCATTAACATTGACATTTACAGCATCTACACAAGAGAGTTGAGGGACAAACCGAAGTCTAAGACTGTCATGCTTTTGGAAGAACTCCAGAATATTTCCATGACGACTCCCGCTTAATAATAGCAGGGTATTTCAATTCCACTTTCGAGCCTATGGATACGGAAGACATTAATTTAACCCTCGAGGACGAGATGCGAGGCATCCCACGATTAGAATTGACACTCACACCTAAATGGACAGAAGCAGCTTTACAACTCTAGGCTTTATCCCTAGAGCGGGGTCTCAGGGCAGTTAATTGAGGTATAAATCCAATAGGAGTGGATCCAGTACTTCTAGTAATGGCCATCACTCCATTCGTATTTACTATTTCTTATTGGATCTGAAGCTGTGGTCACTTCTCATCGATATAATTATCATAGAAAGGCTGGAGAGTGACCACAATCTTCTCTTGGAACCCTTCAGTGTCATAAGTGTGGCCAACCCTCTTTTTCTATCCTCAACCAGAGATTTGCTCGTGACCAATGGTATGTGACATGCTAACTGGCCATCTAGTCGATAGTGCGGACATATTGTTCGCTATAAAAGAGGATGCATCATCCATCCTAGCAGAGATGAATGTAGGCCCACAAAGCGCAGAGTCTCTAAGGATAATGACAGACTACATAATAAGCTATTTAAGAAAATAAAATGTTATTATCTCGTTACTTTAATCGCAAAACGTAAGCACCCTCCCACTCAGTTGAGATGGTTGAACAAGGTATATAGACAAGCTTGCAAGTCACTAGTAGCAGCATAAAAGCCAAAGAACCATCCTGTATGCACCTAGCCAGGAAATCATATGTCTATCTGGGGTAGGGCAAAAAGAAAGTGGGATGATGAAAGGTGGCAAGAGTTAAAACTGCTTTTTTAAAGAACCAGTGACCATCTGTTCCCTAGTAAAGTGGGTCAGAGCTGAACATCCACCTCTCCCCCAAAATCCTGTTGCTGCTGACAGATGTATTGATCACTTTTTTCTTTTATATTCTGAGGTGGATGGCTCATACGACCAGACTCTTATCTGTCCCCTTGCCCCGATACAACTGTCATTCGAGATGACGGACGTCTCAGTCGCCTTAGACTCCGTTACAAGGGCCCGGCCAAGATAGCATACCTGCTGACTTACTTTTGCAAGATAGGGACAACTGGTTCAGATGCATTCGTTTTAGCAAATGCTATAGTGTCTGGAGCCCCTATACCGATTCCTGGTGGTGGCTGCGCTAATCCTTATATTAAAAAAAAGATATAAATCTCTGCCAGGAAACTATAGGCCAGTTAGCCTAATTGACTCAGTGCAAAAAATCTTTGCACATCTCGTTTTCGCCAGAATTTAGGAAGGGATCTCTGATATATATATTCTCTCAACTCTTCAGGCAGTATTCCATGCGTACTATTGACCAAGTCTTTCACTTTTTGCTTCTTTACAGGTGAACTGTAGTCAACTGCTAGGGCAGCATGTGTGCTCCCTTTTTCGGCCTGAAGTTTGCCTTTGACCTGGTCTCACGCCATAAGCTATGGTTGGTTCTGCATGAACTGGATGTGCCCCAGGAGGAGCTGCTCTCTATGATAATCTGACTTCCTGATGACCTCTTTGAGCAAGTGCGATGAGGTGCCCAGAGAGACCTCACTGGTCGCTTCCCCATTGGTAATGGGGTGCTCTAAGCGTGCGTCCTGGCCCCCATGTTGTGCTCATATTTCTCAAAGGCTTGTCCCAGTCCCCCTCTCTCCTCCTTACTGACGCTCCATCATTGGCTGGCTCAAAAATCCCAATTTTAATGATTATGGATGACAATCTTTTAATCACAAAAACCCCTAGTGGGTTACAGCATGTGCTGCTTGGCTTTGAAGAATTTTACAGATGTTATCAACACCACCAAGACGAAGTACATGACAATGAATCAGCCTACATCTTTCAATGGCTGTGTCAGGCTGGGTGACTAGTCCCTTGAGAGAACTGAGCTCTTTAGCTATCTTGGTATTACTTTGGCGCTCGAATATGTCATTATAACCCGAAGTGGAAATAATGGCTCATAAACACCATCAAATCGTTGGGGCATTAGCTAAATAATTCAACAGTTCATTCTATAAACCGATTAGTCCAGTCCTGCAGATTTATGACGCCAAGGTGCTGAGCTCAGAACTTTAGGGCTTCGAATCTCTAACAAATCCATTCTTACCAGCTTGGAGAACAAATTATTGGGGAATGTGATATGCCTCCCGGCAATCACCCCTCTAAAAACCACTGATGTTTGGCCTAGACAGGAAGGCCTTAGCTAATAAAGCAAGACTCCACCTAATATTCTATTGGCGTAGGTTGTGGCCTACATCTGAGCTGGCCTACTATGCCAAAGCCCTATGGGACGTTATAGAGGCTGTTCTCTTCCACAAGATTGACTGGCTCCAAAACATTAAAAAAAACATTGACCAATATGGGAATGAAGGTATTGTGGAATAATCCAACTGGGGCCCCATTTCCCCCAAAAGACAAATTGAAAGAACACTACTGGTGAAGGATCTCAAGCGACTTGTTTCCGAGCAGCCGAGAGCATGACCCTGACGGGGAGGTTCTTAGAATTCAAAACCTGCTATTCTTTAGAAGCTTACTGGGACATCATATCTGTCCCACTTGATAGGAAACTTTACTTCCAATAGGATCCCTCCCATTAAAATCCACTACAAATAATTGCGCCCTTGGCATGGATTACAAATTCCCCATTTACACGGACTAGGGAGAAACCATCTCCCAAGTCTATTTTTTGTTTGCCCAGCATACGTAGGTCCATACAACAAATGACTAAAACCCATATGTAAGTCCTTGGGAGCAAGAAGCAGTTTTGTTGCACTGCGAATCATTAGATCTGATCCTTGTTCATTGTACGCATGCTCTGTTGCCAAGTTTGTGGGCTGGATGTGTGCTCCAAGATCTAAGATAACAGCCACACATTCAACATGAGAACTTCTACAAATCCCCTCTTGACATTGTACAGATTGGTCATGCTTTTTATTCAATTTTACTACCAAATATTTATTAACACCTCCTTCTTTTATGTTTCGCAATATGTTCCAGTGATGGCAAACAGATGTTGTTATATGTTGTCAACTACCCTTGTATGATGCGAAGCTTAGGCTCTTATGCATGGATTATTTTAAGATCATGTTTTGATTATTTATATTTTCACTGATTGTGTGTACATGCTTTTATGACATGTACTGTCAAAATAAAGCTTGTTGAATTGAACTGAGAACCCCAGGTCCCCAAGCAAGCCCAGGAGGTTAGTAGGTAGCCTTTCCTTGACCATGCAATTTCAAAGTGATTGGATAGAAGTACTAGGCTATCAAGAACTGTTCAGAAGCTGTCAGTATGTGGTGGTAATGACCGCTTTTCTGAAGGACTAATTATTGTTCTTCCACATGGACAAAGAGGTAAAGTATCTGGAGACAAATGTAGAAAAGTTCCAGTTGGGCTTTTTCTCCCTGTGGTAGGTCATTGGTAATGCCATCATAGCCAGCACATGTCTGCGTTCTTGGCATGAGTTAGATTGCTTTGCTTCCAGATTTTTCAGAGAAAGAGTATTGGCACATGCTTAACCATGTTTTTCCTGGGCCAGGAAGGCGCTGAACAGAAACTGTTCATGTTAAAAGAGCTCATTAATATGGTCACCAGGACTCTGGAAACCAGTTTGATTGTGGCTTAATTTCTGTACCTGTATCCATAGGCCCACTGTAGGAAGGTGTAGTATTATGTGGTGATACTGGTTAGGCTTCACAATGCAGTACCCTCACAATAACTCAAATATGGTCCTTGGATTCACAATGGCAAATTCATAGCTCAGTCCTTGTAGAGTGGCAAAGAGCAGTCAGGCTTTACTAGAGGAACATGTGTTAAGCATTTCAGAGTACCAACATGGACAGAAGTAATGGACACGGCTCGAAAGAAATTCGACACAAGTTTATATAAAGAAAGCAGATTTTTATATAAGTCCGATACGTATAACCGGAGTTATGGATCTTAGAAGCAAAATGAAATCAGATCAAAACAGTACTGCAAAATGAGAGTGGAGTAAGGCTTGAGCCACGTTTCTGTCAAGAAATCTGGGTTCTCGGAGGAGAAGAGGTCCCATACCTCAATTGTGTGTTTTGGTACGGGTCTAACATTACATAAGATACCTTTCCAACCCGATTTGAAATTGTAAGGCGGCGTCACTAAGTTCACAATAGGAGAAGTACCGTGCTTAGAAAAGAGGGGGGGTGCTATAGGGAGAGCACCGAGGGTCCCTGTGGATAGAGGCAACCTCTGTAGAAGTGCCTTGATAGCGGCAGGAGAACGGACCTACTGTGGTTGGCCAGGTACCTGACCGGCAGAGGGGTAGTGGGTCTATCCTCCAATCTAGTAGCTCCTTATTGGAATAGAACAATAAAGGAGTCAGGCCCTGTTCAGAAGCAGAACGGGCAGGGTTCCTGGCTCCTGGTGACCTCGGGGCACGGATGGGCGTAGACAGGCTTGCCTTTGGCGTGCCGCTGGCGCACCGGCTGCGCTAGTCTGCTGCGCGTCTCACCAAGCATCCAGTTTTATAGAGGGGGTTGAGGCCACTAGAATGCCAACCTCCCTCGTAACCGGAAGTCACCCAAGTCTCCCTCCACACAAACGAGTATATCTCGCGGTGGGCTGGGGAGAGGCAATCTGAAGGTGGGATGTAATGATTTTAAAAGTCCTGTAATTAAAATAAATGTGCAAAATGGGGTAATCTCGATTTTAAAATGCCCAGAGTTAAAAGCTAGATGTGCAAAATGTGCAAGTAGGTGCAATATATAAGCAACCAAGATCATCCGTTTTTGAAAAAGTGTCTGCTTTACCTGCGCGCATGCGCTGCGCGTCTGACCAAGCATCCAGTTTTATAGAGGAGGTTGAGGCCGCTAGAACGCCAACCTCCCTCGCATGTCTCTGTTACTTGTAGACTTGCCCTTTTGTGCATATATGTTTGTTAGAGTGCACAATTCATTTATTTTGTTTCTACCTGTATGTTTAAAATGTCTCCTTTTCTTTATAAATACGTTCACCCGTCCTGATTGCCGTGTAGATAAGACATTTACAGATCAGCATTTGTCACGTTGCATATGTAGTTTACAGACAGCATTTTTTGGCTTTCGTCATTGTTTTATTTACATTTTTCAGATCAGCATGTCTCTGCATTTTTTAACCATGGGAAGAGACGATGCCGAGACTTGAACCCGGTTGCCAAGTTCCAAAGTCTGTAGCGCTAAATATTATAGTAATTTGGTATCCCTGTGCACTCGGATTTTTCAATTAATATGATTACCAAACGTTGACTTTGTACAAAGTTCCTGTGGTGCTGCAAAGTCTGTTGCACCTTGTCTGTCAGTGCCCTTGCGTTATCAACTTAATTGTGATAGGAAACTCCAATCACGAAGACTTGCGCACACTTCACTTGAAACAAAATTGTTTCTTAACAACTTTATCTTTAGGTTCAATGAAAACATTCAAATATTCTTGGTGCAAGTTAATTTTCTTTTATTTATTTCATATTCATCCTTTCATGATTGAATGCAATCAGTTATTCATTCATAACATAATTCTTTGCTAAATATTATGCCACAGCCTCTCTAAAAAAAAGTTTCTTGTGTTTTTGTCTTTCTTCATTGAGTTACCCTCCCACAATAATCCCACCCATAACCCCTTCCTCCTTTTTGTTTCCCTGAACACCCCCACTGTGTACTCAATGTCTTGGGGGGGGGGGGGGGGGGGGGCGGTCTGCTTTGGTATGATTACGAGCAACACTAGCCCCTTCATAGATGAACAGGATACCCCGCTCTGCACCTTGGACCGAGACTGCAGTGATGGAGGTAGTGGACAATATTCGCCTCACTCTCGATAGAGGTGAGTCTGCTGTTCTTATCCTGCTGGATTTATCGGCTGCCTTTGACACCGTCTACCACAGTATTCTCCATCAACGACTGTGGGAGATTGGTGTCAGAGGCAAAGCCCGTGCCTGGTTTGAGAGTTATCTGACAGGCCGATACACCTATGTAAAGGTTGACACTCTGGAATCCAATAAGATCCCCCTTTCCGTAGGAGTCCCTCAGGGATCAGTTCTAAGCCCCCTGCTTTTTAATCTCTATCTTACCCCTCTGGCCAACATAATAAAATCTTTTGGCTTCTCTACAGTGTCATATGCAGATGACACGCAGGTGTTGATCACCTGCAGTTTGGACTTTCTTGATACTCGTTCCAGATTTCAGAAATGTATGATCGCGATAAAGGACTGGATGAGTACCAACAAACTCCAACTGAATTGTAGCAAGACTGAGATAATGTTGTTTGGTAAGGCCAAGCAGATATGGACACAAGATTGGTGGCCGCAAGATATGGGACTCTGCCCGGAGCCCAAAGAGGTGGTACGTGACCTGGGAATCATGATTGAACCTACTCTTTCTATGAAGGCCCACGTCAATCTGGTGTCTCGTACCTGCTATGGCATTCTGCGCAGGCTGCGTAAAATATTTAAATGGCTCCCCCTTGATTCTAGGAAACCCCTGATTCAGGGACTTATTATGAGTCGGCTCGACTATGGTAATGCTTTGTTTGCCTCTATAAATGAGGGTCTGTTGGCCAAGTTACAAACGGTGCAGAACACCGCAGCCCGTCTGGTGCTTGACCTGGCACCTAGGTCACCATCTTTGCCCAGTCTCAGGGTATTACACTGGCTCTCTCAGGGTATTACACTGGCTCCCTGTGCGCCAAAGAAGCCCATAACTTATAGCCCATAAACTTCTTACGGGAATTGGTCCCTCCTATCTTGCTAAGAAACTCGCCTGGTACAATCCTTCCAGAGTTTTAAGATCTAGTTCTAAACGTCTCCTGGTCTAGCCTAGGGCCAGGACCACGAGAAATGGCTGCTGGGCTTTCTCTTACATTGCCCCCCTACCCTGGAACAAGCTGCCCCCCCATCTGTCGTCCATATCCAATCACTCGGCCTTTCGGGGGTGCATGAAAACATGGCTCTTTCCTAATTAACTAGTGTCACTGTTTTAACTCAAGGTTGTTGTCTCTTTCTGCCTAGCGCCTTGAGACCTTTTTGGTGAATCGTGCGCTTTATAAGAACTTTTGACTTATGACTTCCCTCACTTCCGCAAACTTGGAAAACAGTGCATGCGCAGTGAAAAGTGGCATTGGCTGCAGGAGGGCGGGCTTGTAACCGCCCTTTAATTTGTGAGCGCTAGAAATACCAAGGAATACAGTTGGGGCAGTGCTACTGCCACCAGATGCAAGTAAAGGAAGTTGGGAGTTATGGAGTTGGGTGTACCGGGGTGGTCCCCCTCCCTCCGCAGCTCCACCACTTCTGCTCCTCACGACTTTGTTCGATGGTGCTAGACCACCTGCTTGGTCACTAGTGTGCCGGCCTCTGTCCTCTCCCTGCTTTACTCCGTGGGCCTGATCGAAGAAATAGTTATGTATGTTTGGGTAATCAGCATGGGACCAGCAGGGCACTACGCATGGAAGACCGCTTCTTTCAGAACACATGCGTTGTGCAGTGGAGCCATGTGTTGGAGGGAACTGCTTCCTCTTCAGTTGCGGGGTTTAGCAGGTTGAAAAAGCTTTCTGGTGTCTGTCATCTAATACTTTACATGTGACACGAGTAGGGGACAGACACTGTCCTGCCGGTTAGTTTCTCTGTTCGCTCCTATGAGAGGGCCCAATCGCTTTTGTTGCATGCATTTTCTTTGGTCCAAAACTGAAAGAGTTGTGTTCGATATCTATGCTTAAGATACTTAAACTACCAGGGCCATCCCTGTAGTGTTGTTTTCAAAGCATGTGATTTCCATCTTCACTTGAATACTTTGAAAAACTTTTTGGGTATGTTGGCCCTGTGTAGATGATAGCGCTTTCCTTTAATTTTTTTAGCATGTGTGCATTTGGTCTTCTTTTTGAACACGTGCCCTCGCAATACTGTATATGAATCTTGAGTGACCTAAAGCTATGTCAAACCCTCCCTCCTCTGCCCATGCCCTCTCACACATACTATAACCTGTGATGCTGCTCCAAATCTTCATGCATGCGTCTCATAAAACATGTGGACGACTAACGCTCCACTGCTCAGATGGCTCAAAAGTACAAAAAATATATATTGTCAAACGGGATCATGTTTATTGTTTAACCCTTTTTATTCACTTGTGCTACATAGGAATATCAGAAAAGGAGTGTTGCTTTGCTCTGAATGATAACGTCTTTAGGATATCAAAATATAGTAACATTAAACAATCCCCCTAACATACCCCATCACTCATTAGCCAAGGACATAGTATCTGCATCAATGGGAATTCAGCACTGGATGTTTACATATCACTCGTTGCCAGGTCGGGAGGTTAATCTGAGAGTCCGCAGGTATTTGGGGCAAGTGAGCTCCCAAAATTCAGTGGATAGGACTGTGAGAAATGGGTGCCATATCTCCCCAAAGGAAGCCCTGAGCGTGAGGAAGCCATCCTCTCCATCCCTAAGATATACCAGAATCTGTGGCGCCACCTATTAAGTCGGTATGTTTCCAGAAGCCCAGTGGGCAAGGATGTTCTGAAGTGTTGCCCCCAGTGCTAGTTCCAGTGCTAGTCCATTTGCCTCCCCCTGCGGGATTTGAGCGGAAAGGTTAGGGGTTGGGCAGACCCAAAATCGTGTAGGAGGGGAATCTGGATATTTGTGTGTCGAAATGTAGATCTACGTCGTCTAGGAGTTTAGTTCAACAGTCCGTTGAACTAAGGCAGTCCCACAACAGATGGATCAGAGTGCCCGGGGAGCCGCAGCCACGCTAACAATCTGAGCTTCGGTCCGGGTTTTCCCTGGGGAGGCGTACCGGGTTCAGGTGCCAGTAAGTAACTACCTTGGTGGCAGTCTCTATACTTGTTGTATTTCAGGCTGTGTGCCTCGCCCTGTAATATATCTCTCCCCATTACTTCATGGTTATCATTCTCACTAATTCCCCCTCCCACCTTCTATGTTTAGGAATGCTCAGTGATTGGGTAGGCTCGCATAGAAAGGCATACAACTCTGAAATTAGCCTTTTATCAGTACTTTTGGTCGGCAATCAATTTTTCATAAGGTGTAAGCTGCCTGCCCACCGCGGAGAGATTAGAAGAGCGTAAGAGCCAGTGTCTTAATTGTAAATAATGCATTCTTTCAATCTTAGGCAAGTTGTATTGTTGTCACAGTTGGGAAAATGGCATTATCACTTCTACATCGAATAAGTGGCCCACATAGCAGCATGTAGTCTGACGCCGGGCCTCGAATGCCCCATGCTGCAGACCTGCAAAAAAATCATCATTTTCGAACAAGGGTGGTTCGGGGGGAATGAAGTGTGGCCCAGTCAAGTTGCTACCTTATCCCAAACCTCCATGATCGTCTTAGTAATGGGGAACATTTGCAAGCTAATTCGCCTATGTGCTTGCTTGAGGAAGGGTATCTTCCACAAGGGAAGTCCTGCTATCGCCCTTTCTTGTAACAGCCAGTGTTTTTCAGCTTGGTCTCTGCTCCACTCCAGGAGGTAGCACAGCTGCGCCGCTTGAAAATAGTACTGAAGATTGGGCACCCTCTAACCCCTGGCTCCCGGAGGTAGATAACTCGGCTCCCTTCACATTGGAGGTTGAGCACCCAACTACACAGATTAAGTTTCTTCTGCAAAGCGGGGATCGTCCCTTTGGGAGGTGTGACTGGTATCCTCTAGAAGAAATATTGAACCCTAGGGCAGAACAGTCATTTTAACAGCAGCAATGCGCCCAAGCCGGGAGAGGTGGTGGCATTTTCAGCTATTTAAGTCCTTCCCTGATCCGGCGAAGTAGTGAGTTGGCGGATCATGGGGGTGAGTTGGATCCCCAGATATGGGATTGATGTGTGGGCCCACTGTATAGGAAATTGGTCCTTAAGACGGGCCAAATGATTACGAGATTTTGATAGGGCGCGAGGGCCTGTGATTTATTGACGTTAATTCTGAAACCTGATGCAGAGCCGAAAGTGTGCAGTTCAGCTAAGATAGCCAGGAGGGCAGTGCTGGGGTTAACTAGGGAGACTAAGACATCATCAGCGTATAGACTAATAGTGTCTATTCCCCCACCTCACCAAAGGCGATACCTGTATTTTCCGGGGTGTGTCTGCTCTGCGGAGCCATGGACTCCATGTAAAGGGCAAACAGTAGGGGCGACGGGACATCCCTGCTTTGTGCCTCTATTGACGGGGAAGGGCGATGATGTGACGCCATTAACCTTTACTGCCGCTGTAGGTGAGCTATAACAGCTCGTGACCAAAGCCCGAAAATGATTGCTAAGTCTTAAACGGGAGAGTGTCTGCTCCAGGTCCTGCCAGTGCACAAGGTCATACGCTTTCTCAGCGTCTACCATAAGCTGCCGGGTCTCACCTTCTGAATGGTTAGCTATATATATTAAATAGAAGATATGCTTTGTATTATCACTGCATTGTCTTTGGTGAATAAACCCAGCCTGGTCTGGGTCAATAATGCCCGACATCTGGGGGCACAGTCACGCTCCACGTATACCTGTAAAGTACTTGATATCCACATTCAAAAGCAATATTGGACGTTATGAACTACAGTGATGTTAGTCCTTCCCAGGTCAGCATGAGTGGGGTGGAGGGGGCTTTGAGTGCACGCTGCTTGTAGTTGGCACCATATTCTTGGAGCTCCAGTTAGACTATGTATTTGTTCTAACTCTTTAACCTGACTGGTCAGCTGGTCTCTCTTTTCTTTGTGGACCTTATTATTTGCTCGTGAAATGGCTAAGAGCTCGCCCCTCACTATGGCTTTCAGGGCCTCCTAGAGCATGGAAACGGAGGTCTCAGGGGTGTCATTGAAGTCTAGGTATGTTTGTATTGCTTTTGTAAGCTGTAGTAAGTGATCATAATTAAATGGCTGACTAATATAAACTTGGAGGCAGGACTGTCTCCTCAGCCCTGCTGGTTGCCTTATCAGAATGTGTGTTTTTAAGGGGCAAAGCTAGAAAGCCACACCAGTCAGAACTATTTAAATGCCGACTTCATAGCTGCGGGGAGCTGTAAGTGCAGACTGTGTTGTGGATGGCTTTGTTTTAAAATAAATATCCTTGCAATGCGTTCTCCCCTTCCTCTCCCCTTGCTTCAGTATTTTGTGTACATAAATGCCCCACTCAATAACTAAACCACTATTTATCATTTTTAGGGTTGCAACTAGTGATTATGTTTACAGTATTTAAACACTGCTGCTTGTTTTTTTCGGTCCAGCCTAGCGCAGCGCACATGCGCTGCTCAAGGAGATGGCTTTTAGAAATTGGTCTGCTCTTTTCCACACACTCGTGCATGTGGCGGCATCCACCTTGCGGGAGCGTGCAGCGGCGCGAAGAGGCCATCTATTTGTAATTAGCGTGGCCGCCCTTGCTGCGCTTGTTTTCAGTGACAAGGATGGGGTGTCTTTAGAGCAACCTTCATAACCTCTCAGCACTTGTTTAAGTGGAATCACTCGAGCCATATTCCTTATGCTCTTTTCAGAAGCAGTTACATGCCATTTCTATAGACATTCATAGTCTAGTCAGTACACAAGATATCTTCATTTATTTGACTGTATTCTCGCCACAACACTACTTTGGTATCACTGCCCCACAAATGTTCACCTTGAAATACAGCATACATATTCTGTACTGCTAACTACCCCAAACTATAGGGAGAGGTGTGGCGCCGCGGCCAGGGCGACTGACGCTGGAATCTGGGGACCACGGTTCGATCCCCGGCTCCGGCGGCAGGTTAGCCCAGCACCATGTGACTCTGGGCAATAGCTCGCTTAATCTTCCCGACGGCCCCCAGCGCCTAGAGACCCTTACGGGTGATTGTGCGCTTTACAAATGTGGACTTTACTAAACAGTTTCTTGCCCTAGAATTCTCTAGAACATTTATACTCAAAATTCACCAACACTATTGGCACAATATTCACGCACTTGTGACTGTATTATCAGGCGCCTGAGATACTTCTGCTCATGTAAAGTAAAGCTCTCTGATACCCAATGTCTCGGGGCTAGTTTGCGCTATATAACAAAAAAACTATAAAAAATATATATAAGCGCCCAACTGGCTCGCCAGCATTCCGGACTAGACCAGAAGGCCCAGAGAGCCTGTTAACTGGCAGCCTCGGGTCTCGTCTGTACTCAATATACCCTCCTTATTGCTGTCCCGGCACGCTGCCTTGCATCAGAAACCGGTTTCTGATGTAAGATGGCCATTGGATTTCACTCTGCCGAGATCGTTGAAGCAGGGAGTGACTTATAAATAGTAGCGGGGGCTCAGCGGAAGGCGAAGGACTGCCTAATGCTCGGAGAGGGCCATGACGTCACACATGCGACTGGGCCAGCAATGTAATCACTCCCTTTGTTTATGCAACCGTGCCGGTCGCCTACTGCACCAGACTAGCAAACATACCAGACACGGTTCAGTCAGGAGATCACGATTTTCTAACTCTAAAATGGCACAAGTATGGTTTAATTCGGGTGTTCTCCCTTAAAATTGCATCTGTTTCATT
This sequence comes from Lissotriton helveticus, assembly GCF_964261635.1. Classification (NCBI taxonomy): domain Eukaryota; kingdom Metazoa; phylum Chordata; class Amphibia; order Caudata; family Salamandridae; genus Lissotriton; species Lissotriton helveticus. Next base: position 117,377,400 of record NC_136060.1, on the reverse strand, counting down.
ATCAGTCAACGGAAAAAAGGACATTCCCACGATTTGTTTAAAAAACCACCCACTTTATTGTTTGTAACTGTTGGCAGGTATGGATTGGGTCTTAAAAAACCCTGTCGAAAAAAACCTGTCCCCGCATTTACAGAGGAGTGCAGACATGACCACAATATCTCTGAGTCACTAGTGATCGGTTTTCTTCACACCGTCATCAGGCGAAAAGCCGACATGACACAGCGAAAAGTTTCTCAACAATATTGTTTTTAACTTGCAAAGCTTCATCAATTTTGCAACTGTGCTCTGCATATTCTTGCAATTTCCAAATCTATGTGGAAGTAATGTGTCCTTTTCTCCCTCTCAACAAATAACAAGCATTGGCATAGCCAATAGGTCTTGCCTGTGGGACCTTATAAGTGTTTAGTCATGCAACAGTTCATGTTGCACCAAGGATATTGTGCTGGATAACTAAACACTTATAAGGTCCCAAAGGCGAGACCTATTGGCTCTGCCAGTGCTTGTTTTTTCTCTCCCCATGTGCTTGACACCATCACATAAACCCATACCTACGTTCCCTTCCTGCAGCTCCTCCTTCCAGATAACACCACTCTTTAACTCATGAGGAGCTAGAGGAGGTTGACTGTACATGAGGTCACTTCAGTGACACACACGTAAATAAACTCTAGTGCAAACTTCTGAACTGGCGGAGATTCCGAATAAAGTGCATACTGGTAGTGATCACCCCAAATTATGGTTGGATGAACTTTTATGGCATTGATCAAGCATTGAATAGCGCACCCTGAAATACAGAGACAGACAGACAGGCAGAGACAGACAGACAGACAGACGGGGACAGACAAATACTTTGTTGAGTCATCTGGTGCTCTCCACCCAGGCCAGTCGGGATTTAGGGCCACCTACAGCACAGAGACTGCCCTTGTTGAGATGTCGGAGGCAATAAGAGAATGTTTGGATGCAGGCGGCAGAGTGGCCTTGATTTTACTGGATCTCTCTGCTGCCTTCAATATAGTGCCTCATCGCCAACTCTTGGACAGTCTCTCAAACATTGGAATCTCCGGTATAGCTTGGGATTGGCTTAAATAATTTTTAGAGGACCGAACACAGCAGGTATGGCTGCCCCCGTTTTCCTCGGCCCCAAGAAAGGTGACCACGGGAGTTCCGCAGGGCTCCACTCTGAGCCCCCTTCTCTTCAATGTATACGTTACATGTTTTGATTCCGATGAAGATGCTCCTGTTCAGTAAGGGAGGATCAACAACTTCCCATAGTATGATATGAACTATAGTCTTCTCAATTACTCATGGTGTCTGCCTGTGCTAAATGTAATCATTTAATAAGTTTACATGATCCTGAAAGCTTGTGATGAACCACTAAATATTTGCTGTCAAAACCTGCTTGGGGGCTTCAGGGCAGCCACAGGTTACTGGGCCACAATCCTGGAGTTTGGGGACTTTTACCACTGATGTCCAAGGGCCGACCTACTATGGTACTGCAAACTGGGTGGAAAGTACATACACCCTTTCCTGTTTGTAACTCAAGGGTAATGAGGGTGAGCAGTTCAAGGTTTATCAGGTGTGGAGTGTGGGAGTAGAGACGTAGAACTCCCAACAGTTTAACAAATGGCACGATTAGTACTGTCCAGCCCAGGGCTTTCCTTTGTAAAAACAGTACTTTCATCAGCTGCTAAAACTTAATTGGCCAGGCTACAGACAGATGCACACTTCTCCAGTAAGATGTACAGCTTTCAAGTGATGTCCCCTCATCCCTGGGAGACTAGTTATCGAGGATACCAATCCTCGGTCTCAGCAGTCCTCCGAATACTCTGTGGAGCACTCCCTACCATGCTCAGTGAAGAACTTGCATCTGGAACCAACTGGGCTCAATTGGGTCACACTTTTACACACATTTCTGAGACTGGGCACGTGGATTCCATTTTCAGTGCCCAATAACTTCTTTGGAGTAGTTCATTTTTACACTTCAATTTTTGGTCTTGCCTAAGCAGCACAAAGCCTGTCTTTTGAGCTCTTTTGTTTTCTATCAGTGGGCTTAGAGATTGCCCATTGCTTAACATTGGTTGGTTTCATTGTCCCTCTCATTTGCTTGCTTCTTATTGGTCAGTTGTCATAGGCTACCTTCCTCATCATGTGTTTGTCCTTGGGAGCATTAATGCATTACTTGTGTCTCCCACTGCTCATTTATATAGGCAATACTTTTATTCTTGGTGTTTAGGTACTCTATTAGAGTGCATCTTTTTCAGTTGTCTCCCTCATGTACTTCTCTATCCGCTGATGTCCATTTTCTTGCCCCCACATGCCCTCCCTGTTTCCTTTCTGTTGTTGCTTACCCCTCACCGGCCCTTCTTCTTCCCAACCCCACCATAACAATAAACAAGCATTTGGAATGCAATAGGTCTCGCATTTACACAAGTTTGATCTATTGGCAATGTAAATGGCAATTCTTTTTATTTTATGTTTTGGTTTTAAAATTTAAATAAAAGGCATTGTCGTTTCCAATGCAAATATCTTAAACTAGCGTAAATGCGAGACCTATTGCATTGCAAATGCTTGTTTTCCCTTGTCAAGAGTACATTTCTCTATGTTGGAAAAGGTAAGAGAGGAGTTGGTGAAAATCCTTAAACATTCAAATTTGCAGGTTTGCACAGACTCAAAAGGGCCTTCCAACCCTGGAACTACAGCTTCCTGCTACTTCTAAACCTGCTATTATATGAGGCCTGGCATAATCAGATACGTATTTCTCAGAAGTCTCATGTAATGAGATCACTGCCATAGTCAACTCACTGCATAACAAGAAAGAGACTTTTTTTTTTTTACAGGACAAGTAGATTTATGAAGCATCCTGTCCCATGGACAAGTAAAAGTTGTATTAAAATCCACACCATGAGTATACCTAGTCATAGCTCAATGAGCATAAGTAACTGGCTTTTTTTCTTCACTATACTTCATCGCCATAGTTGAAATATGAAAAGCAAATCTTGAATTGAAAGACTGCACACTTCAAGAGCTCCGATTCCACAAAATAAAGTTTTTCATTTTTCACCTTGAAGTTTCCAAACCTAGGGGGTCATTATGATGGCGGATTTCCCGCATACTCCGGGCCGGCGGAAGCCACCGCCGGCCCGGAGTATACGGGAAATCCGCCGAGGAGGCCTGAAAGACCCACCGCCAAATCAGGATGGCTGGTGGGTCTCACAATCTGTCCGCCGCTCTTCCGCCGCGGTCGGAAGGCGACCACGGCGAAAAGCACTAACATGGCTGGCGCCGCTATCAGACACCGCCAGCCATATTAGGATGCAGGGAAAGTAATGCTTTTCCGCGGCGGGTTTTCCGCCGTGGAAAAGCATAGGGACAATCACTTTGGGGGCCCGTTGCGGGCCCCCTGGGTGAAGGTTTCGTGGGGGGTACACATGGGGGGTACCTATGGTACCCCCCTGCCTTTGCGTGCATGAAGCGGCAGGCACCGCGCGGTGCCTGCCGCTTTGTGCATGCAAATGCACAGCTTTCGTTTTTTACATTGCGGCGGGTGCTGCTTCAAGCAGCAGCCGCCGCAATGTAAAACATACAGGATGTGACCGCCAGGGTGGCGGTCACATCCTAATTGCCATGGAGGGACCGCCGCTGCCCCTGCGGACGGTCCCTCCTACTCAGGGGTGGCGGACGGACGCAAGTCCGTCCGCCATCCTAATCGGCCCCCTAATGTCTGTGGCTTTTGTGCTTTTAATGTGAATGATCGTTTTAAAAAAAGATGGTATTGTTTTACTATGTGCACAATGTATTAATAAAAAATGGTTCAGTGGAGAAATGTTTTCTAGAGAAAACTGTACATTTGATTCAATTCCAAAAATATTAAAAAATCGCTAGTTCAATCTGGTTGAGTTGCAATTATTCTTTTAAAAAAATATTTTATCTTTTCACTATTTTTCAGTTTTATTTGGTTACGCAACTACAGTTATTCCTAGAGTATACACATACTATGTGTCCACAGCGCTGTTTGCTATTTTTGGGCTAAGGATGCTTCGAGAAGGTTTGAAGATGAGCCCTGATGAAGGCCAAGAAGAGCTGGAGGAAGTGCAAGCAGAAATTAAAAGAAAAGATGAAGAAGTAAGTCAATGTGCTTTTACTATTATGGAAAATGCTGGATAATACAATTCCAGTGTGCAGCCTTCCTCTCGATCAACTGCTTGAAATAATTGCATCTTTTATTTCCTATATCTGCCTTCCTTTATAAAATAGTTTCTGTAACTCATCTCCAGTTGATTCATTTGCAATTTTGCAACATTATTCTCAAAGCTTTTGGGGGTCCTGGAACTTTCAGGGGTGAATCTTAGTGATGTCTGTGCTGCCACGTTGTTTCCTCAATGTGATAGAAGCCATGAAAGTAGATCTCCTTCTCTTCAACACAGACCAGCAAGCCCGTTATTTTGACTGTTGCAGATACACTGAGACTAGTATGGCAGCCCCTGTGCTGCAACTGAGCTCTTCATGTCAAAATATATATTTGCGGAATAAATGAGTTGGGAGTAGATTTAGTTCAGCAATAGGTCACTCAAACTTGGAATCTTGCTTCTGAGAAGAATCCAGTCAAAGTAGTTGTTACTCCAGGCATGAGAAATTCGCCATAAAGGGGTTTATGGTTGTGTTGTATGGGTATCATGATGGATAGCCTTGTAGATGAGAACTAGGTAAAGGATAGCCCGAGTAAATTTCTGGTTGGCCCCATCTAGTTAGGCCATCCTGATAAGGAATCTCCACAGCTTCTCCTTATTGACGGGAAACTATATACATATTATATTATACGTATTTGATTAAGTATTTATAGTTGATTGGTGATGAATATTCGAATGGGAATGGTTTAAATTGGATAGTTGTTCGGTAGGACAGTGCAACACCCACTCACTGATTCTAGTATCAACAGTTTAAAGCATGCTGAAGACAAAGTCATGGTCACGAAGGCAGGAAAGCACACGTGTTCTGGGTGTTCCCAAACATTTAACCTGGGATTGTGTACCCTTAAATAAGGAAAGTTTCCAAATGGAACATAAAGCCATCTGTGATTAATTAAGAGATCTGTGGCTAATTACAGGACTTCTATGGAAATGTTAGAAGCCTCTTTGGAAGGAAGAAGAGACTATTTGTGCAGCAGTCATCACCAATGAAACCTTTTTAGGTCTGGCTTGCCAGCAAGACTATCTGCAATACTTCAAGAAGACAAGTTTCAAAGTCTGAAAGTAATGCTGATCGCAAGGAATGTTCTGTAAAAATGAATTGTTTCTTTACCCTTCAAATGCTTATTAATTTTAGACTTCTGTCCAAGCCAACATGTGTTTCGTAACATTAGTAATACCTTGTAGATTAATCAGTGCTTCTATCAATACTATAACAATTACAAGGTACAATTTAATGAGAGATGGGAATGAACTACAAACTGGTTTGTACAGACAATTCAAAAATATAAAATGGGGCAAAGAAAAATTGTAAGAAAAAGGATTAAGAAAGAAAAATTATAAATTTTCAACAAATATTTTATCCAAAATAGATTGAATTTATCTAATTCATGACAAAATTACAATATTGAAGATAAAGGTGCCTCAGAGAATCAGATCATTTGAATTAAAAAAAGCAAGGACTCAAATCAAAGAGATAATCTGTGATGAACAACATGAAGTCACTTTGCAGGCTTCTTCTATGAATTGTAAAGAAAAGCCCATCCTCATGCCTAATGAAAACATTTTTTTTTCAAGGTTTTTGAAACCGTAACCTAGTCACTACAAAATATCTCAAGAGAACCTGAGATTGCAAATCTTAGTGATGGACGTGTTTTCCATTTGCAATGACAAAGTGATATTTGAACAATTGTTTCCCCCATAATGATTAACTTACTCAATTCCAATTAAAGTGGTAATCCCATTGGGGGGGAGGAGGGTTGGGTGTTTTTCCTGGTCTGATGTTCTGCAAACTATAGGGGAGGGGGTTATACAGTACACAGAGACATTCTCTAATGCATTTTATTTGTGCTTTGTTTGCCGGCCTTTGCCCCTCTGGTATGATGAAAACTCAATAAAATCTGTTGTTACATTTTTTTTTTAAAGAGTGGTAATCCATTTTGGCTTTTTGCTTCAATTTTAAAAATTTGATTCTGAAAACAAGATTTGCCATAATGAGAATTCACTTTGTGGAACCTCCATAATATTAGTACATTTGTCTAAGCTTCATGCTGCTTACCTGTTAGAGACTTTTTTTTTTTTTACGAAAGGGTTATTACACTTGAGTTCCCTAGATAATTAATTCCAGTTATCTCAAGAATATCCTGTAGGAATAATATTTATTTTTAAATGGGTAACCTCGTTCCTATAAACAGTAGATTGTATAAGGACTGAAGTAATATATCCTTGTATTAGTGTCAATTTCTAAGAAAGCTATTTTTACACTTAATCTGTGTTAAAAAAAAAGTCAGATACGAGAAAAAAATTATAATACTTACTGTAGTAGGCTGGCTTAGTATATGGTGCACACTCTTAAGTTGTGATGCACCTTGCACTACTCCAGGCAACCCATATGGTGATTTTAGTGGTCTTTGATAATCATAAAAAACTCCCAAAGTGGTGGCTGTGGAGAGCAGCCTTTAGGCTTATCTTGAAGCAGTGTAAGGCCGCTTGTTTACTACATTTAATTGACATAAGTCTAATTATTAGGCAAAACAATCACTAACACATTGGTATATCTCCTATCCATACATATAAACAATACACACAATAATACATCAAAATAATCAGGTAAGGAGAATGAGACTTGGACCAGAAGCCTCAGAGGAGTTGGGGACACACAAAACCACCCACAGTAGGTACCCATCAAGCCCAGGGAGGCTGTGTGCAGAGTGGAAATACAACTGTGTGCCCAATAGAAGTAAATTGAGATGTTGTGGTGGCAGTTTTAAAGAGGAAGGACCCTTCCCAGAGGACCCCGAATACACTCTTTGGAAGACTAAAGTTTGGAGAGCCACCCCACCCGTGGAGGCTCCAGGAACCAGGTTACCTGCACCAGGGAAGTCTGTTGCATAAAGGGGAAGCGACGTCGGAATCTACTGTAGACGAAAATGGAAGAGTTCAAAAAAGATGCCTCTGGAGAAGCCTATGAAGTACTCCGATGGAATCCAAGGGTGGATTTTGAAGAGGAGACTCACCTGCAAGCAGAGGGGACAGAGTCTATGCCACTCTGAGGTGACCTGGAGACACGGAAGCACAATACCCACCCCTAGCATGGCTCTCAGGAGTAAAGACTAGGATCTTGTCACTGCAGCTGTGAGGACGAGGTGAAGATGAGGAGGACCAGGAGCTGTGCCCAAGCTGTACCACGTCGGATGTCAGTGTCTAGGTGGTCGATGTCTGGCAGGAGCACCAACAAGCCTTCGTAGCCACAACTTGAGTGGAAAGTAAATAGATTCATACGTTGAGCCAGCAAGATCGAAGGGACTTGCCAAGTGCAGGAGAGTCAGAGCAGGCACCGAGCAAGCAGGGGAGCCCACTGAAGCAAAGGAAAACATGCTTGAGGTCGAAGGTGCAGGAGTCACAAGAGGACCTCGGGTAGCTCACCAGAGATGGAGACCCACAGTGCAAGGGATGCACTGAGGGCGCTGATCTTTGAGGGATGAGGTGCTAGAGGCTGGAGCTTCTAATAGCCCGAAGATCTCTGGAGTGCAGAGCCAACAAGCTTTTGCAACGGCACATTGATGCAGTGCACACGGGTTTGGTCCCAGTGACTCAGACGAGGCATACTGTCCTCCACATTGCAAAGAAGACAGTTAATTCCTTCAAATTAACCAGCATTTTGAATGACAAATATGTATGTCTTGTTTGTGATGTCTCTCTTAGTATAAGATTTTTTATAATATATGTGTAATGTATTTCTTAATAAATAATTTGGATTAAGATGATTCTTATATAACTGTATAATTTGTTCTATGATATGTTTTAGTAAACAGATTTTGTATAATTGCCTTATGGGTCCTTTTAGGACTGATAGGGATGAGTATATGGTTGTGAAGGTAGTGGAATGTGATTTGCCTGACTATTGATTTCTCCAAGAGATCCCTTTTTTTATTGATAAATACAATATTATTCCTGCACAATACTCTTGATGTAATTGTAATTAATTATATGGAGCACTCCTATATAACAACTTTATAGTTAAGAAAAGGTTCAAACAGTATGAAGCTCGGATAAATGTACTCCTATTATTGAGGTTCCACAAAGTGAATTCTTACTGCGGTAAATCTTGCTTTCAGAATCTGATTGCTACAATTGAAGCAAGAAGCCAAAATAGATTTACACTTTAATTGGGATTGAGGTAGTTAATCACTATGGTTAAACTGGTTTCGCGCAATTTGTTAAAATCACACGTCAATTTAAATGAAAAACCTATTGGATTCTCTTGACACATTTCTTAAAGACTTTGTTAATGTTCCAAAATCATTGGGGGAAAAATCTTTTTCACTAGACATGAGGATGGGTCTTTCCTTACAATTCATGGGGCAGATCTACAAAGGAGAACTTCACATTTTTCGTCTCTGATTATTTGGTGTGCACATTCATGGGGTCCGTTTGATACATTTTTGGATAAATGCTTGGCTTCACTCTCCTTCCTTTGTGACATTGCTTTTATTTATTCAAATATTCTCTGATTCTTTTGTGCACTTTATTCTTCAATGTTGTAATATTTGTCTTGTATTTAATAAATTCAGTTGATTTTGGATGAACGATTTGTTGTGAATTTCTACATTTTCTTTCTCCTTTTACCTTTTTCTTGTTGTTTTTCATTGTCCCTTTTTTCTTTTTGAATTGTCTGTATCAACTTGCTTGGGGTTCATCCTCACCTCTCATTAATATTGTACATTGTTCTTATAATGTTGATACAATCGCTAATGACGTGACAATGTATTACTAATGTTGCGAAATGTGTTGGTTTGAGAAGAAATTAAAAATTAATTAGCATTTGAAGAATAAAGTGAACATTTTTACTAATGAAACTTTATGATCATTATTACCTTCAGACTTTGAAACTTGTTTTCTTGAAGTTTAATTTTGTTCGACCTAGGAGTGAAGATTTGCAGTTGTATTTGTACAGGGTTCGCTTTCCACTTATATTTTCTGGCTGAAATGCCCATCGTTATCAGTTCTTCAAAATATACACGGAGTGGGCTTAGGCTCCTCCCAGCGTGGTACTTCTCTTTCTCCTGTTATATACTGTTAATTGAATCATTCCTCCTACAGGGTGGTTGCATTGCTTGAGGGGCTACATAACTTTTTAAAAGAAATGTGTATCATTGCACATTACATTCTTTATCTCATTCTGTGTAGAAGACCTTTTTTTACTGCAGCAGGTTTATCATGTTTTGGACTGGATTCAAAATGCAAACCAGACCTATTGGCTGTGCTATTGCTTGTTTATTTGATACCAGTTACTCATTTTAGAAAGTGTCCTGAAGGCAAGCTGCACTATGAGATCTGACACGAGACCGCTGTCTTCCCATCCTTAATCCTAGCACCCTCAAATACACCAATGATAAGCATGCATAAAACAATTCATCCATTAGCTCCCAGTGAAAAGTGTAATCCGCTCATAATAATGTTTAAACTCAAGAGTCTTGTTTCCACCATTCTTCTATATCCTGCTGCTCTAGATCTTCCGTGCTACCCATTCACAAATTGCTGTATGCATTATGTGCTTCTTGATATGGAGCTACAGCTTTAGCCATGTATTCGATCACAGGATGTGCAAGACTGCAGAGGTTGTACTAGGGGTGCACGTCTATCTTGTTAGCTTATGATTACCCTATGTGTAACTCTGAAGGTCATTAAGACCCAGACAGAGCCACTACATCACATGACATTAAAAGGCTATAAAACAAATCTACACATATTAAATAGGAGTGTAATTTAAATAAGATGACCATGCTGGACTGGCTGGATAAATGACATTTCCTTTTTATGCTAGTTTGGTTTGTAACTTTTATGCTGACTTGGTCATTTGTTTGTGTGCTGTCTAAAATGTGTAAATGTGTTCTTTTATCTTCAGTATCAGAGATCAAAATTGCTTAATGGGCCCGGAGATGTCGAAATGGGAGGCAGCACAAGTTCTGGATCGAGAAAGTGGCAACATTTTATCTCTCCAATATTTCTTCAAGCCTTTACTTTAACGTTTTTAGCAGAGTGGGGCGATCGTTCACAGCTTACAACAATTGTTTTGGCTGCTCGAGAGGTGAGTAGAAATTTACACTGTATTATTGTTCATAGTTGATGTGATCTGGTGGCTAGGTGGCAGACCTTGCAACCCAGAGGCCGTGTTATGTTACAAACTTTTACACTTAAATGAACATTGTATGATTCTGTCTCAACCATTTCATCTCCTTCTGCCCTAAATTGGAAGTATGTATAATGTATTTGAATGTGTGTGTGTGTAATGTATAGTTTTGATGTGTGCAGTTTACATTCACTCCCTACTTAAAATCCACGTCTCATAAACCCACTTTAAGCTGGATCCTTTTGGCAACTGTCCTGTGCAAAGCACCTAGTGTTTATATATCTTCTGCTACAGCCAGCACCATGGCGGGCTGAGACGTGCGGCTCAAGAGCTCCGGAGGGCTGCCTATTAATCCGATGATCATATAACTCCTAATTCGCTGCTGACAACTCCGGACTGTGCGGAATCGCTCTGCGTCCCTTGCTGGCGGGGAAAACAGAAGGAATAAGGGTCCGCAGAGTCGCAAATGCGTATACTTTCAGCGGCGCCCTGGGAGCCGAGCCACGGGCAGGATGGAGGACACGGCGCAGGATCGCCAATGGAGTTGCTGAACTGGGGTGATACAGTCCGGCTGCAAACTCCAGCAAGCGGGAGGGACGCGCTGCCTGGGGCAATAACAGCGGGCCCTGGGAGCACTTGATCGGGGCTCCGGGGAGCCTTCCCCCCCACCCCCCCCCCCCACCCCCACCGATAGACCGGCGGCAAGGCGGAGTGGCGATCTGAGAGGCTGGGAGTACTCTGTCACCGATCTGGTGAGGCGCCGAGGCGGTGAGTGACGGCGCTGAGACTACCGGCGATCCTGGGAGCCCGGTGACAGTGTGGGCCCCCCCTTGGGACCAGAGGGGTACAGCGCGAGCCCCGCATCCCCTCCTAGTTGGTAGACTGGAGGACAGATCGGTCCGGAAAACGACCCTGGTTGTACTTAATAGCCCGCAGGCCTGCCTGACATACAGGGTGAATTGAGGGGGCCCCTGAACGGCGCAGGGCCACGGGCGTGGCCATCGACACAGCGGTGTGAGGCGGAGAGTCCAGGGGCCCGGCGCCTGAGAAGAGACGACCAGACGGAAGAGGCAGGCAGCCCTCCCTGGCCCTTCTAGACTGGGACCTGATCAACACCTACGGCGGGGTCTGGGAGACGGAGGGCCTGGGACGCAAGCAGTCGTTCTGAGACCACATCCAGCGCCCGGGTGACAGGAGGCAAACTGCTTACGGAGTGGTCAAGTCGCGACGCCTCTGCATACCATGGGGAAAAAGGATATCCAGCCTAAAGGGCCCAAACAAGGCCCAATCGACAATTTTGCTGCGCCGCGCCAGGTGGCGGATGGCCTTCCCGCTGCCCCGGGCCCACGCTCAGACACTGAACTACTGATGGAGGCTATCCAGGCTTCGCGCAATGATATCCAGGAGTCCAGGGCGGCCCTGGAGGTCAAGATAGGCGAGGTGGGCTCGGAAGTGACACTCCTGAGACAGGATTTTCGAAATTTGTCCGACAGGGTCACCTCCGCGGAGGCGCGGATGGGCGATGCCGAGGATTCAATCACGGCCCTTCGTAGAGACATGGCGGAACTTCAGGCCTCCCATCGCCAGCTGCTCTGGAAGGTGGACGACGCCGAAAACAGGGCCCGGCGCAACAACCTGCGCTATGTCGGATTTAGGGAGGGGATTGAGAAGGCTGATATGGTGTCCTTCCTCCACGTGTGGTTAGTGGAAACCTTCCCTGCGGCACAATTCTCGCCATGTTTCATAATAGAGAGGGCGCACAGGGCCCTCCTCGCAAAAAAGCCGGCAGGGGCAAGACCGCGTCCGGTTATTGCACGTTTTTTAAACTTTGCGGATAGAGACTTGATACTGAAAGAGGCGAGAAAGATGGGAGAGATCCGACTGGAAAATTCACACCATGATATTCCCAGACTACAGTCAGGAGGTCCAAAAGCAGAGACGATCTCTCGATGCGGTAAAGGCTAAACTTAGAGACTTGAAAATCGCATACATGCTACTGTTCCCGGCGAAACTCAAGGTGATATACAATGACCAGACACTCTTCTTCACACACCCGGAGGACGCCTGGCAATGGCTAGAGGAGCGTCCGATCCTCAATAGCAGAGAGATCGCTAGACAAGATCTGCGAGACAGATCCCTGAAGAACGCAACCCACTGGGAAATCCCGAAGGCGCAGCGACTGAAATCCAGGAGATCCAAGAGGCAAACCCCAGCGACGCCATACAGAGGTCGAGGCACTGGGACGGTGCGAAAGGGGCGTTCTGCCTCCCCAAGAGGTGCAGCCGAGACGGGGTCAAGAGTTGCAGTACTGCGCACCACGGCACGCTCGGAGGGCGAGGACGAGGAGGCTCTTGATAGCCGCATGTCAGGGTGAGAGGAGGAAGAAGAAGAGAGACAATCTGACCACCCGCTGGTACAAGAGATCCGTGTGTTGGAACAGGACTTGTCAGGACAACACAGTAGGCCTGAATCTGAGACTCAAGACTCCAAATCCTAATGGATAAAGACCTGGAGCGCAGAGCAAGCTGCACTTCCTAAGTGCACAGACACGTTGGTAGAGGCTCTGAAAGATGGCGGATTTGGAGTACTGGAGTGACAGCCCGACTCAGAGAAGCACGCAAGTTGGCACGCCCTTCTGTTTTGTATTTTGCACGTTTAGTAGTGTTTCTTGGTGTTTGATAGGGTGGGTTTGGTGGGTGGGCGACAGGCCTACTCCTACGGAAAGCCATGTCCTGTCTTGGGACACAACTGGAAGGGGAGGGAGGTGGGGAGGGGGAGGGGGAGGGGGGGAAGAGTTCTCCAAGTTTGTTCGGTTAGGGGACCGGGTGGGGACAGTTGGGGGGGGAAAGAAAACACAGGTAAGAGTTCAGTTGCATGCACTGCGCCTCCGCATCACCGGCATATGCTGGGGTCTGGTCATTCATAGTTACAGCATCTTCCAATGGCAGGTACCGTAGATACACCGGGGGAGGAAGGCAGGAGGTTGAGTATCCTGACATGGAATGTTAATGGACTAGGCTCTAAGATTAAGAGAGGCCTGGTGAGCGCGTATATAAAAAAGGTCGGCCCAGACATCATTTTCTTACAGGAAACGCACCTCAAGGGTACTCAATGTGCCTTCATCGCCAGAGGCCGGTACAGGGTATTGGTCCATGCGGGATACACATCCGAGGGGAGCGGCGGTCATTGTTAAAAAATCCCCACCCTTCTCCATTACTCGCACATGGATTGACCCGCAGGGAACGTACGCTGGAGTGCAGGGCACCTGGAACAAACGCACATATACCCTGATTTCGGTCTATGCACCACCCAAATATCAGTCACGCACGAGTACAGCGCTGGCAAACATACTCCTAGACACAGCAGACACGGTACAAGTGGTGGGGGTGATTTTAACGACGTCATGAACGTAAACGTTGATAGATCTAGATGCACAGTGTGGGAGGAACACCGGACTGCGCTGTTCAACCAGATGACCACCATAGGCCTGACAGACGTGTGGCGATGGCTCCACCTGACTCAGCACACCTACTCATACTATTCTGGGGCTCACAAGACGTTCTCGCGCCTCGACTATGTTTTTATGTCCCGACAGTATCTGAGAGTGGGTGATATCGCAGATTACAGGGCCAGGGGCATCTCCGACCATTCACCGTTATACGTGAAAGTGGGGCACGACCAGGGTAGAGACGCGGGTTCCTGGCGTCTCGCGGCCTGGGATCTCCAAAACGCGGCGATTTTGAGAGGCGTGAGGGCAGACATTAAGGTATATATTGCGGGAAATGAGGGCTCGTGGACTCCAATGTCACTCTATGGGAAGCCCTAAAGCCGGTCCTACGTGACAGGATTAGATCTAGATTGGGCGAGGAAAGACTGAGACTTCAGGCCGTGGTAGCGGCCCCAGAACAAGCTATTCTGAGATGGGAGGGAGAATATTTAACCCATAATACCAACGAAACCCTACGACGGTTACTTGACGCCCAGAAACAATATAGGGAACTGGTAACTAATGAGGCCAAGACCCAATCCCTCGCCACCCTCCATAGGTTATATGACGTGGGTGACAAGTCAGGGAAACTCTTGGCATGGCTCAGCAAAAAAGAGCGAGCGGCGAGGTGGATAGACCGTATCGATACGGCTGAGGGGGCGGTGGTCAACATCGACTCCGAGATAGCGGAGGCTTTTGCTACCCATTATGAAACTTTCTACGCGGCCCGAGACCTTGCTACCCATGAGGTGGCTCTCCAATACCTAGACGATACCACCCTACCGGTCCTCCTCCCAGAGGCCATTGAGGCTCTAGAAGTCTGATGACATCACGAACGCCATTGCCAGGCTGAGACCGGGCAAAACCCCAGGCCCGAATGGTTTCCCGGCAGAGCTTTTTAAGCGCACGGCGGACCTACTGACCCGTCATCTTAAGGGCCTCTTTACGAGCGTCTTCGAGGAGGAAGAGCACCCACCGAATCTCGCTACGGCCACGATAATTCCGATATATAAGGAGGGAAAACCACGAGAGAATTGTCCCTCCTACCTGCCGATCTCCCTACTTAATACGGAAGTGAAGTTATTGGCAACCTTTTTGGCGGTCCGCTTGAGGGCGGTCATTACGGGCCTTACATCAGGACCAATCGGGCTTCTTACCGGATAGAGCAACAAAGCTCAATCTTAGGAGAACCCACAACTGGCTACAGGAGGTGAGGGGGAGAAGTGATCCACACTGGTTCCTCTCCCTGGATGCCGAAAAGGCGTTTGACGCGGTCCATTGGCCCTTTTTGTTTGCAGTGCTCCACAGGTTTGGCTTCGGACCAAAGTTTATTAAATGGGTCCGGTTGCTCTATACTGGCCCGAGGGCTAGAGTGAGGGTGAACGGGATACTCTCACGTGAGTTCCAAATCCAGAGAGGCACGAGACAGGGCTGTCCCCTCTCCTCTTCACGCTCGCCATTGAGGTGCTCGCGGCCAGAATCCGGCACAATAAGGACATTCATGGCTTTACTAGTGAGGATACTACTCTGAATCCAGAAAAGGTCTCGCTCTACGCTGACGATGTTTTGCTCTACATCACTAAACCAGAGATCACTGTGCCGGAGCTCTTCCGAGAGTTAGAACGATATGGAGGGATGGCAGGCCACAAAATAAACTGGCACAAATCAATACTCTATGACCCGGGGGGACGCAATCACTGGGGGAGATTGCCGGAGGAATTGCTGACAACTGCGGAGGGCTTCCAATACCTTGGGATCTATATAACTACGGATGCGACCCTCTCGTTCCAGAGAAATGTGGAACGGATCATAACTACTGCGGTGGCGGATATGGACCGCTGGAGACAGCTCCCATTGACACTCCTGGGCAGAGCGGCCATATACAAAATGATTACTCTGCCGAAATTCCTCTACGCCCTACAAAACTAATATTACCCAATACCGGTGGCGGTCTTCAACAGGATCCACGCCGATCTGAGATCCTTCCTTTGGCTGGGAAAACAGGCCAGGGTAGCCCTGTCCACGCTTCAGAGGCACCAGTATAGTGGAGGGATCTCTCTCCCTAATTTGGAGGCTTACTATTGGGCGGAACATCTGACTCCGATTAATGACTGGCTACATGCCCCGGCAGATCACCCAACTTATGCTTTAGAAAGAACTAAGCTGGCGTCCAAGAACATATTGAGATATCTTTATGGGAGCGCGGGGAGGGCGATCCTTCTCCCTGCCACCTCTATAACGCTTAGTGCGTGGACGAGGGCTACATGACGCATGGGCTGGGAGAAGAAGCCCACACGGCAGACACCGCTGTGGCACTATACACAATACAAAAAATAGTGGAGGGTCAAGAGGTATGGAATTCACAAGAGACGACTATGTGATGGAGGTAGTGATACTAGTTCACTAGACCGGGTACAACATTCATAGTTATTGAAAAATACCCATCAGTAGCTCTTCCTGGGCGCCCTTTTCATCATGTGGGTTCCTTCTAACCATGAAGGATAGGAAAAGAGTTTAGTCATAAATGACAACATGGGAACCAGTGATGTTATATCTGGGTCGCAGGGGGCTACTGAAAAGCAGTGCGAGGAAAAGTGAAATAGTGCAAAGGTGCAAAGTAGTGATATTTAAAATTAGATGGCTCTGAGGAAAGTACTTGTTTATTGGAAACCACAGAGTCTCTAAGACTTAAAAAGAGCGAAATTGGTAGTTTTAACTCATAGCTACCAACAGGTTGGTCGACATGTTTCAGCAGGAATTACGGATCACACTGGTATCCACTGCATTCTTCAGGACCTGTGTCGCTACTGCTAATATTGTGTAAAGAAAATATGAAAAAAGGAAAAGGTATCACCTGGGTATTAGTGAAGGATCATTCTCCCAGCTGTGAAGTCCGAAGGAGAACAAACATAGTCGAAAACAAGGGAAAAACATACAGTTAGTATATCTACGGTATCCAAAACATTTACATGGTATACCATATCTGGAAAGAGAATTTATAAAGCAATCCTCTCGGTAGTGTTTTAGTTACTACATATAACTACAATACCTATATATGATATGTAGTAGAACTCCCACTTACCATATTGTGCAGGAGAGTACTGCCTCACCTCACCTGGCAAACAGCTCAGGTAATTGAAGCACCGCTCTAGTGGAAAGAGAGAGACATACAAAGACACGTCAGCGAGCAGCTGACTTCACACTTAATCACAACTTGTACTGGTGGTAGTAGTAGGTCAAAAAAAGCCAAAAGGCCCAGGCTTGGGCTTTGGCCGCAGTTGAACAAATGGCAAGAAACAGACCCTTAATGGCCTGGAAATTTGTTTAATGGCGATTAGGACAATGCAAAGAATAAGCATATCTGTTCCCAAAACTGATGAGGTAAGAGGTTCGCCTGCGCCTCATTTTATAATTTCTCATGCATATATCGCTGAGTCATTAGAGAACTGCCCCTAGTAGACATAGTGACAGAATCCCTGCTTGTGAGGCTGCATTTTAATTTCAGCTTGAACACTCTAACAATTGTATTAAAGCGCATTCCGTTATCTAGTCAAAGTGTAAGCACATAAATGCTTTTCAAGCACTGCTCGCGTGTGGATTTAGAACAGCCGCCCAACGCGAGAAAAACAAACAGATAAATGATGCCCATAAACGATGTAAAGCTCTAGTGCGCTTTAGATCAGATGTCTGTAGCCGCGCTGTGGGTTTGAAATTACACAAAGGCAGCAGCGCTTTTCAAGCTTTGCTCGCGTATGGGTTTAGAACAGCAAGCCAACGCGAGAGAGCAACCAGATAAATAATGCCCGTGAACAATATAAAGCTCTAGTGCGTCTTAAGTCAGATATATATAGCCGCGCTGTGGGTTTGAATTACACAAAGGAATTGCACAAAGGAAGCAGCGCTCAACTGGTAATACAGAGCTCTGGTCCGCAGTGAGTCAATTTAGCTCTTACCGCGCTGTGGACTAAATCTCCACAGAGGCAGCAGCCCTCAATGGATAGACAGCGGGCACACTGGTGGCGAGCGCGCACAATGGCATCCTGTGAGCAAGGATTGCTGACAGACAGGCAAGCAGAGCAAGTCTCTCACCTGTCCGTCGGTACTTCCAGCGTCCCTCTGGCTGTAAGGGGAGGTAGCGCGCGGAGTCAAACACTGTAGTTTTACTTCCTCAACTGGGCGTGTCGAAAAACATCACATGACCACCAAGGATTCTGGGATATGTAGTCCGGTGGAAAGGATGGACGCTCCCAAGGAGATTGGAGGTTATGAAAGCTCGCATATTTATAAAATTATTTATTGCTACCGAAACAGCGGAAAACTAAACATGTATATAAATGTTTAGAGCATGGGCATCAAATAGAAGGATTTTATTGAAAGTCCTATTATTTGCCAAAGATCTACATGTTATCATGGCTTCCAATATTACAGGTCTGTATTTATTGGAGATAAGCCAAACAATACCGCACCAAAAAGTGGAACGGTAAAAATTAAAAAGGTCCACTGGAATACTTTAGGCAAGTGAGTACTTGTTAGTCAGGCAGAGGGGCTCCAATATCTGTTAGATATTAGTTATCGATGGCAACGGGGTGTTTATGCCCGACATGGCATAGAAAACACACGAGACTCAACCATCAGAAAGAGTGGAAGATTAAAGTGAATCCAAGATTGGACCTCACAATAAGGGGCGTGATATGGAGAAAAACAACCGTAGCCTGTTGACCGGTCAGAATCAGTGCCAAACCCCCTACACATGTTGAGATGACTAGAGAGCACACCAGTACGCTAGAGGAGTGCATCTCACAGGGACATCCACGGGATGTCATCATTCAACCCGTCCTTGTCTGAGTTGAGAGTGTACACCCATTTTTGTTCTTTTTTGAACAGATATTTGCTAATGTCTGTCACATGGTTGGGTATCAGGGGCTGTTCTAGAATGGTCCATCGAAATTCATCAGGGCCATGTCCCACCTCCAGAAAGTGATTAATCATTTTGGTGGACTGTTTGCGACAGCGGATGGTGCTCCTATGCTCGGAAATGCGCGTCTTGACCTTCCTAGTCGTCATACCTACGTATTTGTATTCGCAGGGGCAGACTATCAAATAAATGACATTAAGGCTGTTACAATTGGTAAAGCGCCTTTGTTCCCATAGACGCCCGCCTCCAATGTCAATAGTGGTAGATTTGGCAGTCTGAGGGCAAGCAGCGCAATTCCCACATGGATGGTGGCCTGTCACAGCTGGCATACCCCAAAGTGTGCCCATTGCTCTCGGGGTCGCTGCTTTTGGTCTGGTGTGGACAAGTTGGTCTTTAAGATTCCTACCTCTTTTGAAGGCAAATAGAGGCGGGGGCAGATTATCATTACCCGTGTTCAAGATACCCCAATGTTTCCTAATAATCTTCTGGATCTGATTGGAACCGCTGTGGCACTGCCAATGGTTGACAGAGTTGCATAAATTACGCGGGTTCCAGAGATAGGACAACATCGGCATCTTCACGATAGGAGACTTAATAGCCAGGGGGGAGTTGAAATCGTTCCAAGTCCTCCAATCAGAGTTTGGGCTATATAGCATGCAGCAGTTTAAATATGTCCAACTACGGCACGCTTGGATAGCCCAAAGATACAGATATCCCTGAGTATGCGCCACTGGAGGGGGGAGGCTCCTTCAAGAGCAGGTGGTGGGAAAGGCGGTCTCCCTAACTTACAAAACACTGACTAACCATATGCTGGGTGACTTGACAAGACCCTGGGGCACCTGGGAGGCGGAAGTGGGGGAGATGGAGGATCTGGATTGGGAGATAGTCTTGATGCATCCCCGGGAGGTGGCAATCAAATCTAGACTACGACTTATTCAATTTAACTTTCTCCATAGAACATACTTTGACAGGGTGCGTCTGTGCAAGATGGGGAAGATAGAGGACCCACGATGCCTTCGATGTCTTCAGGGGGAGGGAGATTTTTTTCATACTATATGGACTTGTGCTGTAATACAGAGATACTGGACCCAGATATATAGGGAATTAGAGGAGGTCCTCGAGGCTTCGATCCCTCGGGATCCCAAGCTGGCACTGCTTGGAATGACAAACGAGGTTGATCTGACCCACCCACTACTTACTTTCCTGGTCCTTGCATTGGTTGTTGCCAAACGAGATATTGCAAAACACTGGGGTGCACCGGAACCCCCAGACCTGGAGGAATTGAGAAGGGGTTTAGACCTATATATGGCAGCGGAGAGGGTCACCTACAAGGCCAGGGGTTGCCCGAAAAAAATTCAGTAGAGTTTGGTCGAAGTGGAGACATTATCATGGGCTGGATGGAGGGCTGTAGGCGGGTTTAACTGGGGAGGGAGTGGGTCACGGCTCCGGGACTAATGGGATATACGTTAGGGACACGACTAATAAGGCTGATTCCATACGAGGCCGTGAGCCTCCCGTTGATGTGGGCCTTGAACGGCGAATGACCTTGGCTGGTGCTGAGGAGGATGGGGAGGGACAAGGAAGAGTAACTGATGCTATTTTCGTGTATGTACTTTTGAAGGATCTTAACTTGGGTTTTCTACTGTTCACTACAGGGAGGTGGGGGAGGGGAGGGGGCGTTTTGCGTTTCAAAATCAAAAATGCAGAAACTTGGAACGCCCTTGGAATGTTTGCATCTGGGTCATAGCTTGGTAAATATACTGCACTAATCATGCTTGCCGCCCAACCTCCGGGGTGTGGGCTAAATGGCCGTGTATCCCTTACCCGGCAGGGAGTAGCACCAATTGTGATGCATAACTGTATTCTTTGACAGATTGTTTATCGGTTCCTTGTGTATCTGCAATAAAAATATATTTAAAAAAATTAAAAAATATATATATATATCTTCTGCTACAATAACAGCTGTTGAAAGTGACATCCTGTTCCTTGCGGCGAGATCCATGTTATATCAAAAACTTTTCATGATATAAGAATGCAGCACTTAGAGTAATTTAGAGTAAAGTGTTAGTGCGATAGTCATGGATAATTTGTGATTTGGTGAGAGAGCTGAAAATACAGAAGTTAGTTCATTAGACTATGGGCTTTGTTAAGAGTTCAGCGGTCCGACTGCTGTAGGGCTGCGTCCACCCCCGCCAGCAGCCCACAGCACTGTCAGTCCAAAGACCGCTGTATTACAAGTCGACCAGGAGGCTGGTGGTATGGAGGCAGGGATCTTACAGCTGTGGTGAGTACTATTACCAAATATATTGATGGCTGTGTGTGCATTTCGACTGCATGTGTATCAGATGCACTCATATTCATGATATATGTGGCACAGTAACATATACCCATTACTAGGATTTGGGCCATATGTGTTCAGTTCTGACAATGGGTATATGGCACCAAAAGGACTCTCCTGAAGATCGCTGCACACAGGGTCGTAATCCTCGGTGTCAAGAGCCTGCTGTGAAGGGGGATTTGGAGAAATGGACCCACGTTGGAATCTGCCTGGGAGAAGAAGACAGGGGTGAGTACACACCGCAGATCCTTCGTCACCGCCACCTTGAAGCAGACTGCTAGACCGCCGTGTTCTGCTTGTAGAACAGGCAACTCTTAATACGCACGGTGGTGCAGCTCCCCTATGCTGCCCTATGGCGACTGCCTCGCCTCCATCGTGAACCTGGCGGTCTCGGCAGTCCAGCGGTGGTTTTTGCAAATCCAATCTGTCCAACTCTTAATACATTGGTCGGACTGCTGAGCTCACCCTGCTCGGGCCACAACTGCCGATAAAGAGGTCCATGGGACCAACAAACACAGCCTACTGTATAAAATCTCTCCTTTTGTCATTTAGTGAAGTAAAGCAATTGTTTTTGAGGCTTCTGTTGAAAAGTCGGTCCTCATTAAGCCTTGAAACTGTGTTTTTGTGGCTCTGAGGCGCTAGTTTGAATGAGGGGCTAGTTTGAATGAATCCTTGGTGTTCATTTGTGGCTCAAGAAGGTAAGACCACTAGACCATGTTATTGAAGACCATTTAGGACACTAAAATTGTGTTATGATTACATTTTCAATTTTGAAAGCACTATGTAGATCATTGTAGCTGTTCCGCTGCAGGTACTTTTCAGTATACACCATTGAGTTCATGTAGCTTAGCCCCATTTCTGGCAAGAGTTGTGTATTTTGGAGTTATTCAACATCAATGAAGTTTGAATTTTTGACAGGTTAGAGTAGTTTGATAAGCATCTTGTGACTGATGACGGGGCAGATAGCAGTGAGACATTCTCCAATGCTTGACCCTGCCAAAGAAATTGAAGAAAATGTTGCTGCAGGCGGAAAAATATTCACAGGTGTATAGGCCTCTGAGGTTTGTCTGCACTATGTAATTGCCCTTTCGTAATAGATATCTAAGTAGGAACACCTATCTATCTGACACATTTCTCTTTAAACTCCTCCATGTATTGGCAGTAGTGCTTTCTTTTATTTGGTAGAAAAAGGATGGGCCTTGGCCTGCTATCCTGAATGGACGTTCTGTAGAACTTTATTTGAAAGCGATGTGTTGTCTACAAAACCCAAGTGTCCCATGCATATCCACCAGTTGTGGAGAAACCAACTTGGCCTCCACTTTACCCTTCAGTGGAAGGAAGGGAATGGCGCACCTGACATGGGCAATGCCTCAGCTGGAACCTCTTTGGAATTTACCTTTCAAGCCTCTACTCTAGAATGTGAAGGTGTTAAATCTCTTCTGTTCCTGCCACTGGTATCAGACAAACCGAAATGAAGCTGTCTGAGAACCGCAGCTGGACTAGCTTTCCCTGCCTTGCTCAGCCCCGTCAAAACTATATTGGAGAATACTTTCTGTAGGGAAGATTAAGCCCATCAAGCACTGTGAAGTTGCAGACATGTTTTTGCAGTTTCTTGATGAAAGGCACATTGAAGACACCACTAGGCCTGCTACGGATGCATTTATGGTAGAGTTTATTAGCGGCACTCTGATGTGATTGCGAGCTGTTAGTATTGCCCAAAATGCACAAGGCATGGTCCATCCACCAATTCAAGATATTGGAGTCCATCTAGGAGCCTGAGGCCTTGACCACCTCTTCCAACACTAAAATCTGTTGTCCTAATTATCACTCATTTTTTTCAGTTTTGTTTTTGGTAGTTATTCTTTCTTTGTGTTTTTCGTATATTTCTATATTAATATTAACCTTTACCATGGATTAACATTACTTTGCCCTCATTAGAGGAGCAAAGGCATGTAATGATGTTCCTTTCATTTCAAAGGATAGGAAGTGTAAACCTTAATCATCCCTCTGTATCATTAACAGTACTGTAATACCAACTCTTAATAGCTGGGAAAACTTACATTCTCCTTATCTGAATTGTGTGGTACGGACTGACATGCATGTAAATACGCACGCACATTTGTGGGTTGTAGGAGCTGGAGTTGTGATGAACACATCGCGAATCTAGTCTCAACATGTTGATTCCACTTAGTGCCCTTTAGACTAATTAGGATACACTTTATAGGATGGAAGTGTTAGTGTGACAGATTAAAAAGTTGTATTTTAAGGCTGTTTTTTTTAGAGAGCCTTGTGCGGTTCTTTTTTTGTGCTGCTGATAAAGGAAAGTATAAAACTGAATTGCTTTGGTAAGGGAATCCATACCTTCAGTGATACCGACTCATTTACGTAGCATATTGCCATCGATAATTGATCTAGACAGTTTGGATTCTAAACCTGACTGCATCACTTCCCCTAATATAAGACCCCTGTTCGACATGTTGGAACAGACACCCCGGGACAGCCCATAACCCTGTAGTGCTTGCAGCAGACTTGGAAAATACATGATTATTTGGAAATGTATCTTTAGAGTACTTAAGAAAGTGTAAGTCGATAATGCATTCCAGATGTATGCCCTGATGTTCTGTGTCAAACCAACAGCAAGGGTGCTCAACAGTAACTTTATATTGGATTTTTCAGTGTAGAAAGAGGAAAGTGACAGGGCTGTTTATTGTCCACCTTAATTTTTCTTCTGGTAATTGCAATGCCGGCTCAGGACAGGCTAGGAGAACATTAAGGTAGACTTTGCACATCATCTTAATTAGTGTGGTGGGTTTGCCTATAATTGTAGCCCTACCACGTCTGCTCTATTATTTTTCCAGGTTACTGGTCATAATGCCTAATATGTTATTGAAGATGCAGGGTGCTGTATTGCTTTCACTAATCTGTCAAATTGACAAACATAGGTTAGCACTCCGCATGCTTCGGTGTCTTACTACTGAGGGTCGGTTTGTGGAATCTGATTATGGTTTACTATTTAAAGTCACATTTGCAGTGGACCACCCTGTGATTTGCAGATGAGTCTCTCATCGAGGTGAAATGTGTAACTTCTGCTCTATCTTTGGATGAAGTGCTGTGCATGCTCTTACATCTGGTGCCGCGGAGAACCCTGTCACAACTGCTGACAATGGTGATTCAAAAAGTGGGGGTGGTGATGGACAGAGCATCTGAATTAAACAGAACACTCGTACCCAGTCAAAAGATCAGGGCTTGATCCATCACCGTTTTTTAGCTCACTGCACCATCCCTGCTCAGAACCTGGCTATATGCAAATTAGTCTGTCCCTGGCCCAGTGCATCATGGGAACAGGGCAGACCAAACTACCAAGCCAATTCTTTACTGGAAAGGAAACAAGCTTCCGGGGACCGGTTTCTGGCATTGCAGCCGTCTTCGGCCCGGCTTGCTTGAATCCTGATGGTGCAGTGAGCAAGGGACTCACATCTGAGTATTCCCTGCCACACTTGTGGTGGCTAAAACGATTCAAAAAGTGGGGGTGGTGATGGACAGAGCATCTGAATTAAACAGAACACTCGTACCCAGTCAAAAGATCAGGGCTTGATCCATCACCGTCAATGGTGAGGCACTCCTCAGTTCAAAGTGGACGTCCTTAGAGGCCAGTGTATTCCACACTGAGTGCTATTGAGTCTGAAGGGGATTGGGATGGAAGGATGTGACACCTATATGGTTCTAAAAATGAAGGAATCAGTAGAACAGCCTACATATAGACTTTTACAAATAGCGGGATAAGTCGTTGCAGGATGTAGAGTAGGTGCTGACTGAGGCAGATCAAGAAGACGCTGATATTGGAAAATTGAATTTTTGCCTAGAACATCCTTCACTACCAAACAGATGTCCAAGATGCATCCCACTTTGATGGACAATTGTCCCAGGTTTGATGGCCCAAGAGCAGACTTCTGTGTTCTGACATGGTTTTGATCACATCTTGATGTTTGAAGGAAGATTTCATGTATGCTAGAAAATATCCTGAAATGGTCCGAGATTTTAAAACCTGAAGCCTCTTTTTGGCCTGATAGCTCAATCAAAGAAAAACAAATATTGTAGTACGTTGTTAGACCTGCCACCGATGTTTGTAATCAGTTGAATACCACTATCGTGGAAATAGATCAGAGGCTGTCATTTCAGGCAGTGGGATGGTAAGGTCAATTAAAACTTCAAACCTGAAAGAAGAAAGGCTCTGCTCTGAATAATGTGAAGGTGCGGCGCGGATGGGAGGAGAAAGTATCTTTTAAGAATGTGCCAAATATGATTAGCCACCCTAAACAGATTCTCCACTGGGCAAGAATCACTCTTATGTGGCCCTACCAGAGAAGCGTAGATGGATAGGTCAATGGGCATGTTAAATGTTGGGCTGCCCACCTACCTCAAATCCCCTCAGGGCCTGACGTCTTCGTGACACTCTTCTACATAGAAAGGATGTAGTAAAACGCATTCAGGACACGATACACGACTACCAATTACACAAGGCTAATGGGGACACGACGCGGGCGACGCAGTGGGCAGCCATGAAAGCGGTGATCCGAGGAGAATTTATAGCCCTCTCCTCCGCAGAGGATAAAGACAGACAGCAGAAACGAGACAAACTTACCCAGAAAGTACAGGAGTTGGAACGAATACATCAGCGGACGGGGGCTCCTAGAATTTGGAAACAACTTAAAGCGGCCAGACACCTCTTGTCCGCCCTAGATATGGATCGGGCAGAATACGCGGCCCTGCGGCTGCAACATGCCTATTACACGGGAGGGGACAGATGTGGCCGACTGTTGGCAAGCAGGCTCCGAGTCCTGCGCCAACAACAGACAGTGAAAGAACTCCCCTGCTCCGACGGATCTACAGTCACTGAGGACGCAGAGATTGCGGAAACGTTTCGAGAATTCTATGCCACTCTCTATGCCAGTGACCGTCTAGACGGCCAGGCAGCAACCGATTATCTTGATTCGGTTACGCTCCCCTCCCATGCGCCCTCACAGGCGGAATATCTCGACCGAGACATTCGCACTGAGGAAGTGATTTCGGCCATAGCTAAACTTAAGCCGGGGAAGGCCCCAGGGCCAGATGGCTTTACAGCCCTTTTCTACAGGACCTTCTGCACTATATTAGCTCCGATTCTCACCCGTCTTTTTAATACCTTCTCAGAACCTGGTGCCATCCCCCGAGACCTCTTACAGGCATCTCTCTGTCATCCCAAAACCTGGGAAAGACCAAACCAAATGCGGTTCATACAGACCCATCTCGTTACTTAACGTAGACCTCAAATTGTACACGAGCATTCTGGTGGCCCGACTGGGCCCCCACCTATCGGGCCTTAAAGACCCACACCAGGCGGGATTCATACCGGACCGCCAAACAGTCGACCACACTATGAGAGTTACACACCTCAGAGAAAAGACCTCCCGAATCCCCGGAGAATGTATACTGCTGGCGGTTGACGCCGAGAAGGCATTTGATCGAGTTCACTGGCCGTACCTAGAGATGGTCCTGAAGAAAATCGGCATCGGAGAGAAATTCTGCACCTTCATCTTTAATTGCTACAAATTTCCTACAGCAGTGGTCCGAGTAAACGGCTATAGCTCCCGGAGCTTCGCCATTGAGAGAGGCACGAGACAAGGCTGCCCGCTGTCGCCTCTGCTCTTTGCCCTATATATGGAACCGCTTGCCCAGAGGATACGTCAAAACAAAACGGCGACTGGGATAACATTTGGTGGCTATACACACACACCATTAGCCTCTATGCGGATGATGTCTTACTCACACTTGACAACCCGCGGACGGCCCTGCCTGCATGCATGGCAGAATTAGATGCCTTTGCGGCGGTAGCCGGCTTCAAAATGAATACAGACAAATCGTTAGCCCTCGACCTATCCCTGAAGCCCCCCACCAAGGCGTATCTGCGGACCACCTTTCCCCTCCAATGGGTGTCGGACGCGGTACCCTATCTAGGGATCCAGCTGACCTCCACACTCCCCACTATGACAGCAGTCAATTATAACACGCTCCAAAAGAAAGTGCGCGATGAATTGGGCCGATGGAAGAGTCTTCCCCTCTCATGGCTGGGCAGAATAGCAGCGGTCCAAATGACCATTTTACCCCAAATCCTGTACCTCTTCCGAGCACTGCCACTCCAGCCACCCACGGGATGGCTCCGGCAAACGCAGGCTGACCTTGCCCGCTTTATTTGGCAAGGTCGGAAGTCGAGAATGAGGAGGGCACTGACCACTTTAGCCCCTGAGGCGGGGGGTTAGGAATACCGGACCTACACAAATATTTCCAGGCAGCGCAACTATGCTATTTGGTGGAATGGAGCAAGTGGGAGTCCGAAAAACCCTGGTTATTCCAGGATCAAGCAGTGGCGGGACGCCCGCTTCAGGAAATCCCCTCCCTCAGCAAAGCCGCCCGACCGTCTAATCTTTACGCATCCTTCGTCAAACGGGTCCCACTAAATGTATGGGATGCCACTAACATCGTACCTCACTACCTTACCCTCGCCGCTTACGCCCCTTGTCGACAACCCGGACTTCACTCCGGGTATGGCCAAAGGAACTTACGCCCACTGGCGATTGGCGGGATGTCGCTGCCTCTGTCACATCTATGGCCCTGATGACGTGCTCCCCTTTCCACTCTTCCGACAGGAATTCAACTTCCCAGAGACGAAGCGTATGCGCTACCTCCAAGTTCGCCACTGGGCACTCCAGCCACAGGTGAGGGAGACAGCCGATCGGCACTTTCAGCCATACGAGAGATGGCTCCTGACTCGCACTTCAGACACCAAACTTATATCTGACCTTTACAAATTCCTCCACCCACAACCAGCCCACCTTTATAATCCAGGCAGAGAACGTTGGGAGAGGGAACTAGGCAGGACCTGGCGGCCCCAAAGAATGGGACCAAATCTCCTACAGAGCACGACACTCAGCATACCACTCCGGACTTACTGAGACACTGACTAAGGTAACCACATATTGGTACTACACACCGGAACGGATAAGTGAGATGGACCGCAGTAAAGACAAGAACTGCTGCAGGGGATGTGGACACATAGGCACGCTATTGCACATCTTGTGGGACTGTCCCCTGATACAACCATACTGGACACAAGCGATCGACATTGACGCACATTTCCACACCAAACTGCCTCGCTTCCCTGCCTACATCATACTAGGGTTACCTAACCCATTGACATACCCCCTGCGCTCATGAAGAAGACGCCAAATGGCTATAGCCCTAGGCTCAGCGATCCAAAATATCTTGATACACTGGCGCACTACCACAGTCCCCTCCATTACAGGTTGGCTTCATCAGCTGTGGGGTGTGTTGGGGATGGAGAAGATGTCCCTTACATTAGCCGGAGATAAAGATCAATTTGACGAGCTTTGGCAACCGTTCCGCTCCTTACTGGTTACTGAATTCAGAGAACTTACATGCCCACGGTATCTCCGCTTGTTACGACTCACGGGACCGGAGGGGGAGGCCTAATGAGGGGAAATCAGGGGGCCTCTGAATCAAGACCCGGCGAGAAGACGCTGGAAGAGACTGACTCAAGCACTGGACGGGGGGGTGAGGGGAGGGAGGGGCAGGGGAAGTTGGGGGGGGGGGAGGGAGGGGGGTTTCCACTTGGTTGGCACTGTGCATTCTCCTCTGTAGGTCAACGCTGCCACAGGTTAGATGGGTATTGGACTGTTAGGCTCGTTTTCTTACGCCTTCTCCTTACCCTTCTCATGTATATGACTGCTGTTGATGATGTAATGTTTGAGCTGCTTGACTTGTCTTCCAGGTGCAGATTTCAAATAAAGAGTTAAACCTAAATGTTCGGCTGCTCTTACTATGATACGAAAAGGCACCTCTTGGTTCCTGTTAGAACTGGCTATTTCTGGTAGGCTAAGGCTGACGCCAAAGCCAGGCAGAAACCACCATTCTAGTCGGGGCAAGGGAGTCACATGCCAAGATAACCCCTGCTCACCCCCTTGGTAGCTTGGCACGAGCAGACAGGCCTATCCCGGAGGCAATGTGTAAAGCATTTGCGCACGCACACAACAGCAACAACATCCTAGGCACACCACAAAAGGAACTCCACACAAGGTTATATAAAAAACTTTTGTATTGTCAAAACACATCAGATAGAAGTCACACATGTACATTGTGCCAACTGGCACGGGCAATATTCACAAGGGATTATGTACAGGACAGGGCCACATGGGCCACTGTCCGAATCAACACTTTTAAAAATAGCACTTCTAGAACTTCGAATAAGTGTAGCACAAAAGAACAATTATAGGTCACAACCAGTAACTACTGGTAAAGGTAGGTACACACTACGCAATCCTAATAACCATAGGTTACATAACCTCTCTAGTATAAATTATACTAGGCAAACACAACCACCTAAGAATAAAAATACATTTAGGGGTATAGGCAAGAACAAAACACATGATGCATAAACACATTCAGAGGTGTAAGGAAAGAAAACACATGATGCCTAAAACATTCAGAGGTGTAGGGAAGGAAAACACATGATGCATAAAAACACATTCAGAGGTGTAAGAACAAGGAAGGCACATGATGCATAAAAACATTCAGAGGTGCCAGAACACAACTCAATAGCGCAAAAACACGATGCCTAAAAACACATTCAGAGGTGTAGTAAAACACATAATTGCGCAAAACTTACATAAGCCACCACCTGTGGCAGTCCCTAGGCCAACTGGCCTTGTTGGGGCTAGGACGCCCTGTGTCCAAAAGTCAGAGGCCTAAACGTGGCAGCTGCCCACAAAGTGCTGGGCAGCTGTGTAGATCATGGTGGGGACAACTTTGGAGCCTTCCAGGCCCTGAACAACAGAATGGCCCCCTGAGCCTCTCTAGGCTCGAGCAAACAACAATGGGGGCTGTGAGCCTCTCTGGGCTCTAACGAAGAATGCCCCAGGAAGTGGGAGTCCCCCTCCTGGGGACCCGAAATACACTTATGCCCCTGGAGCCCTCTCAGGGCTCTACAAACAACTGTGGCGCTTTCGAGCCTCTCGGGGCTCTAACCAAAAGTGTCACTCGAGAGCCTCGGGGCTCTGCAACAAATATCTCGCAGGCAGGAGGGGGCGGGCACCGGCAATGTGCCCGGCGCTCCCTCTAACTAAAATGGCCCCCGGAGCCTTCTCGTGGGCTCTACTAAACAATGCCCCTGTTGGAGCCTCGCTGGGCTCTTAATCACAAATGTCCCCGGGGAGCCTTCGCGGCTCTAACAAAGAAATGCCGCCTGGATGGAGCCTCTCAGGGCTCAAGAACAACGTAATGCCCTCGGAGCCTCTCGTGGGCTCTTTAACACAAAGAATGCCCGGAACGTTGGAGTCCCGCTCGGGGGACTCTGAATTCACAAATGCCCAAGAGCCTCTCAAGGGCTCTGCAGCACAAGTGCCCTCCCACGGAGATAGAGCGCAATTGGGGGGGGGGGGCACCGGCAATGTGCCCCGACGCCCCCCTTCTGCCACTACCAATACCGGGAACCACTCACCGGTCTCTTCGGCGCGGCTTCTCGGGACCGGGACTTGGTGGAAGGCTGACTCCTCGACCGGGGCTCCCTCCAGCACACGGGAGCCCCGCAACACTTAGGCTCTTTTCCGCTGGCGGCCCAGGGCTCTCCCTACTTCACGGGAGCCCCGGGCGGCCATTATTTGGCCAGCCTCTCCTCCTCGCTTCCTCTCTCGCGTGGCTTCCGTCCGGGAAGCCCCGCCCATGTCCCTCGCAATCGTGCCTGGCTTCCTGGTCACGCTACAGCGGCCTGGAGCAGGCTTCTTCGGGCTCTCTGCGGCGGGGGGGGACAGAGCAGCAAATGCCGGGTGGGCACCGGCTCCTTTAAAATAACCATAAATCGGAGTGGGCTCCCGCGCCGCTCCTCACGCTAAATGCGGGCCAAAGAAATGCCGGGTGGGCACCGGCCAAAGCACACGAAGCGCTCCCAAGCGCTACGGACAGGTACAGCGCTCCCAGGCGCTTTAAAGCAGGAATCAAGCGCTCCCAGCGCTTAAGGGAACAAAAAGTCCAGCAAAGTTATTTTAGGAGTCCAGGGGCTGGGCAGGGCTCAGGGAGGCAAGCCTTCCCCTGGGCCCAAGCAGCAGCACGCCCCTGGCCGGATTCAAGTTAAGAACAAGAACATTTTGTAAGGGGACACAGCCCCTTTTTATACAGCAAAAACCTTTGTCTAAAGGTGCAAGGTGGGGGGAAAACCAGGCGCAGCTGGTTTGGGAGCACCCTGGATGTGCTCAGCCCCTCACTCTATTCACTGGCAGGGCAGGGTCATCAGTCACACCACAGGGGCGGAGCCAGCATTGTGGCAGGCAGGCACAGCCCTATTCACTCCCAGGTGCTATCTCCTCCCACCACTCTAGTTGCAGATGCAGTCATTCAACCAAGGGCTGACTCAGACAACCTCCTGGGGGCTCCCCAGCCCCTGTCACCCTCAACCCAGACAGTCAATCCACAAGCAGGCCCAGGCACACTCCTGGAGCCAGGCTCCAGCCAATCACGTGCCAGCAGACTCACTACACACGCACACCCATGTCTAGAAGTGGCACTTCCACACTAGACACATTCATGCCACATCATTACGCAGCATTCAATCTCACGAGTTTGCACATACCAAACTCGACCCTGCACTCCCCACACATCAGGAACTACCATGGTCACACATATTCCCCATGTATTCCTATGGGAGGGCAGGTCACTCACCACACATACACAGAGAGCTCACACACTTTACACTGTACCACAGTGAAAAAGTGCTCAAAAGGCCTAAAATCACCAAAACCAGGTTCCAGCAACAGGCTAGGAAAAAGCAAAAAGTTTCGGGGTGAACCTGCCAAAAAGGGCCAGGTCCAACAGTTCCCCATACTCTCAGATTTGTATATGATGTCCTGGAATTTTATTTTTGTTTGGTCATCACTTTGTTTATGATAGAGCACATTTTCTCTGTCGAAATGGGTATTGATACACCAGGTATCGAAGTCTTGCCCATATGTTTCAATTGTTCAGTTAGTGGTAGCGCAGGATATATGGCATACATGCTGTTGCCAGCGTCGGCTATTGCACATGGGGGGGCTGGGAGAAGTCGCGTGTGACACTGCAGCGAATGACATTGTACGTTGTTTTGGCATACTGCAAGGATATGTTGCTTAATGTATTAATGAAAGAAAAACTAACAAAAGCGATTTTGAGGGGTGGGCAGCAGGCTTTAGTTATGAAGGAGACACGTTCCATTATTTTTCTGTTAACTAGGTGCACACAGGAGGAGGCCACAGCTATTCTTAATCAGTGTAGAATGGCAGTCTGTTTATTATTAAAGGCTTCGGCAAAAGTGCCAGTGGGGCAGCTCTGAAATGATAGAGAATGACCTAAGACTATTAATGCTAAATAATATATTCTTTTTCAGATTTGAGATGTGTGTTTTACGTTTCTGACACTTTATGATGTGAAGGAGGTCTTTTAATCCATGAACATGAATACAGAGTTGATGAAGATCCATGCCTATTCCCGTGCAAAAGAATACTTTCAAGAGTGCCAACTATCTATCATTTTTCGTTTCCTCCTTCAACGTCTCCTCACTCTCCACCTCTGTCACGGTACCAACAAAACAAATCATCTCTTCTTCGTACCAGTAACTCATCAAAAGAACAAGAGGAGATTGCGAAAATTCAGACAACAATTCTTAAAACAATAATAAGAATTTGTGCCTTTATGTAAACCTTAGCACCTATGTAGGAAGAATCATGGCAAGGCATAGTAAAAATTCTGACATTGAACATGTGTACTTTTAACACTTAGCTATACTCCCGATCCTTTAAGTTCTCAATGAAACCTCCACACATTCTTCCAAGCAAAAGCATATTCAAGCTTTTGATCACATTTAGAGATGAGGTACAGGACAGTTCGGGCAAAGGGTAGTTGAAATGTTTCCTTCAAGTCTAGCAAGGACTAATTAATTATTCAGTAGACCTGAATAATCCCCGAGTCAAGACAAATTTGGTGTTCAGGTCTGCAGCAAGCGTCATCAGCTGTGCATCAGATTAACTTGTACGTTGTGTAAGAATAGAGGGAACAGGCAGTAGCGGTGCGTCCATTGGGGGCGTTGGGGCATTGCCCCACTAATGCCACATGGACAGCATGGCCACATTTCCTCCTCACGTCACTTACAAGTTCACCGTACCTGGCTCGGAATCCATGCCGCGGTCCGAGTCTGTCAGGACGCTGAAGGGGGTGTGGCTCAGGGTTGGGTTTGAATTGACTGACACAGACAGCAGGCAGGCCCAGTGCGCAAGTTTGGGTTTAGGCAGGTCATTTTTCTTCCCAGCACGAACAAGCGCACTACTACTAACCTCTAGTGCTGCTGCTGCACATTAGGAGAGCCTGCGAGGGCTGCTACTGGCCAGTGGCCGCAGCCCCGGTCTCCTAGGGGCGGGGACAGTCCCTGCTCGAGCCAATCCTGTCACTGCTGGAGCAGCGTCTGGATTGGCTGAGAGGGGCTGCCACCACCAGCCAGCCAGTAAAGCAGAGTAGAAGACGTTGAACTTGAAGGCGCCATTCTGCCAACGCAGGCCCAGGAGCAGACAGCAGAGGCGGCGTGACCCGACAGGTACGTTTTTCAAACTTTATTTTTACCCCCCACTCCCGCGCTAACCCCCCCTCTCCCCTCTCTGCAAGTATTGCTAGCCGCGGCCCGCGGCTGTCACAAAGTCGGCAGGTCCGTTAGCTATGCTGACGCCAGCATACCGATACCACCATGATTCTGATGGCTCAATATTTTTTCGTGCGATGTAGTGTGCAGCAGAGCTCATCATGGGCCATGAATGAACCCTGCTGCACACTACGTCGCGTGAAAAAATCTCGAGTCATCGCATTGACGCCAAGACTCAAACCTGGTTGGTTCACCTGAGGGAACCAGTTTCGACCTGTCCTGTTTAGGAAAAGTGGTAAAAGCACAGTAGACAGTTTTCTGTAATGCAGTTATGTTCTGCATTTAGTATTATCTTCACGTTGGAAAAAGTTTTTTTTTTTTTAAGTCACTGTCTAAAGTACTGGGGTATGGTTAGGAAAACTCACTTGTGTAATGGCTACATTACTGCTTTTCTCAAAGCTTGCTTTCTTGCACCTTTATCCAGAAAAGATAAAAAATAAACAAACTGCGTGCGTGCACAGACGTGTGGTGTATACGTGTGTGCTTAGCTACTGTTGGTGCAGCTGGTAGAGTTTGCCGAGGGGTCCACTGAACCCATACAGTGCTGTGTTTTACCACCCCATCAGCAGTCAAGGGGACCATCTCCTTGCTGCCCCCATGTACCCTTAGCATCCCTCCCTGCTACACTACTACATGCGTGGGAGCATTTGTGGTTTTCAAGAAAATTGTCAGTGAACAGATGTCTTCTGGTTTTTTAAGCGTATAGAACCTGTTCGTAAAAAAAAATCTGAAACGAAGACTCTAAACCGGAAATCATTCTACCGATTCCCCACAGTTCCCATGATTGAAATGCCCCAAGCTAAAAACAAAATGAAACGTGAGTGCCCTGCCACTGGAATTGCACCTCAGTCAGTAGTAAAACTCGTTGAGCCCACTCCTGATGTGATGATATGCAAGCTGTCTAGCACTCCAGTGTACAGTTTTAGTTTTAGCCGTGATCACTTGAAGTGAATTGAATTTTCTGATTATCTAATACTTTAAATGCCCAGCTTCGCTCAATTTCAGAGAACCCCCTAGCAGTGCCCTCCCCTCTGTACCCTCTCCTTGCATTCACTTGCAAATTGTGTGTGTGTGTGTGTGTGTGTGTGATAGACAATCAAGCTTGCTCGCTAACAGGTCCCAATCATTTGCGCCTCACCACTTTCAAATGTCACCAGCTGCCACTGGAACAGGGGTATGGAATATCTACTTGGCCATAGGGCAGGTTGTTTCATAAACCTACTTTAAATCCACTTGTCCCTTTTGTGCCATGAAATGCGGTGACAAGTTATGGCAGCAATCTTATATCGGAGCTCTGAAATACCCTCTCTGATTATTCCAGGGTTCCTTCCATGGTAGCGTTTGAATACTAGCAATTCCCTTATGTTGCCACGTTTCCACAGATCTACATACTGGGGTGAAGGTAGTGGTAAGCAACAGTTCCAGGGTTGGCATTCCCTTTTGAGTCTGTGAAAACCTAACTTGCATGTTTTAAGGGTTTTCACCAACTCTTCTCTTATCTTTTTCCATGCTGAGAAAGGTTGGATATTTACTCCTGACAGTTACAGACATAAAACTTATTCCACGGTTGAGAAAACGCAACGCGTTTCAGAGCTTGCCCCCTCGTGATCAAGGGGCGCAAGCTCTGAAATGCGTAGAGTGTTTGGCAAGCTGTGAATAAATACCGCTTTGCAACATTTGCTGTTCACAGCATGCTGTTTTGGTGATAAGAATTGCAGCATTGCGATATATATCCACTTCAATAAAAGCAATCCACAAGGACACAGCGGGGAATTTTTGTGGAGACTATTCACCGGTTACAGCTTTGCACTATGCATTTCCACATGTCCGCCTTCATCAGATGCTGCTGTTACCCCGTTGTCACCTCTTCCCTCCTTTGAAATTCCTATGGCCTCCCATTGGTGGGAGATCAGCTGATCCTGCTGCATTAAGGACAAAGTAGTCAAATGTGAGACTACAGTTCCCAGCGTGCATCAGATGAGGTAAGTGCAGCAGCAGGATTCGGTGTTGCTTGTGTGAGCGCTGCTGATGTATATACAAGGGCCCGATGGCCAGAATGCGTCCGTGCCAGCAGAGAGATCGGGGACCATACCAGCCCACTAGGGCTAGACAGTCAAGCTGTGCGGTTTTGCACTTTGATTAATACAGTGGTCACACAAGGCACACGTATGGTAATTACACAGTGCAATAATGTACACGAAGGCTGGTGAACATAAGTAAGGACTCTAGTCTGCACCAGCAGCGAGAGTTCTCTTCCAAGGGATCCTCATCAATAGTCCTAAGCACTGAATATTTCCGCTCACGTGCGGGGACCCCGGAAATAATATAGAATTGTATATGTAAATCACATATAAATAGCTCAACATATATGTATGCACATATATCATTTTTTCCCACACCAATGCAGCCCCAAAATAGAGGCTAAACAATGTAAATACTCATACATACACTGTAATTAGGAAGGAAACAAAAACACATTAGGTCAAATAGCACTTGAACTTTGTATTTTAATGAGCAAAAATACTCATAAATCCTGAAAAATGCTAATAAATAGACATTGTTAGCCACAGGCTGCATTGAACAGCAATAGCATAGAAAATGAAACCATTTTCAACAAAAACTGTCACTGTGCCTTTAAGGCTGCCATGACCCCTGGCTTCCCATCATGCCTCAGGGGTGACAGTTAGGTCATTTGTTCTTTCCGGCTCCTTCAGTCAGGACCCTGGTTCAACGGCTCCCTTTCTTTTTGACTTTCTGTCCAAAAATACTTGAGATTTTCTACAATTTTTACTTTCACTCGACGTCTTTTGGGACATAGAGTGTTAGTGCTGCCTTTTTTAAGTCTTAAAAAAGGAATTTTTCTGAACTGACACACATCCTGTGTGTATCCTCTGCCTCCCTGACTCTCATTCTGCAAGTTCTTGTGAACACTGCAAGTCTTTATCAAGGAGAACTCTCAAAGATAGGGAGAGAATTCGAATTGAGGGTCTCTCTGAGAGAGATAGGTCTCCTAAGAGGCAGAAGAGGCTCAGGACGCCAAGAGAAGTCCCGACTTGTTCTCCTTTGGCGTCTGGATCGGCGTCGAAGAGGCCGTTGACGACGGCGAAGACGAGGATACTTCCTTCGTCGAGAAGCAAGGTACCTCTGCTGCCGTCTACGGGGCGTGCAGCATTGAGGGAGACGTCTCCATTGGAGCATAGGAGTTCGATGTCGAGACAGCTGGCGTCGAAGCAACAGGACCAATCTTCGACGTCGCGGCTTCCTCCTTTGACGCCTGGTCATCGGCGTTTGACGTCTAGGCATCATCGGTCGACGCCCGGTCATCAGCGTTCTACGTCGAGACATCCTCCGTCGACGCCCAGTCATCGGCGTTCGACGTCGAGGCACCCTCAGTCGGCGTCCGCCCAGCGACGTTCGACATCTAGGAATCCTCCGTCGTCGCCCAGTCACCGGCGATCGACGTCGAGGGTCTCCGTCGCAACATCCACGGTCGACGTCGAGAAGATCCCTGTTGACGTCACATCATCGACGTCGAAGCAGCCTCCGTCGTCGCCTGGTCATCGGCGCTCGACGTTGAGAAGGTCTCCGTCGTTGTCACAGCAGCGTGGGTCGGCATCAAAACATCTCTCTTCGAGGCAAGTCTCTCCTTCCAGATCCCAGGGGAAGTCGCCTTTGGGGCAGACTACTCAAGAGAGAGTTAGTCAATCCTCTGATCAGTCTCATGCCTTAGCACCACAGCAGAGGTCTACAAAATCGGCTTCAGCTGCGGAGGTGGAACATTCCCCAGTGCATATGAGTCCTCCGACTAAGAGGAAAAGAGTATCAGACGAGCGTGCTTCTAGGAGTCGCACACGGTCTACTTCCAGGCACCCTCCCAGTGGTGGATCTCCGGTGAGCCTGCCGTCATTCTCTTTGAACTCCCGGTCTTCTCACCGTGGAAGATCTTCAGATGTGTTCTCGGATAATGAGAGGTCCAGGCATTCTCCTGCACGTTCTCACCATGGGCAAACGGATCTGCCTCCTCCGGCACGTTCACCAGGGAGAGAGCGCACCCAGAAGTCTCCTTCCATCAGGCTATCTCCGAGATGGTGCAGGCCTCTGCATCACTGGGCTCCAGACAAGGAAACCAAGCTCATCGGGACAAGCACGTCTCCCGACCCAGAGAGCGATTGCGCTCCTGAGTGCACTCCAGTAGGCGAAGATCGAGGTCTAGGAGCAGGAGACGGGCTCGCAGATCTCCATCTACTTCTTCATCTCCGACCCGTTCTCATAGGGATTATTCTCCGACTCTGACAGACAGTCCTCCATCCAGAATATCCCCTATAGATGACATTTTCACTTTTCAAGACATTTTGGGCAGGGGTGCTTTGAAACTGTGAGTGCCCATGACTACTCCACAGGTCAAAAATACTAAGAAACCTCTGAACTAGAGCCTAAAGAGTCTCCAAAATAGCCATGCACCACCTTATAACTAGCTGAAACAGCCACCGTTCTGGTCCAAGTTGGGCCATCCCTGATTACAATTACCAGGGAAAATCATCAGTCAGAGTATATATGTGAAGAGCCCCCAGTTTTTATAGTATGCATCTGTCGACCCCAATGAAGGTGGTAGAATTTTATCTCCACTGAAACGTACGTAGGCCATCTACAAACACCTGAGAACTCCACCAAGGAGGACCATCAAAATAAGGATTGACAACCATAAATACATACAGGATTGTTACCATGTAAATAGGACATACACTGTCATATTGAGTCCTCCTATCTCAGCTGTTTGATGCTTTTTAACAATTTTGCACAGTGTGAGAATGTGTGCGCATGAGAAAAATGAATGGTGAGATAGTTTCTGAATGAATGGATAATATTGACATTGTTTAGTTTTTTAGGTCGAGCTGGCGTTGGAGCGCGAAGCGCTCCCGCCAGCTCGACTATAGTCACCTTCCTCCCTGCCAAGGGAGTGAGAGCTGTGAACGAGCAGCTCCAGACCTGTGAACGAGCCGACTCAGGTCCGTGAACGCGCGGGAACGTCAACGTGCACGTTCACGCGCGTCACGCTCCTGTCCTCCCGCGTCTCTGCCGAGGCGCGCTCCAGGC
The DNA here is from genome assembly GCF_964261635.1 of Lissotriton helveticus. Taxonomy (NCBI): domain Eukaryota; kingdom Metazoa; phylum Chordata; class Amphibia; order Caudata; family Salamandridae; genus Lissotriton; species Lissotriton helveticus. Next base: position 117,338,486 of record NC_136060.1, on the reverse strand, counting down.
CAACTTGCGGTGTGCGTCACAGCGTTTCTGTGGCCGGAGGTAGGTAAGTGAGGGCGGCGGCGGCGGTGGGGGGATTTGTTTGCTTGTTTTTACTAGTCTTGGAACCAGTGTAGCAACTCCTGTGCCCCCTCCCCCACCTGCGATGCAGCACTGGTGATCCTCCTTCATGCTTGCCTTTGTTAAGCCGACAGTACACTGGTGATTGTCAGGTACCCTGCCTTTCTCTACCCATTAAAGCCTCCCTCGAACTGCACCCCCTGTTTTGTCGGTGGACTCTTAGCTAGCTGGCAGTCTTTACTAATGGCCCACAGCTTCTCCCACTTCCTCCGACCTCTTTGCAGAGCGCTATAACAAAAGATATTAATGGATACATGTGTACTAATAAACAGATTTATTCTGTTATCACTACAGTGCAACTGTGTTATCGCCACCGTTTTGAGAAAATCCTAATTTACGCCTCACGGATTCTATTCCGTAATTGCTTTGCTGAAGCAAGCTTTGACTGTGCTTAGTTATTTTGAATTTATCTCTGCTTGGGTGTTACCCGTTGAGCTCTGGCTATGGTTAAACATGTTTTTGTAACTACTACCAATGAAGAAAAAAAGTGGCATAAACCATATATGTGTACGTATCTGCTGATGGCAACATGCACTTTTTGCCTTTAATTGGATAGGGGGGGGCATCAGGGCTCATTGGAGGAATTACCTTGAGAATCACGCCACCCATGCTCTTTATTACCTCCTGCTCGTCTTCATGTTTACTGTGTGCCAGCTTGGGGCTATACTGTTCAATTTCTTTGCTTCACTCTCTCTGCATATTACATGTTTTTTTGCCTTAAGCGAACATTCCTGTTTTATGACCGATACAGGTATGCAAGTGGCACAGTACTTCATTTGTCAACATCCTGCAGTCAAATAAACAATGAGGCAGAAGTCAGAAAGGTATGGCACAAGAATGTCATTTTTTTTAAAGAGGGAGAAGTGTTTCTCAAGCAAACTGAACAACTGACAAACTGGACATGACAATCAGTAGGATCAGACAACTTGTAGTCAAGTCAAACCTAAGCAGGCTTGCTTTGACTACATTGCACACGTGTGGGCATAGCACACACCTATCGCCAATAAAACAGCATTTGTGTCAGATTTAAATGTGAAACGCCTGTATTTTGTAGTCGGCTTACTTACTGAGTTACCTTTAGGCAATTTGAAACGTTTTTTCTACAAACATTTTATAGAACTGCAACCATGTTAAACACGGTTTTGTCAAAAGATAACTGCTAGTTCCTCAGTTGCCAGAATGTCTGTCTACTCATTATGCATCCTCCAACACGGACTCCCACAGCCTGTGTTCTGCCCAAGGCACGTAGCAGTCACATTACTCTGAAAATAGAAAAGGGCAGGGAAAGGCAAGGTGCAGCTTTTGGTACTCCAGGATCTGAGCACAGCCAACATGAAGCCACTGTATCTTCCTACTTTACTATTGTAAGGAATGAGTACCACACAACCCTCCAACGCTTTTGTATTTTTGCATCCTGTTAACTATTTCCATCGTTGGGGCCTAATTTGTCAGCTTTAATTCCAAAGTATATGTACCCACCTCCGCGCCATTCCGAAAATCATGAGTGTCTAAAATCAGCTTTAGCTCCTCTATTTCAGCAGCAACCTCATCTACCTATGCTTTACTAACCACTAAATGCAATGCCTAACATTAGAAGCCTTCCTCATTGATATGAACTCCCTTCTTTGGCGAGCAATGTTTGTAAAATAAATTCCTTCATGGACTAGACTTCTACCTTACTCTGACTCTACAGTTGAAGCACGGACAGTGTCGCTAATACTCCAGAGTAACACGTTTTTGCAATGCAATAGGTCTTGCATTTTTGAAACTTTGACCTATTGGTAATGTAAATGACAATTCATTTTATTAATCCTGGTTTTTTAAACCCAAATAAAAGGCAGTGTCATTTACAATGCCAATAGCTCAAATTCTTGCAATTGCGAGACCTAGTGCATTGCAAATGCTTGTGATTATTGTTCTATGGGGGCACATGATTCTTTGTATCAAAGCTTTTTTGATTGTCGAAATAATGAATTGTAATTTACTGTTATATCTTCCAATAACAAAAAAATATAAAAAATACCAAAAAGATTTTTTGAATCCATGAAAAATGAAATAATCATAAATTAAAATGATGAATAAAATAGAAAGTCTAATGAAAACCTAGTGTTTGCTGATTATTAGATATGTGTGCAGTATCCTTGCTAAATATACATTGAGTTACACCGACTGGATAAATTAGAAAGGTCAGTTCAGAGGTTTCTTAGTATTTTTAGTATGCTCGCCTTCCCCCTCCTCTAGACCTAAAAGTACGTTGGGGGTACCTTGGCTTAGATATACTCCACAGGTCAAGACTTCTGTGATCTTTGAAACCTTGCATCACAGATCGGCACCTAAGCCTCTGCTGCCTTTGGTACCTGGAATTATAGATCCCGTGAATGAGGTTTTCCTTACTCCAGCAACTATAAAGTCAGCCCCAGCAAGGATTCTTAAAAAGTATCGCTCGCCAGAAGAGGATCCGCTTTTCCTCAGGTCTGACCCACCACCAGACTCTGTGATCATTGGGGCGGCGAAGAAATCCAGTGCTGTAGCTTCCTCATCCACAGTGCCTCCGGATAAGGAAAGCAAATTGCAAGATTCGTGGGGAAGAAAAGTCTGCAACACCTCAGCCTCTTTTCTCAAAGTCTCTAATGCGGAAGCCCTTCTGGGGAGGTATGATAGATCCCTGTGGGATTCTCTCCAAAGGTTTACTGATAAACTTCCTCAAGAGGACCGCAAAGACTTTGAAGAGATTCTTTTGGAGGGCAGCCAGGTCTCCAATCAGATCATAGGCGCCGCAGCGGATGGAGCTACCCTTGCAGCGCATGGCTATGCACACAGAGTAATGGCGAGGAGGTCTTCGTGGTTGTGCCTGACAGCCTTAAAAACTGAGGCTCAGGCTAGATTCTTGAACCTGCCCTTTTCAGGAACATCACTGTTTGGGGCAAGTGCTGACGAAGAAATGCAACGCATGAAGTCAGAGTTGGAAACTCTTAAGGCTGTAGGGCTTGAAAAAAAGAGACTTTCGGAGGAAGTACCGCTCCTACAACAAGGGCTCTTCTAAACAGAGGGTTCAAACCCCTCGCTGGCAGAAGGGTCAGGAACAACAGGTGCAACAGAAGTCCCAATTCAGAGGCAAGCTTAATTCCAGAGAAGGTGGAAATCAACGCCAGGGCAACAATACCAATAAGTCCCAGCCAAAGCAATGAGTCCTTCCTTCCCCCAGTGCCGTTGACCACTCTAGTGGGGGGAAGCATTGCGCATCATATGTCCGAGTGGGAAAACATTACTCAAGACCGCTGGGTGTTGACTACACTTGAGAATGGGTACCCTCTTCGTTTCAAACACCTGCCTCCACCCGTTCCTCCAAGGCCAACCTTGCATCATCAACTCATCCTTTTGAAAAAGGAAGTAGCGAAACTTCTCGAAAAATCAGCCATCGAGAGGGTTCCAATCGCTCAAAGGGGGAAAGGAGTTTACTCCCGATATTTCTTGGTCAGAAAAAAGGGACAGAAAGCAGAATTCAGGCCCATTCTAGCCTTAAGAACGCTCAATCTGCATATCAGAAAGGAAAGGTTCCGCATGTTGGCACTTCACCAAATATATCCGAATCTCAGGAGGGGAGATTGGATGTGTTTGGACCTCCAAAATGCCTACTTCCATGTCCCGGTGCACCACAAACACAGAGGGTTCCTGCGGTTCCAGGTGGGGACCATTCACTACCAATTCAAGGTCCTCCCCTTCGGGTTGAAGTCAGCTCCCCGGGTAGTCACGAAGTGTGTTGCAGTAGTAGCGGCCGCTCTACGCCGCAAGGGAGTCTTTGTGTACCCGTATCTGGACGATTGGCTACTGAAAGGTCCTTCCCCAGACACTGTAAGGAATCATTTCCAAACCTGTATCCAGCTCTGTCACCGGTTGGGGTTGCATGTCAACTTCAGCAAATAAGTCTCACAACCCACCCAGAAGATTCACTTCCCAGGAGCTCTTCTAGACTCTGAGGTAGGAAAAGTGTTTCCTTCGGAGGAGAGACAGTGTTCTATAACTCAAAAGTGTCAGCTGGTACTCCGCCACAAGTTCACAAAGTGCGAAAGATTGGCTCCCTGCTAGGTTCGATGGCTTCATGCATCTTTCTAGTCCCGAATGCCAGACTTCGGATGCGTCCTCTTCAGCAGGATCTGGAGGACAAGTGGGACCAACAGTCAGCTCGCTGGGACGATCGGATTACTCTTTCAGGAACAGCTCGAGCTTCCATTCCATGGTGGACAAAGAAGCAGAACATGCAGGTGGGGATTCTGTTCCATCAACCTCCTCCTGCACAGACCTTTATTGCCGATGCTTCTCTACAAGGCTGGGGGGCACACATGGGCCACCTCCAAGTGCAAGGTTTGTGGTCTCTCAAGGAATGTACATATCACATCAACATACTGGAGTTGAGAGCAGTTCACCTGGCTCTCAAGGCGTTCCTTCCCTCGCTTCGGGAAACATAAATATTAGTACAAACGGACAACACCACCACGATGTACTACTTAAACAAGCAGGGGGGAACGCGCTCACAAACTGTCACTGGAAGCCCAGCGCATCTGGCATTGGCTTCTGGCTCGCAAATTGTCAGTCCCAGCGATCCACCTCCCAGGAGAACAGATTGTGAGGGCGGACGCGCTGAGTCGTCATTTCGAAGACAGAGAGGACTGGGTTCTAAACGACGAGGTGTTCGAAGGCATCTTTCAGTCTTGGGGTCGTCCCACCTTAGATCTGTTCGCGGACGACGAAAACACCAAATGCCGAGACTTCGCCTCACGGTTTTACCTTCCAGGAACAAGAGGGGAATGCCCTTTTGATAGACTGGTCAGGGGAATTTGTATTTGCCTTTCCACCCCTTCTGCTGATCCCGAAGGTGGTGAGCAAGCTGACCCACTCGTGCACAACGATGATCCTTATTGCTCCCGACTGGCCGAGACAATGGTGGTACACGGACCTGCTTCATCTGTCAGTGGCTCCTCACAAGAGACTGCCATGCAGGCCGGACCTGTTATCCAAAATGAAAGGGAGGATTTATCATCCCAACCTTCCGTCACTGAGCTTGACAGCATGGCTCCTGAGGTCATACAATACGGCTATCTAGGATTGCCACAGGACTGCATGTCCATTCTGAAGGAAGCGAGACAACCTTCCACGAGACATTCTTATGCCTGTAAATGGAAGCGCTTCAATCTGTGGTGCATGCAAAATGGTCATCATCCTATTAAGGGTCAGGAAGAAGTCGTTCTTCCTTATTTGTTATATCTGGCGAAAGCAGGTTTAAAGTTCAATTCTATCAAGGTGCATTTAGCGGCTATGACAGCGTATGGACGTGGACCTGTACAACCTTCTTTTTTCCAGCTGCCAGCTGTAAAAGACTTTCTGCAAGGGTTGAAAAAAGTGTTCCCCTTCAGTGCGTCCTCCTTCCCCACCCTGGGAGCTTGAACCTGGTTCTGTCAAAATTAATGGGTCCTCCTTTCGAACCCATTCATAAAGCTACTTTGCAGCATATTTCCTGGAAAGCTGCTTTTTTTGGTAGCAATCACGTCAGCTCGTAGGGTGGGCGAAATTCAGGCTCTCTGCTTCAAGGAACCTATACAGTGTTCCACTTGAATAGAGTAGTACTCAGGACACATCCGTCTTTTCTACCCAAGGTGGTGTCAGATTTTCATGTAAATCAGACCATCTCTCTGCCCACCTTCTTCCCTAATCCCTCTACTCCAGCTGAGAGGGCTTTGCATTCTTTGGACCTGAAAAGAGTTTTAAAATTTTATCTAGATAGGTCCAAGCCTGTTCGTAAGTCTGATTAACTATTTGTCAACTATGGTTCGATCAGGACTGGTTATGCAGCCTCGAAACGTTCTATTTCAAGATGGATAGTTTCATGTATCAAGCTTGCCTATCAATTGGCTCAGAAAACCCTGGGGCTTTCTCCCAAGGCACATTCCACATTGGGTAGAGCAGCTTTTCTCCATAATGTGCCCAGGTCTGAGATCTGTAAGGCGGCGACCTGGAAGTCCGTCCATACATTTACCAGACATTATTGTCTTGATTCTGACACTAGAGCAGATACCCAGGTAGGCCAGGCCTCCTTGCGGAATCTGTTTAGCAGCTGAGTACTCAGCTGCTACAAATGTTTTGGTTGGGTCATGTATTTCTCATTTACCTGCAGGTGGTGTTTGGGCTTGCTATTCTATTCAGTGCTTATGACTATTGATGAGGATCCCTTGGAAGAGAAGGATAAGTTACTTACCTGTAATCCTAGTTCTCTTCCAGGGGTATCCTCATCAAAGTCATAAGCACACCCACCCGCCTCCCCAGGTAAATGAGATTTGTCTGTTTTCTATGGCTTATGGTTGAGCCCTGACTTCAGGGTTATGCAAAGAACAACTGACCTAACTGTCACCCCTGAGGCATGATGGCAAGCATGGGGTCATGGCTGCCTTAAAGGCACGTGCCAGTTTTTGTTGAAAATGGTTTCAATGCAGCCTGTGGCTAACAATGTCTATTTATTAGCATTTTTCAGGATTTATGAGTATTTTTGCTCATTAAAACACAAAGTTCAAGTGCTAATTGACCTAATGTATTTTTTGTTTCCTTGCTAATTACAGTGTATGTATGAGTATTTACATTGTTTAGCCTCTATTTTGATGCTGCATTGGTGTGAGAAAAAACGATATATGTGCATACATATATGTGGAGCTATTTATATGTGATTTACTTATATAATTTTATATTATTTCCGGGGTCCCCGCACGTGAGCGGGAATATTCAGTGCTTATGACTTTGATGAGGATACCCCGGGAAGAGAACTAGGATTACAGGTAAGTAACTTATCCAGCTGAGACAACATAAGCCCACTAGGGCCAGACATTGAGTGGTACATTTGCACTTCTATTGAGGTCATGGTCGCCCAAGAGCACACGTGGACCCAATCAGTGTAGTACAACACTGTACATGTATATTACCTTGGATTTATTCTAGATTTAGCAAATTATTTTGGGCCCAATTTGTGATTGTTTACAACATGCCCACAAGGGCTATACCTTTGTTCATGGTAGTTGGAAACTGAGGTGTGTGATGAAAATGTTCACGAGTGAAAGATAAAATATATCTGCTATCAGCACTATTGTTTATTTAAAACGCTGATCTTTTGATAAATTACAAAATGTTTTGTTACATCGAGAGTGGATTGAAAATGCATTTGAATAATTTGCCCACAAGGGCTAGACCTGTGTTCACAGAGTGAATAAAGTTTTATTGAAATATTCATTCGCAAATTTAAAACAAGCATTTACAATGCAACGGTCTCGCCTTTGCAAAAGTTAAAGCTAACGGCATTGTAAATGACAATGCCATTTATTTATCTTTTTTCAAAACCAACACATAAATAAAAATGTTGTCATTTACAATGCCAATAGCTCTAACTTTTGAAAATGCGAGACTGTTGCATTGTAAATGCTTGTTTACCACTGGTCTGCTGCCTCAAATATGTTCTAGGCTTATTTTGTGAAAAGGGGGAGAGGGATGAAGAGGGAGAGAGAAAAAAAGTGAGAGAGAGGGGAAAAGAGGATGGGGAGGAGAGAGGTGAGACGAGGGAGATGGAGGTGGGGGAGAAGGGAAGAAAAGGGGGGAGAGAAAGAGGAGAGGAAGAGATGAGAAGGGAAGAAGAGCGAGGAGGAGAGGAAGAAGGGAGAAGGAAGAAGAGGGAGGAGGAAAAAAGGGAGATGGAAAAATAGGAAGGAGGGGAGAAGAGGAACAGGAAGGAGTGAGGACAGGAAGAGAGAGGCGGGTTAAAGCCACACTACTGAAATCAAAAAATCTCGCCTGCGCGACACTGCTGTGCAGTGAACGCCAAGCTTCGACCTAAAAAGGAAGGCCAAGAAAAACTCTGCACTGAGGCATTGAGGTTGACTGCACGGAGCTGGATTACACCCTTGGTCAGATTGAAAGAAAAGCCCAGGAGAGGAATCACTATCTAACACCCTTAAATAAATACGGTTGAGTGCACGAAGCAAACATACAATCCTGTAGCTGTTTAGGGTACACAAAAGATACATAGCCTTTAGAGTGAACAAAAATGTGGTTAACAAAAACGGCACAGAGCTCTTCAAATGAATACGGTTTGAGTATACCAAGGCTATAAAAAGAAATTGCAAATGAATTTTCGTCTGAAGACAGTCACTAAGGTGAGTGGATGTTTGTATTCTTTGTACTCTCTAAATCTAGGATACACAGACCCCAAGGACACACAAGGTTTAGAGAGCACAAAAGTCTGGACTCCCAACATCTCTGTAGTCAGAGGTTCAAGAGACTACAATATGAAATCAAAATCCAGTAAATGTTTCATATGGATTGATTACTCAAACCATCATTCTAGGGTGTTGGTCAGTCTTTTAGATGACACATCTACAGAAAGCCAGTCACTGCACAAACTGCTGTCGTACTCTGGGATATCTTTTTAACCTATTGTTCCAAAACCAACCATCCTCAACTCAAGAACAAGGTGCATCCCTAGACCACCAACCACTACCCTGGGCTGAAGCAGTGACCTACTTCTACCGCCAGAGTTACGAGCCACGGTGCGATAGCACCACCTCCAACCTCATCTACTCCTCTCCTCAGGCTCCATGATGAGTGTCCATAAGGGAGAGGGTGCAGCAAACAACTCTTAAAAGTTGTGGTAACACGGTTTGATTAAGCTCCACTCTCAGAACACTGTAGTGCTGCAATCCTTCACGAGGACACCTGTACCATCCCAAGATGCAGCAGTCAGCGATTTCCATTTGGTAGCGGTCACACCCTGCACTAGATGAGCAGAACCTACTGGTTCCTGAGCCTGCAGCACTGAGCACGTCCCAGTGGGCAGCTGTGAGGAGCACCCTCTCTAATCAAGCCTGTGTGCGCCAGTCAGCCACCTATCGCTCGCATCCACTTCGCTCAAACACCTCTCTCTTCAAAAGCCTTGCCTTCATCCTTCCATCAGCTAAGCTTCATCCAGATCAACACATCCGCGGAAGAAAGAGACATTTAAATAGATATGTCCCGAGACATAATGCAAAGTCAAGTGTTTGTCACCAACCGCTGGCGAAGAGCCCATGCTGCCAAAACCCCACCAACTACCATGGCAGGACCAGAAGTGCGACAGACCACAAGCCCCCCCCCCAAGACCTGGACACTTCTCGTCTACACATCGGGCCCTACACTTCTCCCAGCTCATCTCTGGGCCTGCACATGCAGCTGCCACGACAAGAAGACAATCTTGCCTCTGGTTACGGTCCTGCGCCCAGATAACTGCGCCTTCTGGTGGGACCACCAGGGCGAGAGGAACCTTTGCTGAGAGAACAAGCAGTGAGGAGCACACCACTGTGGATCCCCGAGGACCCCCCCAAATACGATAGGATCGCCCTAGTGCAAGCAGTGGCGCAAGCAGCACCTAGTAACCCCCCAAAACCACACGTCACTCTAGTGGAAGCAGTGGGGCGCACACCCAATGTGAAGCATCGAAGATCCCCACCCCCCAAATACACACATCACCCTAGAGCAAGTAGAACACACATTAAGGATGCGGCGCCGAGGCCCACGAACCTGTCAACCTAGTGCTGGCAGTGGGGTGCACACCCAGTGTACAGCATCGAGGAGCCCCCAAAACCACACCTGTCACTATTTAAGTGGAAGCAGTGGAGAGCACACTGTGTGCAGCAATGAGGACCCCCCCCCCTTAGGCACGGATCGCCCTAGAGCTGGCAGTGGGGCGCACACCCAGTGTGCAGCACTGAGGACCCCCCCATAGGCACGGGTCGTCCTAGAGCTGGCAGTGGGGCGCACACCCACCCGAGGTGCAGCCGCAGGGACGCCTCCCTCCCGCATTGTTTACCAGGCGGTGGTGGCGGCCGGAGCTCCCATGTGAAGCCAGCCCCCCCCTCTCTCTAACTCCCACCCACCCCCAAGCATGGGAGCATTCATGCACCCTGTACCACCGACCCCGCCCCAACCCCCTCCACCCCCCTCCACCCTTCTAGCGCCAAACACTCAGTCCTCCCGGGAGGCTCTAGCTACCGTGAGACGGCATCATCCTCTCTGCAAGGAGCCCGCCTCTGGGGGTGGAGGAGGGGTCCTGGGAGGGGCCGAGGAGAGGGGGCCGGACCTGGGAGGAGCCGGGGAGGAAGGGAGGGGAGGGCCGGGAGGGAAATTCACAGAACGGGGTCAGGTTGGTTTATTAGGGCTCGCCTGCTGGGCGCATGCGCCTAGCTGGCGAAGCTCTATAGGGGCTTAAACAGACTTTACCGAACTTGGCGATTTGGTGCTGTGCCCGTGGCTTTTAGGTCAATGCGCTTGCGCATTGACCTAAAATGCGCGTGCACATCACCAAATCGCCGTCTGTTCCCTCAGCCGCACTCCTCCCACACCTTTGAAGTGAAGCTTAGCTTCACTTCAAAGGCCCCTGCTGCTTAACACCCTCTCCCCGCTCCGCCCCCTCCCCTGCCCGCCATGTCGCATTTCTCCTCCCCCCTCCCCACAGCAATGCCCTCCGTCTGCTTTTATTTTGTGATTATGAGTCACAATGACAGGCGCCCTGCCCGGCGGTGCGAGGTGTGATGCATCTGCCTATCAGCACCCGAGCATCTTATCTGAATACATTCCATCGCGTTCTTGAGCTGTGAGTGTAAAGTAAAGCGCCTCGAGGGAGGCTCTGGTCGCTAGTCCTGCTTGAAGGGGGATGGGCGAACAGCTCGTGCTCTTTATGTTGCCCAGCAAGAGCCTGAAATGCTTCCTGTGTGCTTTGAGGAAGGTTTGGTGATTTGCTGCATTTATATAGCGCCTTCTACCAGATGGTCTGAACGTATGTAATCCTCGGTTGGAGAGTGGTGTGCCTCCCAGGTGATATCATTTTCTTAATTCTACATGGAGATGCATGTAAAAAAGGCGACGACCAGCCACGTTTACCCACGTCAATTACATACTATTGTCTGTCGATAGATCGACCCGTTGTCTGTCGTTGCAGTGAAATACATTTGGTTCCATAATACACATTTTTTGAAAGAGCGGAACTTAAAACGCGCTACCTTCCCACATTTATGACTACAGTGTCAAAGTCCATTTTTTTACAACGGTACAGCAGAATTGACATGGGAAAAATAGTTTTCTGTCTCAGATTGCACATTGCAAGGACTGTTACACAGGGAAACGTGTCTCTAAAAGTCACACGGCCTCTGTAATGTGATTGTGCCGTTATGCACATTTAACACATTGCACCCTGGTCTTGGTTTAATCGTTTTTAAAAAAAATAAAACCTATATTAATGAAAAATTCAATGGGATGAACCATACATGCAGGTAGAGCAGACTAGAACGTGCTATTTATCACCATTCGCAGCAACATGTTGACCTATATGATGGGAGGTATGGCGCTTCTAGGCACACATCCACCATGACATCCACCGCCACATCCACCACCACATCCACCATCACCACCACATCCACCATCACATCCACCACCACCACATCCACCATCACATCCACCATCACCTCCACATCCACCGCCACATCCACCACCACCACATCCACCACCACCACATCCACCACATCCACCACCACCACCTCCACCACATCCACCACCACCACCTCCACCACATCCACCACCACCGCATCCACCACCACCGCATCCACCACCACCACCACACCCACCACCACTACATCCACACCCGCCACCACTACATCCACCACCACATCCACTACAACCACCACCCCATCTACCACTACCACCACCACCGCATCCACCATCACCACATCCACTGCATCCACCACCACCACATCCACCACCACCACATCCACCACCACCTCCAGCATGACATCCACTGCCACATCCACCACCACATCCACCACATCAACCACCGCCACATCCACCACCACTACCACATCCACCACCACCACCACATCCACCACCACATCCACCACCACCGCATCCACCACCACCACATCCACCACCACCACCACCACATCCACCACCACCACATCCACCACCACCACCTCATCCACCACCACCACATCCACCACCACCGCATCCACCACCACATTCACCGCATCCACCACCACCACCACATCCACCACCACCTCATCCACCACTACCACATCCACCACCACCACATCGACCACCACCACCGCACCCACCACCGCATCCACCACCACCACATCCACCACATCCACCATCACCTCCACATCCACCATCACCTCCACATCCACCATGACATCCACCGCCACATCCACCACCACCACCGCATCCACCACCACCGCATCCACCACCACTCCCACCACCACTACATCCACCACCACATCCACTACAACCACCACTACCACCACCACCGCATCCACCATCACCACATCCACCGCATCCACCACCACCGCATCCACCACCACCACATCCACCACCACCACATCCACCACCACCACATCCACCACCACCACATCCACCACCACCACATCCACCACCACCACCACCACATCCACCACCACCACATCCACCACCACCACCACACCCACCACCACTACATCCACCACCACATCCACTACAACTACCACCACCACCGCATCCATCACCGCATCCACCATCACCACATCCACCGCATCCACCACCACCACCACAGCCACCATCCCATCCACCACCACCACCACCACATCCACCATGACATCCACCACCACATCCACCACATCCACCACCACCACATACACCACCACCGCATCCACCACAACCACTACCACCACCACCGCATCCACCACTACCACCACCACCGCATCCACCACCACCACCGCATCCACCATCATCACATCCACCGCATCCACCACCACTACATCCACCATCACCACCACATCCACCACCACCACATCCACCACCACCGCATCCACCATCACCTCCACATCCACCATGACATCCACCACCGCCACATCCATCACCGCCACATCCATCACCGCCACATCCATCACCGCCACATCCATCACCGCCACATCCATCACCGCCACATCCATCACCGCCACATCCATCACCGCCACATCCATCACCGCCACATCCATCACCGCACATCCATCACCATCACATCCATCACCATCACATCCACCATCACATCCACCACCACATCCACCATCACCTCCACATCCACCATGACATCCACCACAACCACCACCCCATCCACCACCACCACCGCATCCACCACCACCACCACCACATCCACCGCATCCACTACATCCACCATCACCACCACATCCACCATCACCACCACATCCACCATCACATCCACCACCACATCCACCATCACATCCACCATCACCTCCACATCCACCATGACATCCACCGCCACATCCACCGCATCCACCACCACCGCATCCACCACCACCGCATCCACCACCACCGCATCCCCCACCACCGCATCCACCACCACCGCATCCACCACCACTACATCCACCACCACATCCACCATCACCTCCACATCCACCATGACAACCACCACCCCATCCACCACCACCCCATCCACCACTACCACCACCACCACCGCATCCACCACCACCACCGCATCCACCACCACCACGGCATCCACCATCACCACATCCACCACCACCACATCCACCGCATCCACCACCACATCCACCCTCACCACCACATCCACCCTCACCACCACATCCACCCTCACCACCACATCCACCCTCACCACCACATCCACCCCCACATCCACCATGACCTCCACATCCACCACCACATCCACCACCACATCCACCACCACATCCACCACTTCCACCACCAACTCCACCACCTCATCCACCACCACCACATCCACCACCACCACCACATCCACCACCGCATCCACCACCACCACCACATCCACCACCACATCCACCACCACATCCACCACCACATCCACCACCACATCACCCACCTCATCCACCACCGCATCCACCACTTCCACCACCACACCCACCACCATCACTTCCACCACCACATCCACCACCACTTTCACAACCACCACATCCACAACCACCACATCCACCACATCACCAACACATACACCACCTCCACCACATCCACCACCACATCCACCACCACATCCACCCCCTCATCCACCACCATCACCACCACATCCACCATCACCACCACATCCACCACCACCATATCACCCAGATCCACCACTACCACATCTATATGTGTGTGTGTGTGTGTGTGTGTGTGTGTGTGTGTGTGTGTGTGTGTGTGGCTCTGTGTGTGTGTGTAGGTGCAAATGCAATGTTCTTGGATTTTCGTCACAATAAAATACACTGAACATAATCTTCACAAAAGTTATTTAAAAACGTTTAAGCTATTACCATTATAAATTACAATAACTTTTATTTAAGTATTAATTATTTAAAAAATTAAAAGCCATTGTTATTTGTAATATCAAGACATCTAAGTCACGTAAATACAACACACATTGCATTACAAATGCTATAGGTGTCACATTTGCAAAAGTTAACACTATTGACATTGTAACTGACAAAGCTATTAATTTTGCTACTTTCAAAACCAACACATAAATAAAAAAAGTGTCATTTACAATACCAATAGCTCAAACTTTCCTAATGCGAGACCTATTGCATTTCCAATGCTTGTTTATTTATGCCGTCTGCAGCTCGTCCGACATCGGCCAGCGGCCTCAGTGCGCAGCCTACCCCTTCCAAAGACACGTCCAAAATGGCCAAAACATGCCAAGAATAAAACAACAAAAAAATACTGCTGGTATATAAGCTTGAGATATCAAGCGTTATCATCATCATATCCGACTCCCACTTCAATGTCTCTATTGTCAACAAGAAATCCTTTGTGTCCTTTATGTAAGATTTCAGATTATATACAAAATTGGAAAGAACGAAGTCCACGAACCTGGACATGTTTTCTGTCAGGCTTCCCACTGATGAAACGATGGGACGGCCCGGTGGACAGGTCGCATTTTTGTGCAGTTTGGGCAAGTGGTAAAACGTCGGTACCCTGGGGTGTTTGCATTTCAAAAAAGCGTATTCCTCTTTGTTCAGCACCCCCCTGTAATACCACTTGTTCAGGATCGTTCTATAGGCATTGACACTCATCAAATGCCTTCCTTGTCACCTTCATGTAACTTGATATGTCACCCAGTCGATCAAGGGCTTCCTTAATGTAGTATTCCTTGGTTAGCAGCACTAAATTCCCGCCCTTATCGGATTGTTTACATACAATGGTCTGATCCTGTTTCAAGTCTGCAATCTCTTTTCTTTGGTTCTTTGTAATATTGGCTTTGGCATTAGGTCTACTTTTCTTACTTCTCAACTTTAGAAGTTCCTTTGTTGTCACGTCGGTTAATACATCAATGGAGTCCATCGGCATTACTGGACAGAGTCTGGGTTTGAAGGGACTAACTGGATTCACTTGTATAAGCCCAGCTCTTCTTATCTCTAAAGCTGTTCATGTGTTACCGGATTACCTTCATCCACTAGATCTTCCATCACTGCCAGGGTTTCAATATCACCTGCTGTCAATTTGTCTGTGTGGTCTAAATCCGTTGCACTCGGACTTGATCTCATGGTATCCTTTCCTTTGAAAAACTTCATCAATTTTAATTTTCTCCCGAATTTAAATAAGTCAATTAGAGTTTGTGTGTACTCTGATACCTTGGTTGGATAAAAACTGAGTCCCAGTTGCAAAACCTCCTCTTTCACAGGCTTTAATTTCCTTGGGGTTAAGTTCACAACTGTAAGGACTTCCATTGCAATCTCTACTTCTTGTTCCACTGTTTTTTGCTCCGCGTCACTCTCGGCGAAGCGGTATTGTCGCTTGCTCCACCCGCCCCTCCTCGTCCGACGTTTCCTTTCTTTTTTCTTTGCGGGGGTTTCTCTGGTACCTTCGTTCCCCGCGTTTCTCGTCTAAAAAAGGGGCAGGTGCAGAGGTTGCTGGTTGTGTCGCTCCAGAAACTGCTCGCTCTCTTTCTTCTTCACTGTGTTCTACATCGGTGATTTCCGACTCAGAGGTTTCTGGGCGTTCGGCTGTTATCTTAGTTTTTTTGCTTAATAAATCCTTCCTTGGTTGGTCGTATCTCTTGGCAAAGGTCAGTATGCGACCCTGCTGATAATCTCTCTCGTCCCGTTCAAATTTGTCTTGCTTTCTTTGTTTAATCTTTTGTTCATATGCTTTAAGGCGTTTCTTCATAGCCTCCCGTAGTGACTCCTGGTTCTGTTTGTCAGTGCTACTCGCAATAAGGGTTTCCAGATCCGCGAAATCCTTTAGTGCCTGGTCTCTATCATACTATGCAAATTTTATTAGAATTTGAAGCATTATTTTAGATGTCGCTGGGGTGTGTTCTGCCCATTCTTTTAGCAGCAGTGGGTTGAGGGGTTCTCGTATGCTGAGACCGTGTCCCCGAGGCACACGCTCCACCAATACATATATATATGTGTGTATTGACGTATGGATATGAAAGCATGTTTGGAAAGTCAGTTGTTAATGTAAATCTTGTGTCTCCACTTTAAAACAATTAAAAAATTAAAACGAATGAAACGTCAGTCTGTACTGTTAATATTTCCCAGCAAAAGTTTTAAAAAAAAACTATGTGAAATAAAAGTAAACCAATATGGGCCAGGGCAGAGTTGAGCACACTATGAAAATGTTTTACTAGAGCCTATGTGTTTCCAAGATAATGTGTTTCTCTTGCTGCTACTGGAATTTCTTTTTTGTTTAATAAACAGTTGAGTGTTTTAGTAATTATTCTCATTTCAAACATGTTTTCTGCTTGATTAGGATCCCTTTGGTGTGGCAGTTGGTGGAACGATAGGACATTGCTTGTGCACAGGTTTAGCAGTTATTGGAGGACGAATGATAGCGCAAAAAATTTCTGTACGGACTGGTGAGTAATTGTCAACTCAAAGCTCTTTCCTTACTTTTTATTTAAGTATGGCTTTCTTTACTGCAGAAAAACACTTTATTTTTATTTTTTGTTTTTGAATCATAAACTTATCAGACGAATGTCTTCCTGGCACATGTTCATGTGACTTTAAGGGAAAACCGTATACTTTCAACTCAACTATTGGCCATATCTTTGTGAGGTGCAACACCTCCTGAGATTCCCAAAGCTGACAAGACTGTTCCACAGTGTGTAGCATTTACATAAAACTTCAGGCTGCCAAAGCTGTTGATCTTTGGTATACATAGTTCTCCATCATAAGAGTTTTCATTCAGTTCTTAAGTGGTGTATATCTACAGCTCTGGACCCCCGCCTTCATCCGCCTCGCATACGCCACTACCAGCCTGCATCTAACTCCCCCCACCTACCTGCCGTGGCTCCCCGTGCTGCCTGCCGTCCCCCGTGCTGCCTGCCGTCCCCCGGTGTCTTTGGGGAGCCGCTCTGGGTCTCTGCTGCCTCCGCTGAGCCACTTTCTGCCTGCGGCCCGGGCCACTCAAAAAAGGCGGCCCCAACAATGCTCTGCTCCGGGCCCGGAGCTGCACACCCTGGAGGTCCGGCGCTCTCCTTCCTAACTGCCTGGGAGTCCGCCGGGCGGGGGCAGAGCGCCCAGACAGTCGCCCTTTCTGCCCTGGAGCCGGGGCTGCGGTGGTGTTCGGCTTGAACCGGCGGAGGGGGTGCGGTCCCTGGGATCTGTGGAGGCGCCCAGAGTTGGTGAGTGGCACGCTGGCCCCCTGGAGTCAAGAAGGCCGCAGGAGGCTGTCAAGACGTGCTGTGCCGCGGTGGCCTGCGCGGCAGACGGTGGCAGCTGGGCCAGCCTGACCTGCGGGCGGCCCGGCGCTGTGGGAGACCCGCTGAAGGAGCTGCGGGGAGCAGCATAGAGCCGGTGTGGCTGGGGCTAGACTGTGGGCACAGGAGTGCCGGGCACCGACTGGAGGAGTGGACCTACCTGGTTGCGGTGAGACTGCGGTCTGGGGCCCCTGGCGAAGTGTGTTGCGGAGTGTGTTGCGGCTGGGGGTCCGCGCCAGGTCAGCCTGCCCTGGGCCTGTTCCGGGCTGCTGAGTCGTGCCTGTGTGCCCCGCGGGGGGATCTACCAGCCCTTCGTCTTCTGTGTGGCCCTGGTGAGTGAGTCTCCCTCTGGGGGGGCCATCGTGCGGGAGGCGGCTGGTTCTCAGTGGGCCCGCGATGGTTTGAGGGGAGCAGCTCCCGAGGACTTCCTTCCATCTTGGGTTGTGGATGCTGTCCGTGCCCTCCGCCATCTTGGGAAGTGCGGAGCAGGAGTGTGCAGACCGACAGATCCCAGGAGGGGTAACTAATGTGGACTCTGGTTGTCTGTCGATCCCTGAGGCCGAGACGGTGGGCTGCGGATCTTGGCCTGGTTGCCTGGATCGTGGTGTGCCCTTCCCTTGGGGACAGAGTCTGGTGGACGGGCCCGGGCGTACCACGGTGGCAGCCCATCCCTCTCCACCGTCTTCACAGTGGAGCAGCGTGTTGCGGTCCGGTGCGGGGGTAAGTCGGCCATCTCATCGGGTGGCGCCCCCCCTCCTTTCTCTCACTTCACCCACCGGATCTCCCCCGGAGTGCCTGGAATTGCCGTAGGCGGCTGTTGAACGTGCCCCGAGGATTGGAGTGTCTGTGGTGCTGACGGTTCGGGTGTGTGGGAAGGGGGTTCGGCCACTATATCTGGTGGTGGGGACACCGGTTTGGGCCCCCCTTTCTCCCCCCCCTCCCGAGACCATGGGTAGGTCTCGCGCCACTCAAGCCCCTGCCCCCACAACCCAAACTACAACGTCGGATCGGGGCTCAAGTGGTGGACCGCCAGCCGTCTCGGGCCTCGCCGGGGGAGACCTCTCGACCATCCTACAGGCGATCAGCACGTCACAGGCCTCCGTAGAAAGTAAGATAGGTGAGGTGCGGGTGGGCGTGGCCTTAATTCTCCAAGACCTCCGTAAGGCCACGGCACGCATCACTGAGGCGGAGTCCCGTATCTCCACGGTGGAGGACGACGTGGGTATCCTCAAGTCCAAGGTGGCCACTCTTCTGACGCAGACCTCGGAGTTGCACCGTAGGGCCGAAGATGCCGAAAATAGGGCACGCCGAAACAACCTGCGCCTCCTGGGTTTTCCGGAGGGAGTGGAGCAGGATCGCACTGCCACCTTTATGGAGACCTGGATCTGCTCCTGGATGCCCAAAGAGAAACTTTCTCCCTGGTTCGCAATGGAACGGGCCCATCGTTCTCCTGCTCCCAAACCTCCGCCTGGTGCCCATGCTCGTCCCATCATCCTTAGAATCTTCAGCTTCCAGGACAGACGCTATACTGGGGGCAGCCAGGGAGCTGGGGCCGCTGCACTTCCAGAACTCCAAAATTATGGTCTTTCCGGATTACTCCAGGGAGGTGCAAACACAACGCCGATCCTGCGATTTAGTCAAACAAAAACTCAGGGCGATAGGCCTTCGCTACGGGCTCCTCTTCCCGGCCCGGCTCAAGGTGATCTTCCAGGGTAAGACATTCTTCTTTGACTCCCCCCTGGCCGGGTGGACCTGGCTCACGGAGGAGCGGCCCCACCTGCCGGGGGCAGCCCTTTCTCAAGCCCGGAGGGCCCCGAAGCAGCCGAGCCAGGTCACACCGAAGCCCCAGCGGCGACGGTCCGGGTCTCGGAGGCGACCCCGGGGGGCGGGGGGATGTTCCCAGTCACCGGAGGTGCAGACCCGGCGCTCGCCGGTCCAGACCCAGAGGCGTGGATCCGCCTCCCCCACCTGGCTTCCTCCTTGATCGACCTGGGCATTGTCCCCAGGCCCAGCAAAACTCTGCGAAAGGGCCATGTCAGACTCTGACCTGTCTGGGAGCCCTGTGATCCGTGGATCTGGTGTGGAGGATGGGACATGATCGACACCACTTGCAACGCCCGAGGTTCCACCTTCGGGCTTTCTATCATTGTGACTGCTCCTGACCTCACGAACATGCTTCTACCGGGCTATATTGTCTGGTCTGGTGGGGTATTGACCTTTAGTGCAGTCCTGGGTTGATGCATTCTATTTGTCACATGATTGTCATTCTTTGTCTTTTAGCTGTTAGCATTTCATCCGAATACATGGAGGGGGGTCCGACTCAGCCATGTCCTGCATTTGTTGTTGCTAACCGTTTTAGTTTAGCTTTTTGTCTCCTTGTGGGTTGTTGGTGGTTTTGCATTATTTAGGGCGACAGATGCTTCCCTTTTCGAAGTGTAGGGTGGGAGGAGTTGGGGGGCGAGGGAGGGGGAGGAGATCATTGTCTCCCAACAGTTTATTTTTAGCCGCCTATGGGCCGCTGCGTTTTGTTCTCATTGGTAGCCGCGCGTTCTTTCATGCTTCCACAGTCGACATACACATCTTTACTTCCTCTAACTTTGTCTTTAGGCCCCGGTTCTGGGTGGGGACTCCCCTTAGGCCGAACACGGTCTCCCGCATGCATCCGCACCATTTACGTCTCACCTCTCCAAATGTCCTGCACTTTTAACACACCTCTCCACATCCTCTCCTGGAATGTAAACGGTCTTCTCGACCGAATTAAGCGCACAGCTGTACTTCGTGCCGCCCACCGCCACATGCCTGACGTTCTGCTTCTCCATGAAACGCACCTTCTGGGCTCACAATGCAACTTCCTAGCCCGTTACGGGTTTGACCGGGTCTGGCACTCCGGTTGTGCCCGGGGTTCCCGGGGGTGGCCATTTTACTCAGAAAGGGGCTCCCCTTTACCTTGGCTAAAGCCGACTGTGATGCGCAGGGGATGTACGTGGCTGTGTCGTGGACGATTGAGGGATACCCCATGAACCCCCTGTGCACTTAAGTTTCCCCGGCGCTCCTGGCATCCACCCTTCGGTGCCTCACACTGGTGATGTCCTCCTTTCCTCAGGGCCTCACTGTAGTTGGGGGTGACTTTAACGCCGTCTTGCAGCCCTCTCGAGAAGCGACGGGTGCCCCGTCGGCGCATCGGCTGGCTTCTGCGAAGAGCCTCTCCGGCTGGTCTTCGGCTGTGGGCCTCTGCGACGTCTGGAGGGTGTGGAACCCCCTTAGGGAGCAATACACCCACACATCGGCCGCTCACCATACCCACTCCCGTATAGACCTTGTCCTAATGCCCGCCTTGGACTGCCAACTGGTGTCTGGGGCGGATATATTGCCCAGAGGGATTTCAGACCACTCCCCTATCTCTCTCCGTATTGGGTCCTCCGTTGCGGGCCCAAGGGCGACCTTGCGACTGAACGCCTGGTTCCTGCAGGACTCCGCGCTGGTGGCATCCCTCGGCCAGGAACTACG
The DNA here is from genome assembly GCF_964261635.1 of Lissotriton helveticus. Taxonomy (NCBI): domain Eukaryota; kingdom Metazoa; phylum Chordata; class Amphibia; order Caudata; family Salamandridae; genus Lissotriton; species Lissotriton helveticus. The sequence goes on along the minus strand of NC_136060.1, from coordinate 117,317,128 downwards.
TCACTACTTCTCCATTAATATGGGCTCGGTCCCTTCACAGGGGACGTTATGGGAGACCAGCAAGGCGGTTGTTCGGGGTGTGGCCAGAGGACTCGTCCACGCGAAACGCATGGAACAGGCCGCCCAGCTGGTGCAGCTGGAGTCTTGGGCTGTACAACTGGAACGTGTCCAACTGACCAATGGTAGCGATGACTCCTCTAGACAACTAGCATTGGTCCGTGAAGAGATTCGGCGGATCTCCCTGGAGTCCGCTAAAATGCTCTGGCGCTCCCTGGTGGCACGTATTTATGGATGGGGGGACGAAAATGGCAAACTTCTTCACAACCTAGTGTCCTACCCCAGAGCTAACCATATCATCCCAGAGATCCGGACGGCCACAGGGTCCCGCCAGGTGACATCGCCGGCCATTGCGCAAACTTTTGCGAGCTATTATGCAGCCTTGTACGCCGCTCGCCCTCCCGGCGCCTCACTGGCCGGAATGCTGGAGGAGACCGATACCCAGCTGCCGTGTCTCCCTCAGGAAACCGCGGATACCTTGGACAGCCCTTTCACCCCGGAAGAAATTCACGGGGCAATCTCCCTGTTGAACCCAGGTAGGACGCCTAGACCGGACGGGTTCCCCCAGGAGTACTACGCCACCTTCCAAGATGACCTGGTCCCCCATTTGGTGGAGCTCTTCCACCACGTGGCTGAGGGGGGATCCTTCCCGTCGGAATCCGATGTGGCTACCATTGTGATCATTCTGAAGACGCAGCCGCCCTCCCTGGACTGCTCGGACTACCGCCCAATCTCACTGATCAACACGGAGATCAAGATCTTTGCTACGGTGTTAGGTCAGCGACTCCGCCCCCTCCTGCAAGACCTGGTCCATCCTGATCAATGTGGGTTTATGCCCGCCAGGGTCACCCGCCACTGTATTTGCCGCCTCCACCTGACCATGGCCCACCGTCATCGGCTGTCCCCGTATCTGGCGTTGCTTCTCTTCGACTTCGAGAAAGCTTTTGACACGGTGGACTGGAGGTACCTGGAAGATGTAATGGAGAGGATGGGCTTTGGACTTCCCTTCCGCCGCCTGATCAAGGTTCTTTATAGTAACCCTAGGGCCCGTCTCCTCATTAATGGTGAGCTTTCTGAACCATTTTCAATCTGGAGAGGCACCTGTCAGGGTTGCCCGCTCTCACCGCTCTTATTTGCGCTGGTGATGGTGCCCCTGGCGGCGCTCGTCCGTCAGGACCCTCTCATTCGGGGTTGGGCGTGGGACCTGAGCCAGGTCGATAAGATTGCTCTCTATGCGGATGCCGTTCTGCTCTACCTGGCGGATCCAGACCGCTCCGGCCCTAGATGCCTGTAGGCCCTCTTGGCGTTTGAGCGGGTCTCGGGGCTCCGACTAAACCCTGTGAAATCAACCTTGGTTCCTCTGCACCCCTCTCGGTCGTGTTTTGCTTGGCAGGCAGTGATTCCCCTCCGGAGGCAATCATTCACATACTTGGGCATGTGGGTCACCCTCCTGCCCGAGCTTGAATGGGCCCTAAACATCGCTCCACTGGTCGCTCGGATGAAGGCGGACCTCAAGAACTGGCAGTCCCTCCCCCTTAACCCACTGGGCAGGAGCACGTTTTTTAAAATGATGATTCTCCCCCGCTTTCTTTACATTCTGCAGAATACCAGGATCCACCTCCCAGGTAGCTGGTTCCGGTAACTGGATGGCACACTCGCCCGGTTTCTGTGGGTGGGGGGCGATCGCGAATGTCCCTGGCACACTGTCGTATTCCCCCCTTTGACGGAGGTATGGGAGTTACTAATCTCCACCTCTACTACTTGGACACGAGACTCATCGTGATCCACGACTGGTTTGCGGGTGGCTGGTTCGACCCAGCTTACCAAGTGGAGCTCAGAACCATGGACTTTGCACAGATCCAGGGGTTCCTACACGGCTGCCCAGTGCCTCAGGCCCTGCCCCCAATCACTAGGACAGTGCTCATTGCCTGGCGTACAGCCCACCGTCATGTGCAATGGGACCGGAGGCTTACTAGGCAGACGCCGTTCTGGAATGGGACCTGGCTGAGGGAGGTCTCGTACTTGGGGGGTGCGGGGGGGGACCTTGTGGGGGGTCTCGCTGCTTGGGGATGTGTGGGTGGAAAATCACATTCGATCCTTTGCTGACCTACAACAACGGCACGCTCTTCTTCATTCCCAATTCTATAAATACCTATAACTCTGACACGCTCACTGCACACACATCCCAGCACCCACCTCTCTCCCAGAATTCAGCCCCCTGGAGGCTCCGTGATGATGGGGAACCTGGGGAGGGGGGGGGATGTCCCAAATATACCGGGCTCTGGTGAACAATGGCCCTGCATCCATTGTCCGGCTTCTGGCGGGACGCTCTTATGGCACCTAAAACACGGACTACATCCTCTAGGTTACGCCGGGTCCAACTTTACTTCCTCCACGCGGCGTACGTCACTCCGGCACGTCTTTTCCGAGCTGGCATGAGAGCCTCCCCGGCTTGTTCGCGCTGCGCTAATACTCCAGCAGATTTCTACCACATGCTGTGGCAATGCCCGGCCCTGGCGCCGTTCTGGAAGGGGGTGGAACTCGAGCCCACACGGGCCCTGGGTTGGGAGGTTCCTCGTGACCCGAGCCGCTTGCTGTTGGGGGTGTTCGATGGCTCCAGGGCTGACAAGCGTTTCCTGGGGACAGCTGTGGCAGTGGCGAAAAGAGACATATCAGCACTCTGGTCCCAGGCGGTGGCACCAACGGTGTGGAAATGGAGGAGGGGGTGGATTGGTGTGGTGTACAGGAGGAGTCTCTCTTCGAGGCCCGGAGTTGTCCGGAACTATTCGGTAAAGTGTGGGGCAAATGGTTCGTTTTAGACCACTGTGAATGCCCAAGTCTTACTATGCAATTGCGTTGTCTGGGGATTACCGCACCCACTCAGGGAGGGCCTCCTTTACCTTTGTCGATTGTCTATGGGGAGATGTGTTTTAACTGTGATGTCTGATTTGCTACCAATGAATTTGCTTGTGCTTAAAATTTCAATAAAATTATCAAAGAAAAAAAATTATTAAGCAAAAGAATGCCACTATAAAATGGCGAAGGCTTCTTCTAACTGCTGAATCCTGGCTTCTTGATTCTCCCTCCTTTTGCCAGTCTGGACGTGTAGACTTCAAATACCTCTCCTGCACCGATTGGTGGCACATCTTCTCTGTTTTCAAGTTTTGTTCTGTTACTGTATGCTTCCAACCAAGGAGCTGTTGGCTGTACTTGCTGAAGAGGTGGTCTAGTGATAGACTTTTCACCCAATTCTAGTGCCTATCAAAAGTACCCAATTTAGAGCTTTCTCACATGCAAATGATGTCCTCCAGTGTTGCTTCCTTAGTTTGCATACTATCCCGAAAAACTGACTCCATATTCCTAAAAGCCTGCATGAAAAACTGACTCTTACTTAAAACTTCAGAGTGTTCTCTCCTTTGTCTTTCAAATAACTTTTTCCTTAATTTCCATCCTCTGCATTTCTCCTCTGTGTAAGCGGAGCCTGCTAAGTCACATGCATGCTCATCTTAGTCTGTATTATTTTATTTCTGCAAATTGCCTACTCCACATTTAAAAGTTCATAACCTCTCCTCCTTTGAAAGTCATACCACGACACCATGATTTGCTTAATCTTTTCTAGCTCATTATTCTCAACAGCCATGTGCATGTGCTCACATACTCTCCTCTCCCAGTGATCATACCTAACTCCTATTAATGTATTCTATCACAAAAAACTGGAGTAAAAGCATAGTATGACTCCTTTGAAAAAAGGACTAATCTCAATGACCACCAATAATCACCAGATTCACCACTAACCTTGGGTTATGGACCAGCATGCAGCCCAGCGTAAAACACTTCAACACCTTGTCAGGAGTAGTAAGGACTATATAAATTCAATTACAATACATTGAGGAATCACTGCAGCTTGTATTGAACCACTTACAGGCCATGATATCCTTGCTGTTTGACCTAAGATTTTTGATCATCCCGCTCAAGTCCTGCTCCCAGTGTCTCCTTTTCACTGGGTTGCAGCTGGACACGGTCTACCTCAAGGCTCCCTCAGTGGGTTTGTGCTATTGAGGTTATGATCCCGATGATTTGGGATGAGGTCTGCTTTCGACTCCGTCTTGTCTCTAGCCTGCACTCCTCTTGCCTCCTGCAGGTGCCCATGTTAAATGGCACTTGTGTGCACTCCACTAATGCTTAAGTTTTCATTGGGGGAGACCTTGCGGGGAGGATATGGATTTCCCCAAAGACCACTCGAGACCTGCTGTGTTAACTGGTGAAAAAAGTCCACACATGCAGCCGTTCTGTCCCCCACTGGCTGTGGCCACAATGGTTATTGATGCCTTCTCTCTCAGTTGGGACAATCAACTGGATGGATTGGAGATCAGAGGCCTTGCTTGAACTCTGGGCAATCTGCCTGGCCCTCATAAAATTCCTGTCTTCCATCTGTGGTCTGTCAGTTCAGATCCTAGCAGGCAGTGTGACTGTAATGTTGTACACCATCAAGCAGGGTGGTTTGGACTTGTGCCCCCCCCCCCCCTTGTGCCTGGGAGCTATGAAGTTGTTTTTTTGGGATCAGGCGCTTGATGTTGTGCTAATTGCAAACCCCATGGCATGCTACCTGAACCTGTGGGTAAATCATTTCAGGTGATTGGGTCTTGCTGATCACGAGCGGCATCTTCACCAGGAGGTCATGCAGTCCAACTCCGGCCTCCGGATCTCTTTGCCACACACAAGAAGACAAACTGCACTCATTCCAACTTTCAGTTTCTGCTACAGAATGAAGTGGGAGACTCATTCTGCCATGAGTTAAACTTTCATCTCCTCCATGTATTTCCTCCCATACTTCTGGTTCTGTGAAAGATGCATCAGGACTGTGCACAAATGATCTTGGTTGAGACTAACTAGCTGCAGAGGGTGTGCATCTCAGATATCCTCTTCCTGTTGCTGTGCCCACTTCTTATGCTCAAGGCAAGTCTCATCTCACTATAGGAGGGACAGATTCTGAAATCGAATGAAGGGCCTCAATCCTTTTTGCCTGAAAATTAAGCAGGGCTGCCAGTAGTATCTACATGATGAAGTTATGAACTCAATTTTAGCTAACCCATTGCCCTTCGCTAACATCCGTGATTCTGGTGATGGTCCTGTTCCGTATCTTGTTGCGTAAAGGCAAGAGTTGACTCTCTCGAGGACCACTAAAATGATGTGTTGTGCTTTCTTTGGCTCAGCAAGGCATTGCTATTTATTGGTCCTTTTGGCTTGTCTTGTAGGCCTGATCAGCCATCGTTCATTGGGTCCTTTCATTGTGCTTTTCCCGAAGGGATAGACACATTTGTTCCCCACCTTCTCCCTTTGTGTCTCAGTGAGAACTTAACCTTGTGCTAATGTATCTTGTGGGTTCGTCCTTCGAGGCCATGCACAGTTGTCCTTTGCAGCAGCTTACTTTGAATACTGTGTTCTTGATTGCCGTTACATCATATTAGCGAGTAAGCAAACTATAAGCTGTGTCTATTCATCCTACTTTTACCACATTTTTTGGGACAAATTGATCATTCAAACTATTTTTTTCTGCTGTAGGTAGTCAACCATTTTTACGTGGGTCAGTGCATAACTGTGTTGATATTTTATCACCTCTTCTTCCGACCAAAGAGAAGGAGAAACTATGACGAAAATTAAGTTTAAGCATACGGGCACCTTCCTTCCCAAATTTCATTTTATTTTTCCCTTCTTAAGAGAAAAATTTAAGGAAATTTCCTCCGAACCCAGCATGCAAGACAATGTTGGTTAGGTCATCCGTTTTCATTCTTTGTTTTAAACAAACGATGTTTTGATCATAAGGCTCCCCACTTTGCATATTTTTACAGACATTTTCAGAGAAATCGTTTTCATTAACTATTGTCGTAATGTTTTAACAGCATCTTTGTAGTTATAAAAATCTCTTATGGTATATTGTATTTTTTTCTTAAGGTTTGATGTAGCTTATTTCTGGCAGAAATTTGGCAGTGTAGAAGTCAGTGGGGCATATTGTTGCTTTTGTTAGGACAGGGTTATGAACCCTTTCAGTGTGTCTCGTCGTCATGCCAGTCTGTGGATCAAAGCAGCTAAAGGAAACTAGGGTGGCACAACTGCTAACAATGCCATTCCGTCCTCTCCTGATATCTAGATGGGTACCATGACATTTTTTTTATTGCCTGTTCAACATCACATCTATGGCTGACATATCTACTTATGAGAAAGTATTGTCAATATCGTACCGTATTCCACAAGAGCAGGCATACATCATATTTGATACCCTGCAAGCTAGTGGTCATCCTATTTGGCAACCTCTTTTGCTGTTAGACTATGTAGGGCAGCAAAGTGTTAGAACTGAAGTGGCCAATGATGGAAACTCGACTTCTGAGACCTTGGTGCCTTTTAATGAGGCCCTGACAGACACTTTTGCCTGTGGCCTGGTTGAAGCCTTGCTCACCACTAGTAAGTTGCCCCATCACTTGACTCTTCACCCAACATCAGAAAGTCTTGCGGTGCAGGCGACAGCCTGAAAAAGCCAAACTGAATATCTTCTCTACTACCCTGCCTGATAGAGAATCAAAGTTCAACAATGCGTTTGGCAAGAAACTGTATTTCCTCTGGGACCTTGTTGCATTCTTTCAAAGCAGTTTGCCTTCTGGGCAGATAAACTCATGCTCTTTGGGATATGGCAAGTGAGATCTTCCTTGCCACTCCCAAAGAAATTTAGAACTACTTAAAAAAAGTCTGACAGACAGGATCCGGCCATATACATTTTATGGGCTGGTCAACATGGATTGTGTAAGACCGATTTTAGGCACAGTGTGGCAATTAGTCACTTCTTATTATGCACCACTTGTTTCTTAATGCTCATGCATGCATCCCTCATGCAGATGTCCTTTTATGGCTCATGCTGTTTGGTAATAAGGTGGATTCAGCTTTAGATTGATTTAAAGAAGGCCGGGCCACAGCCCGAGCATTATGCTCGCCTCTCCAGCCCTCCAGTGTCAGCACCAGATGTTCAGGGTTACGCCTAGGCGCTAGCTTGCCAGCAGAGATCACCATCTCAGAAAGTGCAGCAGCCCATTCAGCACTTCTGTGGCCCCAGAGAACATGCTGATAGAAGAGGACAGGGCCAACATCAACTGGATAAGTCCTTCTCTTCTGCGGCCAGTCCACTCTTTATTTCTCTCATTTTGCAAGGAATCAGCACTTGGATACTGTCCAAAAATAGCGTTACCGAAAGTGAGTAACTTGTTCACCAGTTTTACTGCTTTTATCCAGCGGCTAAGTAACATTTAGAAACAGAAATGCCCTCAGTCTCTTTGCAGACCATATCATAAGTGAATTAAAGGTTGGGAATGACGCTACCATGAGTTCTGAAACTTACCTTCTTTGTTTGTATGGCAGACTCAATACCCAACATCCAGCTGAAAGTTCTGCATCTACATTTGTCAGTCATTAGCACCTCACCATCGAACTGTCAATTTCTGGAGATTCAAATGAAACTTTTAAATGCAAATTTGTTCTCGAACTGCTTTTATAAAGAAAGTAAAATATATGGGTTGTTGCGGTGTATGTTAAGAAGGACATATTTGACTTGATTTAGGGCATCTTGAAATTTACAACACATTAAACCACATCACACTCGGTCTATTTGTGAAATGGCCGAGGTTTAGGGGAAGGTGATCTGCAACAAAGGGACAAGCCTCCGCAACCCCAGTGCACTCTGATGGTCCTCACCAAATAAGCCATCACCCCTTCCATATTCGTTATCCAAGTGTATTTCCTGCAGACTATCACTGCCTACGGAATTTGGCAAAGATCTTTTTTCTCTGCAGTGTCATGATGCAGCAAAGTGACTATACAGAGCCAAATCTGATCGCTTACAAAATACTTAGACCCCGAATAAGATTGCGGTCGGTCGGACCGCCGACCGCTATTGCAGCTGTCCGACTGCCGCATTTTGATGCGACCACAATGCAGGAAGTCGCAAAGCTGCTGGAATTTAGACAGTGGCATGCTGTGGCCACTGTAAATGGCACACCACATGCCGCCACCATGCAGCACTATGAGCAGGTCCATGCACTGTGTGCCATTTACCATGCAGTGCATGGCACACGGTGCAGGGAGGTGAGTAGGTGCATTACATGTGCCCCCATGGCCACTTCTCCATGGACTTTGATGCCAGGGTGTCCTGTTTGGACCCACCACATCCCTTTCTGACAACCTTTTCATGGTGGTGTTCCTGCCATGAAAAGGCTGTTGGAAAGCAATATGCAAATCCTGACGGCAGTGCCTGGCTCTGCACTGCTGCCATTCAGGACTGTGACTCCGTTGGGTATCTGAGTTCCTGTCAGAGGTGATGGTGTGGACTCCGACCTCTGGTCTGACAGCCGGTCGGTTGTAGTCCGAACGCCATCATAATCGGCTTCTTAGTAACTAAAATGTATATAGTGGGGTTGTTTTAAGTAGATGTACATACTATTGGTGTTAAATTAATTTTAGTATTCATGGTGTGATGTATTCAGTAAATGGTTTATGATAATCCAAAATCAACCATATTTCATTATTGAAACAAACTAATTTGCAGCTGTGAGCTGTAGTGGTCTTCTACTAAAGAGTCGGTGCTGCATTTATGATATTTCTTCTTTTTTTTTTTCTTTCAGTGACCATTATTGGTGGAATCGTTTTCCTCGTGTTCGCGCTTTCTGCACTGTTTATCAGCCCAGAGTCTGGATTTTAACGAACTTGTCATCCGATGTTGTGTGGACTGGGATCTTGATGACACCCATTTTACAATGTACTGCTGTATATACTGCACAGAATAGTGTACTTATATGTGCAATGGTTTGAGAAAGACATGCTGTACAGCCGGTCAGATTTTTGTATTGAAAGCCTTTGTCCGTTCCTTACTTATCTGCAAAACAAGAAAGTGCAAGGACTTGAGTGTATGTTTTGATTTTAATTGTGTTTTTTGGGAAGAGAGGGTGGTGGGTAGTGTTTGGGAGTGTATGATTTAAAATGTTCTTCCACGTCAGTTTTCCACAATGTTACCTGAAAATGTTTTGCCATACTGTGCTTATTTCTTTTATATTGTTGATAAAAACAAATGCAACAATATTTAAGTGGTCAATATTTGACAAAATGCTATTTTTCCTTTGAGGTAATGGAAAGCTATAAAAGTCCAGATGTATTTGTATATTTTCTTTATACATTCTGCAAATATAATCTGGAAAGTACTTACATTGCAGTCAATGAAAAAGTGACAACCTGATTTTTTGCATAGTATTGCGTGCATTTTTTAGGGCTGAGCTTGTCGAGTCACTGATACGAAACTCCTGTCAGGTTTTAGGCGATCCATATTGAACATGCAGGAAATCAATTTACATGTGATGAAGTTAATATTTTCTGTTTTCTCTTGTTATGAAAACTTTTGCTCTTTAATTATTAGCCTAGCTCTGCCTTTCCATATATTTCTTGACCGTATTTATCAATTATGTCTCTTTCTCCATATAACTTCACATCATTAGAGAAATAGGAAGTGTAATTTCTTGGCTTTGCCGTGTATTATATGAATTACTTGAAAGCTGTTTGATGGGCACTCTTTTACTGCAGCGCAGTCTAGGCATGTTTTATTTGCAAAATGATAGTCCGTTACACCCTTCTGTCCATACAACTCATATTTATGGAAAAGAGAGCATTGATGGTTTGAGTAGACTGAAACTGGCTGTACGTAAGTGAGAATTCATCAAATACATAAACATGACCTTGTGTTCAGGATATACATTTTCTAAAAACAATATATTTGAATACCAAGACATGTATTACTAGAATTTTGGCACAATTGGCACTCTAGCTCTTGTCTTTATTGAGTAAATATTTTTCTGTTGTTTATCTATGATGCTGCTAAATCATGTCACATTGCACGTCGTACCAACGAATGCGAGCATTCTGCCAAGTATAAGAGATTGTAAAATGGCTCACTGTTCCATAGTGAAATCCACCATTGTGGTTAGCAATACATTGTTGGTCTAACTGAGTTTGTTGCATGGGAGACCTATACTTTTCCATGCTTCCAAGCAGAATGTTCCAACTTGGTTCCATTACCGAACAGAATAGACCTACAGTTACTGTTTTGAACAAACTCCCTTCTCTATAAAAAAGACATTAGATCTAGCCAGCTGGTAAGGGTGATTCCACATAGTTATTTAATAGGGAGCATGCAAATGATCATTTACTTTGTAACCTAATAAGTCAATCCCTTATTGAACTATGTGAGATCCATCACACTTGCAACAGAAGGCATTTTGTGTAAAACTTCAGCTAACTCAGTTTAGGATATGATGGGCTCTTGCACAAATACCCAACACATTACATAACTATCAGCAATACAATCTATACTTAAGAAATCTTAACTCACTCTGCACTTCATTCCATCCCAATATTTTCAGCAGTCGCATACTGACTATTGAACCTATTATTGAAAAAGTCAGAGGGAAATGTACGTATGTTTTGTGTTGGGTTGGGAGAGTACTAACAATGGGTAGCTGTCAATAACGAGTTTGTTTTCCACTGTGGGGGTTCCAAGAGTCTGCAAGTGGGCAATGAGATTGAAACTCGAGTTGTCTGTGAGGTCACGACAAGGTGGAAATCTCCATTCTGTTCCCAACAACAGTCTACTTTTTTAAGTTATGTATTCCCCCCTTCCCTCCAATCAGACCTCCGGCATAGGGGTAGAGGAGCCATAGAGGAACAATGCAAATCATGAGCTCACCTCCCCCAGACTCCTTTTAAAAATACCTGTCACCCACTTCACTGCACCTGAAAAAAACCTGGTGACCTGCGACTCAGTCCTCCCGTGAAATCTACCCTCACCAATTCAGATTGGGTATTCCACTGACCTGATGTAAGATCAGTGAATGAAACACTTCTTTTGGGGACGGTTCCTCTGGAGGCCATTCTTAACAATTTGATTGTATCATGCAGTGTTAATTGAAACTAAATGATAATAGTCAGGGATATTTTTGTGTGTGTCAAGGAAAGTTATGTGGCCACGTGTGTATTTCTCACTTTTAAATAACAAGGACAGGAAATTGCTGCCAGTTTTGTGACCATACATCATTGCTTTAACTTTTTTTCTCCTAGTTACAAAGGTCCCATTTTGATCTTCTTAATTATTTTCTTATGACCTCAACTCACGTGATGAAAGCACTCCAACCGGATCCAAAGTATTTGACTGTAAAAACAAATAAAAAAATTGTGAACGGAACTTCCATGCTCCCTTGTGATTGATTTTATTTCAAGTTTTAAACAGTACTTTCTAAAAGAAAGACAATATTTCAACATAATACTGAGGTATGTTTCTAAACATCTTAATTTGTATGTCAAAATAATAATATAATTTTCACTCACCACTCCATCTCTGATTTCCTATATGAACAGCAGTCCGCATTGGTAATGTCAATAGATCTGGCTTTAGCTGCCAGCATGTGGCTTTTCCAGTAATTTGTTTTGTTTTCAAATGGTCTTCATAAAACTTTTTTGATTTCTGAAATTTTTTATTGTATAATAAATTTTCGGATGTTGGGCAAGCACGCCCATAAATGCACTTTATAGATGGCCATCTTAAAATGGTGTTTGTAATAAACTTTTACAAACATTTTTTAAAAGATCGCTACCTGTCTGTAACCATCAGTGATTTATTTATTTTTAAAACAAAGATTGAAGTATGACCACACATACCTTCCAGTCCCGAAAATGTAAGTGGACTACTTTGTATGTTGGTAAAACATTGTTTGAACAGCATATGCTACTCGTACAGAATAGAGCCAATGACAAAAGTGTTGACTGACCTTTTTCTCCAAGCAGTTTGTTGTCAGGAGGAAGAAAAATGTGATTGACACTAAAATAGAGCAATGGATGACAAAGGTTTCTGAAAGTGTTATAATTTATATTGGAGAACACAAAGGTTAAAGTGATATTCTAGTTAAATGTTTAATGAGCTAAGACTTGGCCTTTAAAAACCAAAAGACCAATGAAATATGCCAATTATAGTTTAGTGAACTAACTGGAACTTGCGCCCGGTAATGTCCAGGTTACGACCTCACATAACATCACTCATGATATGTTAAAGTGATCTAATTGATGACACCATCAAATAAATGGGATAGTTTCCTAAAGGCGTCAAGGACTTGCTGTAATTCAGCAATCTATATCTGCGCCCAGTGTTGCACCACGCCTGAATGATGATGGACATAACAACCTGTACACTCTAGGGGTATGCTGTATGTGACTATGGTGTTATCAGTGATGTCACCCATAACCAAACTCTTGGCTTAACATTGCGGGTAAAGTCTTTAAGAGGATACTTCCATTAAGGGTAATGGAATATTAGCCACAGGTGTAGCTTTCTGAATTACTTAAACTCCACAAACCATATAGGATGTGTCACACTAACTGGATGACGTGATCAGTGATGTCATCCGTTATGTCATTTAGCATGTCATGAGTGATTTTAACCCGAGGTCATAATCGGTGCTTAAAGAATGTGTTATCCCCTTTTTGGACTAGCAAAGAGGAGTATTTATCTTGCACCAATAGATGTTGGCAGTTAGGTGGGGTATTCTGAGCTTCCTATTCCAGTGCATGGAGCGTGAAGTAAATCCTCCTTTCCCTGTAATGAATGCACATTTGACCTCCAAAAAGTGTTAGCACATTTCTGATGATTTTGCACCTAATAGTGTCTCCATACTCCTTTTGCTCCTAAAAAGGGCTTTGTTCGTAACTGTAATTTGTGCCGCTAAAAGCTTTCCGAGCGCATGCTGCGTTGCACCCAAGGTGATTTGTGCAGTTCACAGTAGCATCAACAAAAAGTGATATGATAAATATGTATAACTTTTACATGTAATGTGACAACCTCCTACTACATTCTCTGTGTACTGAGTAGTTTTGCATCTGAATGCGATTCTGCCCTCCTAATGACTTGGCATCTGAATGTGTTTCTACACCTGGTTTTGAATTTTGTTAAGTGTTATTTTTGCACCTCGGTGAGATTCCTATTTTCTGTTCATATTGAACCTAAATGTAATATTGAACGTAAATGGGCTGATGCCCTTAAATGTAACTTTTGTTTCTACAATTTTCTCACTGCTGGATTTTGCATCTAAATGTAATAGCATGATAACTGCTGATTTACACTCCTAAATGTGATTTTGCAAAACAAATTGATTTGTGCCCTAAATGTTTCAAACCTCGTGCTGATGTTGCACCAAGGTTGATTTTGCACTTCATCGTGCTGTCAACCAGTTGCCTGTCCTACTAACACACAACTTTCATACCCAGTGTGACATCTTGCTACTTTATTTTTTCCTCTGTACTTGGTGATTTTGTACCTAAATCCGATCCTATCATTCTTGATTCATTTTCATCCATCTATTTGTGCCTCAAAGCATGTTTTTGCACTGTAGTGTCTCAACACTTCTGTTGATGTTGCACCTAGATGTGATTTTGCAACCAAATTTGCTGTGATTCATATACGAGTTTAAATGTTGTACACCTTTTATACCAAATCTAAATCTTCCTACCATAGTTGCAGTCTTTACTGGTTGATGCACTATATCTGCATATTGCAACTGTTCTCCACTGGCTTCTCAAATTTTCTGCACATTTTTTGCATGGTCTTACAACCACCAATCCTAAAACTGCGAAAACGTCATATCCGATAAGACTTGAGGATAAATGTAACAACACTTTAGAGATCTGATAATGCCCTCTCATATCCAAAACTTCACTTAAATGCAATAAACATTGAAGGACAATCCGTAAGCCTTAATCAGTGACAAATACTTTCGTCCCAGGATAGATGCTGTTAAAACTGATCAACTTTTCCCCTTACCCTTTCCCGCTACCCACCCTCCTGGACATACCCCCTAAACCTATACAGTGTGCCTTTTCCTGTTAGTGTGAAAGAACACAAAACTTTCTTATGATCACCAGAAATGTGATCTAAACATCACACAATGTGACAATTGTAAGCTTGTGAACCAATCCTTTGAAATGCAACTTATGGTTTAACACTGAGCCATCTCTACACACATCGCCACTAACGTACTCCTTTCAACTTTCACCATCTCCCCTTTATCACCATTACACCTCTTGTGGAATGAAACCAGGTAACATAATGTTATGTTATGTTATAATGAGTTTTATATAGCGTTCAGCTACTCCGAGAAGTGTCCCGGCGCTAGAAACCCAAGGCGGTACAGAGCGGAAAAGAGCAGACCGAGAGCTACTGAACAAAAAGCCACGATTTAAGGTCCTTCCTAAACGCTAAGAGATTGTCATTCGTCCTCAAAGACACAGGCAGGGCATTCCACATCTGTGGTGCCAGACGTTTAAAGGAGCGGCCGCCTCCTGCATAAATTTATGCAATCCCTACATAAATTCAGATAGTTGGGATCATAGCCTGGAACTAAGCTACTCCTGCTCTGATACATAGCTAAGTGTTGTCAAGGACCAAAACACATCAGTCTTCCATAGTAATTAGTTCCCCTTAATACAGCTGTCATCTGTCAACAGACTTTTCCATTCCGGTCCACTATACCAAAATAGCAGCACTCAACTCCACACAGCCCAAATATAGTCCCACAATTATTCGCCTCATACTTCATTACAGCAGCTTACTACTGACCAGAACAGATACCGTCACTGCAGGTTCATCTTGTGACTCGTAGGACCAATCATAGATCACACCAACTGTGAGGACCAGTAGCACCTGTACCTAAAGCTTGATAGGGCTATGCCCCGCTCATGTACTGATTTATGAAGGGCAGAAAGTCCCACAGAAGCTTCCTGAGTTTGCTTTCAAGTTTCAGGAAGTACACGTCTGCCATGTAGCATGGACTGTTTTGGATGATTCAGAGGTACCTGAGGAAATCATCATCTTGAATATGGCATGGCTGCCCTCCCCAACATTTATTGAGGCAACTGCCTTTGTCTCAGTTCTTCTTTGAACTTTTTCAGTAATGTGCAAGTGTTCTGCTGAAAGGAACAACTCTTGGTCTCTTTTCACCTAAATATCCAGATTTATGAACCCATCACTGTGAACTCTTAGACAGGACATTTGCATTGTTATCCTCTATGAATTTATCTGAAGATGTGTACTTCTGCCCATTTATTTTATAATCGAAGCATTTTCCAAATTCTCACAACTTGTCAAGCACGCTTAGCATGAAGCATTTAGATATTGCCATGTGTTACCGAATCTCATCTGCACCCAGGGAGATTCTACCACCAAGGCGAGAAGGAGTAGGCTACAACCCTGCTGGTCCTCTTCCTAGTCTTCCTGGACACTGCCCACCTAACATTCAGCTCTTAGAATGGCTTTGTTCGCAGCATCTTCACCCATGACGAAACAATAGTCCTAATCCCATTTTTCATAGTACCACACGTAGGTAACTATCCCCGCCATATTTAATGAAACTCCCTTTCATCATCTGGCAACACGACTGCCAAGAGATCTGCTACTTCCTGCAGCCTGCTCCTTCTTGCAGCCTGTCTAGCCAATTCTGCTGTCTTTGTGAGGTTTAGCTTGGTTGGTCTTGCAGACATGAACACTGCTTGGTGTAGATATATCCGTTAGTATGATCTTTAGGAGGGTATTTGGGAGAATCTTGACCAATTGCAATGTCTCGTAAGAAGGCTCATTACCTGCTTCATTTTGACAGCCTCTAAATATAACCAATGGTATTATGTGACGGAGAGGGTGGAATTATGCGGCAGAGTTCACTAAATTATGCGGCAAGAAAAAGACCAATTATGTGGTTAATTGTGGCATATTTTGGTGCACTCTTTGATTTACACTGTTGAATAATTCACTTGCCTTTTGTCAAGTACACTTCTCTCTTTCAACAGCCTGGATAGCTGATTCTGACCCATCACATTCAGTTTTCCCTCTAATGCTGTGATTTTTTTTCTTCTATTACACCAGTCTTTTAATGCAGGCTCTCCAATGACTCTTGGCACCCATACATCCCGAGAAAGTTCCACAGCTGTAGTAAGTGTAACACCATAGAATTGGGATTACACTTGAAATAGTCATCCAAAAGCGGCCGGTTTTGTATCTTCTGTGCCGGCAAGGATTTGCCTCCATTGAGTGGAATTCCTCTCAGAGTTTGGTGCTGGATTCTCCCCCTTCTGCAATGCACTCTTCAGTCTCAGTCACAGTCACGATAGCCAGTGCTTTGGCTGACTCTCACTGTTCTAGAGCAAGTGAGA
Organism: Lissotriton helveticus; assembly: GCF_964261635.1. Classification (NCBI taxonomy): domain Eukaryota; kingdom Metazoa; phylum Chordata; class Amphibia; order Caudata; family Salamandridae; genus Lissotriton; species Lissotriton helveticus. Next base: position 117,300,799 of record NC_136060.1, on the reverse strand, counting down.
TCGCAAGCCCTCTGGAAAGAAGGAACATGATGGAGTCGCCCCTATATGCAGATTCTACTGCCAGCCTGTCTCTGGACTCGAGCGCTGTTTTTAGTGCTATAGTAGCTGAATCACCTCTGTGCATGCAGCTCTAGCTCCGTGCTTAATTTGTGGCATGGTCGGCCTCACACTTGGCACATTCATACTGGTATACACTGCTATTTAGAATCATTGTAGCTGGGCAGGTGTGGGAGGCCACTGTCACGATAAATTTCCCTGAGCTAAGTGCAGCCTTGAATTTTCCTTTCCCACCAAAAGGAGTACAGCTGTTTTAAAAACTCAGTTGACCCTTACTAGCTCCGGAAGGTTTCCCCATGATGGTGATTCAGTCAGTCAAGTCTCTGACAGCAGGGAGTGTTTTACCTTAATATTGTAGCCAAAACATCTAGATCTAGGACCAAAATATTGACAGATAAGTATGTATAGATACATATATTTACCTTCACAACACATAATTCTTCAAGGTACATAGATCTGGACTTAAGAATAGTAAATCAGTTCTAACCTATATGCTTAACTGCTCTATAATTTGGTTTCTTTATTTTGGTTATGATATTAAAGGATCACTATATTCCCTACTCGATATGCTAGCCGGAGCAACTATCTCCCCACAGCTCTATTGACCGCAACCATGCGGGTGAGTCTATTAAATTATTGTAGTAATAAAGATGGTCACTAACGTGTTATTTGACACCTTATTACTTATCTTTGATAGTCTCATATTTAGTAGATTTTAAATCTTTCTACCAGCATGCAATTAAGCAGCATATTTGCAAGTGTTTTTGAAGTGCTGTTAAATACTCTAGCAACTTACAAATGAGATTCTATTGCCTTGTCTGTTCTAGCAACCAATCTACAAGGCCATCAAAAGGGAAAGGCACATTACCCGAACTATTGACATAATTATTATACCTCATTTGTGCAATGTGGGTGTCAAAATCGGCCCACTGTGCAGGATACCACTGGCTAGAATCCATGTAGACTCCTCATACGTCACAACTTTTTCTCTCTAGTATAGCCTAAAAAGATACAAAGAACTCTGCTCTGGAATATTTTCTAGCAAACCATTTGCAGGGTATCCAAGGTGTATTTCATCTGTCAAGACTTTGCCAGAGTGCAGGGTTCCACTCGTCACTTACTCATCACCGAGAACCCTGCATACAAATTGATGGATCTTTGTTGTCAGCTGAGACATAAAGAGTTAAATCTCAATATAAATCGTTCTCAATTATCATTACTTCAGGTCAATAAAAAGAGTTGAGGTAAAGTGTTTTATTTTCAAATCGGTTAGTCATTCTTTTATTAAAGTATTATTCACCAAGTTTAATCAATTAAGGTAAACCAAATCAGTATTTAGAAATAAGGTAAGTCAATTCAATAAATGAAAATAAAGCATTAATACAATAAATGTAACAAGCCCGTTCCATAAAGAAACATCCCTATTCTAAGCTAAGCCAAGATAAATGCAAGAAGGGTTAAAGGTGTCAGTTCAGATACCCATGAAAAGTTCTGTTGAGAGAATAGAGTATAAGCGTAAAGATTTAGCAGAATAAGCTGGAAAGTATTCTCGGCTCTAATTTCAGCAAATTAAGGAATAAACTAAGACTTCTCATAAGATGTCCAGAAAACACAGTACACAGTCTCCTCTCAGGGAGTTTGGGAAAGGGACATACCCCAACTACTAGAAATCAGGAATCCTACAGAAAGAGTCTGCCTAACTAGTCTAGGAACACGCACTAATATAAACGCATGTTTTCTATGTTGCAACATTAATATTCTTTCTTCCTGTTGGCCAATAAGATTTAAGCACACTCCTGTAAAGTAAATCCACATTTGTAAAGCGCACAATCACCCGTAAGGGTCTCTAGGCGCTGGGGGCCGTCCGGAAGATTAAGCAAGCTATTGCCCAGAGTCACATGGTGCTGGGCTAATCTGCCGCCGGTGCTGGGGATCGAACCGTGATCCCCAGATTCCGGAGTCAGTCGCCCTGGCCGCGGCGCCACACCTCTTCCTACGCCCCATCTTCTCATAGGACTACATTCATCTTTTAACCATGTGTCCTTAAATGTTGCGGCAAATTCTTTCTTGTTTTCAAAAACATCTTCCCATGAATCATCCTTCCTGTCGTCTACATGTTTTGTGGTGTGAATCTATCAGTCGTCTAATAAAACAAATGTCTATTCATTAACTAATACACAGTAGCTTCTGAAATTGCAACGTCTGCAGCAAAGAGAAGAAAAACAACTTGCATAATTGTCTTTTAATGTGAAAATCAACCATTTCAGTATTAATGGGCCTTCACATGAAAACATGGTATCTCCAGTTATGACACTTAGAATTTGTACTATTTTCTAGATTACAAGCAAACGGGGTTTTAGGTGTGGTTGCCTACTACAACTTTTGCATTAAGCATACTTAATGTTTTTAAGTAAATTCTGCACATTTGTATTTTAAATAAATCATTTTGTAAATAATTTCACGGTGGTAACATCCTGACATACAAGAAGGAATATGCATAACTACGGAAAATAACAGATTGTGGTCGGTTTCGCATCAGGGCAAATCTGCCCTCATTAAGCCATTAACAGACATCTTCTGATGATCGTTCTCAGCTTGTAGGTCAATTGTGGGCTCGCAAAAAGGTTTAAACACAATGTTAAGTATCTGAAAAGTTTGTCTGAAATTAGAAATTTCATGAATGTGGCCACTTACTATGACAATTTATACCTGATTTTACCAATCTGACCAGCATTTTAGGAAAATCGCCCTAGGAATGTAAGAGGATTAATGCATCCTGAACACTGCATAATCTCACTGGAAACTTGTTGCAATAAAGTGGACATCAAACTTCAGAAAGCATGTCATAGCTGACGAACCAGCCCAATCCAAAGATGGCCAAGAGATTACTGTGATGCACATACAGAAACCCCAGACATTAACTGATCATATATTGAAGAGGAGGAGCATGCGGGACATCAAGAACCAGTCAACAGCCAAAATGTTTTTAGAATTTGTGGTTGTCAGACCTTAACAAGATGATAGAAGACTTAATATCTTGAAGGCAGCTAGTGATGGCAAGAAACCACTCTTAACCATATCTAACAACTCACTTTCTAGTCCTGGAAAGAGACCAGCACAAACGTATGTACAAATGCAGAACGATTGCAACTACCAATGTAAATAAATATTTCCAATACCTAAACATCAAAATAGTGAACACTACCAAAGTGAACACATTCTTTCAAAAATTGTAGGAGGTATTGGCTGCTCTTGGGATAGCTTTGCAACTAAAGACTCCCGTTTGAAGAGTTACATCACCACCAACACAATAATAACTAGCCCCAATTCCACACTTGAACCATTTATGCTGTTAATAAAGTATGTTATGTAGTTTACCAAATAGCATAGGATGGCTGTGGAAATAACCAATATCTGTGAGAGTTCTCCACCACTTCCTATTCCTAAACCCATGCATTCTGCCTAGATAACTCAAGAGGTGCTTAACTGCAGAAGCCATTCCCAAACACTGTGTGTGAGGCCAAATGGATCAAATGACCAGCGTGGCACCTACATGTCAGAAATGGGGAGATCTGTCAGCCCATTGAGAAATGTTGAATGCCTTCTAAACTTCTACAATTCAGTTTCTTATTGCACAGGACCCATGTTAGCAGCTTTCACACCACATCCTGCCAGCTTCCAAGATGTTTTATACATTCAAGCAGTATAGAGGCCTGCGTCTCTGTGGCTCCATGGACAGAGATGTGCTTCCATAAGGGTGAAGAGGATTTTAACATGGCAGTGATACAGTCCTTTACATCACCATACTGGAAAACTATAACACCATGAGCCCATGGTCCTACCCATATTGCCTCGTCTGGCAGTGAGCCACTGTTAAGTCCACATGGAGAACGTAGTAAAGTAACCTTACATTAGACGTAAGGGAGGTTGGGGCCAACACGTCCTGTCAAGGCGGCAGAACATGCAACTGCCCACCAAGGAACATTTTCAAGGTTCTCATAGAACAAAAATCATTCTGAACACATAACCACGTGAGCTCCTTCTTGCCCCAACACATTCAAGGATAAAAACAACACATCTTCCCCCTGCAAATAACACAGGATAATATGAATACACAAATAATACATAGGAAGTAACAAAGTAGTAAAATATTTGCAAAACAGCAGAGGGCTACAGGATTAAGACACAATCCTGCAAATGCACTGACTGCTTTAGTTCCCTACCTGATCTGCTGTTCATCTGTACTTCCCGAGTTTTACCATTCATTTTACTATCAAGCTGTTCATTCTCTCCGATGCTCTGCTTCTCACACTCATTCAGAACACTTTCTTCAGCACTCTCACACAGACCATCCCTCTTGTCAATCATAAAATATTCAAGCCAAAACTACAAACCATCATCAACACTCTTTTAGACATTTAGCAAATCTGCTCATGTGCCACACCTTGCCATCACTCAGTCTTGCAGAGTTCATAAAGATTTCTTCCATCCTACATGGTTTGGAGAATTTGCTTTGCCTTTTACCAACTCTAAAGGGCAACTTTACTTTTACCAAATCCCCCTTATTGACCTGGCACTCTCTAGAGCCCTTCCTTTTATCCTGATACACCTTGTATTTATCATGAGCCTTCACGATATTTTTTTAAAACTCTTTTTATTGAAAAAAGGCATGTTAAAAATCAGCACAATTAGTCAGTTGCACACGTTGCGACAGCACAGCAAGAACCTTTTCACTCTTCTGCAGCATAGTTAATAGTCTCTTCTCCCCGACTTCTTGGTGGTTCACATATCTGCTCCCAGACGGTGTTCCAAGGCCCCCAAATTTGCAACCCCTTTTTCGGGCAGCCCCTGGAGACATAAACGGGTATCTCAGTCACCATACACCAGTCCATATCCTTGGCCCAATCTCCAATATTCGGTGAGTTCGGAGACCTCCATAGTCATGCGATGTTCTGCTTTGCTACCTTGAAGCCCAAGGTAATCCATGTCCTCTCTTTGGCAGTAAAATCATTGGGGTCACATATGTTCAACAGGATAAGTTTGATATTGCATTTTATCTGTCGCCCCATTACGTCCTCCATCATTAACACCACTCCCTCCCAAAATTTCTGAATTGTCGCATTCCCACAGCGTATGGATGAAGGTGCCCTCTTGGCTGCACTGTCGCGTACACCCACTGTCCTGGGTGTACCCCATATGCACCAACGAGGGTCCAGACAGATACGTCTTGTGGAGGATTTTTAGCTGAACTAGTCGGAGTCTAGAGGAGATGGCAACCTCACGGGGGAAGCCACCGCAGTCAGCCACTCCTCATCCTCCAAACCGGCAACGTTGTGATCCCACTTAACTCTGAGCCATGTTAGGGGATCGGTCATGTTATTAATAAGCTTCTTGTATATGAGGGATATGGCCTTTTCCGGCAGATCTCTATCCAATATCCTGTCTTCTAAAGGAGAGGAATCCGGGAGGGTCGTACCCTTAGGGAGAGCCGACAGTAGTGCGTGCCGAATTTGAAGATACCGGAACTGCTCGGAACTAGCCATTTCATATTCTTAATTTAGTTGAGAGAACGATATGACGTTCCCAGATCTCCAGAGGTCTCCAATTCTGGAGATACCAATAGTGTCCCAATTGTCGAACCCCAAGGAGCGCGACACCGACCCAACTGGTCACAGTGCCAAAGTGGCGTGGCCTGAGTAAGCTTGCCCTCCCATCCCAGGCTTTTAGTGACTTCTTTCCAAACGAGCACAGCATGTTTGGTCGGGCCAGTCAGGGCGTTATTCTGAGATTTTGTTTATAGGTCACCCATAAAGCCACCCCCATAGGTGTGGCAGGGTATACTCAGACATGAGTCCCTTTCTCACTGCTCCATCAGGATTCAAGCAAGCCGGGCCGAAGAGGCTGAAATGCCAGAAACCGGTCCCCGGTAGCTTGTCTCCTTTCTGGTGAAGAATTGGCTTGGTAGTTTGGTCTGCCCTGTTCCCATGATGCACTGGGCCAGGGACAGACTAATTTGCATAAAGCCAGGTTCTGAGCTGGGATGGGGCAGTGAGATAAATAACGGTGATGGATCAAGCCCTGATCTTTGGACTGGGTAAGAGTGGTCTGCTTAATTCAGACACTCTGTTCATCACCACCCCCTTTTCTGTATCACCCCCGGGGAGGAGCCATCGATCAATCCGAAAAGCCGGGTCATCATGTCACCTGTAGGTGCATTGATTAATGGCACCTAGCTGCGAGGCCCACTAGTATCTTTTCACATCTGGGAGTCCAATGCCACCATCGAATCAGCCCAGTGTGAGTTTGTGCGTGGCTATGCGGAGCAGTTTACCCTCCCACAGCAAGTCTCGCACAGTGCCTTCCAGCTCTCTAAAGTAGAATGCCGAGACTGGAAGGGGTTTGTTTTGCAACACGTGCCGAAGACTGGGGAGGGACATCATCTTGAATAAGGCTGCGCGGCAGAAGAGGGTCAGGGAGAGCGATTTCCAGTGCTGGACATCAGATTTGAGACACTCAAGTGGAGGCCGGAGGTTGGTGTCATAAAATCGCATCTGGTCTTAAGATACCCAGATACCTGAAGCCATTAATGGCCTCAGCCAGCTGTCAACCCCGGGGAAGCCGAGGTCTGTGCCCACTAAGAACATAGAGGACCGATTTTGACCAGTTGATCCTATAACCTGCAAATCTGCCAATGTTTTGAAGGATATCCCTCACCACATTAAGGGATTTCGCGGGGGAGGCGAGATAGAGCAGGATATCGTCCGCGTACAATAATATACAATCCTTCCATCCAGGTGCCCAGTTAAGACCTCGAATGGCGGGGTCCTGGCGGATCTAAGCTGCGAGAGGTTCCAAGGCCAATGCAAAAAGGAGCTGTGATAAGGGGCAACCTTGCCTGGTGCCCCGACCGAGAAAGAAGACAGGGGATTTTCGGTTGTTAACTACCACTTGCGCCAATGGTTGACAATACAATAAACGCACCCAGTTAACGTATTCCAGACCAAATCCCAATTTGCGAGCACTGCGAACATATATGGCCATTCTATGGTGTCAAATGCCGAGGCAGCATCCAGGTACGCCACTACCGTATCTCCTGTAATCGTATCCGCTCTACAAAGTACTGCGTGCAATCTGCGGAGGTTAAGAGACGTATTTCTTGCGGACATGAACCCGTATTGATGCGGGTAAATCAAATTGGGGAGAACTGTTAATAAGCGAGTGCCAAGGACTTTTGCAAGGATCGAGCCTTCACAATAATATTATTTTACTTCCTCTAGAGACCATTGTAGTAGTCTACCAGCCAATCTTGGTTATCTTCATAAAAGGCACCCTACGGCTCATAATGGTGAAAGGGCTCAAACCGGTAACACATACATCCACACCATCTTTCTGATGCTCACCTTTCAATCCAAGTTCTTACTCCTAGCAATCTCTCAACTTCTCTATTACCGCTGGGATGATCGAGAGAATTGAAATTGTGTTCTACCCCATTGTGCATCATGAACTCCTTCAAAACCTCCTTTCCTGAACTGCACCCATTTGTCAGCTATGAATCTCTTCAAAGACCCTCTCTTTGAAAAACACTACCCAAAACGCCTCGCAGAATCAGCATTGGCACTGTGAACAAGCTCAATCTCTGGCCACTTGGAAAAGTAGTCCACAGCCACGGGGACAAACCAGTTAGTACCATCCTCTTTACTCACAGGGCACATTGTCTACCCCTATGGTTTCCCAAGCCATATCAGGGCAAGGCACTAGGCAGAGACCTGGCTTCATTGTCACCTGCAACTTATCCGTTCCTTTCCCACAGGTCACACTCCCTGACCACCCTTTCCACTTCTACACCCGGCCACCAGTAAGATTCTGTCACTTTCTTTTTACTCTTCACAATGCCTAAATGTCCCTCGTTACACAATTTCACTGTGCAGTCCGTAAAGACACTTGAGGAATGATGCGGTCTCTCCTTAACCCCTTCGCTGCGGCGGCAATTCCGCCGCAGCGCTAGGGGGGCGGGGGGGCCGAGCGGCGCTCGCATGCTCGTGACAGAGCCGCTCCGTCACAAGCCGCGGTTGAGCTGTGCTCATGACGGAGCGGTTCCGTCATGGCCCCGCCCGCTCAATAGAACGTCAAGCGCAGGCGCGGAATCCGCGCCGCGCAGGCGCGGCGGCAGGGCCATGACGGAACCGCTCCGTCATGAGCACAGCTCAGCCGATGCTCATGACGGAGCGGCTCCGTCATGAGCATGGGAGGGGTTAAGACATTGTCACACATCACAGTCAGTTCATTACGCCCCTCGAATATGACTTGCACTCTTCCCTCAAGGCACCTTTGTCCAACCAACCTTCCACTACACACTTTCTTACATCTATCAATGCAGTATCCTCATTAAAGGCTTACTTTCATTCCATCCTGGTGATGGCATCCAGTTTTTCTCCACTTGCCCAAACTTCATTGAAATCTTCCCCACCAACTCTGGAAACTTCCTCTAAGGGGAACAGTAGTCTTCTCAGACAATTGGCTACTCTATTCATCACACCCGGCAAGTAGTACAGCTTATACCAATAATCCATCAATCTCACGGTCATCTTATCGATCCTGGGGAGTGGCAATCAACAATCCCTCACGAGTTAACACCTTCAATAAGGGGCTGTGGTCACTTCTAATCTCCACCTCATAAACCCAAAGCGAAGTCCTAAAGTGTTCCAATCCCTATATAATTGCTAACGTTTCTTCCTCAATTACTAGTAAAGCTCCTCTGAAGGTGATAGTCCCCTTGACGCAAAGGCCACAGTTTAACTCCTTGGCTTTAACCTCCCTGTGGATAAGTACAGCACCAATGTCCTTCATGCCTGCCTCCGTGAGGAGAATGCACTTCAACTTTGGATCAAACGCAGGCAAATTTTCAGCCTTTCGAATGCAGTTCTTGATACATTCAAGATCATTCTGTAACCCACACTTTACACCATTCTTTAACAGTTGCAGTAAATTGTTAGTCTTTTCTGAAAAATTCTACACAAATTTGGCATAAAATTGGACCATTCCAAGGAATGACCTTAACTCAACTTTACACAAGGGTATAGGAGCGTCTGTCACTGCACGTATTTATTTATTTTAAAGGTTTTCTCTAGCACTGGCTAGACCCAGGGGTATCAGAGCGCTTACATGAGTGAGAGGAGATACAGTATTCAAAAACATTTGATCAAAAACGTTGCAGTAAGAACCAATATAACAAAGATAGCAGATGAATACAAATGCTATTTACAAAACAACTATATTAAGCTAATGTGGGTAGTGAGTAATTAGGCTAGGGTGGGTGGGTGAGAGTGAAAGAGAAAAGATAAAGGAGCGGGACAAAGTGAGTAGGAGTTAGGGGAATAGTAAATCAGTGGTAGGGCGTGCGTAGGGCTAGATGTCATGTACATATAGAGAACAAGGAGGGAGGTTGGGGGGAAAGAGTAGTGTAAGGTATGGGAGTTAGGAGGGAAAAGGAGGAGGCAAGAGAATTGGAGGATATTAGAGGGGAGCCTGACGGGGGCGCAGAGCGTGAGAACAGTGTCAGAGGTAGGTATTATGGACCCCAATATTTGTTGAGGAGGTACAATTTGAGGGTTTTTTTTAAGTTGAAGTAGGAGGGCTTACAGCGTAGGTCTTTAGGCTGGGAGTTCCAGATGGAAGGAACTTTTCCAGAGAAGGAGCGAACTTGTGTGCATTTCTTCTTTAACAGGGAGGGGGGGTTAGAATGAGGGTGTTGGTGCTCCTCGTCGGTCGGGCGCAGCCTGCTTTGTGGAGTTTGTCTGAGAGGTAGCGTGGGGTGTTTTGGTGAAGGGCTTTGTGCCTGATGCATGTCATCTTACAGGTGGATCTGCATTCGATAGGCAGCCATTTGAGAGTTTTAAGGCCAGGGGAGATGTGGTCGAAACGTTTGTAGTCCGAGATAAGTCTAGCAGCTAGGTTGAGCACAGATTTGAGTGGTGCAAGGTGGACTTTAGTTGTTCCAGCGAGGATAGCGTTACCATAGTCGATTCTCGACAGGACCAGCGATTGGACAACCGATTTAAATTCATCAGCCAGGATGAAGGATTTAATTTTCGTGAGATGACAAAGAGTGAAGAGTGCTCCTTTGGCTGTTTTTTTTAATGTGGGGGGTAAGGGGAAGGCTATTATCAGTGGTAATGCCTAGAGATTTAACAGAATTAGAAGTGGTGAGAGACCAGTTGAGAGCATTAAGGTCAAATATCCAGTCTTGTATGGAGAGTGGGTTGTTTTTAGACGAGAAGAGAATGATTTTGTTTTTTTTTAGGGCTGAGTTTGAGATGATTATGGTGGAACCATGATTGGATCTTGGTCAGGGACATAGGAATGGGATGTAATCTTATAGTAAAGTTGGGTGTCGTCGGCATAAAGGTGGTAATTGATTAACAACTCTTCCTTCGGTTTGATACCTTCACTTGAGACGACATGCCCCAAGTAATTCAAACTTTTTACTTTGAATTTACATTTTGAAAATTCTGCAGTCAACCCATTCTCTTGAAATGTTAAGTACTTTCTCGGCTCTTGCATCATGTATTTCCTCACTTTCACCTATGATCAAAATTTCATTTTGGAAAAAAATGGTGCCAGTCTGATCCCTTAACTGTTTATGCATTAACTTTTGAAATCCACCTGCCGCCAATGATAGCCCAAACGGCATGCACACATACCTTAAGGAGCCAGAAGGAGTCATGAATGCTGTCAAATCCTTACTTTACTCATGCAATTTTATTTGGTGATATGCTGGTGATATGCCTGTTGATGTAAAAAAAATCATCCCTTTAGTAGGCACCAACATTTCACTTATTTTAGAGGAAATCTCTCAACTACAATACTTTTGTTTAGGTTCCTCAAATCGACGTTTAACCGGATCTTGTTGTTGGTTTGGCTGGCTACCACAATCTGAGCATTCCACCCAGCTGCATCAATCATCTCAATAGTCCCTTCATTCAGTAATCTTTCAATCTCAGTGAACTTCTTTCGCTACTACCCAAGGAATATTTCTGATTTTTGTGGACTTTGGGCACCGTATTCTGTTTGTGGTCAATTTTATGCGATTACCCAACCAATGTTCCAATTTTCCCTGAAAAGACTTTGGGCAATCTCCTCTTAAATTTACGGCCACTAGATTTGCTATCCCCAGTGACCAACTCTTGTTTCCGACTACTGGGATCCAAAATTATGTCCAACCCTCTTTGGTCCGCGCACCTTAAGACTGACAGACCATTTTCCACAACGTACAATTTGCTGACCGTTCTCCTCTTGAAGTCGAACGTCAGCCTGTGGAACCCTACCATGGGAATCTCCCCCTCTTGCAATGAATGGGAAGGTTTCAGGTGCTATATCGGATGGAGACCAGTCCCTTCCCAAACTTCCTGTATATTTTTCCTCCCAGACAGTTTAGTCCACAATAGTCTATGGAGACCACGAATCGGTCACAATGAGGATCTCCACACCACCTAACCTTGTGTTACAAACTGATTTATTGCGAGATAATTTGGAAATTTGATTCACACTACCATAACTTTGTGTTTCCATCACTCCCAAGGTACACATTCACTCTGTTGAGAATGTCCCTCTGATGCATCATTATCAGACTCCCAAGTCCGAATCGGAATCAGACGCTCCCCTGACTACTCACGTTCCTGTTAGTTTTGCTCTTCCTACAAACTTTAGAAGCATGTCCTAAAGTACCACATTCCCCGCATTTTTGATTACGAGCAAGAAATTTCCTACTGTAAGCTAGATGGTCCTTACTGCCACACCTGTAACATTTTTTCAAATCGTCCTGATAGTTCCTTAACAGTACCTTTCTCATTCTCTTCCTGAAGACGTACTTCTTTTTTTTTCTTAAGGTTGACTTTGCATAACACATCCTTCCCTTATTTATAAAGTTTTATATAGTTATCCTGTGAATTAAACCTCAGCTGCCTTAGCATATTTATTAGAAATGTCCGCTTTCCTAACAACTAAAACTACTTCACTAAGTGAAGACTCGCCATAAATTTAGTCATTCCTGAATGTGTTCATTATTGACATGCATGATGATCTGATTCCTGATCAACTCATCATTCAAGAATCCAAACTTGCAGGTTATAGCCAACGTTTTCAAAGCAGACACATATTATTTAATTGATTCAACCTTACATTGTTTGCCTTTGAAGAAATTGTGTCCTTCTATATCTATGCACACTGATGTAGAATAATACTTATTTAAATCCTTTAAAGCATTTTGGGACACATCAGACTCACTTCCAGTGCGTGTTTTTTTCGTCCCTTTGCATTATGCGCAATCATCCCTTGAAGACCTAGTGGATATAAAATAATTTTCTTTTTTCTATGACAACTCCTCTTCCTCAATCGTATCAATATAATTTTAAAAATACAGTTTCTACTCATTTTTCCTTGATAGGTGATTCCCCCATGCCTGTTAAAAAGAGTTGTGGTGGTGTCAGTGAAAAAGTGTGAGATGCACACATACTTGCAATGAAAATCAAGCCACAAATAAAGCAGTATTCAAAACACACAAGAACTAAGGCAGTTCCTCTTTAGGAGATTGCTGATTCTATGCTGTAAAATGCGAGCTTAGAACACAGAATATAACCGTGTGCAGCTCCAGAGTCTAGACTGGCCTTCAAAAGTACAGCAACCCCTTTGAAAAACACATAGTTCGGCAGTTCACAAGACACTGTATGTTAGCAGTACAACCAGTGTAGTTAGCAACAATTCAAGGAGAAGAAATACCATAGCTTCCTTGAGAAACGTGGTCTCTTGTTTGTAAGTCGCAAGTAACAGTGAACTTCCCATGTAGGCAAATTAACAGGCCCCGATGGCAAAGCAGCAAACACTCCAAAACAGTACGCAGTATGGATAACAACCACCTTATGAAAGTTAAACAGCTAATGGCATTTGAAACGCTTTGGCACGGTCATAAACATTTGAGATGCACCTCACTGTGTACAATTGGCACAGCAGTAAAGCATTCGCTAGCCAAGGTTGTAAAAGCACCTCATACACTAACAGAAGCTCCCAGGAGGCAGGGCCGTTTCTCCCATTAGGCAGGACTAGGCAGCCGCCTAGGGCGGCAAAAAGGGGGAGGGCGGCAAAAAACATGTTTGTGCAGACCCTACCCAACATTTTAAAAGGCTGGTTCATGGGGGGGCGTGGCTAGCAGCCGACGATGGCGGCCGCAGCTTAGAGAGGCTCCCGAGGTACGGCGGCTTCCCACGAAAATCCGACACATTAATCCTGACTTTTTAAGTGCTGGTGGGAGAGGTTCGGACCCGGAGTCCGTGCGGCACCCAGCGCTGCGGAATTAAGAACGGTGGCAGCACAGACGAGCTCCGGTAAGCAGAGCAGACGCCGAAGATGCGGAAGGCCTACTGCCACCCTGGAAGCAGCGGGGTCGCGGTGAGGGAGTGACCGGCCGGAAATTGCCTTGGAGCGGCAGGAGTGCGGCAGGAAGCGTCGGTCGCCGGACGCGCGGTCCGGAGAGTCCGCGACTGAGCCTCCGAGGGCCCGAGGTGAGCGTTGCCCCCCGCGGCGCCTGGTACAGCCGTAAGTCGCAGGTTGCTCTGGTCCTGGGCGCATTCTGGACAGTTGGCAGCGGCGGCGCAGCCGCCATTTTCTCTGCGCCTTACACGAGCAACGCCCAGGCACCTGACGGAGTCTCCCTTGTTGGGACTGTACTGGCTCCAGCTCCCGGACCTGTCAAGTGGGGACGGCGGGTCCCTGCGGGGCCCCCTTCGTTACTGTGCCCGACCCCCACACGAGATCTGTGGGAGTGCCACCGGAAGGGAGAGGAGGCTCTCCAACACACCACCACGAAGTCTTCATAGGGATCGGAGATCGAGCGACCGCCTTGCTCCTGGAGCCGCGGGCGGTGCCCCTGTGCGGATTGGCGCGCCCCTTGCCAGTACTCCGAGTGGCATACCCTGGGGGCCCCCTGACGGCTGTAGGTCAGTGGGGAGAACTCTTCACCCCCTCGCTGTGGTCTGCGGGCTGTGTCTGCGGCGGGAGCACCTTGCTGGTGCGGACGCGGTCAGCACGAACACTGGTGAGCTGTGAGTCCGAGCGCTGCTGACCTCGCGCACTACCATGTCGAATAGAGGCCCCAAAAACACCTCCACCCAAGCGAAATTGGATAAATTCGCATATGAGAAGCACTCACCGCCCCAGGAACAACGCAAGAACACCGGGAAAGCGGCGGACGCGGAGGGGGCTAAGAAAGCCACGCTTGAGGATGTCCTGGCGGCGTTGGCCCAGGTACAGGCGACAGTCGGGGCGACCGCCACTGAAGTCACCCTGATCCGGGCGGACCTCCAAAAAATAAACGAGAGGGTCAAGCAAGTGGAGGTCGTCACCAAATCGTTGGTGGAGGACGTGTCTGAACTGCAAACATCAGTGGAGCGCCTTCAAGCTGACAACAAACTACTGAGAGACAAACTGGATGACCAGGAAGGTCGCTCCAGACGTAACAACGTCCGAATCCTAGGCGTGCCGGAATCCGAGGACACAGGGGCGATGGACCTCTATGTGGAGGACTTGATAAAAACCCGTCTTCAGCCTAAGGGACTCTCAAACTTCTTTTCGGTGGAAAGGGCCCACCGCGTTCCGGGGGGAAAACCGAAGACAGGGGGCCCTCCGCGGCCTATACTTGCACGACTATTTAATTTCAGGGACCGCGATGCCATTCTGCAGGCCGCCAGGGTAGCGCCCGCCATTCAAATTCAAAATTCAAGACTTGCGTTTTTCCCTGACTACACGTCTGAGGTGGCTAGAAAAAGGAAAACGTTCCTGGAGGTTAAGAGAACATTGAGGGAGAAAGACTTACCGTACTCGATGATCTTCCCAGCGCGTTTGAGAGTTGTTGCGGACAAAAAAGTGTGGTTTTTTGACTCCCCCGAGGCTGCCCGGGATTGGCTGGAAGGTTGGCACACGGTGGGCCGGCACCGCAGGAACCGCGGACCAGATCACAACCGCAGAGACGACAGCAGACATGGTTCGCAAGCATCCGGTCGTGATGAGGGGGCAGAGGACTCTCCCTCCCGTGGAACAGGAGGGGCGGATGGAGAGGGATGACCCTCTCCCCCCAGGATCTACGCTGACCACAACTGCTGACCACCACTTTCATGTTTCAGTTGCTGCACGTGGACACTGGCATGACCTCACCTGAGGCACGCAGGGATGCCGCCTGCTCGGGGAGACACTCTCCCCCCTACACGCAAGTACTTTGGTTATGGGTTGGGTTAAGCGCTCTGCTCAGTTGGGGAGGCGGGCAGTTGAAAGTCCGTTAGGCAGGGAAGCAGGGAGGGGGGAAAGGGGGACGGGTTGTTCTTTTACAGTTGCGAATTTGTTTGTTGGGACCACAAATGTACGGCCAAGCACCACACCATACCACTCGGGGGGCGTATCGAACCACCTGACCCAGTTAAGCACGGTATCAGAGAAATGGAATTGCTTTGTAATATTTATGCTAAGGTTGTACCCGTATGGGCATGAAAGTTGTTCCCACTGTTACGAGATGCTCCATTTCATATCCCTTGGTTCCCGATGGCTGACGACGTAACACCGTTAGAGGGACTAGATTCCATCGATACACAAAGCCCTACTCTGTCCTTACTGTCCTGGAATTTTCGAGGGTTGGGTGACAAGGTTAAACGGGGGTTGGTGTTGACTGCTATTAAGCGTCTGCGACCTACCGTGGCCTTGCTGCAGGAGACTCACCTAATGGGGGGGGCTAGAAGAGCTCTAGATAGACGGGGTTACAAAATGTGGGCTCATTCTGACTTCACGTCTGGTTCTAGAGGGACCGGAGTCTTAATTAAAAAGAATTCACGCTTCCTGCCTCTATCGTCTCACACGGATGATCAAGGCTGCTTCGCGGCTGTGCATGGGCAATGGGAGGGCTCCCTTTTCAACCTTATATCTGTATACATTCCACCGGCACTGCATTCCGTACACCTCCCTAGATTAGGGGACTTCCTGCTGACTCTACCGGTGGGGGAGAATATCTTGGGGGGAGACTTCAATGCAGTCATGGACACACGGCTGGACAGGCGTCCCGCACCGGCCCTGGCGGGGGGGGATACGTACCTGCGGCGGTTTGCAATGGCCATGGGAATGACT
This sequence comes from Lissotriton helveticus, assembly GCF_964261635.1. Taxonomy (NCBI): domain Eukaryota; kingdom Metazoa; phylum Chordata; class Amphibia; order Caudata; family Salamandridae; genus Lissotriton; species Lissotriton helveticus. The sequence goes on along the minus strand of NC_136060.1, from coordinate 117,284,584 downwards.
GACGTCTGGAGACACTTACACCCGGGCGCACAACAATACACCTTTCTCTCCGCAGTACATGGTAGCCTCTCCCGCATCGACTACTTTTTGTCGATGGGCGATGGCCTTCGTCACGTTGACAACCTAGTGATACACCCTCGGGGGGTTTCAGACCATTCACCTCTCACACTGACCCTCACCATGCGAGCGAGAACACGTAAGCGCATCTACCCCATTCATGCGTCCTACTTTAAAATTCCACAGGTCCGTAAGACCCTTACGCGTGCCACGGAACAATACTTTCTGGAAAATGTACACTCAGTGCGCTCCTCAGCGACACTCTGGGAAGCCTACAAGGCGGTCCTGAGAGGGCAAGCGATTAACACTATCACTGGATATAGGAGGCAGCAATCCCAGGCGCTGGCCGCTTTGGAGGTGGCACTGAAAGATCGGACCACGGCCCATGAGATACACCCCTCTCCCTCCACCCTCCACGCACTCACTCTCCAACAGCAGTTGTACAACGATCACCTCCGCGTGGTTGTTAAAGGCTACATAACAGATACTCAGAATAGAATTTATGAGGTGGGGGACAAAGCAGGGAAAATGCTGGCGTGGCTTGATAAGCGTGAGACCAGTTCCAGGGGGATACAGAGGCTCAAGGACATGCATGGAGTGCCACATTCAGACCCAAGGCGCATCACAGAGATACTGGCGGCCTATTTCCAACAAGTGTACACCCCGGAACGGATAGTCACATCCGAAACCGCGAGAGCTCTCCTGGCTCCGATTGAGGTACAATCCTTGTCACCGGAGGCGTCCAACGACTTGGAGGCAGATATTACTGTGGAGGAAATCCAACTGGCCATTCATGCACTTAACCCAGGTAAGGCGATGGGACCGAATGGTATACCCATAGAATGGTACCAGGCGATGCCGGAGACACTCAGTAAACATCTGTTGGGGATGTTCAGGGATAGTCTCGAGAAGGGCTCACTTCCGCTTGACCAACGAGTGGCGACTATCGTAACAATCCCCAAGCCGGGGAAACCGCCGGAGGATTGTTCCTCCTATCGGCCCATATCCCTGTTAAACGCGGAAGTGAAAATCCTGGCTAAACTCCTGGCACTAAGGATTCTGCCACATTTGCCTTCGATCATACATCCGGATCAGTCCGGATTTATGCCACACCGGAACACGGCGTTGAACCTGCGGCGACTTCACGGGGTGCTGGCTAGAACTGACGCCATTAAATCACCAGCAGTGATTCTGGCGCTTGACGCCAAGATGGCATTTGATATGGTGGAGTGGGAATACTTGTTCGAGACACTGACGCGTATGGGCTTTGGCCCTCGCTTTCTGGCATGGGTCAAGCTGCTCTACACGGACCCACTGGCGCACGTGGTGGCTAATGGTCATATTTCGCATGCATTCCCCTTGGGAAGAGGCACGCGGCAGGGGTGCCCTCTGTCGCCCTTGCTGTTTGCTATCTCGCTTGAACCCCTCGCAACCCTCATACGAGCTTCACCCCTCATTAAAGGCATAACGTGGCCTGGGGGTTGGGAGGACCGGCTTTCCTTGTACGCGATGATATGTTAGTTTACCTAACCGACCCCAATGAAGGCATACCTGCGTTACTGCGCATCTGCGACACCCACGGCAGTGTCTCAGGCTATACGCTAAACTGGGCCAAGTCTGAAGTTTACGTTTTGCAGGGTCCAGCCCTGACTCTCGACAGTGCGTGCCCACTGAAGCTGGCGGGGACGTCCTTTAAATACCTGGGAATACATGTCACTAGGGATCCAGCGGAATTCATGGATATGAATCTGACTCCGCACCTGGTTCGGCTTAAACGGGATGTAGAATTCTGGTCGAGCCTGCCGTTAACACTATTGGGCAGGGCGGCACTTTACAAGATGATGGCATTACCGCGGTTTTTGTATGTCCTTGAAAACTCACCATATCCTGTGCCCCCTAAGTTCTTTCAGAAAGCGGCGGCACTGGTTTCCAATCTTCTGTGGGGTAACCTCCCAGCACGAGTGGCGCAGTCCAAGCTACACAGAGACTGGTACAGCGGAGGTATCGCGTTACCGAATCTAAAATTGTATTACTGGGCTGCACACCTCAAGCCGATTAATCAGTGGATCCACGCGCCACATACTGACCCGGCGTTTCATTCAGACAGGTCTCAACTGGGTGTCAATAGCCTGTTGGGGCCTTTGTACGACCGCCGCAAGATGCGGGTGCTACTGGGCCCCACGAAACTTACAGTTCAAATATGGCACGCAGCGACGGAGGCCCTGGGTTGGAAAGGGAGGATAACCGAAATGACTCCACTGTGGGACTCCCGAGCGTTGGGCAATCTTAGGAACACCAAGGGGTTCGCTCAATGGGACACGATTGGCATCTCCACAATAGGGGACTTGTGGGAGAGGGAGGACGTAATTCCCTTTACCCGGCTGAAAGAGCTGTATGGTTTTGGTGACAGGGAACTTTACAGGTATGTTCAAGTCCGCCATGCACTGCTCGCAGTCCTACCGCCCGGCACACCGCTGCCGGAGTCTTCTCCCCTGGAAGATCGCCTCCTCACAGATTACATGTTGGAGAAAGCAACGTCCTTTACCTATCGCAAACTGCTTAATAATTCCCCTGACCCGACGCTCCTCCTGAAGGAGAAATGGGAGGGAGACGTTCAGGATATGGACGAACATGAGTGGAATGCGGCGCTGGGTTCACCCAGGGAGGTGGGCATCTCGGCACGCATGAGACTAGTTCAATTTAAGATCCTCCACAGGGTTTATTACACGAGGACAGTATTGCACCGCATACAGCGCGCGCCCCATCCTTATTGCTTGCGCGGCTGCGGAGAGGAAGGCACTTTCTTTCACACCATATGGGACTGTCCCAAAATCCAGGAGTATTGGAAACAAATACACCGCACTCTCTCCCAAACACTAGAACACTCCCTGCTGCCTGACCCGAGAAGGTGTTTACTGAACATATGGGAACCTACTGACCTGTCCAGGTATGAACGGCTGTGGGTCACGGCAGGGGTCATGGTGGCGAAACGCGACATAGCACAACGATGGGGGGCGGCAGACCTGCCGACTAGGTCTCAGTGGTGTCAGACCATGGACAGAGTAATGCTGACCGAAAGAGCAATATATTCCAGCCGTGCCTGCCCGGGGAAATGGAACAAGATCTGGTTGAAATGGAATGTATTCAGGGGAGATATTTGTGAGCCTTTGCTCGAGGATGACCAGATAGATTCTGATGACGAAAGTGAAGGGGGTTGAACATGGGAGGGGTGGTGGGCTTGGGGCAAGTGAGGATATTGGGTGGGGGGGGTAATGAGGGGCCGGGCATCGAGGGAGAATGTATTGCATGATGAACAACTTTGGGCACTGGGAATTGTGGTCCGACTTCTGGCCCTCCAATATTACACTTAGAGCTTGATCTGTACTGTGTTATAGCAGACCGTACTGTCGTTCCTAACGGGTTAATGTTTCTAGTTTGTTGTTTTACAGAAGAAAACGTGAAAATGGTCGTCAAAACCGCATCTTCCGAATGTATTATTTGCTACTACTGCACATTTTGTCTTCTTTGCACAGCCGCTTTTGGTGAACACTATTCTGATGCTTGTGTACATGCTCCTTTTGCTTCTCTTTTAGCTGTGAGTGACGATTATATGATGGCGGCCGGCCCGCAGGGTTGTAGGCATTCCGCTGTGTACTATGCCAATGTGCAATAAAGGTTTTGGAACAAAAAAAAAAAAAAAAAAGGCTGGTTCATTTGTAACCATCCACGCCTGTAGCCTGTGTTCGGTAGAGAAAGCGCTTCTGAAAAAGATAACGCAGGCACCAAAATGCTGCACAGTCGTTTGTGTGCCTTTTAAAAAGAAGTTTTCTCTTTTACATGCAGAGAAGAGTCATGTGCTCATGAGCAAGAAAAGACGCGAGGTTTGATAACTATTGAACATCCAATGTAGGTGTACTTACTGATTTTACGAGTAGTATGGTAATGTGGATATACTTGTTGCTGTTTTTTTGTGTACAGTGGCAAGTTTTTGTCATGATTTAAGAACATTTTGTACAGCCCTTACAGGTGGCGAGGTTTTGTATTCTAAGATAAGCCCTTTCTTTCGGAGCATGTAGGCCATCTGTCGCAGCTGGGAGTCCTATGGGCTAGATTTCAGACTAGGTCACACTGACGGGTGCGTTACCTTCAAATTCGGGAGCAAAGACAAGTTTTACATTAACCAACAGGCTACTTTGCCTGATCTACAATGGGAAACGTTGTCAGAAGAACAAACATAAAGTAGTGGAAGATTATGAGACGTTAGTGCACACTAGAAATGTAATGCGTTGCACATCAGCAAAATTGGCTTTTTTTTTTAATCTGTTTACAGTCTTTGGCCAGGCCCAGTGAACTATGGCATTGTGCATGCTGACTGCGCAGGAGAGATTCATGTATAGGAAACAGGTTTAAGTGAAATATAAACAGAACTTTGTGAGATGACACCAAGAAATACTAAACTGATAGATAAGATCTGGGGTGGTGTCATGAAGGCGGGCATTCCCGCAGGGCACTGATGTCTTCCTGTTAATGCTAGGTACTTTCTAAAGCGCATACAGTATACTCTGGTTGTTATCACGGTTAGAACATGTGCTGCAGAGAGCACCACTTAATAACAGCTGGAGCTGTCTGCAAGTCATTCTAGTTATGCTGCTTGCTGCACATCCTCAGAGAAATTCCGCGTTAAGTGTTTGTACTTTATATACCGCAAACTCGACCGGAATGTATCGGTGCACTTTACAGGAGCTGTGGAAAAGTAAATTTTGCCATGTTCTGTGTCCCTACGCCTCATCCATCATATGTTATGTGTGCATGACCAATATGCATATGTTATTCCCCATGTCTAATTCAAGACGCAATTACAGTTGTGTCCACTTCTAGTATGTCATTTTCCAGTCCTCGTGAATACTACGAATATCAGGCCTATGTAAAGCTACGTTGCCACGTTTCTCAGTGTGCACGTTATTTCATTATAAAGTCCCCGTTTCCAGGCCTCAACAGGGCCCGGACACTAGATTCAGCTCCTGTCTCCTGAAGCCTCGCTGAGGAGCGATACAGCCCCCACCTGTATCCTCGACCTTTCACTTACTTCCTGCCTCGCAGTGCCCGGTGCAGCCCGGCTCTGCCTCTGAGTCTGCCAAAAGTATGTTATAGTTCCAGTTATCAGTTCAGTCCTCCTTCCCTGCATTCCTAAGCTACTGAACTGCATCAATAGTTTCCGTCATTGTCTAGCCTATGCGGCTCCATGTTAAGAGAAATACTGCATTTAATGGTCATTTAATATTCTTCATCACGCACTACATGTAGAATAATGCATGGTCCAGTCTCAGAATCAAGTTAGCCTTTCCCCTCATGACTTCTAGTTTATATCAACATGTTCTCTAAACATCAGATACTAGATAAGGTTTAGGTGCATGTCGCTCCGACCCTCCAGACTTTAGTCTCTGCTCCTAGCACAGAGTTCATAGCCCCCAGCTTCTCCTCGTAACACGTCATTGTCAGTTTACGCGCACCACCAGGTTAGAGGTCCCGGCTCCTTAGGTAGCCCCCTCCTATGTTTCCGCCCCATTCATGACATATTCTGTTACGTTTGCACCACATGTCTATGTAAACGCCCAGTAACACCTACTTTATCTCTTATCTTTCGCGACTGCTACGCGTCACACCTTCTGCTCCACCCACTGCTACGCCTACTGCAATGTAATGCTATGTGTTCGCGCTATGTATATATGCCCGTGTATTGTTATTAAAAGTTAGCGCGCTCATCCCAGACCCAGCCCCGGCAGCTGCCGGGCCACTCTAGCCCTGCCATTCTGTTCCTATGCAGGTTGTCCTGATCCTGTCCTTATGCTGTAATAAACCTGCAGAAACTCCTACTACCTCGAATCTTGACTCTTATTTATTGAGCTATCTGTTATGATATATGCCTAGTCAAAAATAGGGTATTATTTATTTATTTACCACATAATGGCGCCCGAATAGGGACTTGCCCTTTCCCCACGCGTCGGTGAAGCCACGCCGACCCCCTGACCCTCTGCAGTCGTGACGGAACCATACTGGCCAAGTGCAGATATTTCTGCTTCAAGTATCCCTCGGGCCCACGGAGGAGACGGAGGAGGCGGTCCAGCATCCAAACGAGACGGTGGAGGAACGCGGCGAGTCCCGACCAGAGCCCAAGCCGAGAGTCCAAGGTCCGAGGTATCCGGAGGCCCACCCGTAACTGAAGTCCGAAGTCCGAAGTTCGTCGTCATCAGTCCAGTCCAGTCCGAGGCCTTCCGTTCCGTGCTGCCCGGTGAGTACCATTGCTGGGGTAGTATCTAGACAGGACCAATCTAAATTGACTCCTGGTCCGTGGGTTGGTGGTACCCAGACTCACAAACGAAGTGTTCACCTAGGTGGATACGGGTCTTGATGCGTTCCTTTATGGGACCGGTATGTTCCGTACTGTTACAGCAGTGCATCCAGTAATTCTAGTCTGTTCCGTTCTCGAGAAAATTCTTGTATTTCTGCTTTCAGTATTCCAGGTAATATTCTGTTCGAACTGTTATTTATAATGTTCTTCATGTATTTTAATGTTGTGGTATGAGTGTGACGTGATTTCGTGTTTATTGTGTATTGTATTGTGCCTAGATTACAGTTCAGTCATGCCTATATTTTCCAAGTTACGTCAGTTAAAAACTAGAAAGGGTTTATTAGAAGAAGCAGTTCCTGTTCCGCCTAGGGACAGTCCAGGTCACTTTATGTATCAGAAACATGGCATAAGCGCCATATTGTATCTAGATTTATGGGTAGAGTATACCAAACAGTTAGAAGAAAAGTATAGATGGCCCGTATCGGGTACATGGGATGCCGAATGTATCATGCGAGTAGAAGAAGCATTATGGAAAAAGAAAGCCAGACAGTCACAGAAAGATGCCATCGAGTTATGGCGCAAGGAAGCTCATAGAAGAACCGAAAAAGAAGTCAGAAAGTCAGAGTTAAGTAGAGAATCCCAAGAACGAGCCCAAGAAAGAGAATTAATCGAGATAGGTGAACAAGTCAAAGCCGAACAGTCAGACAGACAGAGGCATGCCCTTATTAAGGGTATGTATCCTCTTCTTGCCGAGGGCTTGCCAAAAGCGACCCCAGAGGCATCCAGTAATTTCCCGCCACCGTTAGTTCCGACCAAGCTACGTCACAAACCGACCGCAGCTGATATTTTTATTTCGTCCTATTTGGACGACACAGTCCCAGAATATGCAAATCCTGTTCGCGCTCCGCCAGTCCCTGTAAATCAGGCACTTCCCGCTCTTCCAGACACCGGAGTACCTGCTACGGTACCCCCGGTCCAGCCAGCATTTCAACTTCCCGCTCCGCCACGAAGAATGTCCGTCGATGATTCTAGTTTAGGGGCCGCAGGAGGAGGTCCTCCTCAAACCCCGCCGCCACACAAGCGTTTAACGTTAGCCGAATTACATGCACAAGCGTCACAGCGTACGCCTAGACATCAGACTGTAGCAGAAATAAGAAAATCCCTTGCCGAATGTTGCTATGATCCAGTCCCAGGCGAGGATAATATGGTTTTATATTCATTCCGCGTAAGAAAGGTGACCGAGTATCTAGTCACCCTACCGAATATGAAAGAAGATCTAGACAGAATATATCGTTTCATCCGTACAGGGGATGATCCAGAAAGTATTCACGAAGCCATGTCTCAAAGGAAAGCCGAGATCCAGCTCATGATATTAAAGTTTCTGATTAATTGTCTAATAAGAGAACAAGATTATCCGTCTAAAGATCCCGCCGAAATGAAAATCCTGACAAGGTGGAGTGATAATATAGCCGAGGGTAAGCACAAGACCGTCGGTGCTATGGAGAGTATGTACAAGAAAATCCGTAAAGAGATAATAAAGATACACGAACAGCGTAAAGCAGCACAAGTAAGTGAGAAAGAAAGTACCTCTGATCCTGAAGAGGAAGAGGACGAGAATCCCGCCAGAATAGCGTATGTAGGAAAACCTAGATTTCCAGATCGCCATTTACGCCTAGAACCCAAGTCTATTTTCCATCATTCAGCACCAGAACAAGGTTCTCTAGAACAAGTATTTCAAGCTACCGATCACATTCTGAAATCACGAATCGGTTACAGTGAGTTAAGTAATATGCATGAACAGGAACTAGTCCGATCAGCAGTCAGATGGATTACTGATTCTACCACTTTTCCAGACGAAATAGTGGCACAAATGTTTCTGAAACTGCCCCCAGCCGAACAACGACTGGTGGGTATGTATATGATCCAGCACCTCATTACTCTGTATGAGGGTCAGCACTCTGATCCAGGCCCGTTACATGATGTCCTGAACGAGTTACTCCAGTACAAATGGAGAGGTCTAGGTACCGATTTAATTAGTGTCATTCTAGAACAGCGTCACAAATATAGAACGTTCTTGAACCCGCATTTTGTTCATGTCTCACCCCCAGAAAGTAAACCGTTTTACATAGACAGACAGAATCCGTTACGAGAAGTCCACCCAGTTAGAGGAACGGGTGGCGAAATGCAACGAGTGTTTGTATACACTCCAATTACAAAGATGGAACTCCTCGAGATGAAGAAATTAATTCCCTGTCATGACAAAGATCCAGCAGGGTTCCATAGAGAATTAAAAGACATGCTCCGTATGGGAGAATACACTTACCCAGATATCATTAAAATGTTAAAGGTCCTGTTGCCCGCAGGGGTGTATGAAAAGCTAAAGGAAAAAGAATGGGAGGTGGGAGAGAAAAAGATCGATTGGACAGCTCTAGAAGCTGAAGACAAGGCACGAGTACCAGGTACCGGTCTTGGAGATAAATGTAGAGAATTACCAGAATTATTAATTCAAGTTTTACCCAGATTATTAACAACGAGAAAAGAAGACTGGGACGCAATCTCAGCCTGTAAACAGAAACAAGACGAAGATATTAGTGATTTTTATTCTAGGTTTGAAAAATGTTTCAGTATCAACAGTGGTCTCAAGACAAGTAGTGAGTCATACCCTCACCTTTTCGTTACCAAATTAGTCGAGAATTCAAGTCCACCAATTAAAAATCGAGTTTTGAAAGTCGAAAGCACCTGGCAAGCAAATACTCCGTCCCAGATGCTCCAGATGCTTCAGTATCATCAGAATAGAATCAGGGAAGAGCAAGAACACGAGAGAAAACGTATGAAAGATACGAAAATGAAAGTGCTAGTTGCACAATCTGTTCCTCAAGACAGTCAGAAGAGGGGTCCGAATCAAGCCAGTCATCCTGCAGCTCCCGTTAAAGGGAACTGCAATTATTGTAAACAGCCAGGTCATTTTATAAACGAGTGTGCAGTTCTGAAACACAACATAGCTACTGGTAAGACTAAAGAAAGACCACGTCCGCCTAGACAAGAACAAGTTTCACAGATTCCTCAGTCACAGAATGCACAACAGACAGTTACAGCACCGCAGCCTATTGCTGCAACACAGCACGTTACACAGCAGATGTACCAGTATGCACAGTCTGAGTATCCAGAGTACCAGCCATATTCATGAAACAGCCTAGAGAGGGAGGTAGGCTTGCCTCTCATCGAGATACCTGTAGATCAAGAAGGTCCCTATGTTCACAGTCAAGTATTAGGGAAAGACAGAAAGTTTTTGATTGATACAGGGGCAAGTAGGACCACAATTAGTCATGCCGAAGTTCCAGGGGCTCCGCTCTCAGGCTCAAGAAATGTTTCCCTTGGATTTTCAGGAAAACCGATCGTGAATGAGATTTCAAAGCCAGTCACTCTAGAAGTAGGTCCATTGTCCCGTACTACTGATCTGTTACTTACTAAGTCATGTCCAGAAAATCTATTAGGCATTAAGACACTGAAAGAATTAGGTGCAGTTATTTGCTGCTCCCCAGAGGGAATACGATTGTTCCTACGTGACTTTAAGGGTCACTATGTATTACGAGATTTTGATTCCAGACTGTCTAATGTTCCGCAGCATTTATGGGCGCAAGGTCCAACTGATGTAGGTTACATGCAAATCACACCCTATCGTGTGACTCTCAAACCAGGTGTAGTGTTACCCCGAATCAGACAGTACAGATTGCCACCTGAGGCTGTAGCAGCCTTATCCAAAATTATTGACGAGCTCATGGCTCAAGGAGTAGTTGTAGAAACTGACTCCAATGTATGTAATTCTCCGATCATTCCAGTCATGAAACGTACTGATCCAAATGCACCCCCAGTATATCGATTAGTGATTGATTTACGAGAACTTAACAAATGTATTATTCCACAGTACCCAGTTGTCCCAGATATCTCTTCCCTATTGACTGCTATTGATTCCGAAGCCATGTTCTTCACTGTCATAGACCTCAAGAATGCATTTTTTAGTGTTCCTATTCACCCAGACAGCCAGTTTCTTTTCGGATTCTGTTTAAATGGAAGGAGCTATATGTTTACACGCGCTCCTCAAGGTTTCACAGAAAGCCCTAGTATTTACAGCCAAGCACTTAAGAGACAACTAGACAATATTCATATGCCAACTGACACTGCCCTGCTCCAGTATGTCGATGATCTACTGATCACAGCCCGTTCTGAACGTGCTTGCGAGCGAGCATCCCTTACAGTTCTGTATTTCCTAGCCGAGATGGGGCACAAGGTGTCCCCTTCGAAGCTTCAATTCTGTGTCCAGCAAGTGGTATACTTAGGACACTTACTGTCCAAGAGGGGTAGGCAGTTGACACCAGACCGTATCCAGTTAATAGCGAGTCTTCCCCAGCCCAGAACCCAGAAGGAGGTACGTGCTTTTATCGGCCTTACTTCTTATTGCAGACAATGGATTCCCCAGTATGCATTCCTAGCCAAGCCACTGATACAGTTAACGACACAGGAGGCAGCCGCATCGACTGTTCTCCCTTGGACATCTGAACATACACTTAGTTTCAATGAGTTAAAGACAGCTTTATGCCAAGCTCCAGTTCTAGCTACACCGAACTACAGTAAGCCTTTTACACTTTTCGTCACAGAACGTGAAGGTACAGCATTATCTGTTCTCACACAAGATCAAGCAGGACAATACAAGCCCTGTGCTTATTTTTCGAGCACATTAGATCCAGTCGCCCAGGCGTTGCCTGCGTGCCTCAAGTCAGTTGCAGCCACAGCACTAGCTATCAGACAAAGTGATTCCATAGTTTTAGGACACTCCTTGACAGTACAAGTCCCACACTCCGTGGAAGTTCTTTTAAACCGAACACAAACTCAGCACTTGACAATTGCACGTTTAACAGGTTATGAATTGACACTGTTTCAGCCAAACATAGAAATTAGACGCTGCAACGTTCTGAATCCTGCTACACTGTTACCATCAGTTAATCCAAATCCAGCCACACACGACTGTGTGGAAGTAGTTAACATTACGACAAAGCCAAGACAAGACCTGACAGATATTCCATTACCAGATCCCGACCTGACACTTTATGTGGATGGTTCATGTATGAGAACTAGTACAGGAGAACTAGTCGCCGCGTATGCAGTGACTACTGACACTGAAGTTATCGAGACACACCGTATTGACACCCTGTCCGCTCAAGCAGCAGAGCTAGTTGCTCTGACACAAGCCTGTATACACGCCAAGAACCAGAAAGTTAATGTTTACACAGATTCACGTTACGCATTTGGAGTTGTACACGACTTCGGAGTGCTCTGGCAGGAGAGAGGTTTCATGACTTCTCATGGAACCAAGATTCAGCATGGTTTCCTTATTCAAGCTCTGTTAGATGCCATACATTTACCGACATCTATCGCTATCATGAAATGCAAAGCACATACGAAAGTCACTGACATTATTTCCCAAGGTAACGATCTAGCAGATCGCACAGCCAAGCTTACAGCACAGACTCCAGACAGTCCAGTTAACATGACACATACTCCAGATCTGACTACATGTATGACAGTCAAGGACCCTACACAAGATGTCATAGACATCCAGTTACATGCTACTCCCGATGAAATCAAGAAATGGTCTGAACAAGGAGGGGTCCAGACAGATCAAGGATGGTTAACGAAGGGTAGAGCCACATGGTTTCTCCCCGACTCTATGGTTCAAGTCATTGTTAATACCGCACATAGTCCAGCACATTTAGGAGAAAAAGCTATGTTAGACAGTATCCAGAACATTTGGTTCAACAAGCATTTACGAGCTGCAGCCAAGCAGAAAGTCCGTACCTGTATGATATGTTGTCAGTTTAATCCAGGTAAAAGTGTCCCGGTGGAGCAAGGTGGTTTCCAGCCCCCTGACCACCCTTTTGAAGTCCTCCAGATGGATTATATTCAGATGGAGCGATGTCGAGGTTTCAAGTATGTCCTTGTAGTTGTATGCGCTTTGTCCAGGTGGACAGAAGCATATCCAGTCCCAGATTACACAGCCGCGACCACTGCCAAGCAGTTGGTTCGTGAATTCTTCCCTCGATACGGACTCCCTAGAGTCGTATATTCTGATAACGGTCAGCCATTCTCATCTGAACTCATGAAGCACGTTTCCCTTTTGTTAGGGTACCAGTGGAAGTTCCATTGTGTACGCCATCCCGAAGCAGCCGGTCTAGTCGAGAGACATAATCAAACTCTGAAAATCCGTATCGCCAAAGTATGCAAAGAAAAAGGTGTGGACTGGCTAGTAGCCCTGCCAGTCGCTTTATTTTATATGCGCATGGTCGCACATTCCAGATCAGGTCTGTCCCCGTATGAGGTCGTATTCGGCCGCCCCCCTAACATGTGGGGTACTCCTAGACCCCGAAGTATTACTGATGTTTCATGTAATATGCTGACAGATTACCTAGCTTCCTTGATGTCTGCCCTCAACTCATGTCGTTCACAGGTTGCCGCCGCATTTCCAGACAATACCGAGGTGGCACCGCATGAAATCGTTCCAGGTTCGCTGGTGATGATCCGAAACTTTGACAGATCAAGTCCGCTGGAACCACGTTGGAAGGAGCCACGTCAGGTCCTCCTCACCACCCGTACAGCCGTGAAGTTGGAAGGCCGGAAAGGATGGATACATCTTTCTCATGTAAAACTTTTCAATGGATTGAAACCCGTTTCTAAAAATATTTCCAAGGATTCCCAGGATTTTAAAGACTGCCGAAATATTGTTCCTAAGGACTGTCCCGCAAAAGACATTGACACAACCCCTTCCCTGTTAGAGAAAACTCCGCAGCAGGAGTATAAGTTAAAGCTCCGGTCTAGTAAAATAAGTCAGTCAGTTTGATTGTCTAAGTCCTCCCCTAGGTGAAACGGTTAGGCTGTTTCTGACATGTATAAAATAGACCCCCATAGTGAGAGAGTCAGTCAAAGCTCAATTCAATGTATCATTTTTCTAAGCTTCATATTATTCATCAGCATTATGATTTCTTGCATCAGCTATGCATTTTTCCTGTATTTTTCAGTTCCTCATGTAAATAAGTCTGCTAATGTTACAGTAGAGCACACGTTTAGTGATCTGCCTCCTCACGAATATGCTTACCGCCTCGCTATGCGTAACAATTCATTTATCCGTATGTTACATTACTCACACCAGACCAGCAATGCCACTAATTGTTGGGTGTGTGGTCGACTCCCCCCTTTCCAGACCCCGAAGGGAGTTCTGCCACTCTTTCCTTATCCATTCTCACATAATGGTTCGTGTGGAGCATGGTCCACGTTAACGTCCTCCTCAACAGATATGTCTTTTCTTAACAGCACATGTTTCCCAGACAAGCAAGGTTTCCCCCACAGAACAGGTTTAGATCTAGAAAATGAAGTATATAATCTAGGTAATTATTCGTCGAATTTCATGGTCCTGAATGTTCAGTCTGATACTACTCCAGACTCACCTGCTATTTCAGTACTACCAGTCAAAGGCGAATTATGTGTCCGAAATAAGGGTTCTGTACACGTAGGACATAGTGAATGTACTACTATTGTCAAGTATAGTGACAGTGGGAAATCTATTTTCAAAGCTTCACGTCATTCTTATTTTGTTTGTGGTCAAACCGCATATGTTCGTCTGCCCCTCGATTGGGAGGGAACCTGTTACATTGCCTTCCTACTGCCACCAGTTTTTCTAGCCCCACCTGACTATCATAGAAACACACATCTAGTACATACTAGACACAAGAGAAACCTCCCGATTGTCGATTATACTGAAACTGCCGCAGAGCAATTCATTGATATAGATAAAGGTGTGTTCCCTTATTTAGGTACAGTTGTAAACAGTAAGCTAATCCGTAGGTTAACAAGAACCCTTGAAGCAGTAGTAGATGAGACTGCCTCCGCTCTAGGTAATTTAACCGAAGAGCAATCCTTTATGAGAATTGTTGTGCTCCAGAATCGTCTCGTCCTTGACGTCATACTGGCCGATAGGGGCGGGGCCTGTAGAGTTCTCGGATCTAGTTGCTGCATTTTCATTCCTAATAACGCGCCGTCTGTTTATTCAGCTATAACCAGACTTCATAAAATTGCCCATCTGTTACACCACGATCCAGGCACCTGGACATGGTCCGGTTGGTTCTGGAATATAATTTCCGCATGGGGATGGAAAGTCCTGTCCTTTCTAGGTATTGCAGTAGCGATCATATTAAGCTGCTGCCTCTGTATACAATGTGGCCCTGCGATTTGCGGCATTTGTGCTACCTCTTGTATTCCTAGTCCCAAGCCCCGTTCTAAATCCCGTTCCAAGACAATTCGAGATGAACAAATGGTACTGTATGAAATGATAGATGGTATCATGAATATTGATGTTTCCTGATGGAAACGTAGTGACAAGGAGGGAATGTGGAAAAGTAAATTTTGCCATGTTCTGTGTCCCTACGCCTCATCCATCATATGTTATGTGTGCATGACCAATATGCATATGTTATTCCCCATGTCTAATTCAAGACGCAATTACAGTTGTGTCCACTTCTAGTATGTCATTTTCCAGTCCTCGTGAATACTACGAATATCAGGCCTATGTAAAGCTACGTTGCCACGTTTCTCAGTGTGCACGTTATTTCATTATAAAGTCCCCGTTTCCAGGCCTCAACAGGGCCCGGACACTAGATTCAGCTCCTGTCTCCTGAAGCCTCGCTGAGGAGCGATACAGCCCCCACCTGTATCCTCGACCTTTCACTTACTTCCTGCCTCGCAGTGCCCGGTGCAGCCCGGCTCTGCCTCTGAGTCTGCCAAAAGTATGTTATAGTTCCAGTTATCAGTTCAGTCCTCCTTCCCTGCATTCCTAAGCTACTGAACTGCATCAATAGTTTCCGTCATTGTCTAGCCTATGCGGCTCCATGTTAAGAGAAATACTGCATTTAATGGTCATTTAATATTCTTCATCACGCACTACATGTAGAATAATGCATGGTCCAGTCTCAGAATCAAGTTAGCCTTTCCCCTCATGACTTCTAGTTTATATCAACATGTTCTCTAAACATCAGATACTAGATAAGGTTTAGGTGCATGTCGCTCCGACCCTCCAGACTTTAGTCTCTGCTCCTAGCACAGAGTTCATAGCCCCCAGCTTCTCCTCGTAACACGTCATTGTCAGTTTACGCGCACCACCAGGTTAGAGGTCCCGGCTCCTTAGGTAGCCCCCTCCTATGTTTCCGCCCCATTCATGACATATTCTGTTACGTTTGCACCACATGTCTATGTAAACGCCCAGTAACACCTACTTTATCTCTTATCTTTCGCGACTGCTACGCGTCACACCTTCTGCTCCACCCACTGCTACGCCTACTGCAATGTAATGCTATGTGTTCGCGCTATGTATATATGCCCGTGTATTGTTATTAAAAGTTAGCGCGCTCATCCCAGACCCAGCCCCGGCAGCTGCCGGGCCACTCTAGCCCTGCCATTCTGTTCCTATGCAGGTTGTCCTGATCCTGTCCTTATGCTGTAATAAACCTGCAGAAACTCCTACTACCTCGAATCTTGACTCTTATTTATTGAGCTATCTGTTATGATATATGCCTAGTCAAAAATAGGGTATTATTTATTTATTTACCACAGAGCACCAGTTGCATTACAGAATTACAGACAGACACATTCATTTTTGTTCTTTTGTAGACACGGGGAGATTAAGTGATTTGCCCAGAATCACAGGATGATTGAGACTCTCTCCAGACTCCAACCTGATCCCCAGCTGAAAAGTCATAATAAATTCACCTAAAAAGAAACACACATCTGTGGCCGGCACGATCACGCACCCACATCATAGGCCCCTGTATTTGTAGTTCAATGATTGCCCAATCAATAAAATAAAGTGCATTCCAGTTATTGTGTGTGAATTCGGTACACTATATCTGGGCTCCGTCACCTGCTTATCAGCATGCGTAGAACCGGAGCGATGTTCCTTGGCACCCACAAGCCTCACCTGTCAAACAATTCTTCTAGCCTTGATGACAGGAGAGAGTGATGGTAGTAAAAGGGAGTGGGCGGCATTTCTCAATTGTTGCCTAGAAACGGCCCTGCCAGGAGGCCGTAACAGATACTATGACTTCCACCTGTGAACGAAGAAGCAGAACAATAGAGCGCATAAATGAATGCAACGTTGAATATCCAAGATGGTGGTAAGTTTCTGTTGCCCATGTCAACATAGTCCTCACTCACAATGTTGTGCGCAATCCTTGCCCTGTAGTCATGCGCTTCTGCGCTGCAACAGCCGCGGCACAGTGCGCCACACAAATGGCAAAAATGAAGGAAGAAAAAGCCAAATGGATGGCAAATGATCCGCGTTGGCCCCGCTCACCAAGAAATGTTCAGCAGGCTAACAGAAACATGCACTCCACGAAGATACTCAGCGTGATCTGTGATGATTCCCTCCAAAGGGTTGCACGCCGTGGGTGAGTACTTCCAGTGGTCGCCATCATTTTTGAGTTCACACAGAGGCAGGAGTAAAGCAACCTTTTATTAGAAGTAATGGATGTTGGGAGCCAACATGTCCTGTCAAGGCGGCAGAGCTTGCAACTGACCACCAAGGAACATTCACAAGGTTCTCATAGAACAGAATACATTCTGAACACATGACCATGTAAGCTCCCTCGTGCCCCCAAGGCATTCAAGAATAAACACAACAGCCAACTACTTCACAGTCTGGTCGAAGTCCTGAGATCAGCAAATCTGAGTTCTTTCCTCCAAAATTAAAAAATCGTCATTGTGGTGGATACATTAAGCCTGCAGATGTAATGCCAGGTAAAGCTCTGCAAAGCAAAAACAAAAAGGTTGATGTGTTCTAGCAGAAGAACTGCAACTGCAAGCAGAGTACAGTAGTTGTGTCCAGCGCAATGCTCCACCACTCATTCTGGCTCAGTAAGTACAGAGAGCTTCAGAGCTGCCAGAATGTCTCGGAGTCTTATTGGGTTACAAGGGCTCCCCAAATGTAGGTGCTGATATATTTACTACAGACTACCCTAAAGCAAAAAAAAATACATAATTATGGTAATAATAAGCACTTGATTAGCACAGATATCTATCAGGAGTTTGAATAGAAAATATCACTAGCATTTCAAAATTCTCCATTCAGTTCCCTTCTGAGCTACCAAAATGTATCTTACTCCCTTCTCGATCCTAATACCTTTCCCTAGGGTAGCCAGAAATGAAGCAACCTGTGTGTTCTACCAAAATATATCTCACTCTCTCTGCGATCCCATTACCTTTCCCCAGGGTAGCCAGAAGGGAAACAGAGTGTGTGTGTTGCTACCAATGTTCCGAAGTCTTGGGTAAGGTGCTGGTCAATCGGTCGTTGTTTCACACTGGGAGAAAATGCACTTTTAGCGATAATTGGGGAAGTCGTATTTGTAATAAAGATGAAAGGAAAGTGACTTTTAGAAAGTTACCTTTTTCCTGCTTGAAGCTCCTGAAGACTAATTTGCTTAAGCTCTCTAGCAGTAGCCCAGTGAGTGATAGCCCTGTCTGGGGTGAAAACTGCTCCCAGAGCAGAGGCAATGGGTTGCTTGGTTGTGAAGGGGTGTATTCTCTTCTCCTGGCAAGAAGACCAACTGGGGTGAACCCAGAAATTGTACTTCAAAGGAGCCACCCCATCACAAGAAAATGTTAGGTGGCACCTGGAAAGGCTTCCTAGTCCGGCAGGCACCAAACCCAGTGGAGGGGGGAGGTGGATGCTATCAGAATTGGTTTAAAGTGACAACAGTGATGGTCCTCCTCATTACTTTGGCAACACTCTCTGGGGTGTGCCCCCACTCTCTGCACTAAAGGTTAAGGGTTTGCCCATCTTGGATTTTAGAAGTGAAGGTCACTGTGGATTTGTTGCAGTAGGGCAAACAGTAACTGCTGCAAACATGGGCAGAGGTACCGCTATAAACGTCTACCCTATTGGGTAGGTAGGACCTAGGAGTCTCCACCAGCTGGTGCCAGGTACAAATGTGGCAACCTCTTCACAAAACATTTTTGACCTGCAAATAAACAGAAGAGGACTGGATGTGCTGTCTGTGACCTGAGAGGATCCTTGATGGACTGGACCCGCTCCCTCTAGAGGACTCCGAAGGTCAGTTGGCTGGCCTTGTGTGTGGATATAGGGCATAACAAGCTGAAAGAGGCATTTTTCCTGAAGTGCCCAGCTAACTAGCTCCATCTGGACTTGACCTCGACCTTGCTCATGGCTGCTGCAGGAGTCGTGACCCCTAGGTCACAGCTTTCCGAACTTTTCATGTTGGTGACACACTTTTTAGACATGCATCATTTTGCGACACGGTAATGCAGTGTAGCGATCGTAGCGAGCGATCGCGACCCACCTAAGGGGGATTCGGGGGTTTTGAAAAAAAAGTGGGGAAATGGTGCATTTTCAAGAAAATTTGAGAAAGCAGGAAGGTTAATAAAGCAATTTTGAATCTGTTCTAACAAAGATAGTGACTGTCAAAACTCATTATGGCAGAATATATACTGCCTACTACTGGGTAGTGATACTCTGCCTGTGGAAGTATTTCAGTTGTGCTAAAAAATACAGGCATGCCCCTTTTTCAATGCAAGTGTAGGTGTTTGAGAGTTTGTGTATGAGTAGGCACTTTCTGTTTAAGTGCCTGCTCATACAAAGGAGTGTATGAGAGAGTGTGGAGCCTGAAAAGCACTATGAGACAGCCTGCCTGTGTGTAAATTCAGTGTCCACGGAGATCTGCCTTAGAACACTGGCTAAGTGTGTAGATATGTGTGTTCCATTTTAAAAAAATTAAAAAATCGGTAGTAGTTAAAAAGTGTTTAAGAAGCTGATAAAGGTCAGAGCATGCCTGAATGCAAACATCAACTGTGCACATTCACACACACTGTCCGAACTAGCGATCAGCTTCTGACTAAAAACATTAAGTGCTTATGTATGGTTATTTTTAATTTAAGCATATCTTTATTTACTTTATTGATACATATAACAAGTACATTGGGGCAATACAACAGAGCTCAGGTAAATACTTGAAAAGCCCGCTGTATGGCACTCCCCATCGAAGGCGAAGGGATGGAGACCCAGGGTGGACAAGGCAGAAGGGGCAGTGCCAGCATAGGCAGCAGGGAGGAACAAGGCCCACGCAGGAGAAGCTGGCCCGTGTAGGGTGCACACTAACAGGAGAAGTCGAGAAAAGAGTAGTAAGGTGAGTAGTACTCGTCCGTCTTAAAGGCTGATCGGTGTATAACTACTCTTGATGTCACTCTTTCTAGTTTCAAATAGTCCTCGAAGGGCCCTCTTGACTGGTTGACATCTGCTGTCAATGGTGTTGGCAGGAATGACTGAGAACCAACAACCATTCCACACATAGAGAGACCTTTAACTGAAGTACACTGCCATCTTGTTTGTTCATTGCCAAAGTTTCCTTGTGTTCACTGCCAGTGCGAGTCCCTTTTGTTTAGAAAAACATGTAATAGTCAGCACATGGATTCAAAAGAAAAATCCTGGAAAAAAGTTTTTTGACTAAGACTAGCAACTAATATACCGTCGGCATCTTGAGAAGTCCTAGGAGTCCTGGGCAGGGCCAGAGAAGGGGGAATTCAACCATGTTTCAAGCTGCTGGCAAACTTAGACGGTGATGTGGCGTTGTGGGAACAAATGCAATGAGCAGCTCTCTCTCTTGAATGGCAAGCCCCTTGATGCGAACAGAAAGCGGCGTACTGGAGCGGGCCCCTCAGCAGTCCAGGTATTCACATGTTACTTTCAGGCTCCAGGCGGGGGCGAAGCAGGACCAGCGAATATTGAAACACCACGTGAGGCAGAAAGGCGCGGTGTATGGCCCTACCCTACTTGAACAACCGTACCTGTGAGAAAGTCCCGAGTGTCCAGGCCTTACTTACGGTGTGAGAATGAAGGGTAAGGCAGGTGGTTCAGGCCAGCTGGAGGCTCGATGGTCTTGGTGCGGGGGCTCTGACACACGGCGGAGTTCGGATTGTTCTCCGGGCCTGCCATTTCCTCCTCGTACCGGGCTAACGCTCCACCCGTGAATGGCTCTGTGGACTGAACTGTGCATGTGCCGCATGTGCACACGCTCGCCAAAAGGCCTCCCTCTGCTTTCTTCGCATACGTCTGGCGTACAAACTGTGCAATACCGGCATCATCCAGCGACACACCCACCATTCACAGGCGACACAGTACTGTGTCGCGACAGAGAGTTTGGAAAGCTCTGCCCCAGGTGCTGTTCCTGAGATCCTGGGATCATTGGCTGTTTCTAACTGGACTTCTATCACCTCTGAAAACCTTGTTCTTAAAAAAAATGTTTGGACTTCAGGACCTCTGAAGGACTAGGGGCAACAACCTGAGCAAAATCTCACTGCAGGTTTCTCCCACTCAAAACTTCTCCACAGCAGCAAATCCAATTCATCAGACTCCCTGCAAGAAGGTATCCGGCCTTGGGGAACTCAACATCTGACACACCTGCCGCTTTGCCCTTCTTAAAGATTCCACAAAAGAGACACAATTGACAAAACATTCACCCCCAGTCAAGAGATCGTGGTTAAATCCATCATTCTTTTGCTTTCCATGCCACCCCAGTTTAGACCTGGCCATATGCAAATCAGTCTTGACCCTGTGCCTGATGGGAACAGTCCAGCCTGAACTGCCAAGCCAGGTCCTCCCTGGACCGGAAACAAGCATCCTAGGACCGATTTCAGGGTTTCACCTCTCATCAGCCAGGATAGCTTGGATCCGGTGGCACAGTGAGCCAGGAACCCATGTCTGGGCATACCCGCTGTACTTAGGGCAAGAAAGCAAAAGACCCCCAATTGATGGACGGAATGCAGAACAAATCAAAACATTCACCCCCAGTCAAGAGATATGGGTTAAATCCATCATTCTGTTGCTCACCGTGCCACCCCAGTTTAGACCTGGCCATATGCAAATCAATCTTGACCCTGTGCCTCATGGGACCAGTCCAGCCCATCTGGCCCCTCGTCACCCTCAATCCACCTTTCGTGGCCTCAGAAAGGGGAGTACAACTGCGTCTTTATCCTCCCAGCCACCACAGTGGGCAAGCTTTTCAGTCTCTGCATAGCCATGATTCCTACCGGCCCTGTGGATCGGGTAGCCAGCGGTGGAATCAGTCCCCCGAGCTCTCAAGAGCTGCAACCTCCACATTTTCCTAATCTGCTTTCTTACCATCATGGGCACCCAGTGGTAGGCAGGATTTGTCATCACCTGCCCCACTGGCAGTCTATAATATCGGACATGTGGGTTTTGCAGATTGTCCAGAAGGGCTACTCCTTCCCCTTCTACACTACCCCTCCCTCAATGCCACCAATTTACGACATGCTCATGGAGGACCACTTATCTCTTCTTCGTCAGGAAGTGATGGCTCTTTTGGCTAAAGGAGCCATCGAGAAAGTGCCAACGCCAAAAGTAGTTCATGGGTGCTATTCCTCCTACTTTCTGAGTCCCAAGAAAGACAGATGATTTCATCCTATCCTCGACCTGCGCTCAATCAATTTCTTCCTCAAGAAGGAGAAATTCAAGATGCTCACTGTTGCTCAGGTCTTGTCTGCCCTGAACCCTGTAGACTGGATGGTGATGTTGGAATCGCAGGACACATACTTCTACATTCCTGTCCTGCCTGCGCACAGGCTTTATTTATGGTTCACAGTGAGCCACAAGCATTTTCAGTTTGCTGTGCTCCCTTTTTGCCTCATCCGCGCCCCTTGGGTGTTCACCAAGGTCATGGCGGTGGAGCTCAGAGTGATCTGATTGGCATCAAAAGCTTTTCTACCCTCCATCAAGGAAAGGCTAGTGCAAGTGTTCACAAACAACACCACTGCCATGTGGTAGTGCAAGAAGCAGGGTGGGTGGGGTTGTGGACCCTTTATCAAGAGGTCCTTCTTCTCTAGACATGGCTTGAACAACAGGGCATATCTGTGATGGTTCAACATCTAGCAGGTTCCATGAACGCCACAGTGGATAAACTAAGTCAAAGATGCCTAATGGATCACGAATGGCATCTCCATCCGGAGATGGTGCATAGTCTCTTTCAGCATTGGGTTTGCCACCAAAGAGAATGCGCAATGTCAGCAGTTCAGTGCAATGTCAGTAGTATAGTTTCCAAGGCGGCTCTCGCTCGGAGACACCTTTACTCTTAAGTGGAGCTCAGGCCTTCTGCATGCCTTTCCTCCAATACCGCTCCTGCCCAGTGTTCTCAAGAAGATCAGGTATGACCAGGCCCTAGTCGTCCTTGTAGCACCAGATTCACCACAGAGAGTCTGGTATCCCGAGCTGTTGAGCATGACCATTGGTCCGCCGATCCGGCTACCTCTTCTGGAGGATCTTCTGTCACAGCAGCATGAACGCGGGCGACGTCAGTAATTGCTTGGGTGCGGTCTCGGGTGTGGCAAGGGTATATAAGCCACACCCGAGCTTCTAGAAGGCGCTTAGCCTTCAGGACAACAACGCTGCTGTAACGAGTGACTCACCTTTGGACATCCGGTTGCAGGAACTCAATTGTCAGCAGGATTTAAACCATCTGGAAAAGAAGGAGAAAGCTAAGTACCCTTTAATTTTCTTCTGTTTCAAAGGCGCCCTACGCAAGACAGATGAAGAGTAATTAGTCAAGACTAAAGAACAATTTTTGGAAACACTTTGGAATATTAGGATTTTCAAAGGACACTTGGCATGAGAAAAGTGTTACGTTTGTTATTAGAGAACTGTGTGTTTAGGACTATTTAAAAGCCATTCAGAAGAGTTTTTTTTATTTCTTTTGGTGCGTTTTTACTATTTTCTTAAAGGAACAAACCATGTGGTGTAGAAGAGTCAACCCAAGAAGTTAATTACAGTAAGTGAATAGGAAATCAGGAAGTAGTGTGTACAGCTGTTAGGTGTGTTGGTATCTTTAGAACATTAGGAAAGAAAAGCTAATTTCTGATTCTTGTTTATTAATACATAAATGCAACCGATGACTTGTGCAGCCATAACCTTCACAACTTCTACAACACTCCCTTCATGACTTCTCAGTTGGCAAGAGGTTCATCATACGGCGACAACCAGGACGCTAAGACCATTCCTGTAGATTCGCAGGTAGGACCTTGACGCTACTAATTCCCTGGATTCTTATAGGAACTGTATAGTTTAGTTAAAAACCCTAAAATACCAAAGAGCTCAATATATATTCTTGTCGCCTCGCAGGTGGACAACAGGAATACATCAGCGTCCCAATCCGGCCCTCCTCCTTAGATTTCTAATCTGTAGCCATAGTGTTTTAGTATACATTCTCTGGGTATACTTAGGGGTTCTGGGAGTTTGGCCCATAGCGTCTCTGAAAAACCTGCCAAGCACCTTACAGGTAAGATTACAAGCATCTTTCAGGTAAGAGTGACTTGGTACCCCTTGACAGAAGGCTAAGCCCACGGATACGTTTTGCCCAGACGCTATGGATCAATCATCACAGATTTTCTTACAACAAATAGCGGCCTTTTTAGCAGACATCAAAAATGAAAATGCTGAATTACGTAAGGATATTTCGGACTTGCAGGCTAATATAGGAGCTACTAAGGCTCAACCATGGAGTTTTCCTTCTGCAAATAAACCTATTTTAAAACCACCACGTTTTCAACCTCAGATGCAGAAATTACAGAGTAGTGGTTCTGAGTTCCTTTGGCACCCCCAGAGAGATTCAACGGGGATAGCAATACATTTACTATATTCCTAAATCAATGCCATCTTCATTTTATAGCTAAACCTACTGCATTCCCAGACGATTCTTCTAAAATCGCTTTTATACTCTCATACTTAGCAGGAGACGCTGCCTTATGGTCGGTACCTATTGTAGAAAGAGATGATCCTATTCTTTATGACTTTAGACGATTTAAAGAAGCTATGAAAAAGTTGTTTGCTACACATGTCTTTGTGCAATCAGCGGATCACAAACTTCTACATTTAAAACAAGGGTCTTGCGATCTTTTACATTACATTTCAACATTCAATAGACTAGTAATAGAGGCAGAGTGGCTAGAGGAAAAACGCGTTTCTCTGTTTTTTAAAGGTCTTAAAGACTAATTAAAAGATATGGGCACACAAATCTTGGATCCCTCAACTGAAAGTAGAGAATTTATAGACCTAGTAGTATAACCGAATCACTGTCAAACAGAAAGACGGGGTGAGAGAGAAAGAACAGATCACAAGGTATATCAGTTTAAGGATAGAATATTTACTAAATCTGAAACATCTAACAAAACAGATGTAGGAGAACCCATGTCAATAGGAACCCTTAGAGGGCCTATCACCAAAGAGGAAAAGGATAAAAGGAGAAAATTAAATCAATGTTTTTATTGTGGAAAAGCAGGACATTTTGTATGGGAATGTCCTCCTAAACCCACAAAGTCAAAAGTTAAAAGTACAGAAGTGGCAGCGTCTCAACAGTCGGAAAACTAACATGCTCGACGAACAACGAGGTCGGTTTTTCGAGTAAGCAATCTCATTTGGCCTCCACTACCCCAACAACACCACAATGTCATATTAGTATTTGTGTAATGGTGCAATCCCAGACAGACAAAGATAGAGCTTGGTCAGTGGACGCATTAATAGATTCTGGAGCTACAGGGAACTTCATTAATGCTCATTTAATGAATAAATTAGGCCTAAAAAACATACTTAAAGATACCCCGGAAATTGTACGAGCAGTAGATGGAAAGGAACTAACCTCAGGGCCTATAAAGCATCATACAGAGACCCTAATCATGACTTGTTCAACAAAACACAGTGAAAATATTTCGTTTGACATTATTGACGCCCTACAGTTTCGTTTAGTATTAGGAATTCCTTGGTTAGTATTGCATAACCCTCTTATAGATTGGGCACAAAAAACTATTTTATTCAAGTCAGAGCATTGTGTGTCTAAATGCTTACACCATCAGGAGATTGAGCATTTAGTTCAAGGTTATGATTTCCCATGGAATCAAAGAATGTATTACTGTTGGAAGGAGTTCCACAGGATTATGAGGACCTATTAGATGTTTTTGATAAGAAAAAGGCAAACACATTACCACCACATAGGGACTATGACTGTCGTATCGATTTGACTCCAGGTGCTACACTACCATGTAGTCGCATCTATGCACTTACTGAATCAGAAAACAAACATTTGCGCAATTATTTGGATGAATACCTTGCCAACGGTTTTATCAGACATTCCAAAACACCTGTGTCATCACTTCTTTTTTCATTCCGAAGAAGGGAGGCGAATTGCACACGTGCATCGAATATCGCGCAATTAATAACGTGACTATTAAAAATCGGTACCCATTACCACTAATACCAACATTGCTAGATCAAATTAAGGATGCTACCATCTATACTAAACTGGATTTGCGCGGAGCTTACCACCTGGTAAGATTCCGAGAGTGCGACGAAGACGGCCTTCCGAACTAAATTTGGCTTATATGAATATCAAGTGATGCCCTTCGGACTCTGCAACGCTCCAGCTGCATTTTAGTTTTTTATAAATGAGGTACTAAGAGAATTTTTGAACATATGTTGTGTGGTGTATATATAGATGATATATTAATATATTCTAAAACCACAGAAGAACATGTAAAACAAGTAAGAGCCATTATCCCACAGCTTTAAAAAAATTCCTTATATGTACAGCTAGAAAAAAGCTTGTTTCATGTTACCAAGGTTGACTTCTTGGGCTATATAATTAGTCCATCTGGACTTGAAATAGACCCAAAGAAAATTGAAGCAGTTTGTTCTTGGCCAAGCCCATCAACTGTAAAACAAATTCAAAGTTTTCTAGGGTTTGCTAATTTTTATAGGCGGTTCATCCCTAATTTTTCACAGCTCATCACCCCTATTACACGATTATTACAGAGAAACACAAAATTCGATTGGAATGTAGAAGCTGAACAAGCCTTCCAAGAATTAAAAAGTAAATTCACTTCTGCCCCCATTCTTATGCAACCAGACCCTTCCTTGCCAGTTATAGTTGAAGCGGATGCTTCACAATTTGCCATATTAGGCATTTAGTCTCAAAGACATCAAAATACTGGTCAAATGCACCCCATAGCGTACTATTCTAGAAAACTATCACCAGCAGAACAAAACTATGCAATTTCTGTTAGAGAATTGATAGCCATAAAAGCTGTCTTTGAAGAATGGCGACATTATTTGTTGGGTGCTCGTCATCCTATTACCATTTATACAGACCATAGAAATCTACAAACATTAAGATCTGCTAAAGCCCTTTCTGCTCGTCATTTGAGGTGGACTTTGTTTTTTAATGATTATAATTTTATAATCATTTATATACCTGGAAAAAAAAAACAATAAGGCAAATGCTCTCTCACGGATTGGTATCACTGAAGATACAAGTGTATTGTTGAAAACCTCATCACCAATTGTGCCTTCTCATTGTTTCCAAGTGGGAGTGATTGATTTCCAAATTATCAAGGACATACAAGAAGAAATAAAGACAAAACACAAAGTAGATTGGCAAAAAGAATACCTTTTATTACAATGGAGAGCTGATTGTATAATAACGAACAAATGTTTGTACCAACATCTCAATTACAACATCGTGTCATGCAAAACCACCATGATGCACCTTTGTTTGCACACCCAGGTTATTACCAAAATGTATCATTTGGTTAAAAGAATTGTTTGACGGTAATCCCATTTGCGCAACTCAGACAGCAATATGACCTTGCACCTTCCGAAGCTTTTTGTTATGCACAGATTAAACACGCACTATTAACGGTGCTACCCCCGGACACTGACGTCCTGGAGGCCTCTCCGTTAGAGGACAGGCTTCTCACAGAATACATGCAAAAGCGTGCCACATCCTTCACATATCGTAAACTGATTAATAACTTACCGGACCCGACAGTCGCCCTCCGAGAGAAATGGGTAACGGATGTGGGGGAGTTGGACGATACAGAGTGGCAGGAGGCATTGTCCTCCCCCAAAGAAGTGGGCATACCCTCACGGCTTAGGCTGGTACAGTTCAAAATACTACACCGCACATATCATACCAGGCACAATCTATACAAAATGGACAGAGCGCAGGATCCATATTGTCTGAGAAGGTGTGGGGAGGAGGGTTCCTTCTTTCACACATTGTGGGACTGCCCCAAGATAGCCGACTATTGGAAAAAGATCTTAAGAACAGTGTCACAGACGGTGGGGATATCACTGGTCCCTGAACCACGCAGATGCCTGCTAAATGTGTGGGAACCCAATGATCTAACGCGCCCTGCGCAAACGTGGGCCACTATGGGCTTAATGTTGGCTAAGCGTAATATAGCGCAGAAATGGGAAGCGGTGGAGGGACCATCACTGGCGAATTGGTGTAAGGACATGGACATGGCTATGCTGGCTGAAAAAACAGTATTCATAAATCGGAAATGCCCCCGGAAATGGAGCAAAATATGGGGACCATGGAACAAATATCGGGGGGATATATGTGAGCTGCCACCAGAGTGGGAAGACGACAGTTCTGAAGATGAGGAATAATGTAAATATGGGGAGTGGTTTTAGATGATGGTCCGATGTGTTGGCCGCAATCGATCAAATTTGTACAGGCGTTGAAAATGTATGAATATGGTGGGTATGTATATTCAATGTAACATATGATATTGTTCAACCTGACTTTATTGCCGAAGTTGTTAATTAAAACAATAAACAGATAAAAAAAAATCTAAAAAAAAAAAGAATTATTTGGTGGTCTTCCGTGTTTAATGATATACAACAATACGTGGAGACTTGCATTACTTGTATTCAAAACAAATACACTCATCATGCTCCTAGTGGTCTACTACAACCTTTACCATTATCTCCACAACCTTGGCACACTATCTCCTTTGATTTTATAGACGAATTACCGCGTACAAAGTCCGGATTTACCACTATCTTGACTGTTATAGATCATTTTACATTATTGGCTCATGTTATTCCATTACGGAAATTACCCACTGCTTTTGAAATGACTCAAATGTTTACTATAGAAATAATCAGATTACATGGAATTCCTTCAGTGGTGCTTTCTGATAGGGGTGCCCAATTAATTTCTCATTTTTGGCAAAATTTAGGAAAAGCATTGAATATGGAAGTACGAACCTCGTCCAGTTACCATCCTCACACAGATGGTTTAACTGAACGAACAAACCAAACTATTGAACAACTGTTACGTTGTATGTTAGCTACCTGTGAAGAAGAATGGTCAGACATTTTATGGGCTATGGAATTCGCATATAATAACATGGATCATTCTTCCATAGGCATGTCTCCATTCTTTTGTACTTTTGGTTTTCATCCTAAAACACTTGTTGAACAAAAGAATGTTATGTTAACCAGTCCAACTGTAAATGACTATATAAAGAACTTGGTTTCCATCCAACAACACACACAATATCATATAGCTCAAGCAAAAGAAACACAAAAAAGAACTGCTGATAAACATTGAGCCATACCACCATCGTATCACCAAGGAGATAAAGTCTGGTTATCAACCAAAAATGTACGTATTAACCGTTGCCCACGATTCATAGGACCTTTTGTTATTGAAAAAGTAATTAACCCTGTTTGTGTACGATTGACACTTCCACTTAAGTATTGATTTCATCCGGTATTTCATGTCTCTCTGATCAAACCCTTTCATACCAGAACACAAATTACTGAGCCTCCACCACCCATTGATGTTGATGGTTACCAGAATTTGAAGTAAAGAAAATACTTGATTCAAAAAGAATTCGAGGTAAATTGTATTATTTGGTGGACTGGAAGGGGTATGGTCCTGAGGAAAGAACATGGGAACCCCTTGCACATTTGCAAAATGCCCCAGGGTTAGTTAGGGCCTCTCATTCAGGGTAACCCCGCAAAACAGCCAAAACCTATTCCAATAGTCTTAAGGGGCATTTTTCGGGGGGGGGGTACTGTCATGATTCCAGCTCCTAAGAGATGTTACAGACACAAACCTTATTAGGTTATGCATCATTGTACCATAAAAAAACCACCCCTGTCCCGTGCATCCAGCACTCCAATGTGGCTATTATGAATATTGATGTAAATGCTTGCTGTCTTATGTTAATGTCACACATGTAATATCGTAGGAATTTATCGTGTGTTTTAACTGTACTTTCGTAGTTGGTGGGATTTCCGAGCTTATTGCAGATATCAGTGTTGGCCAAGGCTATTTTGCTGTTCTGGCGGTAAAATTGTGAGCAGCAATGATCTCTGTAATGTTTTACCTTTTTTGTCAAGAGCGGAGCAGAGAAAGAGAAAAACAATGGACCTCGTACTTCACACGCGCTAAAAGAAAGAGCTTCCTCTGCTAACACGTCGCCTCGCGTTTGAACGCGGGCGACGTCAGTAATTGCTTGGTTGCGGTCTCAGGTGTAGCACGGGTATAAAAACCACACCCGAGCTTCTAGAAGGCGCTTGGCCTTCAGGACAACAACGCTGCTGTAACGAGTGACTCACCTTTGGACATCCGGTTGCAGGAACAGGAACTCCGTTGTCAGCAGGATTTAAACCATCTGGAAAAGGAGAAAGCTAAGTTAACCTTTTATTGGAAACACTTTGGACTATTAGGATTTTCAAAGGACACTTGGCATGAGAAAAATGTCACATTTGTTATTAGAAAACTGTGTGTTTAGGACTATTTAAAAGCCATTCAGAAGAGTGTTTTTATTTCTTTTGGTGCATTTTTACTATTTTCTTAAAGGAACAAACCGTGTGGTGTAGAAGAGTCAACCCAAAAAGTTAATTACAGTAAGTGAATAGGAAATCAGGAAGTAGTGTGTAAAGCTGTTAGGTGTGTTGGTATCTTTTGAACATTAGGAAAGAAAAGCTAATATCTGATTCTTGTTTATTAATACAGAAAAACAACAGATGACTCGTGCAGCCATAACCTTCACAACTTTACAACACTCCCTTCACGACTTCTCAGTTGGCAAGAGGCTCATCACACGGCGACAACCAGGACACAAAGACCCTTCCTGTAGATACGCAGGTAGGACCTTGACACTACTAATTCCCTGGATTCTTATAGGAATTGTATAGTTTAGATAAAAACCCTAAAATACCAAAGAGCTCAAAATATATTCTTGATGCCTCGCAGGTCGACAACAGGAATACATCAGCGTTCGAATCCGGCCCTCCTCCCTAGATTTCTAATCTGCAGCCATAGGGTTTTAGTAAGCGCTCTGATACTCTTGGGACCAGCCAGCGCTATATAAAATCCTTTAAATAAAAAAAAATAAAAAAATTAGTATACATTCTCTGGTTATACTTGGGGTTCTAGGAGTTTAGCCCATAGCGTCTCTGCAAAACCTGCCAAGCACCCTACAGGTAAGATTACAAGCATCTTTCAGGTAAGAGTGACTTGGTACCCCTTGACACCTCTACTCCTGCTGTTGGGCAAAATTTGTGGCATGGTGTTCAGAAAGAGACATTAATTCCCTTTCGACCCCTTTTTCTCAGATTCTCCTATTTATTCTTTCCCTTTCCCAGAAGGACTCACTCTGGGCACTGTTAAGGGATTCCCCTTGCAATCTCTACTTTTCTTTGGTTGCCTGACCAACCTTCTCTTTTCCAGTCTCATTGTATATTAGGTTCTTGAAATATTTGCGACATATTTTTCTTCCCACTCATTTTGTTATGCCTCAGTAGGACCTCAATCTTGTTCTCACTTTCCTTATGTGCATTCACTTTGATCCACTGCACAATTGTCCACTCAGGCTGCTTGCCATCAGGACAGCCTCTCTTGTGGCTATAACATCTGCCCGAAGGGTCAGTGAGCTTTAGGACTTGTCATCCAAGCCTTCTTATCTGTACATCTACCCAGACAAACTAGTGCTTCATATGAGATCTTTCTTTGTTCCGAAAGTGGTCACTATTTCATGTAGGCCAAACCACCACTCTGCCTACTTTTTACGCTCCACCTCATCCGTTTAAGGAAAAGGAGCGACTTCACGAACTCAACCCAAAAAGAACGTTGTTGTTCTACCTTGACCGTACACAAGAGTACTGGGTGGATGACCAACTCTTTGTGGGGTATGTCCGAGCTAAAAAGTGTAAGGTCATGGAGAAGCAGACCATCTCCAGATGGACTGTGCTCTGCTTTAAAATCTGCAACGTATTGGCCAAGAAGCAACCCCCAGGGGGATTGCATGTTCATTCCAGCAGAGCTAAAGCTGCAACCACTGTGTTAGCTTGCGGAGGTCCTGTCCTGGACACATGCCAGGCACCACATGGGCTTCCCTGCACACGTTTACTAAGCACTACTGCCTTGACAGTCTGGGTCTGTACGGATGTGCCCTTTGCTATTTGACTCTGAAGGACATTCTCCTGTGAAATTGGCCTGCAGACCCACCTCCAGGGAGCTATTGCTTAGGTATCTATTCTAAGGTAAGGAATATGTTGCTAGAAGTCTCGATCAGATGAAAAAGTTACTTACCTTTGGTCACGCCTCATCTAGTAGAGACATTATCTAGCCGCAGATTCCTTACTGTCCCTCCCCTCCTCCTCGCTCTGTGAGTAGATTTCTAGGTACAGTGATTTCCCCTTTCAGGGTCCTAATTATTTATGCCATTGGTTAGTGTACTTTGTGGCGCAGCAAAAAGTAACGTCAGCATGCCTGGGTGGCGCCTATACAGGCACCGCAAACATAATTTCCGTCGCAGACAGCACCGCTTGGAGCTGAACGACTCCATCTACCTGTGCACAGGGGGACTGCTCGTGAAAAAATGTCTGGATCCAGTCTGATGCCTGAGGATAATTCTACTGTAAGGTATATGCTGCTACATAGTCTGTACCAGATAAGGCATTACTGCAGGTAAGTAACTTGTTCTTGAACCCCTATTTCTCTCACATTTGGATAGTGTCAATGAGCTGATCCCAGGTTCCACGCAAACACCCCCGCCCCTTCCCGCCACCCCCCTGCCACCCCCCTTCATTGAGGGCATTATTCATGCTGCTGCATGCGTCATCAAAGGCTTGAAGGATTATGACCACATCAACCCTACCCTGAATGTACTGAACTTGCTCTGCTTTAAAAGAAGCTAATAACTATTGTTTGCTTGTACAGAGAAAGTGTTGATCCTGGCCCTTTCTGCAAGGTCAATCCAAATCTTTACCTTCCTTTGCTGAACCAGTTTTTGTTGACTTTTATGACTGCACATGTTCTCCTGCCAACCAGTGGTAAAGTGCTTGTGGTCTTTCTGTAAAAACATGGTAGAACTGGCCTACACCTGATTGCTACATTTAATGTACTTAAGTCCCTAGTATATAGCACTATATGTACCCAGGCCCTGTAATTTAAATGCTACTATTGGGCTGCAACACTCATTTTGCCACCCACTAAAGTAGCCTTGTAAAACATGTCATAGGCCGACCACAACAGCATATCTGAAAGAGACATGTTAGTGTTAGATTCCTTACCTTAGAATATCCCCAGGCATCAGACTGGATTCGGAAAGTTTTTCGTCAGCAGTACCCCTGCACTTCGATAGGTGGCGTTGTGCGGCTCCGTGTCTGTCGCTGGCATCGTAAGTGCAGAGATGACGTCACGGAGACTTCTTAGGCTTCACCCATGCGTGCTGACGTCAGTTCTTTCTTTTTCCGCGCCAGCAAGCGCAGAATTGGTTAGAGCACGTACCCTAGTCACTTATTGACTAACTTTTTTTTTGTTGAGACTTTTGTCTCTACTTCTTTTTGAGTCTTTGACTCCTGGTGCTACTTAGGGATGCCTGGGTTTAAATCCTGTGGGGCCTACTGCCGTACGATGTCGGTGGCCGACCCCCATGGCGTCTGTCTCTTCTGTCTGGAGCGCGACCATGCCCGGTCATGTTCCGACTGTCTGGCCATGGCTCCGCATGCTTTGCGGGAGCGGTCCTGAAAGCTGCTGGAGGGCCAGCAGTCGTCTCCATGCCGTTCGAGGTCCAGGGGTCGCTCAAGGGACCGACCGCAGAACCACCACCATCGCTCCTCGGGGTCGAAGTCTTCACACTCGAAATCGGGTAAGAGATGTTATAAGAAGAAGTCGAAGAAGCGCTTACGCTCTCCCACGTCCCCCTGTCGGTCTCCAGACGCGGACGCCAGAGGTACTTCCCCCGTGGCTCCATTGGAGCCTGTGAGTCCCGCGGCCTACCCACCTTATCCGGGTCCATCGGCGACTCCGGCCCAGCTGCAAGAACTTCTTGCTGCCATTGACCGCCTTTTCAGGCCTCTGGCTCCCGCCGGTGCGCCTTCGAGCCCCGCGTTACCCGCTGAGGGCCCTTGCTTGCTGGCTCTGCCACCAGTGCCGCCGCCAGCTCCGGCGCCGCAAGGTCCTCTGCCGGTGGCTCCGGCGCCGCAGGGTTCTCCGCTGGTGGCTCCGACGCCTCCCGCGGCTCCGTTCCCGGCACTGCAATGGGTCCCGTTCATCCCACCTCCGCCCTTGCCCGGGTTTCCGGACAATTTGGCTCCAGGTTGGGACCCTAATTGGGACATAAAGCCGGATACATTCACAATCTGTTGGGGAGGGGAAAGACGTCGCAAAGTTCGCCATCCAGTGTGGGCTGGACACCACGGACTCTCTGGGTAGGGCGATCTCCACGACAGTGGCCCTACCTCGCCATGCCTGGCTGCGGTCCACTGGGTTTTCAGGGAATGTTCAGAGTTCCCTCATGGACATGCCCTTTGATGGTACTCACCTGTTTGGCGATAAGGCAGACAGTTCGCTGGAGCGTTTTAAGGACTCTCTGGCTACGGCCAAGTCCTTGGGTCTCTCCACCACGCGCCCGGCCACGGCCGCCTTTCGTGGCCACGGAAGTGGCGCCCCTACATGTTCGTTTAGCCAGAAGCCTGCCTTGAACCTACCTCAGCGCGGCTGCGGACGTGGGGGCCGCCGTGGCGGCACCGGGGCCCAGCGTGCGGGTCAGTCCACCTCCACTCCTGCAGCATCTGCCTCAGAGCCTTCCTAGTCCGAGCTTTGGGGTGCACCTCACGCCGGTGGGTGGCAGGATTCAACATCGTCTCCCCCACTGGCGTTCTGTCACTTTGGATAGGTGGGTGCTGCAAATCGTCCGAAGGGGCTACTCCCTCCCCTTCGAGTCTGCCCCCCCAACCATGCCACCTCAGTTCCACCGCATGTCGGGGAATCACTTTGTGCTTCTCCAACAGGAAGTCATGGCCCTCTTGGCCAAGGGAGCCGTTGAGGCGTTCTTGGTCCAGAAGTAGGACGTGGTTGTTATTCCCACTACTTTCTGCTCCCCAAGAAGGAGAAAGGGGGCCTGCGCCCCATCTTGGACCTCAGGAACGTCAATCGCTTCCTCCGGAAGGAGAAGTTCAAGATGTTGACTCTGGCTAAGGTCTTGGCTGCCCTCGACCCTGGAGACTGGATGGTAGCATTGGACTTGCAGGACGCATATTTTCATATCCCCGTCCTGACGGCCCACCGGCGTTAACTGCGGTTCCCGGTAGGCCAGGAGCATTTTCAGTTTGCCGTGCTCCTCTTCGGCCTTACCAGTGTCCCTCAGGTGTTCACGAAAGTGATGACGATGGCCGCAGCTCACCTGCGCAGATCAGGGGTTTCAGTCTTCTCCTATCTCGATGACTGGCTGATGAAGGTGGGCTCGCCCCAAGCAGTCATTTCCCAACTCCAGACTATGGCCGACCTCCTGCATTTGCTGGGGTTCTCCATCAACGTGCCGAAGTCGCACCGAGTCCCTCTCAGAAGCTCCCCTACATCGGAGCGGTTCTTGATTCGATGCGGTTTCGGGTTTATCCTCCCGAGCAGCGAGTCGGGGATATTCAGGCTATGATTCCGATCTTTCATCCTCTATCCCGGGTTTCAGTCAGGATGACCCTCCGGCTCCTGGGCCTGAGGGCCACCTGCATCCTGCTGGTGCAATATGCCAGATGGCATATGCAGGCTCTGCCGTGGGACCTGAAATTCCAGTGGGCACAGCATCAGGGCAACCTGTCCGATCACTTCCAGATCTCGGGGGCACTGCACGACAATTGCAGTGGTGGCTCCCGAATTGCGATCGAGTCAATGGCAGATCCCTCTCCCTTCCTTAACTGGAGCACACAATGGTGACGGATGCGTCCGTCCTGGGATGGGGTGGCCACTTGGGTGAGGCGGCGATCCAAGGTCTCTGGTCTCCGGTGGAGTCCCGGCTCCATATCAACCTTTTGGAACTTCGGGCGATCTGACTTGCACTGAAAGCATTCCTTCCCTCTGTCCGGGAAAATGTGGTGCAGGTGTTCACGAATAACACCACCGCCATGTGGTATTGCAACAAACAAGGCGGGGTGGGGTCATGGACCCTATGTCAGGAGGCTCTGAGCCTCTGGATATGGCTGAAACATCAGGGAATTACCTTAGTGGTTCAACACCTGGTAGGCTGTCTGAATGCCAGGACGGACGAACTCAGACGCCGGTGCATGATGGATCACGAATGGCGTCTGAACTCGGATGTGGCACAAGGTCTCTTTCTGCAGTGGAGAGAGCCTTGGTTAGATCTATTCGCCACCAAAGAGAATGTGCATGAGTTCTGCGTGTTGCAATTTCCAAGGCGGCACTCTCTCGCGACGCTTTTCGTCGCGAGTGGAGCTGCGGTCTGTTGTACGCCTTTCCGCCTATACCACTTCTGCCCAGACTGCTAAAGAAGATTCGGCGTGGCTGGGCCCAAGTCATCCTTGTGGATCCGGTTTGGGCACGAAGATACTGGTATCCCGAGCTACTCAGCATGGCGATTGATCCCCCGATCCGACTGCCTCTTCGGGAGGATCTTCAGTCGCAGCAGCAGGGGACGGTCTTCCACCCGAAACTGTCCAGCCTCCACCTCCATGCGTGGAGATTGAGCGGTGACAGTTGACAGCTTTCTATCTTCCTCCCGAAGTCTGTGATATAATTCTGACAGCCAGGCGTCCCTCCATTAAGATGGTATACGCCTGCAGGTGGAACAAGTTTGTGGCATGGTGCACAGCGAAGGCTGTGGATCCCCTTTCTGCCCCTCTTTCTGAGGTCCTTCTGTTCTTTCTTTATTTGGCCCAGCAGGGCTCTGGTCTGGGCACTATCAAAGGTTATCTTTCGGCCATGTCCATCTTTCTACTGCTTCCAGATCAGTCTTTCTCTTTTTAAGTCCCCGGTTGTTAACCTCTTCCTCAAGGGCATTACACACGTTTCCTACCGTGCCTTTCATAATGCCTCAATGGATCTTAAATCTCGTCTTGACCTATCTGATGTGCGCTCCCTTTGAGCCCCTTCATAACTGTCCATTACGTCTTCTCACTCTAAAGACGGCTTTCCTGGTAGCCAGAAGAGTGAGTGATCTACAGGCTCTTTCTTCTAAACCTTTCATTTCTATTTATCCAGACAAGGTGGTTTTGCAGACCCGTCTTTCTTTCTTGCCAAAGGTTGTCACGCCCTTCCACATCGGGCAGACCATCACTTTGCCCACCTTCTTTCTGCCTCCGCTTCCTTCAAAAGAGGTAGAGAGGCTCTACTGTCTGGTCCCAAATCATGCGTTCTCGTTCTATCTGAAGTGCATGCAACAGTTCCTGGTGGATGACCAGCTCTTTGTTGGCTACGTGGGCGCCAAAAAAGGTCCGCCATGCACAAACGAACCATCTCTCGGTGGGTCATTCTGTGCATCAAAGCATTTTACTCGTTGGCCAAGAAGGAGCCTCCTGTTGGGCTGCGTGCCCATTTTACCAGGGCAACGGCAGCCACTACTGCCTTGGGACGCGGCGTTCCCTTGCAGGACATTTGTCAGGCAGCTACGTTGGCCTCGCTGCACCCGTTTACCGTCCATCATCCCCTTTTGTATCGCACCCATTCACCAAGCATTATTGCCTTGACAGTCAAGTCCGGAGAGACAGCTTCTTTGGCCATTCTGTTCTTCGTGACTTTCTGGTGTAATTCTGTTCGCAGACCCACCTCCGGGGTTGGTATTGCCGGGGTTTCTATTCTAAGGTAAGGAATCTATCACTAACTTGTCTCTTTCAGATGCACAAGTTACTACTTGTGTAACAATGTATCTGTAAGAGACATTAGTTAGTGATAGATTCCTTACCGCCCCACTCATCCTCCCCATTCTGCTAACCGATTACTAGGGTTAAGGTCATCCCTTTCAGGGCCCTAGTTTCATGGCACCAGTGGTCATTTTCTTGCATGGCTCTGCGTTCCTGGCGCGGAAAGTAGTGTACAGAACTGACATCAGCGCGCATGGGTGGCACCTAAGTAGTCTCCGTGACATCATCTCGGCGCTTACGACGCAGAGCCGCACAACACCACCTACCGACGCGCAGGGGTACTGATGACGAAAAACTTTCCGGATCCAGTCTGGGGATATTCTAAGTTAAGTAATCTATCACTAACTAATGTCTCTTACACAAGTAGTGACTTATGCGTAGTGGAGTTTTAACCTGCCATTTCGACCTGGCAAAATAAACCCTTTTCCTGGCCTGAACCTTTCTTTTTAATACTTCTACATCAGCCTGCCCTAGGAGCCTGCCTTAGGGGCAGGCTGATGTAGGCGTAGGGCAGGGTGCATGGTATTTTAACAGTAGGACATGGGCAATTAAGTTTTACATGTCCTGACAGTGAAAAGCGTCAAAGGTTGTGGTTCACTGTTGTAAACCCATCTCTCCCATATGCTACCACTTCGTTACCTTATTGCACTTAAAAAGTGATCACTTCAGTTTGGGAAACGATATAAAAAGGCACTAGCAAGGGTATCCTCTGTCACCATTGCTCTTTGCCCTTCCATTGGAGGCCCTGGCTTGTCACTTATAACAAAGAACACCCCAATGGGGATACCAGAATTAGCTATGCATCATAGTATGTCATGATATGCAGATGACGCTCTGGTGTACTTGTGCAAGGTGGGCGCCTCCCCCCCAGGGCTGATGCTCCTGCTGGGGACTTTGGTGACGCATCCAGACTCAGAGTGAACTGACTCAGATACTACCGGTTTCCCATGATCGCGGTTTGGGGCCCACGCAGGGTTGCACCTGTGTGATCCCGTATTCACTGGTGTTATGACACTTTAAAATACCTGGGTGTCCAGATTTACTATTCAGAGCAGGACTTCAAAGAGTGCAATATGGACAAAGCGGTGAGGTCCATACAGAAATCATTTCCCTTTTGGCAATCGCTAACCCTTTACCCACTGGGCTGAGAAGTGATCTCGAAGATGTTGTTGTAGCCCCCGTTACTCTATTTCTAAGTGGGAGTTCGGACTGTACTTTCCCAGGGTTTTTTCTGCGAGCACCATGGGCTCCTCTTGGAATTGATAGGGGGTAAGGGCAGAAGATGTGTGGCCCTGTCCACTTTACAATGCACCTTGCTTGAGGCTGGTCTCTGTGCACCCAACTTTGAATTATGTTATGCAGCATCACAACTGCAGTGGCCAATGATATGGATGCAGACTCCTGAATGCCCTGAAAGGGCATCCGTCTCCGCCCATCTTGAGGACAGGAATGTTTATGGTTGTATAATTCCAGAGAGAATCCGGCGCAAGATATACGCCAGATGACTGTGGCTCGGTCATGTTGGAGTGGTTTTGTACATGGTACGGGGAGTCATATTCCTTATTCTCCTTCTATATAGTTGCGGTGTTTGCTGACACTTAACAAGGAAGTTTAGAGACTCTACACAGACGCCTGGTCGAAATCAAGGGTGACCCAACTAGGTGATATATTCCAAGATGGCACCTTTATGACTTTCCAAGATATCATGGATACTTATGGTATGTGTGCAGGTCACTTTTTGACACATCATACTATACAACGTGTTCTACAGGCCAGTGGGACACTGGAGACACAGTACCTACTCACCAAATGCAATTTTGTCACATGGCTCCATACTCCATGCTAGCGCTACCCTTGATTCTTCCCTTAACACTGCACCAATATGGTATGATACAAGGGCAAAAGCAAATGAGACAAAGTCCTTCCACAGCCGCTCTCAGGAAAGGCCTGGACCAGGGTGTGACACCAAGTGAAGGAGGTGTCCTGAAACCCGAGGTTCTGCTTCACGCAGTTCAATTATGTGTATCAAGCTTATCTCTCCCCACAGCTCATTAGGTGTATGTTTCCAATACTGTCTCTCAAATATCTCCAGTGTAAATTAGCAAATGTAGCATTCTACCACATGGTGTGGGACTGTCTGATACTTCAGGCAGTATGTCAGGGGATTACCACTAAAGTTGCTTAACTTTGGTACCATGATCTCACACACTCGCCTGAATCCTGCTTACTAGGAATACGCCCTACAGCCAAAGGGGACAAGCACCAAGATAGGTTTATTGACCTTGCCTTTATAATATTCAAGTGAAAGATAGCAATGCCGTGGAAGGCGCATGGGGTGCCTGATCTCCAATGCTGGTTGGCTACATTGCTCACATGAGCGGAGCCAAACACCTTAGGATGCATGGGGACTTCAGCAAGGATTTGGGCAGCTGGGTCACTTATATCACTAAAATTGAATTAAATAATTACATGCGTCCACCTTGAAATGATGAATACACCCTGGAATTGGGCACCACATTATAACCTATGATAATTTACACAGTGACGGGAAGGTCCTGAGTGGTCAGAAGAGTCCCGTTATTTGGTGTTGGTTCATCCACATTCTCCCTGTCCCCTAAGGATACCCCCACCCTCATGCCTGTAGAAGGCCAGTGAATTACACCGCCTATTACCAGCCGCTCCAGTTTGCTTGCTTAGATCTTCACCTACATAGAAGGGCCTTTTGTAGACCTCCTTGCATTCACCCGCAAGTTGGACTATCCCCACATGTGCGACACTGCAGGGACACTTGTATAACTCCTATATGCCGTCACAAAGGTCTGAAGGTACCCCGCCAATATCCAATGCTTCGGCTATCACGATATGGTTCCCTTTTTTTATATGTTTTTCCCTTTTTTCCCTTACAGAAGAAGTATACTGCTCATTTATGTGCAAGAGATGTTCAAAGCGATGATTTGCATATGATCCTATTTTTTTGGGATTTGTTTTGAAGTTGGCATTTTCCTGCCCAGACCAACTGTGCCTATTTGCTAGTGTCCTGGGTCATAGGACTGCGAACGAATCTAATGTTGTGGGTTGTGGATTCTTTCCAGACATGGAGTCAAAAAAGGCCTTGGTGTGAGTGTTGCAGAGTCATCCTGTGCACTGGGCACCCCCCACTTTTTACCCCTAAAGTCTCCCCTAGTTGAACATGGGGTGGGGTTTGTGTAGATATAAGGAAAGTACTTATAAAATATGTTTTCGTAAGTCCTGGTGCTGGAAAAATGGTCCAAGTCATTTTTCCCATTGCAAATTCCTTGTTACATAGGTTAACATGGTAGGAAGTTGTTGCTTAATAACTATTGATAGGAGAGGACTAGACTGGCCATGCAAAGACTTCCCAGATTGCTAGTAGTAAATCAAACAATATCATATTGTTGAATTTCTCTTAAAGTGTACATACAAGAAGTTATAAGACTTTCTTGTCTGTAAGTCCAAATTCAGCCTTCCAGTGGTTTGCCGGGATCGG
Organism: Lissotriton helveticus; assembly: GCF_964261635.1. Taxonomy (NCBI): domain Eukaryota; kingdom Metazoa; phylum Chordata; class Amphibia; order Caudata; family Salamandridae; genus Lissotriton; species Lissotriton helveticus. Next base: position 117,243,601 of record NC_136060.1, on the reverse strand, counting down.
TCAGAGTTAAGTGGATTAGCCAAGCTGCCTTGGAGAGGTGATAAAGAACCCCTGGGGTTAACCAGCTCTGCTGGCAGGGCAGTGTGTTGTTCAATAGGAATGCCAGGACAGGGGGAGGGGTCGTAAACCATGGTCTTCAAAGGCAGAGGGATGGCCACAGTGTCAGTTTCCACTTTACACTTTTGACCCCCACCAGACCCAGGATTGGGGAAGGTATGTGCAGATGGTAGGGGTAGAGGCTATGGAAAAAAGCCATCCTAGGGTGTGTGTTTAGCCAGCTCTTACCTCCTTGCTGGAAAATCAGCCATTATGGATTTGAAAGATTTGTTGCACTCTGGGACAAAACAATGCCACACTCTACAGGATGTGGTCATAACTATGAGGAGTTACCCTGCTCCCATTGGTCAGAAGTGACCTCCTGCTTGACCCAGAGAACTTGGAATAAGTATCTGAGAGGGGCAGAGCCCTCCAGATATGCTGATTAAAACTTATTTACGCAAGAAGTGCCCTGCTGAGAAGATTTAGCTTGCATAGAATTCTAAGGCCTGACCTCTGAAGACTGCACCATCTGAAACTAGGCCCTGTGAATTATCTTGCTGGAAAAGAACTAAAGAGTGGACTCACTGAAAGCTACAGGTTAAAAGAGCTCAACTGGAACATCACCAACTAAATCTACACCTTGGAGACCCATCAGTGGATTTGTAAGGGTTTTGTACCAGTGGACTGTGGGAACAGAAGTCCTCAACTTTCAAGGATCATCGTAGAGCTTCCAGACCCTTGGAGTGGGGTTTAGACACTTTGGGGCCCCTTGAGGAACATCAGGAAGAAGTTCAAGAAGTTTGGAGAACTTTGGACCAACTTTGAAAAAAAGCTCCATAGAGGGACCAACTCAGCCTGGCCGCCTGCCTTCAACCTCGATCAGGCCAAGCCAACCAGGTTCGTCCCGCTAAAAGCTCCATAGCTCCAACTTTCAGAGATTGACCAGGACCAGAGAAAATCTGAAGCCGGCAAACCTTCACTTCACATGAGAAGCATCGAGAGACCGCACGAGAAAAAGCTCGAGAAAAGTTTCAAAGTCCGCTCGTAGAAAAGGTGACCGGGAGCAACCGCGAGAGCCAAGCTGCCTGCCTTCCATAGCGTGAATCCCCACTGGCTGGAAGCTTCGAGGGGCCTCAGGAAGAAAAGCTCCAGAAAAGTTTCTAAGTGTGAAGGTAGGAATTGAGACCAGGACCTGCCACAAGCTTTAGCCACTCAGGGCTCCATCGCGCCCGGTCTGAAACTTTGACTTTGCCCCGGTCTATCGCGAGCAGGTATCATAATAGGGTACTATAATCTTCAAAGTGCTATATTTTATTAAATCTTTGAAAATTCATATCTCTGGTTCCCTACTTTGTATTCTTGTCGTTTTGGTGTCATTTTAAAGATAAAAATATTTCCTATTTTTATAAATTGGTGTTGGATTTTTATAATGTGTTGTGTCTTAATTATTTACTGAAATTGTGTTTTTAAATGCTTTACATACCTGTGTTTGGAGTTAAGCCTGTCTGCTCGCAGCCACGTTACCAAGGGTTGAGCATAGGAATAATTTTCTTAGATCTATGCTGAGTCCTATCATGTGATAGTGGACTTATTGCCAAAGGCAGACCTACAATTGCCCCTACCAATAACCCACTTTCCAACAGTGAGGGAAGTTGGCTTTCTGGCAGGACAGCTGGTGAAGAGCTGTACCAGTCCTGATTGCACTTCAAAGGGTCCTGCCTGCAGCACACACTGACAGTTTAGAGCCAAACCAAGGGGTAGAATGACCAGTTTTGGGGGCAGGCCAGGGGATTTCCCCACGCAGAGATTGGCACCAGTTATAAAAGTAGCTCCTTCAGAACATCTCATCAGAACACACCTGAACCTGTGAAAGATTAAGCAGGAGGACAGGCCTGTTTTCTGAGGAAGGATGCCTGGAGCCGCTTGCCTTGAACCCAGAAGTGACTCCAAGAATCATATGGCTGACCTCGTGTTTGAGCAACAGGGACACAACAAGCTTTCATATGCCTTCCTGCAACTGTCCAGCTGACCAATACCCATTGGACTAGCCTGAGCCCTGCTGCTGGGATCTGCTGGAGTGAGTCCTGATCCACAAAGAGATGCCCACCACATCCTGGACCCTTGGCTGGCATTGGAGTATATGCCTCCTGAACTCAAAATGAAGATATAGATGTTTTAGGCTCCTCGTGACCACAATGCAACCTCTTTGTGGAGAGAAACAACCGCCAACGCTCCAGCAAGACCTGCATGTCATGCCACCTGCACCAGCCTGTTTTGGCCGCCAAAGCGTATCTCCAGTGATGACCGGGGACAATCCAGAGTGCCTAACTTTCTCCTCGCACCACCGACAAACTCTTTGCGGCCTCCGCCAACATTAACAACAGCTCTTAAAAGTGAAATTGAGAAGGTAATACTTCAGAGGGACAATCCTTGTCCCTGTATCCGATCCGCACTCCATCTCAGTTAGCCTGAATTTGTGACTTTAACCCGTGCCAGGGCAAACAAATATCCGGGGGACGCTTTGTGCTTTTTAGGGCTAGTTTCACCCAAAAATTTAAAAATTCATAACTCAAGTTATACTGATTGGAGGTTTGTTAATTTTGTGTAATTTTGCGTATTACATTTTACTCTATTTTTCGTAAATTGGTTTGGGATTTTTCTTGAGTTGTGTTTACACTTTATTACTGTTTGAAATGCTGCATAAATACTTTACACATTGCCTCTAAGTTAAACCTGACTGCTTGTGTGCCAAGCTAACAGAGAGCGAAGTACAGGTTTATTAAGTAACTTTTGATTTTATTTACTATTTGAATGGGGCTTCCATCCCCTTCAACTAATAACTCAATTTCTTACAGAAAGGCTGTCTTTCAAACAGTTGTAGAATTTAGTAACTTAAATGTATACCTCCTAGAAAGAGATGCTGACCTAATGAGATTTCCTTAAATCTCTGGACTGCTGCAATGCATATTTCCACATACTGATCTTACTATCTAAACTGTAGTAACATCAGTGCTTCTCAGTTGTAATAACTACAGCGAGAGCCAGAACCTCTCTGGCTTCTTTTATACTAGAAGACTGCTTAGTGGGGTGTCATAATCGAATCGTCAAACCCTGAATTATTTAAGTATTTTATTGCCTGGGTGTGCGCTTTAGAATCCAAAATGATCGCAAAACACTCTTCTTAGATTCGTATCTGGTACTGCAACAGGACTATACAGGACTCAGGGCATTTTAAAAACTTGTTAGTCAAAGTAGTAAGGTTATTCTTGTGTCTGGTAGTGTCCTATAGGCACCTTTTGCTAGAGACTGGTGCATCTGTTACAAGAGCATCCAAATGATCAGTGGATATTTCAGGATATATCCAGATGATGATCGGATGATTAGAGGAGTCTGGGTGGAAAAAGAATAAGCTTGTCTCACTTACACATCCTGTCATTACAATAGTGGACCAGTTAGGAAAATACTCTCAGGAATGTATATAGCAAGGAATAACTCCTGTAAGGAACAGTTTGGCCAGATAACTATGGTCTCCCCAGAATCCACTGTGCACATAAATGTTATGAAACTGTTAAAATCCAAGCTTGGCGGCCTTCTCATATCCAGCACTCCCCTACCTGCTTCTCACACTCAAGCTCACTACACACGCCTTCATCCGCATTAAACCTTTTAAACTCTGCAATTATAATAACTACGCCCCCCCCCCTCTCCGAACCTCGGTGCATCAAAACAGCCCTCAGTGAACCCTTCCTCGCCCTCACTACCCGTAACCCTCTCTCTCTCTCACACACTTTGGCATTTTCTGGGGACATTGCGAGTGACAAGAGGGAGCTTCCTGCTCCATTATACCCATAGGTTCTCTACCGCCCCCTCTACCTGGTGAAATAGCTGCCTCCACTCCTGCCAGGGTGCATGCGGTTTATAATGTCACTGGGGCATCTGACTGAGTTGGGGGTAAGGGGAGTGAAACTTTATTTCTCTGCTGCATTCCCCACTCACACTATGCATTTACTTGCGGTGCACAGTGGGATTGTGGCGCGCCGGTGGGAACGTTTTATTGCTACTGAAAGCACCACAAGGCCATTAGTCATTGTGGGCAATATAGGCGTGGTTCCACCGTCTGGCAATAGCCTTGCGACGCGTTTCAGGGTCACTTAATTACTCACACATATACTTATTCTACAATGCACTCATTGTCTCATGCACTCACTCTCAACCATGCACCCTATCTCAACCATGCACCCTCTCTCAACCATGCACCCTCTCATACACTCAGCCACTCACTTAAAAGCCAAAGAGTTGCTCACTCATTAATTTACTCCGTTAAATCACACTCGCTCTCTCACTGGTGGGGTTTGTGCACACTAGCAGTCCCCAGGACTTTCACTGCCAGCAGACGACGAAGCGTTGTGGCGCTAGCAGTCTGGCAGATTTACGGGAGTGAGCCAGTAATCCCACGGCAGCTCTGAGAATATTCAGGGGCTCCCCAACAATCAACGGGTGTCATTAACAAATTAAATCACTAGCTTGTATTCTTTGGCTGAGGTGTTTAATTCATGGCGCCGGAATTAAATTTCTGCAATTAAAACAATTGCGCACCCCCACCCGAGTGAAAATAGGCCCAAGGAAGTTTGAGAAGTGTCTGCGTATGCGCGGAAATTGTAGGATATTTTACAATTGAAATCCTGTTTAAACTTCCGGTAAGGTCCCATGCTTAGCCATCTACTGAGCAAATACGTCCAGGTATGTCTGATATTAAATATACAAGTTTGGTCCGACATTTATTGAAGACAAAAGTTGACAATTCCAGAATTCTTCACACATATTTAATGTGCCTTAAAGCCCCATGCCTGTTTTCACTCTGGGGGTATTAAAGGGGCTCGCCAGCATATGATACGACATTGGTGCATTCTGGAGTCTATTGACCTTTACCCGCCTGTGAACTGTAAACATCCTATTTTAAAAGTAAATCTAGCCCGGTGAGCTCAATGGGGTCCTCGGGGGGAGCAGAGCAATAAGCGGTCTCCCCCCGGGGATTTTCGCCCGAATGGGACAGGCCACGGGCTCCGATTGGTTAACGGGTGGGGAACAGCGCGAGCCAGGTAGGTACGTTAGATTAGAGTAGGCGGGAACGCCATATTGGCTAGTAGCGTGAGGAGGTAAGGAGCGTTTTGTGACAGGTACGCCAGTGGCTGTCAGGAATATAAAATATAATAAAAATATTTACAGCCGTGATGGTGTCGCAGGAAGAGCTGAAAGAAGCGCTCTGTGTCATCGCTGAGGCAGGAAGAAGTGACCTGCTGGTCGAAGGCGTAGATGACGCCGCGGCCCCTCCAGTCAGGCCGCCGAAGAGAAATGCGGCGAAAGGTGTCCAGAGGGCAGTTGCAGCTTGCCGGCCGCCGTCAGCTCTGGGAAGAGGTTTGAGGAGGGCGCGTTCAGCGAGAGGCCAAAGGACGTCGGCAACGTGAGGCGGCCAGCTGTTTTCTGCGGGAGGTCGGAAGACGCGTTTGCTTTCCCCGGCTTTGCTGAGGGGGAGTTACTATTAGGTAGAGCTCTTGGAGGTGGGAGGGGCCGAGGAGCAGGAACAGGCTCTGTGAGGCTGCCAAGACCCAGACCGGTAGATGTTTTCAGTGTGCCACAGATCTCAGGCAGTACACAATTGCATGTGGCTGACAAACAGGAGTCTGTTAGCTTACTTTCAGGTGCTAAGGAGATACAGTCCCGGGCACTAGTGGATTATTCAAGTGGCAGTGATGAAGAAATGGCTGAGCAGATTCAACAGGCTAAATATTTTAGGGGGCAAAAGAGTACTGTGCCGGCATTTTTTATTACCAGGGAGGTAAAAGACTCGGGGCATGGATGGAGTGGGTCAATTTAATATGGTCAAGAATACCAAGGACGCTGCTCAAGACAGGCAAGCATATGACCAGGATTGGTTGGGCGAACAGGACATTGGACACGGGGAGCAGGTGAGGGAGGGTTTTCAACAAGGGAGGAATCACGAGGATTATATGGACTTCGTGTATGGCAATGGATTGGAGCATACATGTTTTAACAGGGAATACATTTTTCCTGTTGCCCGAAAGGCGCCTATGGGTTTTGGAACGGAGGAGGATGAGCTTGGGGAAAGTTTAGACTGGCAATGGGTGTGGATTGAGCATGCTCCAGCGGCGGACAAGAATCGTCGCAAAGGGAACAAAGGGGCCACTGGTAGCAGTGTTGGTGTGGTGGGGAGGCAAGAGGAGGTGTCTCTGGACAGAGTAATTGATCACATTAGGGACAAGAAGAAGACTGACATGGACGGAGCATATGGCAGAGCAGCTGAGCCAACCAGGGCGGCCGCTGAGCAAAGTGGTTTCAATGTTGGATTTTCAGCGGATTGACCACAGGCGGGTAGGCTTTTAGAGCGAGGGTCTGCTTTAAATTGGAAGACATACGATGGGGGGGTGGGGGATGGAGAACGACCAGGAAGAAGTCAACAAGTTATTTATCCCCAGAGTACGTGGGCAAGGGAGGACGAGGTTGAGGTGGATTTGGAGGAGGGGGGATGTGAAGAGGATGTTTGGGGAAATATGGAGGTTGTGACAAATAAGACAAGGGATAAGGGGAGGGGGAGTGGGACAACAAAATCTGCTAAATCATTTCAGGTTGAACGGGAAGATGCGGCACCCTTGGCACAACAGGAGAATCTTGAGCGGATATCTCAATCGGATTTGCGGAGGAGAGAAGAGCAACTACCAAAGGGTAAGCCGCATTGGTGGGCGTGGGATGTTGGTAAACAGGGGGGGAAGGAAAAGGAAAAGGCGACAACGAGCAGGACATACTGGTGCAGAAGCAGGTGGCTTGTCAACCAACAGTTGAGGTGGTTGGGGGGAAGATCAAAGTCAAAAGCAAGAGGTTACTAAAGAAGGGGCAAGTTTCCCAAAAAGATTACCATATATGGGTCTAGCAATGCCTTTAGGCTCGCATTTGTCAATTAAAACTAAACAGAAGATATGGCAACACGAGTATGTTGATGTTTTTTGCTTGCTGCACCGTGATGTGCAAGCGAAAGAAGGTTCGAAAGAGGAAGAAATGGAGTTAGCAAGGCGCCCCAGAGTGCCTCGCAGTATAGATAATTGGACATCGACCTTTTTAATATTTGCTAGCATTTACTGCGAGAAATACCTAGAGAGGGTGGTATCAATATTTAAATATATGGATATAGTGAGGAAAGCCCACATGCATTTCGGAGGCTTTTCGTGGTTAAACTACGACGAAGAGTTCAGAGCAAGGATGGGTATGTCTGGGGATAGACCATGGGGAGACATAGACGCTGAGCTCTGGCTTCAGTGGATGTCATCTTCTCACCCTCCGGCAACTACACACACAGCTAGTGGGCTGCCAGTGATGTACCGACTCTTTCTGGGGGCGCCGCCCAGGGATGGGCGGGAACGATGGCTACAGGGCAAACAAGTGGAATGGGATCATGCTGGAATTACAACCGGGGTTACTGCAACAGGCCATACTGCCGTTTTAAACATGAATGTTCACAGTGTGGAGGCAGGCACACGCTCTCTCAATGTTTTACAGCAGTGCTAGGTGCAATGGGACAAAAGTTTCAGGAGCAAGGACAATCAGCAAGGGGGAGAGGGGCATCACTCCATCCTTTACCAAAAGGCTTTTACCCCAAGTAAATGGGAATTGTTTATCCCTTGGCTTAATAATTACCCAGATAGGTCGGCGGCGGCTAAATTATACTGGGGGTTTAAAGAAGGTTTCAGAATAAGATACCAAGGCCCTAGAGTCAAACGATGGGCAGACAATCTGCGGTCTGCAAAAGAATTCCCAGAAGTGGTAAGGAAAAAATTGGAGGAAGAGGTAGGGTTAGGCAGGGTGGCAGGCCCCTTTAGTCAGATGCCTTTTGCTAATTTGATAGTTTCACCGTTAGGGGTCATTCCCAAGAAAAGACCTGGGGAATACAGAATGATACAGCACCTCTCATGGCCAGAAGGCATGTCCATTAATGATTTCATTGCGGAGGAAGATACTTCAGTTTCATATACCACAGTGGACGAGGCATTGAAAATGGTCAGAGGGTTGGGAGAGAAGGCAGAGCTCGCAAAATGTGACATCCAATCAGCATTCAGATTGATTCCGATACATCCTGTAGACTTTGAGTTAATGGGAATGCAATTTGATGGATACTTCTTTTTTGAGAAAGTGCTCCCAATTGACTGTGCAGTCTCCTGTGCTCTTTTTGAATTGTTTAGCTCATTTTTGTAGTGGGTTTTCCAACAGTTATGTAGTACAGGTCAAATTTGTCATTATTTGGATGATTTTTTATTCATGGGGAAGGCACAGTCCAGGCATTGTGAGTTCGCATTGAAAACTTTTCAGAGCATGGCCAAAGAATTTGGGGTGCCTTTGGCACCAGACAAAACAGAAGGACCAGATACACAGATTACATTTTTGAGCATAGAAATTAATACAGTAGTGATGATGGCAAGGCTTCCACAGAACAAGTTGGAAGAGATTAGAGTGTCAAAGATGCGTTACAGGTGGACAAGTTGCAGTTAAAACAAGTGCAGAGGTTATTGGGTTATTTAAACTTTACGTGCAGAGTAGTCAGGGCAGGCAGGATTTTCTGCAGACACCTAGGTATGGCCATGTCAGGTGCAACAATGCCTCATCACGGGATTAGACTAACAAAAAGCATGAAAGAGGACTCGAGAATATGGCTGTTGTTCCTCGAAGATTTTAATGGGGTTTCCTTATATTTCATTGAGGATGGTATGAATTGGCAGGTACAGCTTTATTCAGACGCATCAGGTGCAAATGGATTTGGGATTTTCTGGGACGGACGTTGGTGCGCGGAAGAGTGGCCAGAATTATGGAAGACACAAGGACGTAGTATTGCGTTCCTCGAGCTGTTCCCACTATTAGTAGCACTGCAGGTATGGGGACCTGAACTTAGCAATAGGACGATACTGTTCTATGTAGATAATATGACGGTGGTCAACCTAGTAAATAGACAGAAAGCAAAAGACCTGAGAGTGCTCAGTTTATTGAGGGCTTTTGTGTTATTGAGTCTCAGATTAAATATAGTTTTCAAGGCAAAGCACATCCCAGGTGTAAACAACACAATCGCTGATGCGCTTTGTCGTTCCCAGTGGGAAAGATTTCGGTTGCTGGCCCCTGGAGCAGCAGTCATGAAAAGACCTATTCCTCACAGCGTCTGGGCCCTAGGGGATTGAGGATCGTGCAGCTTGTGGAACATTTTATAGCGCCGACCTCTCAACGGAGTTACGTGCTGGCATTGCATGAGTTTATAAGTTATGGCAAGACTTTCAGCAATGTAAACAGTGATGAGATGTGCATTCCTTTAATTTTAGATTTTGTCCTAGCATTAATCAACAAAGGGCTTTCTCATACGACGATCGCGGGAAAATTAGCGGGGGGTTCTTTTTACAGGCAGTTGTACTGGGGTGTTAATCCAATTACAATGTCCTAGTACAAAAAATGTTAAAAGGTTTGCAGAGAGAGAATTCCAAGATGCCTCACACAAGAGCCTCTATATCTTTTGAGTTATTGCAGCAATTGCTGTTGAAATTACCAGGATCCTGTTATGAGTTTCATGAAGTTAGAATGTTTAGGCTATGCATGATATGGCTGTTTTTCGGAGCATTTAGAGTTTTTGAATTATTAGGTTTAAGGACTGAAACGGGCTTAGATAGAACAGATTAAAAATCTGGTTAAAAAAATCTAAAACTGATCAGATGGGGCAGGGAGTGTGGATACATCTAAACGCTAGTCAAACAAAGGGTTCTTGTCCTGTGAGGGAGTGGAGGGAATTTAAGGGTGCAAAAGATTTTTCAGATGGGCCGATTTTTGTCCACAAGTCAGGGGAGAAAATATCGAGCCATCAGCTGCTGGCGGTTCTGAGGAAAACGTTATTATTACTGGGAAAAGATCCAACACAATTTGCAACACATTCCTTTAGGATCGAGGCAGCGTCAGAGGCAGCACGATTGGGGCTGGGTTGGGGAGCGATCAAAAGGATAGGTAGATGGCGTTCAGATTGCTGTGTGTGATATGTAAGGAGATTAAAAAAAAAGAGATAAATGGTTTTCGTTCGTGTTTTAATTACGTTTTTTCTTTCATCTAGATGATGTTCGGGGTTTGTGTCCTATCAAAAAACAAAAATAGGTCATTCTTTCGTCAAGTGGGCTGCGATTTTTGCCGAACACCAGATATATGGACGAAATCTGGGCATCCCCAGCGATGGACACGAACTTTACTGGTGCGGTAAAGGGGGGATGAGATGGGACAATTCCATTGCTAGCAAAAATCAGGTATGACAGAGGACCTGATATCTTAATACTCCACTTAGGAGAAAATGATTTAGTAGCATTATCAGGTTTAGTTTTAATAAAGAAAATGCAGTTAGACTTAGCGGTGATCACAAACAATTGGTTAGGGACTGGGTTGGTATGGACAGAATGTGTTTTCAGGAAACATTGGAGGAATGCACGGAACCAAACTGCAATGGAAAAAGCAAGGAAGAAACTGAACAGAGCAATGAAAAGTTTTTGTGTGGGCATGGGTATTCGGACCATAGCACATGATACCATCACTGGCAGAGAAGGCCATTTGTTTAGAGAAGATGGAGTACATCTAACTCAATTGGGAATGGCCTACTATATTCTGGAGATAAGAGACATGTTGTCTAAAGAGTTGAATGTGGTTTTGTGGGTATCTTCAAAGGTTGGAGAGGAATACAAAAATAAAATAATGAGAACAGGGCACGAAAAGTTTTGGGTGGGGTCAGGAAAAATCTGGGGTTTTTCCTGAGTGGCGGAATAGGGGGGAGGTCAATGTCTAGAGCGGACTTGATCGTCCTTCATGAGAGAGGGTGGGGGAGGATCAGGATGGGGAGAAGGAAAGGAAAAAGAAGTAAAATGTAAATATGTTGGAAATATGGGGTGAATTCATGAAATTAAGTTTATGGATGGTTTTGGTCAATACAGTTACAACGAAATAAAGTTTGAAATGAAATATAAGGTTTTGGTATAAAGTTCAAAATGTTACGGTTTTGAGGAAAATATAAAACATGTGATAGTATTTATGATATTAGAAAAATTGCCTGATCTTATTAATAAAGTGGCCTTTTATGCTACAGTGATGTTGGTTGTTGTGGTCTGGATTATTTTGGGCGATGGGTGTTGCGCGCCTGACATGCAGCATACTTAGCACCCACAAACAAGCTGCGTGCCATCTACGGAGTAAAATACAGTGCTGAGCAGATGTAATTTATTGTCCATAGAAATGGAACCATTATTGAAAGCACTTCGACGCCTCGTCAGGGGTAGTAAGTGCTATATAAATGAAATTACAGTTACAATAGAGCAAGCCGTCGAGGTGGGTAAAAGGGGTAGGTAAATGGGGACTCACGGTGACACAATTCCTTTCGGTAATAACAGATTTTGCATATAGCAAACTGGAGACTGTAGGAAGATGAAAACAGAAACTATTTGAGATTGGCCCATGTCTGACATGCATGGGGTGTGTTAATGTATCCTGAAAGCACTGGGGCACTGACTGACCCAAAATAACAAGCATTGGCATAGCCAATAGGTCTCGCTTTTGGGACCTTCTAAATATTTAGTTATGCAGCACAATATCCTTCGTGCAACAACATCAACTGTTGCGTGGCTAAACACTTATAAGGTCCCAAAGGCGAGACCTATTGGCAATGCCAATGCTTGTTTTTTCTGCCCGCAATACAATTATATATACAACTGATTGTAATGGCTCTTGTATACTGTGGCATTTTGAGGTATATGTAGAATGTGTACCCTTCTTTTGACCACCTTTGTATTTGGCAGTGCACATCTGCCTGGAATGTATGCCTGGCAGTCAAAGAAAGAAATGTCTCTTCGAATGAAAAATCTTAGCTGGAGTGATGCAAGTGCAGTCACCAGTAGGTAGTTATAGTTGGGATCTAGTTTCCATAGGAAAAGCAGTTTTTGACTTGCCTATAGCTTTGGCACGGCTTGAGGAATCTGCATGAAATGTTCCTAAAAAAGTGCTCCGTTGATTCTTGTTGTGCATGGAAGGTTTCGGATTGATCGGTAAAGCAGGGGCTGAGAAAAAGGGTGTGTCAAAAAACATGTGTTTCCCATGTTAATTCCCACAGGTCCTTTAGACCCGGCTACAGCGCGAACTGCTGAATGGAATTACACTAAATTTAGCAGGAAGGTTGATATTGGTCCAGGAAAGTACCTTCCTGTGATTTGGTGTAAATCCATTCAGTAATTGTGGATTTATTAACTGAAATCGAAATCTGTATATAAAGGATGGGATCCGACAGTCCCCACGCTCAAATTTGATTGGCTGCCAACACTCTGACCAGGAAGTTTTGGCAGCCATCTTGAGACTCGACTTGAGCCGAGTTCCACACCAAAACAAGAAATAAGGGGAGGCAGGGAAGGACTACCCGGACCCCCTAGGCTGCTGGGGGGTGGGGGGGTGACGGGGGGAGGGACCACGCGGGGGGGGGGGGACCCCGCAGGGCCAAAAAAAGCATTAAAAAAAAAAAAAATTCAACGTGAATCACCATCATTATTTTTAAAACAGATGCGCCGACTCCTGTGCTTTTGTAATCTTGAGCATATGGGTGGGCCAGGCCTCGGGGGAACACACAATACGTCTAGGAGGAGGCACAGGGCACCCGCTCCCAGGGCTCATAATGCCCCAAGGACTGCCACCTCCCTGGGGCATTGTTTATAATGTATGCAGTGGTTGCCTGCTCTGCAACCCCGTGCCCTGGGTACCGCCACCTCCACAGGGTAAATGTGCAATTAATGCAGGGGGTCCTACTCAGCCCCCTCACAGGGTAAATGTGCAATTAATGCAGGGGGTCCTACACAGCCCCCCCCCCCCACAGCCCTGGGACAGCCACCTCCCCGGGGCTAAATGTAACATTCTTTTTTTGGAGGGGGCAGGCTCCGGAGATTGCCACCTCTTCTGGGTTAAAATGAAATGAATGCGGGGGCACATGGGGCACCCCTGCGACTAGGAGGGCCACCACATGCCTGTGGCTGTTTCCTGCAATGGAAGGGGTCCATATGGGCCCTCTTCAAGAGCCATATATGGCCCTGGGGACTGCCAGGGCCGGTTCCTGCTATGTCCCGGGCTCCCCTCATCCAGGACACAGCTGTTTGCTGTAGCTTGGCGGGAGCTTCACCACTCCAACACGAGCAGACGAGCAGCCCTGTGGCAGAGGGCTCGCGCGCGCTGAATTTTTTTTTTAAATACCTCTTCTGCTGATTAATAGCAGCTTTACAGCTTCCTCGTCCCGCTGATCACGAGCGCTGGACGCTACCTATTTTAAAACACCCCTCCTATCCCGCCCTGCTGACTCCTCCCACCTCCCTCGTCACCAGCCTATTTAGGCTCCGCCCACTTTTTCTTCAGTGCAGACGAGCAGCCCTGTGGCAGAGGGCTCGCGCACGCTGGGCGCTGAAATTACTTTTTAAATACCTCTTCTGCTGATTAATAGCAGCTTTACAGCTTCCTCGTCCCGCTGATCATGAGCGCTGGACGCTACCTATTTTAAAACACCCCTCCTATCCCGCCCTGCTGACTCCTCCCACCTCCCTCGTCACCAGCCTATTTAGGCTCCGCCCACTTTTTCTTCAGCGCAGACGAGCAGCCCTGCGGCAGAGGGCTCGTGCGCGCTGGGCGCTGAAATTACTTTTTAAATACCTCTTCTGCTGATTAATAGCAGCTTTACAGCTTCCTCGTCCCGCTGATCACGAGCGCTGGACGCTACCTATTTTAAAACACCCCTCCTATCCCGCCCTGCTGACTCCTCCCACCTCCCTCGTCACCAGCCTATTTAGGCTCCGCCCACTTTTTCTTCAGCGCAGACGAGCAGCCCTGTGGCAGAGGGCTCGCGCGCGCTGGGCGCTGAAATTACTTTTTAAATACCTCTTCTGCTGATTAATAACAGCTTTACAGCTTCCTCGTCCCGCTGATCACGAGCGCTGGACGCTACCTATTTTAAAACACCCCTCCTATCCCGCCCTGCTGACTCCTCCCACCTCCCTCGTCACTAGCCTATTTAAACGTCCCCCATGCGTCAGCGCAGCGGGCGCGCCGTAGGCGCGCCGTAGTTGCGCCAGAGTTAAGCCCGTCTGCGCCCGTCCGCGGCCGGACGGGCCCAGGAGCCAGGGACGCTGCCACTGCCATCTCTTATTCCCGCTCCACCCTAATGAGTCTACAAACCTTTGCCTGCCCTCTACCCCCTGAGACCTGGACCAGGATCTCCACATTGGGGATTCCAGGTTACACTCCCCCTCATCTGGGGCCGCCGTCATCTTCCACTTCTCCTGCCCCTGCTGAGTCGCAGCTCCGGGTATTATACCTCAACACTCGCTCCATGGTCAGGCATCAAGCCGATATTTTCCACCTTCTTATGACAGAGAGGCCAGACGTCCTTTTACTATCTGAGACCTGGCTCACTGACGACTCCCTCCCCGACATCCTCGCTGCACTACCCCCAGACTACTTTCTGTTGAACACCAACCGCCCTGGAGGCCGCTCCGGTGGAGGGGTGGCAGCGGTAATACGTAAGAATCTTAAGATCATAGCCTCTGCCAATATGACCCTCCCCGATGTGGATAACCTGGTCCTCCGTCTTGGGACCGAGGTAGGTGCAGTTACCCTTATGGTACTCTACCGCCCCCCCCACCCCATGCCTTCCTTCCCCTCTTCCTTCACTGAACAGTTAACTAACCTTGCTACCTCCTCCCCCCGTACTATCATTGTTGGGGACTTCAATTACTGGTTCCAGAACGAGGATGCCGGCCCCCATGCCACCGAACTGTTCGAGGCCCTCTCAAGCCTGGACTTTATACAACTAGTCAGGTCTGCCACTCATAGCGGTGGCCATATCCTCGACCACATCTGGGTTCACGGGGTCAAGTCCTCCTGCCCACTTATAACACCATGTGTGTGGTCCGATCATTTCTTAATCGACACCACTTTCTCGGCCGTCGGCCAGATCAGGACCCCACTGCAGGAGGGCGGCACCGCACGCAAGTGGAGAGCCGCCGACTCCTCTAAACTTTTATCTCATCTTTCTCTCACTCGCCCCCTGTTCCCCATCGACTCAAGCACCGACGAGCTTCAGGGACATGTTTCTGACTGGCTCACTACAGCCAGCGATATTTTTGCCCCTTTAACTAAGTTTCCCCGTTCCCGACACTGTCACTCCCACAAATGGTTTACCCCTCACCTTAAGACCCTGCAGTTAGAACTCCGCCGATTTGAGCGCAGGTGGAGGAGAGACTACCGCTTACCTAGCAGAAGCGCATATGTGGCCGCGCAGAATAAGTATAAAACAGCCATCTCCGCTGCCAAAAAAGCTTATGCCTCAGACAAAATCTTATCTGCCCCCTGCAAGTCTAAGGAGATTTTTAAAGTTCTCAACGAATTTACTTCCGACCCCAGGACACTTCTGACTCAGGCCCCTACACAGGAATCATGTAACGCGCTGAGCACTTTCTTTGTTCAAAAAATTGCCTTGATCAAAGATACCATCCCGACTATCCCCCCTGGCGCTGGCTCTGTCTCTCCCCCCCACAATGCTCTTTCTTTTACGCTTTTCCCCCCCTTAGACCCTACCACCTTGGCCACACTGGCCACCTGCGTTAAATCTGGATCCCCAGACGACTGTTGCCCCCCCACCATACTACGAAACATCTGCCACTCTCTACCCGACTGTATCCTTCCCCTGCGGAATTCTTCTCTGTCGTCCGGTACGGTACCCCGCTCCTTCAAGGAGGCCGTGCTGGTGCCTCTATTGAAGAAGCCTGGGGCTGATCCCGCCGTCCCGGCGAATTACCGTCCCATCTCTCTCTTGCCTTTCTTCTCTAAAATCTTGGAAGCCCATGTCACCACCTGTCTCTCTCAGTTCATCGAGAGCTCCAACTTTCTTGAGACCAATCAGGCCGGCTTCAGACCCGGCCACTCTACGGAGACTGTCATCTTGGCTGTGTTGGATGCCCTGAGAGACGGTGCTGACAAGGGTACCCCCCAGGCCTTGGTTTTATTAGATCTGTCGGCTGCTTTCGACACGGTGGACCACAACATCCTTCTCCACCGTGTCGAGCAAGCTGGCATCCAGGGCCTGGCGCTAGCATGGGTCAAATCCTTCCTGACCGGGAGGTCTCAGACCCTCAGCCTGGGCACTTTTAGAGCTCCTTGGGAGCACTTGCCCTGTGGGGTCCCTCAGGGCTCCTCTCTATCCCCCCTCCTTTTCAATCTTTATCTTCGACCCCTTCTCTTTTCCTTGAGGCAGTGGGACGTCACCGTCTTCAACTACGCGGACGACCTGCAACTCATCTTTCCTCTTGATTCCCCCTCTGCTATTCCCAACTTTCAGGCAGTTATGTCCCACATCCTACTGTGGATGTGCCAAAACCAGCTCAAGCTGAATCCCGGAAAGACGGAGCTTCTTCTCCCTGGTAAGAGCTCTACTTACTGGGGTCCGCATTTTTGGCCGGTAGAACTTGGCCTTCCCCCCACCCCTGTGGCTTCGGTAAAAAGCCTAGGGGTCACTATCGACTCCGGTCTCTCCCTTGGGCCCCAGGTGGGGACAGTTGTCTCCTCCTGCATGTTCCAGCTGCGCAGGATCAGGAAGGTGGCCTATCTCCTCACTCCTGAAGCTCTCCTGCAAGTAATCATGGCCCTTGTCCTCTCCCGCTTAGATTTTTCGAATGCTATCTATCATGGTCTGCCCAAAACATCTCTTTCCAGACTACAATTCGTTCAAAATCAAGCGGCGAGATTGGCCTTTGGGATTCCGAAATGGCAATCCGCCAAACCCCTCCTTCTAAAACTGCACTGGCTCCCCGTCATCTCGAGGGCAGCCTTTAAGATCGGCTGCCTCACCTTTAAATCTTTATCTGGTTCCTGTCCTGTCTTTCTGAAATCCCTCATCAGGACCTACAGTCCCTCACGAAACCTGAGATCCTCTCATCTGCACCTCTTACTCATTCCCCCTGTCAAACTCTGCAGATCCGGAGGCCGGAGATTCGCATTTCTGGCCCCCAAACTTTGGAATTCCTTCCCCCTCTCTCTCAAAACCTCCAACTCCCTCACCCTTTTCCGTAAACCCCTAAAAACTTGGCTCTTCCCTCATTCCGGCTAAACCCTTCTAGCCCCTCAGTAGTTTGCCAGCGCCAGGAAACCCACGGTGTCAGCGCGCTTTACAAGTTCCCCTTACAATACAATACAATACAATACACTCCTGCGAAGCCACAGCAAACGCTACACTTCTAGCAAGCGGGAGTATAAAAAAATGCTCTTTCTTGCTAGTAGTGGAGCAGAATTGCCTTCACAGAGCGGGTGCAACATGTTCAGCAGTTCCCTCTCTGTAAAAGCATTACCAGCTCCTGCAGGAGGAGGGTAGCCTTGAGGCTACCTCCGCTGTCCCCAACAGTTGTGACTAGATGCCCTGGAAGTTCCCATATTAAATGGCCAGGCCCCAGGGGATGGGGTCCTTCGGGCCAAAGTCCGCCTGGAGATCGGGGCCACGTAGTCCCGCTCCCCCATCTTTAAATGTCCAGGCCCGGGAGATGGGGTCCCCAGGGCTGAAATTGGACTGGGGTGGGGGCCGCGCATATGTATATATTTGTTTAAAAGGTCGGGCCCCGAGGGAATTGGATTCTCGGGGTAGAAATCTGCCTCCAAGGGACCCCATGTGGCCCCTTTCCTTCATTTAAGAAAGGCTTGGCCCTGGGGGAAAATCAGCCCAGGAAAGGGGGGCAACTTGCCCCCACTCCCAAAATGATAAAAAAAAACACTGGTATGTCACAGAGGCCCTGCCCCCTTTCACCTCCACTCTGAAAACGCGCCTCCTGGTATGCTACAAATAGGAGGGTTTGTTGGCCCCCGAGAACCCGCTGGAACCAAGAGACCTTCATCCTCCCATTACTTACAGTAAATCCGAAAAAGTGGGATTATTCAGATGTTTTCGGAGACCACAACCCCTTTTTCCACCACTTTGAAAATGTGCCTCCTGGTGTACTGCTGGTTGGGGGATGAAGCCACCCTGGATGCTGATGGTCTTTGGGGCCAACAAGCCCTCTTGTTACCTCCAGTAAGTCTCACACAGAGCGATTGCTGCAAAGACTTCGGAAGGCACACTCCCTTTTGCCATTATTTTGCAAATGCACCTCCTGGCGCACTGCTATTTGGGGGATGAAGCCCTCTTGGCTGCTGAGGGTCCTTGGGGCCAAGAACCCCTCCAGTTACCTCCAGTAACCGCTCCCACACAGAGCGGTTGTGGGAGGATCCGCCCCCGTTCTACACCGCTCTGTAAATCAGCCTTCTGGCGCAATACTGGTTGGGGGATGGTGTGCTCTTGGTTGCTGGGGGTCCTTGGGGGTCAAGAGCCCCTTTTGTACCCTCGAGTAATTCCCACACAGAGGGATTCCTGAGAGCTGGTCAGAGGTCATGCCCCTTTCCTCCACCACGCTGCAAAGGCAACTACCAGTTAACCGCTTGCATGCTGGTGACGAACGACAGCCGTCACGCTCCGCGGTGCTCGTGTGCGGATGACGGCTGGGGTTCGTCGCGGCCCCGCCCTGTTCGTTTGTTTACCGCACAGCGGCGAAAACGGGCCGGCAGCGAAGAGGTTAAAAAAACAGGAATTCCCCATAGCTAACTATAACTTACGCCCCCACAATGCACTGCTTATGACCTCATTTATTGCATCCCTCCTGGCATAAGTGACCTCACTTATGATCTCCGCCGCACCACTCACACATCCACTCTGTAATATTGAAGTAAAGAGAAGTCAAGATCAAAGCCAGTTTGTAGATTTATTGTAGTTTAGCTGGACCATCGGAGCAGGGCAACTGTAGCTACAGAGTAAGGCTGGCAACTCACAAATAGAACATAGAATAAAGAATGCAGTAACACACATTCTAAATGATAAGATTTTAAACAACCCCAAGCTACTACATGGGTCTTTCTTTATAATAGAAAAGACTCTAAAACAAACCCAGGTTACAACACACTCACACCCCCATACAATCTTTTGTAAGCCCACTCACACCTGCACAACCACTCACATACCCATTCACAGACCCATACCAGTACTCACACACCAACTCACTCGTCCATAGAGCAACTCTCACGCCCACCCACTCACTCGTACAGTTACTCAGACAACCATTCACTAACCAATATGGCCACTTATCCAACCAGTCACTTACCTATGCAGTCAGTCACATAGCTACACACTCACCCATTCAGCTACTTACACACCCACTTATTTGCCTAAAGTAACTGAAACACCCACCCACTCACTCATAAAGCCTCTCAACACAGCCACTCACTCATCCATACAGGTACTCACCCACACAACCACTTACATACCCATTCACACATCAAACAAGCACTTACAGATCCACTCACTCATACAGCCATTCACACAGACACTCACTCTCCAATACAGCCACTGACACAGAAACTCACTTAACCAAGTACCCACTCAAGCAGCCACTCACACCCTGTCACTCGCTCATATAGCCATACAGACACCCACTCAC
Source organism: Lissotriton helveticus (assembly GCF_964261635.1). Taxonomy (NCBI): domain Eukaryota; kingdom Metazoa; phylum Chordata; class Amphibia; order Caudata; family Salamandridae; genus Lissotriton; species Lissotriton helveticus. Next base: position 117,223,958 of record NC_136060.1, on the reverse strand, counting down.
CCATACAGTTATATAAACACCCACTTAGCCACCCCCAGAGCCAGTCACACCCCCAGACAGACACACCCACTCACCAATACACCCACTCAAACAGCAAATCACTCACCCACATAGCTACTCACACACCCACCTATACACCCACTCACACACCCATACTCACTAGGATACAGTTACACAGCCACTCACATGCTATATCATAATATATGTTAGAAATAGTATCAGTCAGTAGTAGTGCACCTTGTATACTAAATTAATTTTTGTCGGAGGTTAATATATGTGTTTAACAATCATAAACTCTTAGAAGATACTTACTCATTAGATTGTCGTCAGTAATGCTATTTGAGATGTCATCAGTGATGTCACTGACCATGTCATGAGTGATGTAACTGACCATGTCTTGAGTGATGTAATGTGTGAGGTCATAAGCAGTGCATTGTGAGGGCATAAGTTATAGTTAGCTCAGGTAACTATAACTGCTGAATTTCAATGGTTTTGTATGAGTCAAATATGAGCCTAACTATAACGTATATATCCTTCTTTCCTACTATGACAAACTATTAATAAGAACGCAACAGCCATTATCAGACCTGTGTGGTTAGTCATGAGGACCAGGATGACAAAAGATAGGGGGGGGGGGAGTGAAAAGAAAGTATCATAGGAGGGAAAAGGGAGAAATCTGGGTTGTGAGAGAATCCATGTTTGGCTTCACAGCCTTGCACTGGTACTACTTGCTAGTGGTATGGCGCTTTAGAGCTGTCTTTCAAAGACAGCTCCTGCTGGCAACATGTCCCACTGTCTCAGTAGCTATTGGGAGACTTGTTTCACTTTGTTATTAATGATCAAAAAGTCACCTCTGTCTTTTTGAAATTTGGGCAAAATAGTAAGGTTACAAAAGCACAATTGTAATTCTAATATAAATGATCCACCTTTCATCATGACCAGTGTCAAGTTTTACTTAATTTAATTATCTGATCGAAGGAAAAGTGTGTAAAGCTTTAGTGCAAACTAGAGCAGGGAAGGACAAAAGCTGAAGAAGTTGCAGCGGTGTGTAGTGTTTGTGCAACTAGCACGGAAAAACGGTTCACGGAATTTTTTACCCCGATTTGAAGTTCTGGGTGGGCCTTCTCGTCATAATCCACGAGGCCCAAATAAACTTTTGACTGTCATGTAGCTCAGAGGGTTATCTGTTTTATAGGAAAGTACATGTGCATTATTACAAGTTGATATAGAGAAGAGTTTTAATAAGGACACTAACCACTTCAGATGCAGGGCTTTGGAATTGGACTGTAATCTGGAGGCGTGGTGTCTGGTGTGTACGTCTCACTCAGGTGCACAGTTTTCTTATCACATTAAAGCACATTTTTAAATACTTGGTTTCAGGATGTGTGATGCACAAATATCTACTATGTAAATGTATTTCGATTTATATAGCGCACGAATCACCCAGGGGTCTCAAGGTGCTTGCTTAGGGAACCCGTCCTGGTATTCCCCTGTGATATACCCCGGCAGGGTATCCACAAGGTGAAAGACAGGCATCCTGCCGCAAGGGGCCGTAGTGGAGATTAAGCAAGCTATTGCCCAGAGTCGCAGAGTGTGACCCCGTGAGTCGAGTAGGCACCGGAGCGAGAATTGTTGAGTCCGTGGAATTTTGAGCCCGAGACCCGCCAGGCGGGGAATCGAACCCTGGTCCACGGCCGATCTCAGCTTCCGGGTCTGCCGCCTCTAACCACTGAGCCACGCTTCTCCACACCACTGAGCCATTGAGCCACGCTTCTCCACAATGTTTGATTTAATATACTATATAACATTGCTCTGTCTATAATAAGAATCAAGGTCACATTTATGGATTACGGGACTACTTACTTGCCTCTTAGTAGTCCATTAATGCAGTGTTTCCCAATCTGTGTGCCGTGGCACCCCAGCGCGCCATCAAAACTTTGCAGGGGCGCCGCGCACCAAACACACAGCTTGGGAAACACTGCACCACTGGAGGGTGTAACACTACCTGTATTTTTAGAACCGAATGTGTAGTAGTGTATTAAGAGAAAGGCACTGCTCAAACTTGTTTAGGCATTTCTTTAGGGAAGTTCTGAGACTGTTCAAATAGTTTTGAAATCACGTTAAACTTCTGCGGACTGAACAGGCACGATTGCCTAGCAAAGCGGAGAGTAATATAAAGAAAACACTGTGAAATGCCTGTCTAGCTGCAATTTGACCTCTGAGGGAACGGGAGTGCAGATAGGCTCTGGCATGAACTTGTGACAGTTCAATAAATAATGCTTTCTTGCTTTCATCTCCAGCAAGGGTAAATATGCTCTCTGGTATAGCCAGTGGAAAAGACTGGAAAATGATGCCATTTATTCAGGGGCTGCAGCAATCCAAATAACATTACAGTTTGTGACTGGTGCATTTTTGGGGGGAAAAGATATGAGCTGCAGCTGTGTTCGTTGAAAACATTTAATAGAGAGATCTCTCTTTGACACGATCCCGTATGGGCATAAAGTCAAAGCCGAGATGGTCCGCTCAGACTTTCATCATCAGGATAAAAGTATTATTGAGTATTGTGCAGGCAAAGAGAGGAATGTGGGGGGCTGACACTGCTCCTACTACAAAACCAGAATACCCAAAACAACCCTGATACTGGCAGGTGGTGCCACTACAGAGTTTTTCACAATTACTGCTCAGTGCTCACTTAACTTTGGTTTGTGGGTAGGAGACCAGACCTCGCTCGTGGAGCGCACTACAGCTGCTGTTTAGTGGATAGGAGTGTGGAGAAGGTCGCTGGCACCCTGCAGCACTGCCCATGAGGGGCACAAATAAATTCATAATATAGCTAATTCCCCCAATCAAACGCAAACTGCGATCCATGTGGGCAAAAGAGCAACATGACATTGAGAAGACCAACTACAAACGTGTTTATACTTCAAGAACACAACAAGGTGATCCAGGAACACATCGTACATGAGGGCAACAACATGCCACAGAAGACATGTTACAACCACAGAGGTGATGCACATGCCAACACAATCTTGGTACAAGAACGGAGAGATGCTACAGCAATCACGCAACAAGAAGAGAAAGATGCCCCAGCAGTCCTGTAACAAGCACAGAGATATGCTACAAGTCATGTACCAATCCTAAAGTCCTCACACAAGAAGACACAGAACCAGGAACAGGCAAGTCCCACAGAGAAACTAAGTGGCAGATTTACAAGCCCCGTACGCCACATTTGCATCGCCGTTGCGTCCGGCACCTCCTAAAGTGGCTGAGTGAAATCTACAAGATTTCACTCAGTCACTTTTAAGGCCATGCTGCTTCAAAACCCTGCGCCTGCTAGAAGCAGGCGTAAGGATTGACGCAGAATGTTAGGCATAGGGGCACCCCGAGCCTTGCTGGAGCTGCGTCGTGCTTGCAACGCAACTCCATCAATGCGTCACCTTACGGCATCTGTATATTCTTGCCCCATGGTGCGCCGCATTGTAAATGCGGCGCATCCATGGTGGCGCAAGAGGTGTCTACCGTGACACACAATAACTGGTGCATACCTGCTGATATGCAGGGATGTGCCAGTTATTGTAAATCTGACCCTAAAGGCCTAGAGTGGCTTAGATCCTGGTGCTTGTTTGCTTGAGATGCTTTTCTTCTTCTTTATTTGTTGGTCAGTTTTAGAGCTATTCATCAGCTACTAATCTTTCTTTGAAAGAAACTAAAGGCACACAGATTTGTCATGTAGCTGAGGGCACTGGCAGAAGAGTACATGTGATAATAAAAACATAAAGCTAACATGATGGGTTCTGAGACTTAGCTGATGAGAATGGCTACTGGGCGGTGTGGTCAGTAAAAAGCCAAAAGAAAGAAAAATGTATTTCTTGAGTCCCCTCACTCACCAGGGTTTCCCCACGGTGACATGCTTCATCATTGGGGCCATCCCAGCTCTCTACGAACTGGGGCGTGCTGCGACTTGCGGAGTTATGTAGGAGCACTATTTTTATGGAAGACTATGTGTGGTGCAATGTGTAGTGGAGTGGGTGTAAGTGGTTAAACATACCGTGCTAGTGGGCCTCAAACAATTTTATTCTCGCTCCTAGTCAGGTATGATTAAAAATGGGGTCTACACTGTATACCTATCTATAATGAGAAGGAATTTAGTGTATGGTCGACATGTTTCGAGCTTCCCCTAAGCTCTTTCTCAGGACCACACAGGGACCAGCCCTGTGTTTGCCACTCCTGTATATACCTTAATAGAAAATATAAATAAAGAAATAGTGGACACTGCTACTAATAAAGGCATGCGTTAGAATACATACGATTGTTAGTTCTCGATGTATATCTGTAAAGTAAAAAACAAATGTTAAAAAACAACCCCCTCCTTTACGTAGGGGAGTACGACATGCTTCCATGCCGCACTTATATATGGGTGGTTTTGCTCCATATCGGTGCGTGCAAACTTCCTAGGCGCAGGTGATAGTGCCTACAAGAATCTTAAAATTGGTGAGATGTGTGGCGTGAATTCACACAAAGAAACTACACAGGACTTATAGTGACAGTACTAACACACACACTGATTGAATACACATAAACAGATAACGAAAAAGAATCTCTCTTTCCCATCATTCATTAACAGGATTATCATAAGGGAGACCCCCTCCCCCCCTCACCCCCCCCGAGATCATGAAGTGCCATTTAGCACGCAGACAAGTAATGAATTAGGAAGCATTTTTCTTTTTCTCCGTAAGGAGGGGGTTGTTTTTTAACATTTATTTTTTACTTCAGGGAGCCGCAGCCAACGGTCAACAGGTTAAGGGAGCCGTGGGTCGAAAAAGTTTGGGAACCACTGCATTAATGGTATAGTCATTGGGGGGGGGGGGGGGTGAGCCATGAACGTTCCTAAAAACTATCACTTTTTCTCCTTTTGTTTTTGTCAAAAATTATTTTTATTGAGCATCACATAATAAAAAGGTTGATGACATCAAAGCTACCAGAGGGCACGCAGGCTCCGGGGTTGCAAAACAGTCAGCTATGGTGGGTTCAGCTTCACATGACCCCAGGTCCTCCCATACCCCCCCTCCCGAAACAAGTGATGCTAATTTAAAGAAAACATAACTCAAGGAGGTTCGGCAAAGCAAAAATGGGACCTCTAAACACCCGAACCCCAAAACCCACCCCCCAAAACAACCCCCCCCCGTGGTGAGTAGACTATATTGAGAAAGAAAAAGAGAAGAAACATGAGGCAGTGTTGTCCTGGCAGATTGACTAGTGGAGAGCTCAAGGCCTTCTCAGAGCATACCTTAGGGGTCGCATTTTTTCAAAGTGACCAAGGGGAGACCTATATTTGGAAGCGGTGCATAGCCCGCAAAGTCGGAGGGCAACCAGCAGAATGCAGACCCTGAGACAGGAAGGCAACCAGTGGACCCCAGATGAGCTCAAAGTCCTTGTAATTGTCGGGAAATATGTTTGCAAGGCGTTCCATGGAAAGTATTCTCCACAGTCGGGCATGCCACAGTGATGTTGCCGGAGTTTCTGCCTTCTTCCATGCAGCCGCGTTGGTAATCTTGGCCGCCCCCAAAAACTATCACTTTTAATACATGTCTGTCTATGCAGGGATATAATCTGATGCAGTAAGGTGAAATACTTCAAACATGGTAAAGTAATACACTTTTTTTTTATTTGAAGGGATTGTATCATATATTTACAGTATGTTAGTTGCACAATATACATGCCAAATGTTTTCATGTTTTGGCTTGTGCACAGACTTTAGGCACCAACACAGACCCATGGTTTGGCTAGACCTATTATTTGCCTGTACACCTTCCTCTAATTTGTGACTTGGGATTAGTAAATGAGGCGGTCAGTCACTTGATAAAATGATTTTTAAAAGGATAGGATTAGAAACATGGAACCCTGCCCACATGCACCAATTTGACAAACCTACCATCAAAGCTTCTTGTAGCAAAGACAAAGCAGTGTGTGTGCACTGAAACTACATTTAAAATAAATGAAACCTATGGTAGGACCTCCAGGCTGTTGTCTTGTATGCATTCATAGTCACAAGTTCCCAAGGAGTACTACCAGGCCCTGGTGGGATGGGAAGAAGCTGAGGTGTTTGGAGAGAAACACTCTTCAAATGCATTCTTGGTTTGATAGTTGCATCTGTAGGCGTTGAGATGGGTCTGTGTTAGTTTTTATAATTCTCAATTCGCGAAGAGGTTCTAACTTGCTAATTCTTTTTTTGAATTGGGACCTTATATATAGTGAACAGTTTGCCAAAAAAGTAGTAAATCTGCACCCGTTTAAGTACTCCTTGAATGGGTGCAAATTTACTGCTTTTTGGAATTCACAAAAATTGGCAATAGTATGCTTGACACGCTGCACCAGTCTCAAGTTTCCAGACATACTATTGCAATTAAACAACCAAAATGTAATGTAATGAATGCTTGAAAGTAGTCTAACCAGTGGCAGTCGCTTGGGGTAGCATTCCAACCAATCTTTTTTCACCCACCGTGTCAGTCAACAGAAGGCCACCTAATGCAAATCAGTACTGATCTTGATCCTCAAGGATACAGTCCATCCTGAAGCTTGCTCATCTTGCCCCCTCGCCCCTGCAGCCCACTGTGTTTTCAGTTTGGCAACTTGAGATTCACATACCCCTAATCTCAATGACTAAGCTATGCCTCTGGGCTCACTCATTATTTCGTTAATGCTTCCACCTTCACTGTCAGTTTGTGTTACTCCACAGAATGGCTTATTCACTTGTCAAACAATTAACAGAAAACATGTCTTTACGTAAGGAAATGTTTTTTTTGTCATACTTGGATAAATGTTGCCTCTGTTATAAAGTGGCCTGAGATCCGACATGCAGGCGGAGATGCTATGCAGCTTATTTGCAAGCCCATTGAGCCGCCGGTGCATCACTTTTATTGACGCAACGGCAGCGCAATGGGCTTACCCATATTTACAAGCCCATGTAAAGTCACCCTGCGTGACTTTTCATGGCCTTGTAAATAGGTTTCCCGGTCACGCATTACTGTGCGTGAAAGGGGCATTCCATGGGTGTTGATGTGTGTGTTCCCACGCAACATCCATGGAACTTGACACATTCCCCTGGGGAGGGGTAAGGAAGAGCAACGAAGAGAAATACTTGTATTTCTCCTCCTTGTTTCCTCTTTCTATTAGACAGAGTAAAATGCCTTTAATGCTTGTTTTTGTGCAGGAAGGTGTCCCTTCCTCACAAAAACAATCAGCTCTTCAGCGCAGACACCCTTGCAAAATGATGCAAGGGTGTCTACGTTAGTGCACGGCTGCTGTTTGTGTGCCAGCACAGGGGGAGAAAGACAGGAATGCGCCGCATCTCGTAGATACTTTGTAAAGCTAAGGAGTTAGGTCCTAACAAGGCAAGGGGTAGGCTGGACCCTATTCCAACGTAAAACACAAAAGTGTGCCTACACCCAACCAGTTTTTCAGCACTTATTTATAGCAAATAGGGCAAACAAAAAATATTTAGGTTTGACCCGGTACTTTTATTTATACCTGTATGTTTTGAAGAAAAAATGTGAACTATTTTTTGAAATTTCACAAAAAAGGAAAATACTACACTCTCAATACATTTCAATTACAATACACGACTATGTACAACCAAATATTTACATATCATATACACAATTACCATACATTCCACATAAATACAGTATATAAACAACAACAATTTAAGTTTTACAGTGGAGTTAATCTGTATTCATGAAATAAGAAAAGACAAAGTCATACGAAGGAGCACAGTTCTCAGTTGAGGATAACTATACAACTGGCCAAAACCAGTTGAGACACTTAATGATGTAAATTGCTCCCTCAGTTGTGCCGACGCGTTTCTAGTCCAGGGAAACCAGTTCCCGGACTTTCCTCAGGGCTTTGGCACTTCTTCTGTACAAAATGCAGAAAAACAATAAAGTTTTATTGACTATCTGAGAGCCTCTCTTCAATCTCTTAATGCACTGTAAGGTATTAACATAGTACCTGTCGTATTCTGATATCCTGGCCTCTTGTGGTGATTTATTTCGATCAGTGGTAGCTGATATTGTGCCTCAAGGCATATTGTTCAATGTCTAGAATAGGAAACAATTGTACACATAAAGACGCTACATTATGTACACATGGGGAGGAAAATTATTCCTCCTTGTGAGGAATTACCTCATTGTGATCAATTCATACCTCTGCATATAAGTCGATGTCTCTCTTATGGATGCCGCTACACTTATTCTCCAATGTCGCAGACAAATTCTAACGAAAAAAATGAGGGAGTTTTACACCTATTGTCACCATGAAGCCACTTATTCAAAAGATTTTGCGCATTTCTCAATACTGGCGATACCACGTACCTTTCACAGTGAGTCCCGTCGCAGCGGCTTGGTGTGATTAAGTCCAATGCCGATCCCGGCAGATTCCCAATAGTAACTATAGCAGAAAAGGGAACGGATACATTTGTATCTCACTATTGTGCAGCACTTGTAACAATACTAACAAGCTAACAACTGTCGCGAAAACGCCGCGTACCTGATTGTGTCCACGCATTGAATGCCGGTGATTTTGAGGGCTGGCTTTCTATTTTCGCACAGCTCCTATGATTATAAAAACACCGGTTGAGGGCGTGTGCATAAGCGAATGCAACGCGGTTGTGTCGCGTTTCTATTCAGCGATACCAATCAAAGATTGAACATTATTGGGAACCGTACCTTCTACTGCATCAAGCGCTCGAGTCTCTCGATCTCTCTATTCTGCTCTATCGGTGGCCATTTTGGAAACACCCATATTTACATCCTCCTTTCACAACCAGAGGATTGTGGGACACGTAGTTTTTTAGCAATGAAGAGGCTATTCCAAACGTTTGGTGTCTGCAAATTATGGAGGGGCATTAAATGTGAGGCGTCTTATTGCCATGCTGTATTATTAAACATGGAATCAGATGGCAGTGTGTGGCAGGGGACTAAAAGAGTAACATGTTGTTATTCACAACCTGGACAATTCAGACAAGCTGTTTAGTCCTGTCAATGTACTATTAAGTTTCAGGATTAGGTAAGCCTCTTTTTGTAACAAATCTCTGTCGACATTCACGGGGCGCCTTGCATGATTCAGGGCAAATAAGACTGACCACTTAAAGTCATTCTCACTATGCCCTTTTTCGACAAAATGCTCGACCATTGGTGCTGTCAGAACTTTCTTTTTTATGCGGGACCTGTGTTGACTGATTCTCAGGTTGACTTGTTGGTTGGTCTTACCAATGTAGATCTTCCTACATGGGCATACTATCACGTACACTACGTTTTTGTCTTACAATTAGTAAACCATAGATGTTTCCATCTTACTCCTAGGTGTTGAAATTAATTGCCTTCAATCGTACTGGGACAGGCCACACAATTCCCACATTTGTGGTGGCCTTCCAGTGGTTTCATCTTCCATTGGGAAAGTAAGTCATTTTTTGCTTTTGGTACAGTGATATCTGCCTTCACTAACTGTTGTCCTATACTTTGTTTTTTTTTTATAAGCAAATATAGGTCGCGGAAATGGACATTCTATACCCTCAAGTAAGTGCCAGTTTTTAAGCACAGCTTGCCTCATTTTGTGTGTATTAGGTCCGTAAGTGGTCACACACACTAACCTGTCCAGCTCTTTCTTCTGTTTTACTTCTAGGAGGCATTCGCGAGGTGTGAACCTCGCCCTTTTGAAAGAATGTTTCAAGAGTTTTTTTGGGTCTCTATGTATCATTTCGCCACAGAAAGTTTGTGCATGTTCATCGTAATCATTCAACTCTGTACAATTCCTCCTTATTCTTAGGAGCTTCCCATACGGAAGATTTATTTTTAAATTCCTAGGGTGGGCACTCCTGTGATGTAATATAGTGTTCTTATCTGTATCTTTTTTAAACAAGGAGGCTTTAAAGTGTCCATCGACACACGTTAGTTCCACATCAAGAAATGTCATTCTCGTTGTACTAGACTCAAGGGAAAATGTAATGTCCGTATGTCTGGCATTAAGCCAGCCGTGGAACGCCTCTAGTTCCAACTGGCTCCCCTGCCACAGGAGCCAGATGTCATCTATATAGCGTAACCACTGGCTGATATGGTTCTCAAATGGGTTGTTAGTTTCAACATACTTTTTCTCGTAATGTGCCATGACGAGGACTGCCATCTCTGGGGCATATGGGCATCCCATGGCAGTCCCCTTCACTTGCATGTAAAATTGCTCATTAAACATTAAATAGTTTATTTAAGAGCTATCTCAGCCAGTTTAAGAATGAATGAGGTAGGCACTCTATGTGGTCTCTCTCTACTTTCAAGATACAGTTCCATGACCTCTAACGCCTCGTCTTGAGGGATCTGCGTATAGAGGGACGTAATGTCCATCGTGACCATTATTTGTGTCTCCTGGTCAAAGGGAGTATCTTCTACTTCTATCAAGAAGTCTGTGGTACATCTTAAATATGACTTGACTTCCTTCAGGAACAGCTTCAGAAAGAAGTCAACATATTTTGAGATTGGCTCAAGGCAAGAATCGCAGCCCGAGACTATAGGCCGTCCCCGGGGTGCCTGCAGATTCTTATGAATCTTTGGTAACAGATAGAGGATAGGGGAAACTTTTTTGATAGAAAATCAAATTCTTTCACACTCAAAAATCCTCCATCTTTCCCTAGTTGAAAAATGTCAGAAATTGTGCCTTGAATCTGGTTAACTGGGTCTTCTGCTAACAGCCGGTACCATGTCTCATTCTGTACTTGTTTAAGACCCTCAGTCAAATACATATCGCGGGGCCAGATCACTGCCGCCCCGCCTTTGTCGGCTTGTTTTATCACTACCGTTGAATCTTCCTTCAGTGTCTGTATTGCCATACGATGTTTCTGACTAATATTTTGCTTGACATAGTTCTTGGTTTTTTCAAGTTTGTTGATAGTTGACAATAAAACCTGTTCAAAAGCATATATTTGCTTCGGAATGTTTTGACTAGGGACAAATGTTGATTTATTTCTGAGACCTGTGGTTTCATTGCTCATAATTGTAGGTTGATTGAAAAAGAAGGCCTTCAATCTGATCTTTCTACAAAATTCTATGGCTTCAAGTTTTAACCTAGTGAAATCAGTTTGTTTGGATGGCACAAACTTGAGACCCAAATTTAAACCAGCCTCTTCATCAGTAGAAAGTGCCCTTGATAATAGATTTACTACCGTGCTTGGTCCGCGTACGATTTGTAAAAGCAGCTCCTTGTCCTCATTTCCCATGGTGTCTTGTACCGACTTTTTGGTTGTTGGCCTTGTTCTAAAAAAGCTACCTGTTTTTTAGAGTTAGTACCTCTTGTTTCTGAACCAGAGGAATCAGATTATGATGTTTCAGAAAAAGTCTTAAATCTATTTCTAGATCTCCCTTGGTAGGTCGATAATGCTCTACGGGAGTCTGTAAGAGTGTAGTAGTCGTCCTTCAAAAATGGGTAAACCTGATCGATTTTAAAGGCTTTTACGTCTCTCCCAAATTTAGTACGTTTATACTTGATTGTGTTATCTTTAAACACTTGAATCTCTTTGTCAATTTTCTCTAGAAGGCCCTTTGCATCTGTCACTGCCTGATTGTTTCTTATGGCCTGAGTAAGTTCCTCGATTTCCTCTTCTTCCTTCCGGCAAAGTCTCTGCGCCGTTTCGATTGTATGTACCATGAGGTCTCTACTACATTTGGTGTTGATGCAGCTGAAGCCCTTTTTGTATTCTGCGTCTTCAATAAATATCACAGGTACATTCTTTACCTGAAGTCCCCAGGGGATGGTCCCTCCCTTCAGGTGTTTCAGGAGAAAATGACCATGTAGTTCTGTCCTTACGTGTTTTTTATGTAGCCTGATTAGTTTATCAGATTCGTTCTGCTAATTAGCAGAAGTACTCAGTGCAATTGTCGAAAAAGGTGAAGAGGCAATCAAATCTTGGATATGACTCTCACTGAACGATAGTGTATCCTTTTCTGCCATACTTTGGAAAGACGACTGTCTTTCCGTAGTCAAACTTGTACTTATTTAAGCAAAAAAGAAACAGGATAAATCCTGCACCCTTCAAACTCTCGCGGACGAAACCCGCCCTAAACTTTGTAAAGCTAAGGAGTTAGGTCCTAACAAGCCAAGGGGTAGGCTGGACCCTATTCCAACGTAAAACACAAAAGTGTGCCTACACCCAACCAGTTTTTCAGCACTTATTTATAGCAAATAGGGCAAGCAAAAAATATTTAGGTTTGACCCGGTACTTTTATTTATACCTGTATGTTTTGAAAAAAAAATTGAACTATTTTTTAAAATTTCACAAAACAGGAAAATACTACACATTCAATACATTTCAATTGCAATACACGACTATGTGCAACCAAATATTTACATATCATATACACAATTACCATACATTCCACATAAATACAGTATATAAACAACAACAATTTAGGTTTTACAGTGGAGTTAATCTGTATTCATGAAATAAGAAAAGACAAAGTCATACGAAGGAGCACAGTTCTCAGTTGAGGATAACTATACAACTGGCCGAAACCAGTTGAGACACTTAATGATGTAAATTGCTCCCTCAGTTGTGCCGACGCGTTTCTAGTCCAGGGAAACCAGTTCCCAGACTTTCCTCAGGGCTTTGGCACTTCTTGTGTACAAAATGCAGGAAAACAATAACGTTTTATTGACTATCTGAGAGCCTCGCTTCCATCTCTTAATGCACTGTAAGGTATTAACATAGTACCTGTCGATTTCTGATATCCTGGCCTCTTGTGGTGTCAAATACAGGCTACGGTTTGATTTATTTCGATCAGTGGTAGCTGATATTGTGCCTCACAGCATATTGTTCAATGTCTAGAATAGGAAACAATTGTACACATAAAGACGCTACATTATGTACACATGGGGAGGAAAATTAATCCTCCTTGCGAGGAATTACCTCATTGTGATCAATTCATACATCTGCTTATAAGTCGATGTCTCGCTTATGGATGCCGCTACACTTATTCTCCAATGTCGCAGACAAATTCTAACCAAAAAAATGAGGGAGTTTTACACCTATTGTCACCATGAAGCCCCTTATTCGAAAGATATTGCGCATTTCTCAATACTGGCGATACCACGTACCTTTCACAGTAAGTCGCGTCACAGCGGCTTGGTCTGATTAAGTCAAATGCCGATCCCGGCAGATTCCCAATAGTAACTATAGCAGAAAAGGGAACGGATACATTTGTATCTCGCTGCTGTGCAGCACTTGTAACAATACTAACAAGCTAACAACTGTCGCGAAAACGCCACGTACCTGATTGTGTCCACACATTGAATGCCGGTGAATTTGAGGGCTGGCTTTCTATTTTCGCACGGCTCCTATGATTATAAAAACACCGGTTGAGGGCGTGTGCATAAGCGAATACAACGCGGTTGTGTCACGTTTCTATTCAGCGATACCAATCAAAGATTGAACATTATTGGGAACCGTACCTTCTACTGCATCAAGCGCTCGAGTCTCCCGATCTCTCTATTCTGCTCTATCGGTGGCCATTTGGAAAACACCCATATTTACATCCTCCTTTCGCAACCAGAGGATTGTGGGACACATAGTTTTTTAGCAATGAAGAGGCTATTCCAAACGTTTGGTGTCTGCAAAGTATGGAGGGGCATTAAATGCGAGGCTACGTATTGCCATGCTGTATTATTAAAAATGGAATCAGATGGCAGTGTGTGGCAGGGGACTAAAAGAGTAACATGTTGTTATTCACAACCTGGACAATTCAGACAAGCTGTTTAGTCCTGTCAATGTACTATTAAATTTCAGGATTAGGTAAGCCTCTTTTTGTAACAAAACTCTTTTGACATCCACGGGGCGCCTTGCATGATTCAGGGCAAATAAGACTGACCACTTAAAGTCATTCTCACTATGCCCTTTTTCGACAAAATGCTCGACCATTGGTGCTGTCAGAACTTTCTTTTTTATGCTGGACCTGTGTTGACTGATTCTCAGGTTGACTTGTTGGTTGGTCTTACCTATGTAGATCTTCCTACATGGGCATACTATCACGTACACTACGTGTTTTGTCTTACAATTAGTAAACCATAGATATTTCCATTTTACTCCTAGGTGTTGAAATTCATTGCCTTCAATCGTACTGGGACAGGCCACACAATTCCCACATTTGTGGTGGCCTTCCAGTGGTTTCATCTTCCATTGGGAAAGTAAGTCATTTTTTGCTTTTGGTACAGTGATATCTGCCTTCACTAACTGTTGATACGTAGATACAGCGCACTCCTGCCCTTTTATTTTGATGCACGACAACGCATGCAGGAAGGCTTGCTGCACTGCCGTGCGTTTAAATATTGTAAATGAGGCCCTCTATGTTTAAGAATATTTGTTAACTTCACACAATAGAGAAAAAAAATAACCTAGATTAATAAAGGACCCTTAAATACTTCGAGTAATATTAGATCAATATATCATTAAATAATTTAAGATTGCTTCCCCTATATATGCATGAATCATTACATTCTGTTGATCCCTCTTCCTCTCTGACTTGTATTGCTATTTGAGATCAGACTATCCCAAATATATACTTGCATTAGTATAAGACCTTCCTGTTTGTTTACAGACCGGTGTGCCATAATCCCAGCTGTGAAGTAAACAGTTCATGTAAATTATAGCTGAGTGGATTGAATTTCTGCTACAGAGATCGATGTGTAACCTCCCAGGCTACAGGTTTGAATGGAACTCGCTCAATGCAGTCCCTTAAACTTTAAATTTGGATTAAGTATGTGCCATTTACGTTGGGTAGGAAAAGAAATATCTATGGGCCTAATGAGATTCAGTGGTCCTGGAGCGGGTGGCATGTCACTGCACCGCTCCGCCCAGGACCACCGAAACTCACTGCAGCCCGCCTGCCACATTACAAGTGATGTGGTGATCTGGCGGGCGGCATTGTTTAAAGGCTCATTGTGAGCCTCAAAAAGCACCGCCAGTGCACGTTCCTGCCTGGGAAGGAATGCACCATGTTGTGCATTCTCGTGCAGGAACTCGGGGTGCTTAACTACATGGGGCGCAACAGGTGCCCCCCTGCATGCACCACTGTGCACAGAGGCACAAGAGGGCCCTTGTAGGGTCCCCTTTGTTGCATCACCGCCACCCTTTTCATGGCAGTGCGACCGCCATGAAATGGGTGGCACAACTCAAAATATGCTTGTGGTGCTGCTGCGGCACTGCCAGCATGTTTTGGCCTTGAACCACTGCCAGACTGCCACAGGATCCTTGATCTGCGGCAGTAGCAGCAGTTCAGTGGCGGTTTGAACGGCATACCTATAATACTGCAGGCGGTCCCACAGTGTGGCGGTGGTTGGACTGCACCACGACTAAGGCGGCTGTCGTAATAAGGCCCTATGTATTAAATGTTTTGAAACAATTTAGTCTGTGGTGCTTGCTTTATACATGGTCAGTTCAATTGTAATGTTATGTAAGGTCGTGAACAGTGCACTGTAGGGAAATTACAGTTCCTTCTTACCTGGCACATTTCCCTTGTATTCTGATTTTCGAATGGGATGTTAAAACAAAGGAAAGTAATGGGCCCAGAATGTGCCCTATTCATGGGTGGGGACCTCTGTTAGGATAAGAACCCTCACTCATCTAAGGGTGACAAGCTTCATCATAGAGTTCCCTCCTCACACGAGTGCTGCAAGGTCACTGGTGTGGGCTACAACTCTTCTGGGCTAGAAGATGAGCTGGGGTGTTTTAAAGAAGGGACCAAGGTTAAGGAGAGTGAGGGGCAGAGTGCAAAGAGAAAAGGTTAAAACTGTAACTGGGATGCCAAATGTCTTTTATTCTGGGGTCTCCTGGGTCAGGATTAAAAAGATAGAGGACTAGGGGTTATCAGCAAATATACCTCAGAAATAGGTCAATATGTTTCTGCCTTCTGGTGACCCCAGCAGGGGTTCAAGGGGCATTCTTCAGGACCAAATGGTAAGTCACCCTGCATCAAAATCATAAAAATAAAAAATGAATATACTGGCCACCATGTGTTTTCTTTGCTCAATTCTGGGACACATGTGCCTCATTATCAATAACAAGCCATGTATGAATATTCCTAAGGCCTTCCCTGTTGCATTATCTAACAACACTAGGTTACCTCTGTCACTTCCCTTAACATATTTTAAATGCCCATGTTTCTTTACTATGTTACATCAAGGCATGACATACCCATTGATGTTATTGATGTGTGCTTCTCCTGCTTGCTTATCCTATTTCTTTGTTTCCCTATAGACGTGTACATAGTGGGGTCACTTACTAGGCTGAAGAGAGGTATTTAAAAATCACCCTCTAGGTAAGATTACCTAATTAATACTTTTTATCTCTTTGTTGTTGCCAAATTTGGAGACCTTACGCTGCAAAATCTAATAGGACATTTCAATATACAATTGATGACCCCTTTGTCAGGCTTTGTTATTTTTAGGTCGAGCTACGAATGCAGTGGAGCTGCTTCGCTAGCGAAGACTCTATTGCTGTGGCTTTGTTGCGCGAAGGGAGACAGGAGGTGGCGCGCGCGGACAGGCGATGTGCACGCGTACGGAGTGCACATCTCCTGTCCGCGCGTGCCACCTCCTCCTTTCGCGCACCAAAGCCACAGCATATCTCCTGTCAGCGCGCATTCACTTTCCCTCCCCCGCACCCCACCCGTCGGCTCTTTGAAGTTCTGCAGCGTCATCTACATTTTGCCTAAAGCCCGCACCACCCCCACCCCACCTGCATCAAATGCAATCATTGCTGTTTATTTTATATTGCTCGCGACCCATGACGGGGCACTGAAGCGTGTGTCTCCGGCACACCTAGGTGGGACGGTGCGCTGCGGTGTGTCTTGGATCTGCCTGCGTGCGAGTGCCTGGTAGCCCGTGTGCGCTGTGGAAGCTGCAGCTCTGCCCTCTCTGCACCCGGCTCCTCTATCTGCAAGGAGTTCGCTGCTCACGGGTGGGAAACGGCCACTACAACGCGGCCGTTTCCACAAATACATTAACCACGCATGCATTACAACGCATGCGTGGTTACCACGAAAGCCTTTACCACGCATACCTTTACTACGATGTATGTAGTAAAGGCATATGTGGTAAAGGTTCGAATTAAAAAAGGGTGGCTTGGGGGGGTCTCCCCCCCAAAAAAAAAACCTGACCTGAAATCATGTCAGAATGTGCAGGCAATCAGCGTTGTTTAAGAGGAAACGGAAAGAAACTTCCGCTTCCTCTTAACGACGTATGACGTCACCACGGAAGCATACGAGGAAAAGGTTATGCGTTGAAATACCATTCCGTTGTAACGCATGCGTGGTACAGGCATGCGTTGTAACAGAATGCGTTGTAAGAACATACAACCCTCATGGGTCTTCTCTCTAGTGCCTTTAGCAGGAGTGTGCCGGGTGATGAATGGACCCTCATTTCTCTCCAGCTGCATAAGGGGCTGGAGGGACAAAACCGGTCCGAGGTTTTCCTAGCAGGCCGGGAAATGGCACTTCAGTGCTTTATTGTGCCCTCGGGGTTGGCATAAGTTAACCCGGAAACTCGTGCCCCGTTCGTCCTCACCTCATCGCACCCTTCTTTGGGAACAGGCGAGGTGGCTTCCTGTCCTTGGTGCTGACAGAGTCGTGCTGGGAAGCACTTACTTTATCGTACTGCCTTGTTTTTGGAAACGTGCAGTGTCCTCGGAAGGAGCCAACGTGTCCGTCCCCGAAAGTGATCTCTCCAAACTAGTCACATAGTCAGTGTGTGTCGTGATGGGTCTTTAGTGCAAGGAGGGAATGCCCAGCCGCTGTTTCAAATGTGAAATACAGCAATTATCCAGGGTCATCAGTAGGGCCCGGTGCTGCTGCATATACGCCATGGCCGCATATACAAGTTTCGAGTCTCAATAAGCCCAAGCTCTCATGGCTCCCAGTCTGCTTCTTGAAGTACTGTGTCTCAGTATAAAAGCCAGGGCTAACGCACGCAAGGGTGAGCTCACCCTGACCCAGATAAGCTACTCGCACACGTACCTGGGAAACCGGAGAGCTGTACAGTGCCTCCTGTTGGAGAAACTCACATTTTACTTTTGTGTAACTCGACATTCTAGTCCCATCGTCTATCAGGGATATGTGCAGCACTCGGCCACCAACTCATACCACTCTTTTCTTTCTGATGAGACTGTGGACCATTCCTTTGCAATTCCAGGACCATAGCTCACTCATACAGGCTCCTGAAACCCGGTGGCCAGTATATAAATTTTATATTTTTATGATTTTAATGCAGAGTGACTTACCATTTGATCCTGAAGAATGCCCCTGAACCCCTGTTGGGGTCACTAGAAGGCAGAAACAGGTTGACCTTTTTTGAGGGTATATTTTCTGATAACCCATAGTCCTCTCTCTTTTTAATTCCTGGTTAGGAGACCGCAGGATAAAAGACATTTGGCATCCCAGATACAGTTTTAACCTTTTCTTTTTGCACTCTGCCACTCATTAACCTTATCCTTGGCCCCTTCTTTAAAACACCTCGGCTCCTCTTCTAGCCCAGAAGAGTTGTCGCCCACACCACTGGCCTTGCAGCCCTGGTGTGAGGAGGGAACCCTATAATGAAGAGTGTCACCATTTGGTGAGCAAGGGTTCTTTTCCTAACAGGGGTCTCCTTGTATGAATAGGGCACATTCTTGGCCCAGTACTTTCATTACATTACAAGCGGGGAGTTTTATTTTATCTCCTCTCTCCCCTTTCTTTTTTTTCTGTTTGGCGACTTCTTAGACTTACTTCTAGTGAGTTTGCATTGAGACAGAGAGTAGTATGGCCTCTCACACAGGGCCTCTCCCTTTGATTCCTAGTATGTATCAGTAGTAAAACTTATGCAACAACATTTGTGTCCATAATTATTAGTGTCTGTTTCGCTAGAAAACAACTCTGGTATCGGTTGCTACAGGATTCTTTTTTTCCTGTCAAAATTAGATCTGTTGGGAGGTATTCCAACAATGGACTCTGCGCTCTTATTGCACAATATTTTTTTTAGAAGTGCCTACGTATAACACCGTGACCTGATAACTTTGGGGTTTTCTTGAGGGTGGAATTGGAAAGTGGGGGGAATAGGTGCCACGGGAGGGGTGTGTTGGGTCTGAGTGTTTGATTGATCACTTTTTATTTGTTTACTTTAATATGCTCGCTTCATATGTCATGATGTACACTAATATAACTGTGGCAAGCCTTCTTGCTCATGAGCATATGCCTTGGATTGCTATTATAATACAAATGTATTGCATTACTGACTTATGTTACTCTCGTCACTTCCAGTTCCCTTTATTTTTACTGACTATTGCATGAGAATATCAATGTATATTATTCAACTGAAAGTGCTGCTATACTTCATTTCAATAAAATTGTTTTAAAAAAAATATCATACCTGTTGGGATGGAAAAGTCCTCTTCATGGTCATGCACCCTTATTCTGAGTGCCCAACTGTTGTAATATCTGGATTCCTAATGCTGATCTTTTTTGTCATAGCCAAACATGGATCATGTGTATGAACCATGACATAGGCCTGTCTCATGGACTGCGGTCATGATGAATCATGAGGAGCTCCTAAAACACTACCTGTAACCAGGAGTTGAGCAGCACAAGTGTAATGGTGGCAGCATGCCGCGTAGTGATCAGTAAGAGTGAGCAGGCCTGTCACTGGAGTGTGGCGTAGAGGCTCATTCATAATGTTCTGCTGCTGTGTGCTGAACTCCAAACCAACCTGGTATAGGCAAAAGAGAAGTGCTGCGCAGTGAAGCAGTGGTGTAACTACACTGGGTGTGTGTGTGTGTGCCTGGGGAGGATGCTGTACAGCGATAATGTAGTACTAGGTAGTGCATGCATGGTGTGTGTATGTACCCATGAGTGGTACGGTATCTGAAGGAAGTAGTGCTGAGCAGTGCATGCAGGGTAAGTGCAGGGTGTATGGGGGTAGCTGTGAGTGGTGCAATACATGAGGTGTGTGTGCATTTTAAATGCATATGTTGACGTATGTGTGCCTGTGAGTAATACAATATATAAAGCATACCATGCTGAGCAATGCATGCATGTTAAATGCATGTGCTGGATGTACTTGTGCCTGTGAGTCGTACAGTACATGTAGGAAGCATGCACTAAGGGTATGCGGGCCTATGGATGGTACAATACATGGAGGGCCCTGGGTTTAATTTTGGGAGACCCAGGCCAGCAAGGAGTGGAGTTAGAGAGACCCTCCCACCCAGCAGACAGATTTGTGGATTGCTACATTCGTAGGCTGAGTGGGAAACATATTGGGGACGGGAGGACTAGGCCTCTCCTGTACACTTCACAGGGTGCTCCATGATTCAGGGAGGTAAGACAAGTAAGGGAGATAAAAGAATCGTGGTATGAGCCATGGGCTTACCTTTTGATGCCCACGTCACTGTGGTTGATATCCACGTTTGAACCTAGCCACTTTCATGGCCTTTGTTGTGGGGCTAGCGCTTCAGAGACATGCCCTGCTGGGACAGACAGTAGAGGTGTTAGACCTGGCATCCTTGCCATGGTTTCCCCTGTCTTTTTGCATCTACCTCCTGTAATTGTGACGGTGTGCTGGACTTTGTTTTTTGTCAAGTATCTTTTTATTTGTTTTAAAGATATTGAAATACACAGATATGCAAAAATAACATGTAGGGGAAGGAGACACCAATGTACAATAACAGCCGAACAGTACAGTGAGCAAATAGATCGGACACAGTTTGTGAACTAGGAATCTGCTATTTCCAACTAGCATGATCAATCAATAATCGGTTGTCACCCAAACCACCCTCACCCAACCAAACAAATGAACATAAAAACTTAAACTAGGGTGTCATAGTCAATAGAGAGATAGCAAAAAAAGTTGTTGTAAAAGGGCATTGATTAGCCAACGGAGAGCCCCTCTGTCTGAAACTGCCCTTGTAGAACTCAAGCGTATTAGTGGGAGTTCTAGACATGGAAGAGATGCAGAGCTCGTAGCCTAGGACCGCATGAAAACAGGGCTAAACCTTCAGATAAATATTCTACCAGGGGGGCCCACACATAGTTGAATCCCTTGCAGGTGTCCTCTACGTCTGCCATTCTCTCCATCGCCAGTGCCCAACACAATCTAGTGTGCCATTGTGTGAGGGAAGGGGCCTCTGATTTCTTCCAAGCTGTGGCCAGTGTAACATCTGGGGGTGAAGATACCAATTGAACATAATTTTATAATGGGCCTCCCTTAGAAACATTGAATGATTAAACTTGGGAATATCCCTTTATAGCGAGGTCCATTGTTTCTCCTGTAGTGGGGTGTCCTGTAGTGTATCCCAAAACCTTTGGTGTCTTAAGGTGTGCGGGGAGCTCCGCTTCTGTAGAAGGGAGTAATGAAAGGAGATGGTGCCCTTTGAGGAGGCCCGGACAAGGCAAACTTCTCAATGGGGAGTAACTCCTGGGTAGCGGCCAGCCGCACTTGTGGTTGCAGAGCTCAGTGTTTAAGTTGTAAATAATAGATTTCCTCAGTAGGTGGGAGCTGAAAAGCCTTGGAGCACTCCGGGAAGGGGAGTAATCTCCCTTCTTCGAACAGGTGAAAGAGCGCAAGGCAACCTCCCTCCCGCCATGCATCAAAAGGACCTTCCTGTAAAGCTGGGGGGAAGTCTGGATTAAAGTGTATGGGTGTGAACGGGGAAGGAAAGGTCGTGAGTGGAGTGGTTCTGTTCAGGATGTCTCAGGTCCCTAAGGTGGTCGCCGTTAGCGTTGCACGGTCGATGTTGTTTGTGTTTCCACAGTAAGCCCCAGATCGTTCTTCCTGTTATTTGTCTGTCCATATAGAGCCAGAGCTTATCCAACTCTCGAAGGGACCACTCTGTGATCACCCTCAGTCGGGCCGCCCTATAGTAACCCGGGAGGTCCGTAAGGGCCAACCCTACCCCTCCCTTGGTCGCAACAGCAATCGGTTGGAGAGTCTAGCCCTCTGTCCCTGCCAAATAAACTTGGTGATCATTGTTTTTAATTCGGAGAACAGCGCCCTTTCCACAGGAATCGGAAAGCCCTGGAAGAGATACAGTAGAAGCGGAGGTTGTTCATTTTTATACCGTTTATCCTTCCGATCCACGAAAGGTAGGCCGCCCGCCATCTAGCAAAGTCAGCTTTAAGTTGGAGCAACAGCAGGAGGAAGTTCGCCCTATAGAGATGTTCCAGCTAGGGGGTGAGTTTGATGCCCAGGTAGGTGATGTCTTTGTGGGTACTACGAAAGGGAGTCGTGCCCTCAATAGCCCGCATAGTGTCGTTAGGCACTGTGAGGTTCAGGAGAAAAGATTTTGAGTGGTT
Organism: Lissotriton helveticus; assembly: GCF_964261635.1. NCBI lineage: Eukaryota > Metazoa > Chordata > Amphibia > Caudata > Salamandridae > Lissotriton > Lissotriton helveticus. The sequence continues at coordinate 117,201,609 of NC_136060.1, read as the reverse complement.
CACCTTGAAGCCCGAGGCCCGCTCATATGCAGTAAGTTCTGCCAGGATCGCCGGTAGGGAAGATTGCGGTCTCGTGACTCAGAGGAGCACCTCAACCGCGAAGAGAGATATCTTGTGCTCGTCCAAGCCAAATGGGACTCCCCCTCTATCCGGGTTGGAACAAATGCGCTCCGCAAAGGGTTCAATACTGAGCACAAATAGGAGAGGCGATAGGGGGCATCCCTGATGGGTGCCCCGTGAAAGATGAAACTATTCCAAAGTCACCCCATTTACCAGGACCTTAGAGCGCGGCGCATGGTAATTTGCTTTGACAATCCCAATAAAGGACTCGGCGAAATCGAACTGGCGGAGAGTGCAGGTCAGAAAGGACCAGTCCATCCAATCAAAGGCCTTCTCCGCGTCCAGCGCGAGAAGGACCGTGGGAATCGCCTTCCTTTGCGCTTTCTCAATGATATGTACTACCCGTCTCAGGTTGGCATGGGTTTGTCCCCCCTTAATAAAGCCCACTTGATCGGCCTTCACCAAGAAAGGCATAATGTTTTCCAGGCGTGTGGGCAGGATTTTTGAATAGAGATTGGCCTCCAAATTAAGAAGCGATATCTGCCTGTAAGAGGTGCAATGGGAGGGGTCTTTCCCGGGTTTGGGGATGGCAGAGATCAGGGCTTCACCCATCGAGGGGGTCACCTGTTGGTGGCAGCGATGTCATTGAAAAGGGTCACCAGGAGAGGGACAAGATCCAGAGCGAATGTATGGTAGAAGTGGGCGTTGAGGCTGTCGGGCCAGGTGCTTTTTGGAGCTTAAGCGAGTCGATCGCCTTCTGAACCTGCTCAGCGGTGAAGGGGCTACTCAGCTCTTCGTTTGCAAGAGCGCCTGGATTTTCTCATGCATCGCACCTGTGTGCCAAGTTTCCAATTAATCGCCCTGCCTAAAGGAGTTGCCTCTGGGAATCAACACATTGCTTCTGCTCAATGCAACATTTCTCCTGTGTGCTGCAGAACTGAAGCATCCATTCCCATAGGACTCAAGAACTGATGCATCACTGTGTTTTCTGACACTTTCCTCCTTTGCTGCAGTTTTTGGTCTTGGATTTTGACGCATTAAAGGTACCTTTTTGCTAAAATAAACACATCCATAGAGACAGAATTGCTTAAACCTTTTAAAAGTAATATGGATTTTCATCATTTTGGTCTTGTTTTCTTTAGATAAAGATTGGATTTTTTTTTTCTAAACTGGTGTGGTGTCCATTTGTAGTGTTTTCACAGTGTTACTGTATGTGTTAAGTACAAATACTTTTCACATTGCCTCTGCGATAAGCCTGATTGCTCATGCGCAGCTACCAAGGGGGTGAGTAAGGGTTTTCTTGGATGTGTAACTCCCTTACCCTGACCACAAGGAAGGGTCCCTACTTGGACAAGGTACATACCACTGCCAATTAGAGACCCCCCCATTTCTAACAAAAGTGAACAGTGAAGCAGACACTTCAAAAAAAGTAGAGCCCCGACATAAAACTTCAAAGACTGAGATCATAAATCACATTTAGAGTCTGGTAATAGAACTAAAAGGAGGGGAGAATGAGACCCCAGAAATTGTCTTCTGCCAAGCAGATAGATAAGCTGGGTGAGGAGGGGAGACCTCTGCAAGACTTCTGCCTGTGACCAGAACTGAGGCCATGACATGCTTGTCTCCCTGATGGGTGAGGGGACATCAAATAGGAAATCAGAGACCACCTGCCCTGGAGCACTATCGCCTGCCTGCTTGCCAAGACTATTGTACAATGTGAAGAAGAGGAGAGCATTGGAGGAAGCAAGGTCCAGAGGGGAGCCCTGTTGAGTGGACTTTCTTTGTGATGTGTGAGAAAACGGCTGCTGCACCACACGCTGTGCGGCAACTTCTATGACAGAAGGTGCTACCTTAAATACTTGTTCCGTGTTGACAGGGCCAGAGCCCACTGACTGTGAGTGGTGGTGATCCATTGGCCACCGGGAGCAACGAGGTCTGCAACTTGTCCAACTCAAAAGAGCAAATGAGTACCCCATGGCCACTTCATCACCCAAGTTCGGGATTGAGGAACGGAGCATCTGAATCACCCTTTCTTCATCAGCTAGTGGAGATGCTTATCGCGCAGAGGGAGTGCATGAAACCTCAGATCGCTGCCAGAACCAAACCACAAGGGAGATAGAGCTTATGCCGGATGAGTGCAGTTGCTAAGTCAGTACACAGCTGACACACCTGATCAGGCTTGAGCTGCTGCGAGTGCCCGTGAACAGGGCACACACCAGTACTCTGCATGCTTCACTTCTACTGGAGCATGTAAGACTTGTTTCGGGCCTAATGGCCACGTGAGAACTCACTGCTGAGAATGCTGTAGTGCTAGGACAATTATGACTTCAATTTAAGAGCCAGAGTGAACTTTTAAGACATCGACTGCTAGTAGGGCATTTCCTGGATGTCGCCACCAGTGAATGGGGAATAAACACCATCGCTAACACGAGGATGGAGTGGGACAGGGAATTGTCATTGAAGCACTAGAACCCCTACCTCAAGGGGAACTGTGTTATTATTTGTGAACGTCGTATTTCTCCTTTGTGTGGCTAGCTGTGGAAGTAAGATATTTCTCTTAGTACATAAAAGTGAGCATTTGGCTGGACATTGATTTCTACTGCTGCGCACATTTTGAGTTGTGAGTCCATGTTCACTAATTAGTAACCTCCTGACCCCCCCCCCCCCCCCATTGCCCCCCCCCCCCCTTCCCCCGAGTGAGCCTTGGACTGCTCAGCCACGTTTTCCAGTGACAGTCCGCAGCAGAAGGTGTACTTGCCTCAGCTGCTCAGAATCCATAGTAGGCCACATCCTCGGACAATAGGAATAAAGGGCCTCAACCTACATGGTTGGGCCCAGTAGCCCCAGCCTGCCCCGCAGCCCTCTGAAAGGGGTTCCGGCAACATTCACCAAGCAACTAGTGAGTATTTCTGTAGGAAGAAGGAATACTCTCTCACGATGTCCGCTAGTAGCCATTACTAAAATAAACAATATCAAGTTTTTATTATTGCAATATCTTATGATGTATTAACTGCAAAAAAAACTCAAATACTCGGTCGGTGTCATGTCATACCAAGGCTTTAAAACTGTTTAGCAAGGCTAACAAGATAAAAACATTTTTGATGCGATATGTTTTATCTACTGATTCAAAACATCAAGGCACAGCACGGTGTTCTTTTCTTCATTTAAATAGCCCTAAATACTCTTTTACAAATAGAAAACATTCGAGAACATATGTGAGGCAGGCGAGAACATATGTGAGGCAGGAGCACAAACAGGTGCCTCTGTGTGACAGAGTTAAATTGTGCCGAACCCTCACAATATTAGAATCATACAATTTAAATATAAATATTTATATTTTAAAAGCACTTCACATAAACAATTTCTTTTGTGACAAAAATAGCTCTGAGACGTAAAATTCAAGACCGCCAAGCAGCAAAGAGGAAAAAAGGTTTCTTTTTTGGGCTTTTGACAAAGAAATCAAGATGGTGATTTTGATTCTGGTGTCTTAACCGTTTAGGACACCACCATGCATGAATTGTTTAACCTAGAGTCATAGCGAACGCTCATACCACATCAACAAACTGACAATCACGAGGTGATCGCAAAAAAGTTACTTCTACAAAGTCAAAGTAATGGTGCATGATCACACTGTAAACACAAACAAAAAAACACACTTTTAGAATGTTCGTAGATTCAAGAAATCACCCACCCACCAACAAATACAGATAGTACCACCATGCAGGTTATAAAATACTCCGCTCTTTTAACTGAGAAATATTTACATTATGTATATAAAAGTTTACAGCATTGGTACAGTTAAACGTAAAATTTCACTTAACATTCTGAAAATATTTAGTGTCCCATAATCATCTGTACAAAAATAGAGTGAATTTGGGCTGTCGTTTCCAAATTTTCAACATATTCGGGCGATAGTTGTCGAAGTTTCATTGTAACATTAAAACTCACACACCATGATCTGCAGGAATCCATTTGAAAAAAGCTTAGTGTGCCCTTTTGGGACCAGAGTTTGCCGTGATCGGTTCACCTTAAAACAGTCCAGTGTAGCGGACACACCTCTTGAAGACTACTTTCCATACTGGCCATGCTGTCATACTGCCTACACTCTACCGAAGAGATACTCTCAAACGGTGTGTCTCGAAGTGCTCCACCTGTTTACATTGTCACTTCTGTCATCAGTGTGCGTGCTTCCGGCATAGCCCCACGTGCATTGACGGGCACGCTACTGTTACTGGACTTCGTCGCCTAAGTTGTCAGTTCTGAGATGTGAAAGTTGTTGCTGGAGATGGGACTGACCGAAGGTGTTCTGTTGGAGTGGAAAAGCTGCTGACAAGATCAGCTGTGTTGACTGATTTCCATGGAGCAGGCGGGATGCCTGTTAGAGGGGAAAAAACAGTAACTATTATTTATAGTTTCAACACACAAGAATAACAAGCAAGGGCAAAGCTAATAGGTCTTGCCTCTAAAAGTAAAAGCTTTTGCTGTACCAATGTGTATTTAGGTCTGAGCTTTGAGGAAGCTTTAGCTGTCTCGACAGACTATTGTTTCTTCAAAAACATAACAGAATATGCACATGCATAAAGGGTCTTTATAGGTGGTCTTCATCCACTAGACCGTTAAATTGTCAATTACATTTTGCTTCTGCCCATCACAGCTTACGACATGGGACAGAGCGTCAGCTACTTCTGTCACTGGTTCCCTGCGTTTTGAATGACTACATTTTGCTTTTGCACAACGTGGTCACCCCTTTATAAAATACAAATTAGTTAGTGCACTTCCTTGGCAGGGAATATAAAAGAGTTCACATCATGATGCAGCATTCCTGGACTGGTAATAGCAGTCACTGAGTGTAGGAAGCTGGCTCTGTATGTACTGCACCAAAGTATGGTATAGTGTGCACAGAGGCCAGGGAAGTATAGTAGAGGCTAAATTAGGTAAGTACTAACAGCTCTCTTTGTGTTAGTGTGGGCGAGCAGTTAGGCTTATCCAGAGAGGGCGTTAAGCATTTATTGTATTAGCTCAATCAAGGACTAATTACACACACTCAGAGAAAGTATCCAGACCAATTGGGTAAGTATAAAAAAGTATACTTATGTTTCATTTATAGAACCAAGAAGGACTTGGAACAGGTAGTTAAAATGTACTTTCAATTGTAAAACTTAACACCGAAATGCGATTGGAATGGATTTGCAATTGTTACAGGTTGGAATTGGTTCAAAAAGCAGTTTAACTTATACAGTATTTGCTTTTGGAATAGTTTTTGATTACATCAACTACTAGAGGTGGTATGCCTAGATAACACACCAGGGGATCTTAGGGTTTAAGGTATAGTTACTTTTCTTCCATACAAAACAGCAGTTCAACACAGAACATTTTTGGAACAAAAACTCATAACACTGGTTACTATGGGAGAAAAAAGGTTATTGGTTTTACAGATAAGTACTGGACTTGTGAGTAGGAATCCTGGGGGTTAGGACCAATGTTCCCCAAGGTCTAGGTAGTCACTCCAATTGTACCACCAGCAGCATTGCAGGTTCCCCAAATGTTGGCTAAGGGGGCCTTCAGTCAGGGACTGCTTATGAGCAGGCCACTCTCCTAGGGTAAAGGGTCAGCACTGCATTGGCCAACGATCAGCACAGGAGTGGCACCACCAGCAGCACAGGGGGGGCTGTGTGCAGGGTGCCAAGTCGACGTCGGGACCCTGTGGTTTCCAATGGGGACCTTCGGTTTGGCAAAGTTGCTGCAGGCTCGGGAAGGGAGACTTCCTGAAAGCAACCACCGGCTGGAGAGGTAAGTTGGGTTCTTGGGGAATGCCTAGAAAACGTTGGTTGGGCCACCCAACGCCGTGAGGCGTCCGGTGCAATAGTGTCTTTTGACGTCAGGTTTCTTTACTAGTTCCGGTCACTGTCGGGGGGATCCTTCAGGCTGGGGGAGGAGGCATGGCACCTCTACCCAGGATGGGCTTAGGTTTCTGGACCCCTGGGTAGAGAGCCTCTGCTCTCTAGGTCCAAAAACAGTCTGGTGGTTGCAAATGGTGGGCAGCCATTCACACCTCGGTAAGATGCCCTCTGAGTGCATTTTACATTAAATCCCACACTGGCATCAGTGTGGGTTTAATGTGCTGAGAAGTTTGCTACCAAACTTCCCAGTTTTTAGGTAAGCCATTATGGAGCTGTGGAGTTCGTAATGACCAACTCCCAGACCATATACTCTTTATGGCTTTACTACACTTACAAAATGGACTCACCTGAGGGCTAGTGCTAGTGCACCCTGTTAGAGGGGTGGCTTCTCTGGGCCTCAGGCAAAGGGTTGCAGGCATGGCACACAGGGATGTGTGCCAAGTCGACACTTTTCTCTGCACCAAAACACGCAGCCTGCAATGGTAGTGTGTGGGTGTTAAGGTACAGGGCCTCTAAGGGTGGCACAATAGGTGCTGCAGACCTTAGAGGCCTTCCCTGGCCACAGTGCCCTTGGTACCCATGGTACCTCTTACAAAAGTCTTACCTGTGGCCAATGATGTGCCAATTGTGGGTTAAAAAGTACAGGTTTGGGATAGAACTCAGGCCTTGGGAACCTGATTGGCAGGGGACCCAGGGCACATCAAGCCAGGTTGCATCAGATGTCAGGCAAAAAGTGGGGGGTAACCATGCAAAAAGGGGCCCTTTCCTACAATGAGCAAATACATTTGATGGCTTCTGTAACATCTGTTTAGCTCAACAGAGTGGGAAAGGTCTTGCCTAGCCTAGTGTTGAGACGTGTACCCGAAAAGACCAACGATTTGGCCGGGATAATGGACGATTTTTCCTGATTGATGCTAAGACCTAGCGACTGGAAGAGAACCCGACAGGCTCTTGTTGAAATTTCTGCCGCTTGAAAAGACAGAGCCTTTATGAGCCAATTGTCCAGCTATGGGAACTCCTGGTGACCTGAATGTCTTAAGAAGGCTGCTATAAGTGCCATGCACTTTGTGAACACCCTGGAAGTGGAATTCAAACCAAATGAAAGCACTTTGAATTGGTAATGGCACCCTGCCACTTTGAACCTGAGAAATTTTCGATGTTGAGGGTGGATGGGAATATGGAAATAGGCATTGAGGAGATTGTGAGAAGCCAGAAAACCCCCTTTTTCCATGAGAAGAAAAATCTCCTGAAGAGAGAGCATCTTGAAAGATTGACTCACGATGAACTTGTTCAGCATTCTGAGGTCCATGACCTGCCTCCATTTTCCATTTTTTGATGAGGAAGAAGTGGGAATAAAACCCCTGTTTTTGCTGGTTGAGGGGTACTTCCTCTATGGCCTGCTTGAGAACAAACAAATGTATTTCCTTTTTGAGATCTGGAAGGTGACGGAGCAGAACTTTGTGCGGTGGAACATTTGGAGGATGCTGAATGAATTCTAGTGTGTGGCCATGCTGGAAGATATCTAGAACCCATTTGTCTGAAGAAATGGAGGTCCATTTCTGAAAGGATGCGGCGAAGACTTGATCGTGGTGTGGGACTACCGTAGCAGGGGCCTGATGAGCTTCATTGTCTCCTATTGGAGTCTTGGGACTTTCCAGCAGATAGTTGCCTCTTGCATTCTGCCGGTCTTGAATAAGTCTGAGCGGTGTTGGACTGCAAGGACAGGTTGTATGGCTGGTAGGTACTCTGTGGATAAGGCTGGTACGGCTGCTGAAATTGTGGACGGAATAAGGCTTGCCCCTGACCTCTAGCCCGAAAGGATTGGAAGCAACACTGCTGGAAATTGCCTAAGGCTTTGACTGTATCTGTGTTTTTTGTTTATAGATTGTAGATCCTCGTCTATGTGCTTACCAAACAAGCATGTCTAAAACCTTGCCTTGGTCCTCTGGACAATAGGTGGTTGCTTTTAGCCATCCCTAGCGACGCAGAACCACGCTCCTGCCATTTGTCGAAATGCAGTGGATGAAATCACTATAGCTATCTCAAAGTGCTCCGAAGATTCTCTTTCTGCTGCCCAAAGAATATCTTTTGCCTTTTTCTTATTATCTTCTGGGAGATACTCCAACAGAGTAGCGATGTCCGACCACATCTGATGGTCATATCTCCCCAAAATGGCCATGACATTAGTGGCTCTAATGGAGGCAGCTGCCAGAGTCGAGAATCTCTTTCCAATATTCTTGAGGCGACGGCCCTCCTTGTCCGGTGGTGCAGTGGCGGGAGATACTGGATTCCTGGCTCTTCTCTGTGCTGCTTGCATGATCACAAAGTCCGGCCTCGGGTGACCAATGAGGCATGCGGATGAGTCATCAAGAGCCTTGTATTTTTTTGTCCAGTTTGCAATAACAGCTGGAACGGAGGCAGGTGTTTTCATTAACTTTAGCCCTTCTTGTCATAGAAAGTCAATTATAGGAATTGCCCTCACCGAAAGTTGAGTGCCTGGTTTAAAATCATATAGAAAACACTCAGTTTGTTTAGTTGGCATTGGCAAATCAAAACGTTTGGAGGCACGCTCTAGAAGATCATGAAATCCCCTGATATCTGCCGGAGGGGAATCCGCAGCAGGAGGGTTAGGAGATGGTGGTATATGGGCTGTGTAGTTATCCCATTCATCATGGGCATTTGTGTCTGTTTGTATATCCCCTACTTCTGACTGAGCATCCATAGTATACTCCGTGATCACTATAGGAGGAGCGAGGGTCTTCTCCCTCGTGGATTTGGGAGTACTTCGGCCTGGAAGAATAGTTGGGAACTCGTGGGAAGGTAAAGGCCTCTGAGGTGCATTTGCGTCCGGGAAACGCCTGTAATAGTCATTAAGCATGTCATCAGATACCAGAGACACTGTAACGTTATTGATGGTTCCCTAAACTGATGACGCTCCTCCTCTGTCTTCGTAAGAATAACATTCCTGGAAGGAATCCTGCCTCTGCATGACGGGCGTGTCTCTTTCCGCAAAAGAAAATTCCCCAGCCAGGTAAGAAGATGGATCATTGCCCCCAATGTCCTCATCATCAGAATCTTGGCACTTGACCCTTAACTGCGATGGACTGCATGCAGGGTCAAACATACCTTCATCCTCTGACTCTTGGAAGTTCAAAAAGTGAGCAGGAGGTAAAGGAGATATTTTGGAGAAATCCTGAATCTGCTGGGCTGGAGGAGACTGATTTTTCCTTCCGTTGATGGTCCCATCAACAGGCTCGATGACGGTGCAACCGCTGATGCGTTCGTCTGTGGTCCTGTCAATGGTGCGCGGATAGCCTTTGTCTGTGGTCACGTCGTCGCTGGAATCGTCAACGAACTTGTGGGCGACGATGAAATTCTTGCCTGCGGTGAAGGCCTCGTCGACGACGACCTTGTTACCGCCGTCTAAGCTCCCGCCGCCGTTGTTGCCACCGACGTCGTAGTTGTCACCGACAAAGCCGTCAACGATATAGGAACCTCTGGTCTTCTTGAGAAGAGTGTAATCTTCGACGACAACGCCGTCCACGGTCGAGAAGATTTAATTGTTTTTAAATTCTTTTTATTAACAATAGGAATCAAATCTCAAGGCAGTATACATAGTACAATAGCACTGCTTATCTGAATCAAGGTTTTCTGACGTTTACAAATACACAATGTAATTACTGGTGATACATGTCATATCTACAACGGTTCATCTTGAGCTGGCTCCAGAGGCGGGGTACAGAGATTCCCCCTATATTCATTCCAGCCCTCCCAGATCTGGACCACTTCCTGGGACATCCCCTGGCCACATAGACATATTTTTCACGAAACATGCACCAGTCCATATCCTTTTTCCAATCACCCACAGCTGATGCCCCCCCCCCACTTCAGGGCTATGTTACGTTTAGCGATCATAAGCCTCAATGTAACCCAGGTGACACGAGAGTTGTTCAGGTCTGTCGGTTCCTACACGTTCAGGAGACATCTCTTGGCCCCCAGAGGGAGTGTCTGATCTAACACTTCACTCAGAATCTCATGTATCGACTTCCAGTACCTCTGGACATACGGGCAGTCCCATAGTATATGAAGGAACGTACCTTCACCCCCACAACCCCTTCTGCATTTACCATCAGGTGCCCTACCCATGAGCACCATCCCAGGTCCCCTGAAATAGATGCGGTGCAACATTTTAAGTTGTACTAGCCTCAACTTTGCTGCAATGGCTACCTCTTGTGGCGAAGATACTGCTGCTACCCAGTCCTCATCATCTAGAATTATGCCGTAACCTTCCCATTTCTCTCGCAGTTTCACGAAGGGGTCTCCTGCCTTTGTCGGTAAGTAGCCATCAAGGAGCCTATCTTCGAGGGGTGTTGCGTCAGGAGGGGCATCTCCCTTCTGAAGACAGGAGTACAGGGCATGGCGGACTAAAATGTTCTGTGGAGGCAAGCTCATACTCTTGTTGTAAAGTGGAAAATGACTTGACCTCCGCTTTCACCCACAGATCGCCTACTTTGGATATGCCTATGAGGTCCCATTTGTCAAAGCCTTTAGTGGACCATAGGTTCCCCAGTCTTTCGGAGTCCCACAGTGGCGTCGCAAGGGTTACTTTATTGTCCCATCCCTTACTCCTGGAGACTGCCCTCCACACCTGTACTGATTGTTTAGTCGGTCCGGTTAGAAGGTGCCCCCGGTCTTTGAATAAAGCGCCCGGTTATAGTTCCCTCCCGGCAGTATCCAGCGATCCATTGAATAGCCCGAGTCGCCGGCTTGCCTATATGTGCCATGGTTAATAGCTGCCAGATGGGCAGCCCAATAGTAATTTTTGAGATCAGGGAGAGCGATTCCTCCGTCGTACCAGGTGAGGTTGAGTTTGGATAGCGCAAGGCACGGTTTCCCATTTCATAGCAGACAGCGTTGTAGGGTTTCGATCTCCTTAAAATAGCTGGTGGGAACCAAATCTAGCAAGTTTTGTAGCACATATAGGAATCGGGACAGGGACATCATTTTGAACAGGGAGGCTCTACCCAGCAGTGAGAGTGGGAGTTGCATCCAGCTCTCAGAGTCTCTTTTAAGTCGCAGCAGAGGTGGGAGTAGATTCCTCGTGAATCTTTCCGCAGGGTTGGCGGTGATATAGATGCCAAGGTATTTGAAGCCTTAAGTGGTGATTTGTATCAGGCAGCCCCTGGGTAAGCCTGTGAGGGGTCCCTTGAGGACATATAGTACTGGCTTGAGCCAGTTCCTGGTGTACCCTGAGTATCTGCCAAAGGTGGCAAAGATGTCAAGTACTGCCATGAGTGAGACCTTTGGGGAGGTTAAGAACAGAAGTATGTCGTCCGCATTGAGGGAAATGCAGTCCTCCCAGGATTCTGCCCATCTGAATCCACAGATCATTGGATCCCTCTGTATCCAGGACGCCGGGGGCTCCAGGGCTAAGGCGAACAGGAGGGGGGAGTGCGGGCAACCCTGCCTCGTGCCTCTGCCTAGTTCAAAAACGTCAGATTTTATATTGTTTACCACTATTTGGGCTAGTGGTTTCGTGTAAAGGAGTCGTACCCACTGGATGAATTGGGGCTGAAAACCCTTTTTCTCTAGCACTGCAAATAGGTATTTCATATCATAGTTCATATTTCATAGTGGAGAAGTGTGGCTCACTGGTTAGAGGAGGTAGACCCTGAAGCAGAGGTCAGACCCGGGACCAGGGTTCAATTCCCGACGCGGCAGGGTCTTGAGCCCAAATATCCACGGACTCGATAATTCTCGTTTCGGTGCCTACTCGAATCATGGGTTCACACTCTGCAGCTCTGGGCATCAACCTGCTTAATCTCCACTACGGCCCCTCCGCGGCGGGATGCCTGGCTTTCACCTTGGGGATGCCCAGTATGGGTATCTCACAGGGATAAAGCCAGGACGGGTTCCCAAGGCAAGCGCCGAGATGCCTACGGGTAATCGAGCGCTATATAAGAACGCATAATAATATTAATAATAATAATATCAAGCATGTCGAACGCCAAAGAGGCGTCCAGCGAGACCAGGACCACCTCTTCTTGGATTAAGGTCGCCCTCCCCATTGCTCCGTGTACCCTGCGCAAATTCAGCGCAGTTTTGCGCTGAGATATGAAGCCCGATTGATCTGGGTGTATGAGGTTATCGATGACCTTAATTAACCGATTAGTAGGGTGCTTTTGCTAGGATCTTTGGTTCGGCGTTCAATAGGGTGGTCGGCCTATAGCAGGAGCAATCTGCCCGGCTTTTACCTTTGTCCCTTGGCAGTTCCCCTATCTCCCTACTCTCCTTGAACATTTTGCAGAGGTGGGGGCTACAATATCTGTCTCGAGTTTATAGAGTTCAATAAGTAACCTGTTGGGCCCCAACGCTTTTCCCGAGTTGAGACCTCTGATAGCTAACGCCACCTTGTCTGGTGTGATTGCCCCCTCCAGATACTCAAGCTCTGACTCCGAGAGTTTAGGAAGGGTTACGTCTCTTAGAAGGGCTATAGAGTCTGGCGTTGAGTATGAGTTGTGGGAATCATATATCCCCTGGAAGTGTAGGGCAAATGGATTTGCTATGTCGTGGGGGTCTGTGATTACGTGTGCGTCTTTATCTATTAGCTCTGGAACTAGTCTATTTGCCAGTTTTTGTTTGTCGAGCCAAGCGAGCAGTTTCCCGCTTTGTCTCCTTGAACGTAGATTCTGCCCAACGTGTCTCTTCCCAACTCTTTTGCCCTATCAGTTACCAGGGCCCTGCAGCTATCCTGTTTTAATTGTATGGTGTGTAAGGTGTCTGGGTTGGGTCGTTCCGCCTGTTCTTTCTCTAGTCGGCATATTTCCGTCTCTAGCGCTTCCACCTCCTTGACCTTTTCCTTCCTCACCCCGACTATTTGGGAGAGGGCCTGACCCCTCACCACAGGTTTGAATGCCTACTGCAGTGTCTGGTGTGAACTTACCAATCCCTCATTCTCTAGGAAGTAGTGCTTGATGGAGGCATGGACCGCTTTGTGGACCACTGGGTTACGGAGATGCCAGGGGTTGATGGGTGTCACTCTACCCATTCTCTGTTGGCCCACCACTAGTTGCATCCACAACGGGGAATGGTCAGATATGCCTCTCGCCATGTTTGACCTCTCGGACATATTGTAGCTGGGCAGGGGGGACCAACAAGTAGTCCATTCTAGATTGGGTGTTGTGGGCACCTGAATGAAAAGTGTACTGGCTGGTGCTTGGGTGAAGTGAGCGCCATGTATCCTGTAGCCCCAATGCCCCCAGAAAGTTAGGTAACCAGCTGTTGGATGGGCGAAGTCGTCTAGGCGGGTTTCTGTCTTGTGTGCCATCTACTCACGGTCGAGAAGATTGGTCTCTGAGAGGAGTCAGAGAAGCAGATGCAGGAGCTGAAGAGGGCTTCGAAGCCTCTGACTGAGGTTGCTTGTGATATTTAGGCTCTGATTTGTCCTGAGACTTAGATCTCTTACAGTCCCCATGATTTTTTTTTTTTTAATCTTTTTATTATATCAGAACATCAAAAACATACAAGGGTATAATATGCTTCCAATAACTCCCACATCCCATATACATACATTAAAACAATGATATACCCAATCTCACTACACAGAGTCCCCTTCATTCTAAGCTCCCGCTCACCCATTCCCATCGTTGTCAGTGAGCAGTCTACCGGATGGACTCTAATAGCAATCAATTGCCCTCCACGTCCCGAAAATCAAACCTCAACTCCCACCCTCCCCCCGCTGCTGGTGTAACTATCTCAAACATTACATGTCTCCAAGCTAACACTCTTGTGCCTCCTTATTATGGGTTAACAGCTTATCTACAACTCTAGTCCCCTTTACCTTCCATGTTACGGGGAGCCCCCCCTTTCCTCCTCCTATCAGGCCGTGGCGCCATTTACGCACGCTCCTCTACCCGCTGAGGCTCCTGAGTCCGAGTCGGTATCCTCATCCACCCTCCGGAGTTCTGCTTCCATGACCTCCCATGCCCTTGCCGCTTCCAATGCTTTCTCGCTATGGGACCTATGCGCCTGCTGCATCCTAAGCGTGCCCTCGCTACCCGCCCACAACAGCATAGCAGCTTTCCACCGTCCATAACTAGGGCCGGCCGTATCCTTCCAATGGGACGTTATTTCTCTTTTAGCCAAGATGAGTCCTAAGTCCAGGAACTTGCTGTTTATTTTATTCTTACTAGTGTGGGGGAACCAGTGTAACAGGCACACCGCTAGGTCCGTGTCAATCTGCCGTTCCGTTATCCCACATAGTGTGCCGGTCACCTCCGTCCAGTAGGCGCCCAACCGTGGGCAAGCCCAGAGCATATGCACCAGGTCCGCCCCGTCAGCCCGGCAACGGGGGCAGGCACCCGCCGCCCCTCGGAAATACTGCTTAATCTTAGCCGGAGTGAGATACGCCCTGTGCAGCACAAAAAACGGAATCAGTTGGAACCTAGCGTTCCGAGTTCCCTTCCATGCTCGGTGAAGAATTTGGGACCAAGCTATATCTGGGATATCTTTTCCCAAATCCACCGTCCATTGATCCCTCAGCCTCTGCAGCGGGGTTAACCCATCTCCCAACATTATTTTGTATTTACAGTCCCCATGATGTGAGGAGGGACTGCCCTCCTTTCTTTTCCTTGAGGAGGAAGGTGCCTTTTCCTCAGGTTCAACCAACAAATATAAGGCAGCCTTTCTCTTTTGTAGCCAGGGTAAAAGCCTACCCTCACTATCTTTGAGGGTTTTAGCTGAAATAGTCTGGCAATGCTTACATTCCCTGGGTTTGTGGTCAGGGTAGAGGCAATATAGGCACTGCTTGTGGGGGTCTTCAGGGAACAGCTTACACTTTCCACAGGTCTTACAGGGTCTAAATAGCCCTGTGTTAGGCTCTGGCATCTCAAAAGCAGGAAGGTCAAAAGTATAAAGTCCAAGAAATACTTTGAGAGTAGCTAAAGCGGAGACTGGAGGTCAAAAGTTGAAAAGAAATACTGTAACTGAGCAGAGCTCAGGGAGGCTCCCTAACACACGATGTGCAGTAAGAAATCTGAGGTATGGTGGCTTTGTGGGGATGGGAACTCTGAGGTCTCAGCTGTCATTGGCTGAAGTTTGGATGTTTTAAAATGAGGCTGAAAGTTACTTAAGTGAGTTTTCTGTTCTATGGAGGTCTATGGTGATGTTGTATTACTGCTATTTCTTACTTTACCGCGGGACTCCCACAATGACGACGGGGAAGATTCAAGCAGGTAAATCTATAAAAGATTCAATACTGGAGAATCCTGTTTAAACATTGTTTACTGGGACTCTCGTGCCTTTCCTGTTGCTGCCCCTTGATGTTTCGGAGTACACACCACACATATATAAAAAAAAAGAGTGAAATACAGTACATGTGTATTTAGTACAATATATGTATCTCACAGCCTACCACTATGGTATACACAATTTATGTCATTTTAATGGACAATAGTATTCTACTGAGTCATCAAAATACTTTTGTTAACTTGGCCTGTAACTTAATTTCATGTTTCTGGTCTTATTTGTCCCTTGTTCTCCCCCCTGCGTTTTGCATGCAGTCTCTGTTTCTCTAGTAATGGTGTATGTTTAAATTCCATGTCAGCTCTATTAGTCTTAAGTGTGTGTAATTGGATGTAGCCTTTACTGTTCCTGACGTGGTGCTAAAATAATTCATGGTGAGTAGCACACTATTCAGGTACACAAAGTTAGTGGATTAATCCAGTCTTTCTTGTTTATTATTGGTTACAGGGATTAGTCTTGTGTTTTCAAGGTAACCATTCCTACATTTATGATACATTTAATTTATAAGAATTAGGTAGGATCATTAATGTGGGCTATGTGAGTTATTGCAAATGGTTGGAGTATAAACTGACACCAGATATATCTGTATAATGTAAAGCCTACAAGAAAGTTGGATGATGCCAGAAGAGGCAGTTCTGTTGTTTAAAGCCAATGTGTGGCTTGGAGATAGTTGTCAGTCTGAGATGTCAGACTTTATAGCATACACACTGGGAGGCACCTCTGTCTAATGAGATGCTGGGTGCCACCCAAAGCGATACAAATGTGGATGATGGACGGAGCGTTTGAGCAAATCAAACACTCACCCCCAGTCAACTGATCTGGGTTTAATCCATCACCATTCTTTAGCTCACTCAGCCACCCCAGTTCAGACATGACCATATGCAAATCAGTCTGACCCTGTGCCTCATGGGAACAGTCCAGCCCGAACTGCCAAGCCATGTCTTCCCTGGACCGAAAACAAGCATCCTGGGACCGGTTTCGGATTCATAATCCTCATCAGCCAGGCTATCTTGAATCCAGTGGCCAAGTGAGCAAGGGACTCACGTCTGAGCATTCCCTGCCACACTTAGGGCGAACAAAGCGATACAAAAGGGGATGATGGACGGAGCGTTTGAGCAAATCAAACACTCACCCCCAGTCAACTGATCTGGGTTTAATCCATCACCATTCTTTAGCTCACTCAGCCACTCCAGTTCAGACATGGCCATATGCAAATCAGTCTGACCCTGTGCCTCATGGGAACAGTCCAGCCCGAACTGCCAAGCCATGTCTTCCCTGGACCGGAAACAAGCATCCTTGGACCGGTTTCGGATTCATAATCCTCATCAGCCAGGCTATCTTGAATCCAGTGGCCAAGTGAGCAAGGGACTCACGTCTGAGCATACCCTGCCACACTAAGGCGAACAAAGCGATACAAAAGGGGATGATGGACGGAGCGTTTGAGCAAATCAAACACTCACTTCGGGCTGGACTGTTCCCATGAGGCACAGGGTCGGACTGATTTGCATATAGCCATGTCTGAACTGGGGTGGCAGAGTGGGCTAAAGAACGGTGATGGATTAAACCCAGATCTTTTGACTGGGTGTGAGTGTTTGATTGATTCAGATGCTCCGTCCCTCACCACCCCCTTTTGGGTGCCACCCAAAAGCGTGGCAAACTTCATCCAAAATGTGGCATCTTCTTGTTCCACAAAGCACTGCACTGCCAAAATTTAACCTGGATTATTTATCTCCAGAAGAGTAAGAGCTAGCTAAACCAACCCACAGTGTGGCTCATTTCCATTAGCTCTCCCCGCTCTGATCTCTGCAAATTCATGTCCTAAATCAGCCATCGGGCTGAGCCACAGGATGTGGGTGTAGGTACGCCTAGCATTCCTTAATGACCTGCTCTCTCTTTGAGCTCAGTTTGACTTACCCAGCCCCCTCTGCAGGACCCATCCTCGTCAGCTGCAGAGATCTTTCCATCAGATAACCTCTGATCAGGCCAGGCCACTTATTACCTAATCAAATCAGCTGTTACAGCTGATCAATCAGCAGAGACCACTAGAAGGCTGGATTTTGGCTTACAGAAGAAAAAGTTCCATAAGTTATCTTCTGTACTAGATATGATAAATTCATGGCAAGTTGTTGCATTGATCAACATCAATCTGTTAAGTCATTGAATGACATTTTAACTCCTTTCCTAGCAATAGTTATGTTTACCTACAATATTGCAATGTTAGCCTATGGAGCTAAGTATCTACCATTGGGAGGGGGAGGATGAAATGAGCAGTTTTTCCTCACCAGGGCATATAACACATATTTTATATGGTCCCTGCTTATAGTTACATGCCCCACTACCCCCTGGGTTGCCTAACATGTAAGAATATGGTAGATTATCACTTTTTAAGTACCCAGATCACCAAAGTCGAGTTTGCGCACAATTTACTTTTAAAGACTGTCTGTAATTCTAGGCTGCCTTTAAAATGACAGCAAGCACTAAGCAGTGCACACATACAAGTGCAGGAAATCCGCTGAGCCTCTAAACTTCCTTTGCCTATTACATAGTAGGGACTTATAGGTAGTTTGAACCCCCTGGCCATATTATGTACTTATAAGTAGATTGCAGCGTCCAGCCCTATTATCTACTAGGGACTTAGAGAGTCTGTCATTGTGAATTGTAAGTGTACCCTAGTATATGTACCTTTTTTACACATAGCACTGGCCTTAGGCCTGGTTAGCAGAACCCAGGGTACGGTTAGAGTTAGTTAACACCAGTATCATTCAGCAAAGAAATGGGGGTGAACGAGGCAAAAGGATGACTTTCTATCCGCTTCTATGCACTTTGTTCGTTGGCTTGGGTTCCTATATGTGTGTTGTCTGCATGTGTATCCACAAATATAAAACAACATACAGTGATTATCACAAAGAGCGTACTCACCTGAAATAAACCCGATTTTTTGGGTTTTCCACTGTCTATTTGCAAGTGGCCACCAGTGTCATGCATGCTGCTATCTTAATGTGTGTTGTATTCCATGCAAACCTTATTATTTTACCATTGCAAGATAGTGGTTGACCACCCTGGACTAGTAAAATAATACAGTATGACAAACAACATTCGAAGATGGTTACACGTGTGTATGATGTGCACTCACAGGCAGCCATCTTTGAATGTTTTTTATAACTATAATCATTCCAAAAGGTCCACTCATGTATCCCCATGCAAGAGAGTCATCTTGGAATGCTTTTTCAATGCTTTATATTTCTTTAGCTTTCCAAGATGGCCAGCGTATTTTCAATGCATCAACCACATTTGAGCACTACACAATGCTAAAAGATTTCAGAAACATTCAAACATGGTTGTCTGTGCATGTGCATACATGGGCAGCTCTAGTTGAATAGTTTGGGTTCTTTATCGATCACTAATAACCACCAGTGCTGGAAACACAAGTATTTGGGCAGCCGAGGCCAGACCACTTGGCTTTCCCAATGGTTGTTTTAATTGCCTAGCTGTGCATGCATGGTTGACACTGTTGAATACATTTTCCAATAAAGACAACCCATTAAAAGTTGGCCTCAGATGTATGCAGGTGTGCAAGCTGAATCACCCATTCCTGAACAGTAGAAATAGTTCTGGGGTTTCAGTGCTGACAGAGACTCTTCACTGATCAAAAAAAGAGTCGAAGTATGTGTGTGGTTGTGTTGGTGTGTGAGTGTGTGTGAGGAAGAAGAAATCAATTGGTGGTTCAATGGATGCATGACTGGAAAGATGACTGACCATGTGCATAGATAATGAGAAACTATGGGGTATGATGGAGGGCTGAGTTGTATGAATGGAAGCATGCATTCATCCATCCATTGATGTATTCTTGCTTTCAACCAGTCAACTATCCACATTAACCCCACACATACACACCAGGGAAAATTAAGAAGTACCTTTATTTACAAGCCAGACACCTCCCATCTTTAGAAACATTGCAAGCAAATAGGTCTTCCTATAATCAAAGTCGCCTCCTCAATATCTTGTGAGTTTGTGTCTAGTATTCGGAATTGGCAAGAAGGTGAATGCAAGAATAAGTCAATGGCTAGATGCAATGATGCATGAATGCACTTATGATGAGTGCATGGATGAATGGAAAAGTACATTCATCCACCCACCAAATCTGGAATTCACTGATTTAGCTGCCAATCCACAATACAAAAACACAAACTTGCCAATTAATGAACGGGCACTTTAAATTATACACCAGACCTGTTGGCTTTCTGTAATAAAAGGGGCCGCACCAATACCTCGGAAAACCTTGTACATGATGCTTGAGTATTTTCGAAGTTGGTTGCATGTTCTCTAATTAGAATGCCAATGTCTCTTATTTCTAGGTGCCGATTGACTGCTCCTCTTATGTAAATGTTGGGGTGTAGAATACCCTTGTGTTCCTTTTGGTGCTAGGCAGTGAAGTAACAAATTACAGCAGCCTCCTCATTATATCAGTGATCTGATAATAGCCTCTATGATTGTCTGAGAGTTCATAGTCTATCAGGGTTGGGTCACAGAAAGGCTCTGATTTTGCCACCTTTCCTCAAATCTACATGCTGAGGCTGGAAATAAATGGTAAACTGTAGTTCCACATTTACTTCTCAAAGAACAAAGCGGACACATCTGTTTGATCCCTGTGATGTAGTCTGGAGATGAAGATGACAACAAAAGTTTGAGAAACTAATCCCAAATAATATTCCACAATGTTTCCTTTAAAAGATGGCTTAAGACCTTACAAGTGAAGACCTTGAACATGTGTCAGTGCACAAAGCATTACACTGAGAGGTGTCTGCTGTCCGGGAGGGGGTAGTTTCAAATACTGATGCCAATGTGCCATCCTATGAGTTTGTTTTAAAATCTAGATGTTTTATATGGTATTTAAGAGTGCTGATGGGAGGGGAGGAGCTTTGCGCGCATCCGAGATGGCCGCGTGAGCACAGGGCTCCCGAGACCCTCGCCACCTCCCGCATCTATCCTGAATTTTATCCTGATTTCGAAGATGGGTTATTGAAGACGCAACCCAGCTGATATAATAGCTGCTTTAAAAAAATCGATTTGAGCTCCGGGAACCGCAACTACGATACTTTGAACTTTTGTGGCCTGCTCCATGGGGCTGCCCGGGGCTCAAGTCTTTATGATGCCCGGTAGTAGTTGAACAACAACGGCCCGCGGGGCTCTGTTCACGACCTTGGAGTTAAATTTCGTTTTTGTTTTTGGTTCCTCGGCCTCCTCCTATCTCAAGACCGCTCTGGTAGCCCGGGACGAAGCCGGACCCCACCACTTCACCTTGTGCCAACTGCTGAGTGTTTTTGGTTGTGGTGTTATCCTGCTGAAATTCGCTCTTGGAGATCCTGGTGGGTGAATCGTGTGGAGCCATTTTCACCAGGTCCCAAAGGCCCCTCCGGGGCGCAACACCCACTATGGCGGGCAAACCCGATAGCGAGAAACGAAAGACCAAGACCATTCACCGTGGGGGGGGGTATCATTCAATCGAATGTTATGGATCGCTATACCCATCCTAAGGGGTCCCCCGGTGGGACGAGTAGGTCTATGGAAGAGGCGGGTGGCGGTTCAGCCGCGGCGGATGATTTGACTCTACAGGATGTCATGGGCGCCATTGCTAGCATGAAGACCTCAATTGGCCAGCAGTATGAGGCTCTGGCCCTCAAGCTGGACACTGTGGCAATCGACGTCAATTTGATCAGGGTGGACTTATCAAGGACTAATGAAAAGGTCAAATCCTTAGATTTGAAGACCTCCAGCCTTACGACTGATGTGTCCGATTTACAGACGGAGGTTTGCAACCTACGATCCTCCAATGATCTCTTTGCTCGTCGGCTGGAGGATTTTGAAAGTCGGGCCAGACGCAAAAATGTACATATCATTGGGGTCCCTGAAAAATCAGAAGAACTTGCTGCAGATCTCCTTGTGGAGGACCTCATCCTAAATCATCTCGCCCCCAAAGACCTGAGCAAGTTCTTTGCGGTGGAACGTGCACACAGAGTGCCGGGTGGGAAGCCGGAGCAGGGTGCCCCTCCGCGGCCTATCATCACCAGGATTTTCAATTTCAGGGATAGAGACGCTATCCTGCAGGCATCGCGGGTGGGCGGCCCCACGAAGTTCGAAAACACTACGGTGAGCTTCTACCCAGACTTTACCCAGTTCGTTCAGAAGCAAAGTTTGGGGTTTCAGGGGGTGAAGCGACGACTGAGGTACATGGGTATGAAATACGCGATGCTCTTCCCAACCCGGCTGCGTGTTGAATACGAGGATCGGACGTTTTTCTTTGATCGCCCTGAAAGAGTGAGTGACTGGCTTGATACTTTGCCTACGCAGCGTGATCGTATGGAACATTCTGGAGGAGCGGAGGGTGGCCCCTTGGAGCAGGAATGAGAAGTGGTTTCTGGACACTGTGCATATCTTGCATCTGTGGTTTGATGACTTTTACACTTGCGTTACTTATGGTAATATACCCAGAGGTGGTGGAGGGAGTGGGACTCTTTCCTCCTCCGGGTTTCTTTTTGTAGAATAGTTACTGTTAGGGCGACAGGCACACTGCAAGTTGGGGTGGCTTTGAGTCTAACGCAGGGGTGCAGGGTGGGGGGCTGTGTCCGGTATTTGTTGGGGGGTGGGGGGGGGGGGTTTGGTTGTGTTTCATTTTTTTTCAAGGCAACGTATTGTTTTATTTCTGGATCTGGGTATTGTGTTCACTGCGGGGTGGGTTCTGCATTCACTTCTGGGGTGGGGGGTAGAGGGTTGAAGTTACTGTGTTGGAATGTTAACGGGTTGGGGGATAGGATAAAACGTGGGGTAGTGTTGCAACTGTCGAGACGCCTCTCCCCTGATGTAGTGTTACTGAAAGAGACACATCTGATCGGTAACACATGCCATGCTATGAATCGGCGAGGATATCGTCTTGCTGCACACTCCGGATTCACAACTGGTTCTAGGGGGGTGGGTATTCTAGTTAAGAGCTCCCTCCCCCTGGAGATAGACGACATACTCCTCGATGACAGGGGGCGCTATGCTGCTCTCACTGGTAGGTGGGAGGGGAAGACTATCTCACTGCTTTCTGTATATGTCCCACCTGGTCTGCAGACTACGACTTTTGCTGACTTGGGGAGAGTAGTTCTGGGGCTTCCAGATGTCATTCTAGTGCTGGGTGGAGATTTCAATTCCATCGTTTCTGGTAGGGAGGACCGCTACCCCCCCAGGGACCTCACGAGATCACAGTCTTGGCTGAGTGGCTTTCTGGAGACGCTGGGATTGGTAGATTGTTGGAGGCTGATGCATCCGGGACAGGCGCAATACACCTTCCTCTCTGGTGCTCACGGTAATCACTCTAGGCTTGACTATGTTTTGATGCCGGCAGCACAGGCCTCGTCAGTCAGGGAAGTTGGACACCTGGCTCGGGGTATTTCAAACCACTCCCCACTGTGGCTTTTGATGGACACGAAGACGGAGTGCTGTGGGTCGAGTGGCCCCGATTAATCCTTGGTATTTCCATAACCCCAAAACCCGGGCAGAGTTGGTCAAGTCTCTGGATCAGTATTTTGCTGAGAATGTGGGGTCTGTGTCCTCTTCTGTTTCACTGTGGGAGGCTTTCAAGACGGTTATCCGTGGACAGGCGCTATCGTTAATTGCTGGTGCCAAGAAAAGCAAAAATGAGGCGGTGATCCGCCTTGAGACCAAAATAGCTGAGCTGGAGGGGGATTTGGAGTTGGGTATCACTCATGATAGGGTTCATGTCCTCAGTCTCAAACAACTTGATTATACGGCGTTGGTGACGGACGCCGCCAGAGTTATGAGTAGAGAGCAGCAGGGACGGCTGTATGATGTGGGAGACAAGGCTGGGAAATTGATTGCTTGGTTGGACAGAAGGGAGAGGGCGAGTCGTGTGGTTCCTGTGATTGAGAGAACTGATGGAGTGCGTGTAACTGACCCGTTTATATTGTTGAGTGTTTTGCTGAACATTTTCGAAATGTGTATTCCCCAGTTTCCGATAGGCCAGAGGAAGACTCGCACCTGCTGTTACGAGATATTGCGTTGCCTTGCCTGTCGGACTCAGATAGGGACCTGATGGACGCAGCACTTTCGGTTGACGAGGTGGCACTCGCTATTCGTTCTGTCCGTTCGGGAAAAGCTATCGGCCCTAATGGTCTCCCCATCGAGCTTTACAAGCTGCGCCCTGACACAATGGCGCCGTATCTTCGTGACATGTTTCTGGAATCGCGAGATATCGGCTCCCTCCCCCGTGATCAGCGACTTGTGACCATTGTGGTGATTCACAAGGAAGGGAAGCCGCGGGATCGCTGTGCATCTTATAGGCCTATTTCGCTTCTAAATGCGGAGCCCAAGATCCTCGCAAAGTTGCTGGCAAACCGCTTAATAAAAGTGATCAGTGACCTGGTCCATCCGGATCAATCTGGTTTCATTCCACATCGAAATACAGCATTGAACTTGCGGCGCTTACATGGCGTTCTCGTGAGAGCAGCGTCACTGCGTGAACCGGCCATCTTGGCTTCCTTGGATGCTACGATGGCCTTTGATACAGTGGAATGGCCGTATCTTTGGGCTGCCCTTGCGAAGTTTGGTTTCGGTCCTGGTTTCATTAGCTGGGTGAAACTTTTGTATGAGGAACCACTGGCTCAGATTGTGGTGAATGGTCGGGTTTCTAAGTCCTTTGCTCTTGGGAGGGGCACGCGGCAGGGGTGTCCGTTGTCCCTGCTACTTTTTGCCCTCGCTTTGGAACCCCTAGTGGCTTGGCTACGGTGGGAGCCATCGATGAGGGGTATTCAGTGGACCCCAGACTTTGAGGATCGAATATCACTCTATGCAGATGACATCTTGTTGTATCTCACTTCGCCTCGAAAGTCGTTGATTGTACTTTTTGATGTGCTAAACTCGTTCAGGAGGAACTCCGGCCTTGTGATAAATTGGACCAAGTCCTGTGTCTACGTACTCGCGGGTGACACTCCCTCTTTGCCGCGCGACTGCCCCATACAGGTGACGCAGTTGGGATTTAAGTATTTGGGGGTTTTATTACATTAGATCCCGGGATCCGTTACGATCTTAATCTGCTTCCTCCGCTCCAGCGGTTAAAATCTGACGTTGTGGCCTGGCGCAAACTGCCGTTGTCGCCCCTCGGGCGTGCAGCTCTTTTCAAAATGATGTCCCTGCCGCGGTTTTTATACCACGTTTGATATCATTCCGGCGAGCTATTTCCGGGAGGTGGAGAGTTTGCAGAGGCGGTTGATATGGGATGGGATAGGCGTTCGCGTATCGCCCTCGCCAAGCTGACACTTCCCTGGTACGATGGCGGTATCGCACTCCCGGATATTCGGCGATACTATTGGGCCTCTCAGCTGGGAGCGATTAACCATTGCATGTACGGTCCTGCGTTAAATCCTGCGTTTGAGATGGATAAGTGGCTGCTGCCGGGTGGAAATTATAACAGGGCGCTTTATTCCAAATCTGCTGGAGGGGAACTTACGGGGCCCACTAAGATAGCGGTGCGAGTGTGGCAATGTGCGAATGCGGCATTGGGATGGAGGGATCGACTGACCCGGGCGACTCCTCTCTATGCGTCTGAAAGATAGGGCAACCTTTGGAGGACGAAAGGTTTTGAGAAATGGGATGTGATCGGTATTTCCAAGGTGAGTGATCTCTGGGCCAAAGGTAGGACTAAGACCTTTGAGGAGTTGAAGGTAGAATATGAGCTGAGTGACAAGGAGTTCTTCCGTTATATACAGATTCGCCACGCGTTAAGTTCGGTTTTTCCTGTAGGTATTGTTATCCCGGAATCATCCCCACTCGAAGATCGGGTGCTCGACGGATATATTCCCGACAGCACTATTTCTTTGATATATAAGAAATTGATTAATGATCGAGTCGACCTGTTGGCGCAACTCAGAGAGGTCTGGACTAGTGACGGTCTAGAGTTGGATGACGAGGACTGGCAATCGGCGATATCCTCACCTAAGGAGGTTGCGATTCCGGCCCGTCTCCGACTCGTACAGCTTAAGATCCTGCATCGGGTTTATGTGACCGGCCCTCGCATGATTCGTATGGGTTATTCTGTCGATGGATTGTGTAAGCGTGGATGCGGTTTAATTGGTACTTTCCTCCATATAATTTGGGAGTGTCCGGAAGTGGTGGTGTTTTGGAATCGAGTGCATGCTGTGATGGAGGAGGTCACAGGTGTTGCACTGTTGCCTGAAGCCAGGCGTTGTTTGTTTATTGTTTGGGAACCGACTGATTATGATGTGGCACAGACTCAGTGGGCGACCCTTGGGAATATGGTCGCCAAGAGAGATATTGCGCAGTTGTGGGGTTCCCAGAGACCGCCCACGGTCTTGGCATGGAAGGAAAATATGGACTGGTGTATGTTTAGAGAGAAGACATTGTATGTGGCACGCGGCAGACCTAAGAAATGGGGTAAAATCTGGGGCCATTGGAACTCTTACCGGGGCGATATATGTACGCCTCCCCTCGCGGATATTCCAGATGTTCCTCTTTCCCCCTGACCCGACATTCCTAGTGTTGTTTAGCCTCAAGGTATAGTGCCCCTGATTTCCCCCCTGCCCCTTCCTTGCACTGATGATTTGTATTAAATTGTAATGCACTTTCCTTCCTCCTTGAACACGTATCCAGCTGTATTGCCTTTTATGCCTTGTTTGTATGTTTTATTTATAATAAAAAGAGTTACAAAAAAAAAAAGAGTGCTGATGGGCTCCCCAAGCCCTTAGTTTGGCCCATAGATGGGACGATCCGAACTGGTGAAAACATTAGTGTACGAAGTGCAGACCATTTGGTTATTCCACACTACATACATTTCCATAATGCAAAGTTAAAAGTGTACTGCTGGAATGTCTGTTCTCATCCACCTAAAAGCAGAGCTGGATATAACAGTAAGTGGCAGCATGATGAGATGTAGGGTGCTTAACGTTTAAAATCTCTCCTGCTCTGGGCAACCCAAGCATATGATCAGAATACAACAGACAGCTCAAAACTGGGAATAATCTATCTCTGTATTGGGTAAGGTCTTTAAGAATGTGTAGATTGCAAAGGCATCCTCCAGTAGATTCCCCAGCTATTATATAACTGCGTGATTTACTCATGGACACAGTTAACAGTTCACCTGCCTGTTAGCATTAAGGCGACATATAGTAATTTTTTTATGGTTAATGCCACACTTTGCGAGACAAGCTGAAAACATAGGGCCAGATTCACAGAACTAACTTAAGACAAAATCCTAAACGTACTACTTTCGGTATTCACAGAAGTCATTTAGTAGTAGTAAAGTTAGTATTTTGTCTTAAGTCTGTCTTAAGACTGTCTTACGTCTGTCCTAAGTCTGTCCTAAGTTTGTCCTAAGTTTGTCCTAAGTTTGTCTTAAGTTTGTCTTGAGTTTGTTTTAAAACTGTCCTAAGACCGTCTTAATCTGTCTTAAGTCTGTCTTTAGGCTGTCTTAAGTCAAACCTAAGACAAATTCCTAACTTTACTATTACTAAATGCCTTCTGTGAATACCAAAAGTAGTAAGTGTAGGATTTTCTCTTAAGTTAGTTTTGTGAATCGGGCCCATAGAACTTGCAAATTGAGGATCACTATCTGAAACAAAGGATTATGGAAGGCCTTCTCTGAAAAAATTCCTCCAAGACATTGATCATAACATCTATAGTAACACTTTCAACAGCTTTTAACCACGCCCTCTTTGTGCAATAATCCACTAACACTAAAGCATTTGTTGTTCACCTTCTGAGCTCTCTGAAAGGTCTACAGATCGCTTTCTCCACAGTAAGTTTAACAGGAACATGTTTTGTCACACAAAGTCTGGCAGATTTATCACTCCTGCTACAACGCTCACATTGTCTCACCGTCCTACTCTACCATCTCATCCAGCCCAGATATACTCACAGCTGCCAGTCAAAACCACATGCCCTTCATGTCTCTCATTAATGAATTCTCCTTTTTAACTGAAATGGTGGAACACTTTTGTCCCCTCTCATAAGAATCCCATTCTCCCGAGCCAATTCCCCTTGAGAATTTCCAAATACCAGACGTCTGGCCTTGCTAGAGCAGACTATGGCTAATTAGCGGTCAAACAATTTGCTACATAATACAAAATCCTCTGCTAACCAACCTGGAAGAATGAAAATAAATAAACTACTCACGTAAAACAATAGAGGGATATGAGTGCCTCCTTCCCTGTAACACTTGGTCTTAAAAATGCACTGGTTGCAAAATAAGGGGGCGCAAAGAGAAGGAACACCCAGACAAAAATATGGCTAGAAATTCTTTTCACAGGTCCTTGCTACAGAAGCTGCATGCTGGAACCAATGGCCGGACCCTATTCGGCTCGAGCCCAACCATCCACGGTTCGGCAAACATCTAAAGACTCTGCTGATCCCCCTGAATCTGCTGCCTTGTTTTCAATGTATGCTCTGTCTCAGGCGCTGGGAGGCCTTAGGTAGCCATGCGCTTTACAATTGTGCATTCATTCATGTTTGATTTATATTGTGACAAGTTTATTACACAAAGATAAAGGGCTATTATGTATCAATCTAATAGAATTAAAAAAATATCACCTTGAAATCGACCTGCTCGGAAACTGCGAACGGCTACTACTGTCAAACATTTATTGTTAGTCTCCAAGGATACAT
The DNA here is from genome assembly GCF_964261635.1 of Lissotriton helveticus. NCBI lineage: Eukaryota > Metazoa > Chordata > Amphibia > Caudata > Salamandridae > Lissotriton > Lissotriton helveticus. The sequence continues at coordinate 117,173,671 of NC_136060.1, read as the reverse complement.
CATTTACTAATGACTTAGAGTTTATATCCACCAAGAGGTGTCGCTTCAATGTTTACGTAAAGGAAAACTACATTTGAGATGAATGTGATTCGACGGATATTCCCTGCCCAAAAATAAGGAGATTTTTAATATTAAAGAGAAAACGTCTTACTAAGATTTCTTTTGAATGCCAAAGAGAAATCGACGTGTCCTTTTTAAACAAGATAGTTTAAGGGCTGTGGGAAGCGCTATTAATTATTTATTTAGTTTTGAAACTGTCAAGGTTGACACAGGATTTACACTACTTCCTAACCATATTACATAAATTTATGGTGAGAATAGACTTCTTTAATTATTATTATTTGTAGTCTGATTGCATTTTGCAACAGGATTTAGAGATTTTATAAATAATAATCATATACATTTTTTGACATAGTCATGGTTGTATTACAAACCACATAAAATAAATCGATTGCCTGACTTGCACAGTTCCAAGAAAGGTAACCTTTAAAATGTTTTTCTGGATCTTCTTCAAGAGTTGAGGGAATGGTCATGTTACAGTGAACCTATGCAAGCTTATGGAGATGGAGAGCTATACAAGTAAACAATTTTCCTTATTCAGCAATTTACTTAAGCACATAGGTGAATGAGTATAATCAAGGACAGCAGTTCTACAAATTTGGGCATGTGCCTTTAATACAGATGAGGAAAGGGTTACTTACCTTCGGCAACGATCTTTGTGGTGGATACTCTACTTCCTGCCGATTCCTCTCCTTTAGAATATCCCAAGGCACTAGACTTTATCCGGAAACTTTGCAATAGCTCTCTGCACCTGTAGGTGAAGTTAGCTCAGTCTCCGTGAATGTTACTGTCTGGACATGACGTAATTGGATTAATATGAATACTTTTCCTAGGCCACAGAGAACCTGTCTGAAATCTGGTTACATTAACAGCAAAATAAGTAGCTACCTCAAAGTATATTTGACAGACAATACCATTAAAGTATAAAAAGCATTATTTATTATTTTGTTAAAAAACAGAAGAGAAACATCAAGAAATCTACACAATTGGTTAAAAAAAGGGGGGGGCAATATAAAAGAATTACAGCTTTTTCCACTTACAACATAATTTATAAAACATATTATTGGTAAAAAGACATATAATCATACATAGCTGCAAAATTTCAAACAGATATGTTCAACAATGTCAATATAAATGGTGACAATCAAGAGATTGCTGTTAAGTAACCTGATTTCAGACAGGTTCTCTGTGGCCTAGGAAAAATATTCATATTAATACTATTGTTGCCCTGTCCTAGGAACTACATCCAGACTCAGGGGGTCCCTCTTTTTTATTGACATGACGTAATTGGAGCCATAAAGTGCCATCCCAGCACCCTTTCGTCCGTTCCTGGTCCATTTCTTTTTAAATCTTAGAGGCAGAGACAAAATCAGCTTAAAACAGAAGACATGCAGACATGCATCGACAGAAGACATGCAGTGCGATAATCTAAATTGGAACCTTATTAATCAGATTACTACAACTATTCCTCAGACTGGAGAGTTGGGTGGGAACCGGGAGGAATCTGCAGGTACAGAGAGTATCCACCGGAAAATTTCTTCAGATGGATAGTTCTACCTACAGTTTCCATATCTTTTGAGCAGGAACACCCATCCAGGTGGTCGGTCCGAAGGTCACGATCCGGAAGCATCAGCGTGCTAAATAACCATCCCTTCTCACTTCTTACATTCATCAAGCATTATTGCATGGATTCAGAAGTGAAGCCCATGTTGCCGCATTTCATATTTCCATGATGGGCAACCCCGAGCCTCCACCAAAGAAAGATGCCTTTTCTCCAGAAGAAAGAGCGATGAACACTTTTGATGGGGGCTTTTTGGCAATGGCATAACACATTTTAATAACAAGCACATTCCATAGGGACAGGATACTCTTCTGGACTGCTTTGCCATTCTTGTTGCCTATGTATCCAACACCCTTGGTTCTGTTAACACAGAGGGTGAGCATAGTACGAGAGTCTAGCCTTTGTAGCCTCTCCGTATCCTTAGTGGAAGAAAGTGGTAAGAAAAAGTGATAAGAGTAAAAGACTGCCAATACAGAAAGGGGAACCGACTTTGGAAGGAAAGCCAGTGAGGTATTTGAGCTAGGGAGAATCAAACTGATGGCAGGGGATAATGAACTGAAGCAGAGTGGGGGTGCTGTAGATGCTGTAGATGCTGTGAGAGGAATGTGTAGAGACCAATGTATAGAGAATCCCCCAGACTCCAGGTGCGATATAATTAGAGACTGGACCATGGATTTCTCAGCTTTCACAGGTAGTAATGTAGGTATTTTTCTCATAGTTCTCAGCAAACCAAACTATGTGGCAGCCACCTTTGAAGTATGGCAGTTAAAGTAGAGTTTGAAGTCTAGCCATAAGCCTTATTTTACTGGGTGACTTCCCGTCTCGCTCTCAAAGAATTTGAGGACTTTTTTTTTATTTTCCTGAAGGAGGTGGTTCGGATCAGTGGCAAAAGGTGCGTAAAAAAGAACATTAACGTCAGGGCACTGGGGTGGTGCTTTATGGCTCTAGTTAAATCTAGGCTGTAACTGATGCCCGGAGGGAATTGATGCCACCTACCATGACAGGAGAGTTATTGCAAAGTTTCTGGATTTAGTGTTGTGCCTGGGGATATTCAATAGCTGAGGAATCTACAGGCAATAGTATCCATTACAAAATGGCCCTGTATTACCTATCAATCATGTGGATTGGATTAAGAATCTAGCGGTTAGGATTTTATACAAAGCATCAATATGTGAGTACCACTTTTTTATGTAACTACTGCTTACCTGCAAGAATTGCTGTGATTGTTGAGTTAGCTGTGCTTGTGCAGGTTGTTGAACAGTGGTGATCAGCTGCTGCTCTTGTTGGCTCCGCTGCTGTGCTATAGATAATGCCTGAGGTTGCTGCTGTTGTGTAGCAAAGGTAGGGTAAGCAGTCACTACCTGCCCCATAAACATAGTACTTGGCACCATCACTGCCCCACAGGCGACAGGAGCAGTTACTAATTTGGTTACCAGCTGCTGACCTTGAGAAAACCTGTCAATGATGAAGACATGGAAAATAGGGCTACTGAAGTTAATAAACAGTACAGTGGGCTGATTTTACAATACACATATTTAAACAAAGTTAAAGGTAGGCATGGAAAGGTTCAGGACAGCAAAAGGCATCTATAATAAGCTGGCACCAAATTGACAAGTATCCAAATAAACGTTTTTCACTACAAGCAATTTGAATTTAGAGATGGTTTGTATGTATAAATTCATGCATAGATTCAGTTTCTTTTGTAGAACTCAAGGATTGAATGTTGCAAATATTATTTCTAACACGATAAGCACTCAGGGGGACTAGTCCCAAAGGCATTTTTTTTTTAACTCAACCTTTATCGACATCAGTGCGGCGACACAGTCTGGTGCCTACATCCCTTCGGGCCGGCATTGCAATATACGTCATTCCATGCATAAGATAGTGGGGGGATGCATACACAGCAAGACGCCTCCAACTCAAAGGGCCGGCCGCGTTAGGTAGTCAAATAAAGTAAGTAGCAGTCAATTGAGGTTTCTTAACAAGTAATAAAAAAACAAATCCCTTCTAATACAGAATCCCTGCAAGGTCAACAGTCACAGTAGCCATAGCTCCAAACAATATCTTAGTCCGGGTACCACTCAGGTCACAGGCAATTAAATATAGCCAAGTATTCCCACCCCCTGTGACCCATCCTCCATCCCAATGTTCCCCCCTAGAATCTTATTGGCCCCCATCCGTAAAAACTCCCGTCTTTACAAGCTCCTCCCTGTCCCCTTCCCATCCCCCTCCCGCTCCGGACTCAGTTCTGTCCCCTCATCGTCATAATGTGACAGAAGATATGCTCTGAGAGGCCCCCAAATATCCTTAGGGCGTGAAGAAGGTGGCATAAGGTCAGCATAAATATCCAGTTGTTCTTGGCAGTATGCAAGATCAGTAAGCTACTCTTTAAATTTAGGAGGCCGACCGCGTCCCCAACGACTAGCTATGCGCCGTTTTGCCATCAGAAGAGGTAGGAAGGTGAACTTCCGTACCTTAGCCGGAATTTGCTCTGTATATCCAAGCAAAGCGGTGAGGGGATCGTCAGGCACATGTACTGCAGTAATTTCGCCCAGCGCTTGTAATACCTCCCCCCAGTATTCCCGAACAACTGGGCAATCCCATACTAGGTGTCCAAAGTCAGCGCCAGCAGTCCCGCATCTTTCGCAGTGATCCGTGTCGCACATGTGTAACCGGTGTAACCTGGCTGGCGTATAATACAGACAATGCACGTATTTATAGTGTATCAAATGTAATTTACTATTTGCTGAGATGATTCCCGTTTGGCGACAGCAAAAGGCCCATTGCTCCTTCGAGATGGGAGAACCCAACTCCTCCCATTTCTTTTTAGCAGAAGCAAGGCCCCTTCCCCATTCTCTTTGAATGGAACCATATAAACGCAATACCACATGTTCGGGGGTCCTGTTGCAATAGAGTGTGTAAGGGGCCATAATGGGGGGTTCCGACAGGAAGTCTTGGGTTATTGACCGTATATCCTGCCGAAGGCGCACATAATAAAAGCGTTCTAAGGGAGTAGGGGTGCAGGTGGCAAAGAACTCCTCACTTGTTTTAAATTACCATTTTGGTATAATTGGCCCCAGGTCAGATAGGACAGTTTCCGCAACATTCAACAACACCCACCCTCCGTAGCGACTGGTATATCCTGCCTCCCCTGTAAGGGCACTAGAGGCAAATAAAGATCCCAAAGGCATTTTGGAGTACTGCTAAGCACTATTTCACATAGGTTTATAACTAGGCCCGAAACATCTAATCCTCTATTAGTAAAAAATGCAAAGAGGGCACCATGATTTCTATTTGAACTTACGGTTTATGAATATTCACTGAATATTCCCATTTTAGATGTTTTGGGGCAAATTCAAAAAGGCATTTTATAAGAGTAATACAGCAATTAGCTTATTTGTACTCTGAAATGCCTTTGTAAATAGGTAACAGAGTTATCAGTGTTGTGAAATACATTAAACCAACTCAGAGTCCACAAGACCATAAAAATCTTCCTTTTCCCTCCTAAACTCTAACCAAAAAATACGCACACAAGCCATAGGAGAGTCGCACTGCTCCCAGAAGCTATAAGGTGTGCAAAGTGTATTGCACTGTTAATTGTTTAGCAATTTCCAAACCAACAGTCCTAAGGAGCTTTTCTGGTGGTTAAACTTAATTATTTATGTAACGTGTCATAATCCTGGCGAGGTCTTGACGCACTCAGATCTGTATCACGTTCCTGGCCACCCTTCGGAGTGCATCATCAAAACAAATGTGTATGTAGTTTGGCCCAAAAAGGGACAAGTGAGGATATATGTGCAAGGATTGAACGATGTGATGGAAGTACAATGTAAGCCAGGGTGAAATTTAATTTACACTGGCATAATCTCATGTAATTTCTGTCACTTCGGTTTACAGATGGGACACAATACTGGAAATATCGCCAATACAATTATGCTCCAGTGGCGGCTTGCCGAGGGAGTGCTGCAGGTGGGGGGGGGGGGGGGGGGGGCTGGGGTAGTGGAGTCCGACATACGACAGACATGAGTAAGGTAAGTAATTAAATAAATACAACTATTTACCTTGGGGGAGGCCCTGAAGCTTGCAGGGGAAGGTATGTCCTCCTTGGGAAACCTGCCTGTGTTATCTGGGTGTCACACTGCAGAAGGACTGTCCCAAGCTGAGTTCAGCAAGGGCCTAACATGGTAGGCCCTAGGCCCAGTAAATCAGCAAACACCCCTGGTGATCACTACATTTACTGGGAGACTGGTTTCCTGAATAGTGAGCCTAAGGTCCCGGGACCAACCAGAGTGTTAGTGGTAATAGTAACACAGCGCCATAGGGTCTTCCTATTGGGGTTCGCGCATGACATCCCCTTGGCAGGACATCGGCGATAGGCCAAAACCTTTGCCCTCCTGGTCACATGTTTTATTGGCCTCAGTTGAGTTACTTACCTTTGATAATGCCATATCTGGTAGAGACAGGACCTAGCCGCAGATTCCTTATCTTAGAATTATCCCAAGGCGCCAGACTGGATCCAGAAATTTTTGTATAGCAGTACCTCTCTGCGCCAGATGGGATGTCAACAGAGTCCATATAAGCCCTCCCCTGATGCGCTGACGTCAGTTTCTTGTGTGACTATTTTTCGCACCACAGAGAGTATATAAACTGCTTATGAAAACAGTATGCCAAAAAAAAGTCATCTTTGTGTCAAATAATTACGAAGTCATAAAGAAGGGCATCAGAATGCCACAACAGGGATTTTGTAGGTAACAGGATTAATAGTTCGCAGAGCAGGGAAGATGGGTGGGTTGTTAAGGAATATGCGGCTAGGATCCTGTCTCTACCAGATAAAGCGTTACCAAAGGTAAGGAACTTATTAATCTGACAGAGACATCTAGTTGCAGATTTCTTATCTTAGAATTAGATACCCAAGCAACACCATCCTTGAAGGCGGGGATAAAGCAACCAGGCTCACTAAATAATTATAGTTCAAGCCAACCAGACGCTCCACTAGAAGGACAGTGGGAAGCCTACATGAGAAACATGCGGACAACATTACACACATCAGAGGGATAAGGAAGTGTTGGAAGAAAACACCTCATAGAAACAATAATACTGTGTAGCTCTGCCAAAAATATTCAACCCAAGGCTGGACAAGGCTAAAGGACCAAGGACATCAGCCCAAACCACAGAATTAGCGCTCCAGCACCCTCTCATGGAAACTAGAACATGAACCTATAACCCTATGTAACCCTACCCAGTGACACAAAAGAAAGGAAATCTCAGAACACATCGACGATAGAGAGAAAAAGAAACATCCTTACAATGCTAAAAAATAGCATTGGAAGAAGAACAACAACGTTTGGGAGAGACCCCTCTCAGAAGGAGAAAACCCTCCTAAAGAGAAGACAACCCTACGGGACTATGACCAGAGGAGAAAGGCAAAAATAAAATGCATAAGCAATGACCAAATCATGGTCGAACTAGAGGCTCAAGAAAAGTACAGTGGAGGAGGAGCTACGCTACGAACCAAGATGGCTGCATAAGCTCCCGGCTCCACCGACCTCCGCCAGCAGCTCGCTTATCCTGTCTTTCATCCTGACCTTACCCCTGATTTTCTTGTTTATGAAGGTCTACAGCTTCCAAGGATACAATCCCGAGATTTCTATCTTATCGGCTGACGAAGATACGCCGTGTTCCATTTCTCGGCCTACCACCGTGTGGAAGCCGGGGCCTCGATTTTTGGACTACCCGAGTCAGAGTTGAACAACATCGGCCGTGAGACCTGGACTGAGCCCGGTCTCCCGAAGAGTGCCTGAATTGTTGATTTTCCTGTCGATCCTTTGAACGACCCACGCCCGGGACACGCCATCGTGTCACGCCGACTGCCGTGGTGGGGGCCCAGTGCCCGGAGACCTTGTTGCCCCCTCGGGGTCGACGGGCTGGGGTCCTCTCTGGCGGCACCGGTGTGTTCTGCACGACGAGGAGCGCCCGTTACTTGTGATCGGATTTGCGTGGCCCGTGACTCCGGAGCAGCCGGCCTCCGGGGTTCGAGTCCGGCTCTGTCTCCTACTGAGAGGGGATGGAGCGGACGGAGGGCGCGCCATCTCTACGGGCCGTTGTGGCCGCCATTGGGGCGCTCCGTTCGCACACAGTCGCTGTGTTCCGGACACTGATGGTGAAAGTGGACGGTATCCTGGAAGCTGAGGACGACGCCTCGTTTGGTTTCCAGCTGGAGATGATACCAGCGGTGCATTGTGTCTCAAAGGTCGAGGTCCCTGTGCGTACCCCGGAATTTATGACTCCTGACGGTCCCCTATTACCGGCTAGCCAGCCCGTGCTTCTCGCTAGCGTCTTTGGCCTGACCCTGCTGCCACCTAACACATCTACAGACGGTCTTCCATGTGGCTACGAGTTCCTTGTTGATGGTTTTGGATATTCGCTGTCTTTGGACACCTTTCCTAGTTCAAGCCGTGAACTTTTATCCTGTCTTCGATCCTCTTGTGCTGAACAGAACTTTTGTGGACGCTTTGCTTTTTCCAACAAAATGGCGGCTCGAATGGCAAAGACTCTTTTGACGGACCGTACTGGCCAGGGCTGAACTTTATCGCTGGGTTCCGATATAAGAGCTTTTCGTGATTCTGGGGTTGTATCTGTAACGTGATGGGAATTGGGTGGCTGTTGTTTATCCTTCCTTTACCGGTTTGTATACTTGCTGAATATTGATTTTAACATGTATCCGGGTGGTCGCTGTTGGCGGGGGGTGCGGGAGACCGGGAGTATGTTTGCTTTCTCCTCCTCCGCTTTTCTTTCCCCTTCCTTTAGGGTAGTTCTGGGGCGACAGGCACGCTGCTAGTGGGGTTAGGCCGTAGCCATTGCAGGGGTGGGGGGTTCGGGGTGGGGTTTTTTATTTTGCCTTTTTTATGTTCTATGGCCCCTTTTCTTTTCCCTTTTTCTTTTACGAGAGATGGGCTGTATATCTTTCACGGATCCTCTATTGTCCGGGTGTTTTTGCTGACTTATTTATCCTGTGTCATTATGGATGGGTCGTGTGGGTGGGATCGCTTTGCTTGATTCACAGATTGCTTATTTCCTGCTTCCGTTCTATGTACCCGTGCTGGGCCCTTTACTTCCTACAGTGATTATTGTTTGTTTATTTCCCCCGCCTGGCCCTTATTCTGTCTTTCATCGCGAAACACCTGATGTTTGTATTGCCTACTCTTGTCTTACTGTTAAATAAAAAAATATATAACAAAAAAAAAAAAAAAAAAAAAGAAAAGTACAGTGACAAAAGCAGATACATAAGCCCTACAGAAGTGGTTCAGGAGAACCATACTTGCAATATAGACGTGAACACATATAAATATATATATTTAAATATAGATATAAACGCCTACACACGTCTATCAGAATACAAAAAAAGTGTTATCATCTCTATTGGGGAAGTCAAACCCGGCCTCCCTCGGCAAGCAGGAGACTAACCAGAGTAGGAACAAGGATCTATTGTACAACAGAGGTATCCATTGGAAATTAGAGATATAAATACAAACATACATTGGAAATAGACCAACGATTCGACAGCAACAGAGTGAAAATTATAGCTACAGATATCACCACACTGGGAAACAAGCAACATAGTACGGTATAAGAGGAGAGAGGAAGTGGAGGAGCACCACCCACCCCAGAAAAAACAATGACAACCGCCAATGAACCAACACTACTGCCTGAAGAGGCAACCATAAGGCGGCTAAAGAGAAATCAAAAGGAAACAGCTGGTGTGAGAACTTCTGCTATTAAGGGAAGAAAGGCCAGCACCAGGGTCCATCCACAGTTATAGTCGAAATAAAGGCCAAACACATAAGGCCCCGATAGATAACTATTTTCATCCAGCAGACAGAGATATCAGGCGGCAAGACCTGACTGATGTTTTTTCATAAAAGATGGAACATCACAGCCATGAAGGATCAAGCCGCACGAAATGGAACAGCCGAAAAAATGTACGGCAGTGCATACAAGTGCAACATGAATTGAGGTTAGTAAGAAATGTCTCTATCGGAGACACAATGTATTCACGACTAAAAAGGGAAAAATAGGACCACATCCTCCAAAGAAAGTCAGAAAATAAAAAATTCCTCCAAGCAGACGGAAATCACAAATAAATTGGAAGGGTTATAATGGACCTTTGAGTGATAGAATCCTTATTGCACCAATCAGGAAGGAAAGAACATTCAGAAAAAGGATGGAAAGGGAGACCCCCTCCTCCTTAGAAACCAATCTTCTAAAAGTTAGACATACAATGTCAAAGGGACAAATGTTCCAGAAGGAAACCCTTAGATGAAAATTAGCCACAACACTGACAAAAATGAGGAGTGTAATGGCGACATCTGACGATCAACCAAACGGTAAGAAAACGCTGTGGCTGCAATCAGAATTGCGACATATATAACGCCTGTAGGAAGAAAGGGAAATAGAGCATTCCAGATATGACCAGAATTAACATCCTGTTAGGGATGAAGCAGAGAGAACTAAGCAATGACAGTGGCACAGAACCATGGTCACCTTGCTGTATTGGTGGGATCTGAAACACTGCATTAGGTGTTCCTTGATACCCAATGCCCCACCGAATCACAGCTTAACAAGAAACTCGAGAGAGCAGAGGCAGGAAACCTTTGTGCCAAGTCATTGTAAAGGATGAACAGCAAGAAGTGTCAATGCACTAGAAAGTTCTAAGGTCCCAGCTGAAAATCCACCCAGTCCAAAGATCCTTCCCCCCTTTTCATTACTCCCTATATGGAAAGAAAGATAACAACAAAGGAAAGAAATGCCCTAGGCCTACAAAAGATATTTATGAAGGCTGCGGGAGTTGGAGGGGGGGAGGGATGGGGTGTTGGAATAGTCAGTTAATGTGAGGGGACTCCTTAGGGGAGAGTGGAGAAAAAGCAGGCGAATACATTGCCAAGGGGGAAGATTACACCTGACGCGCCCTACCAGGCCTTGAGAACTCTTCATTGTATCGCCGCCTGACCTCCGGGTTGTGGGCCACCAGGCTGTGTACAGTACTGATTGGAGACAGAAGAATGTAAGAGCTAATAGGTGTTAATACTGTGATGTAACAGCTACATTGAATGTCTGCAATAAAAACAATAAAAAAAAAAAAAATGAAGGCTGCGGGGGAGGAGGGGTCAATATCGCACTGGTGCCTGCGGAAGTCACAAACATTTCGTGTTCAAACACAGATAAACTGAAGTCCCTATAAGGGATATTGAGCAACAGAAGCAGACCTTAAAATGCCCACCAGGCATACCGAGGATGGTCCCCATAAAATCAAATCAAATCAAATCAGGTGTTTGTTAAGCGTGACTACTCACCCATGAGGGTCTCAAGTTGCTGGGGGTGTGGGGGGGTTCGCAGTTTCCAGTCCATCAAGGAGGGGGTCTGTCAAAAAGCCAAGTTTTGAGGTTTCTTGCGAAGATGAGGAGGGATGTTATCTATCTGAGGTGGAGCGGAATGTCGTTCCAGGCACTGGCTGCGCGGAAGGAGAAGGAGCGGCCTCCCGATCTGGTCTTTCTGGTGCAGGGGACCACTGCGTAGGAGAGCTGGGCTGATCGTAGGGTCCTTTGGGGTGCGTGGAATTTGAGTTGGCTGTTCAGGTATGCTGGTCAGGTGTCGTGGAGGGCCTTGTGAGCGTGGTTTAGAATCTTGAAGGTGACTCTAGCTTTTATGGGGAGCCAGTGGAGTGTGCGCAGGTGCTCGGAGATGTGGCAGTGGCTTGGCAGGTTGAGGACCAGTCTTGCGGTGGGGTTTTGGATGTTCTGTAGCTTGCGGGTGAGGTTTTTGTTTATTACGGCATAGAGTGCGTTGCCGTAGTCGAGCCTGCTGGTGACCAGGGCGTGAGTGACTGTCTTTCTGTGTTCGAGGGGGATCCATTTGAAGGTCTTACGTAGGAGGCGGAGGGTGTGGAAGCAGGAGGACGAGACGGAGTTGATCTGGTGTTCCATTTTGAGCTCTGAGTCCAGGATGATTCCCAGGTTGCGTGCGTGGTCCGTGGGGGTGGGCGGGCTTCCAAGGGTGGGGGGCCACCAGGTGTCGTTCCAGGCATCTGGTTTTGGGCCCATGATGAGTACTTCCGTTTTGTTTGTGTTTAGTTGTAGGCAGCTGTTTTTCATTCATTTGGCGACAGCTTCCATGCCTTCTCGAAAGTTGTGTCTGGCGGTGTTGGGTTCGTTGGATAGGGAGAGGATGAGTTGGGTGTCGTCTGAGTATGACACAATGTTGAGTTCGTAGGTTCTGACGATGGGGGCGAGCGGAGCCATGTAGACTTTGAAGAGCGTAGGGCCTGGGAGACTCTGCAGGTGGTAGGTGTAGGGTCTGAGAGGAAAGGGGGTAGTCTGACCCGCTGCGTTCTGCCGGAGAGGAAGGAGCTGATCGAGTCGAGGGCCTTGTCTTGGATTCCTGCGTCGTGGAGTCTGCGTATTAGGGTGCGCGAAAGACTGTGTCAAACGCCGCTGAGAGGTCAAGGAGGACGAGGGCTGCTGTTTCTCCTTTGTCCAGTAAGGTACGGATGTCGTCTGTTACGGCAAGGAGGGCGATTTCCGTACTGTGGTTTTTTCTGAAGCCCGATTGGGAGGAGTCGAGGATGTTGTGCACTTCGATGAATGTGATGAGTTGGCTGTTGATGGCTTTCTCGATGATTTTAGCTGGTAACGGGAGCAGGGAGATGGGTCTGGTGTTTTTTTAGGTTTAAAGCATTTTATTGCAGAAGTATAAAACAATACATACAACAAAAACTGGTCGTCACAAGGAGGCCATGTTGAGTCCCCACATCCTGAGCGCCTTCAGACATGCAAATGGTACATTCAGAGCAAGTGGAAGGATCATATGCTGGACGAAGAAGCAATGACGACTGACTCCAAAAAACGACCCTCCCCTCAACAGAACTGCCCCTTCCCGCCCTCCCCAGGGTCCCCTCCCCCCCCCTATAACGGTGTGCCGAGCCAATGTCATGTGCCCTTGTTAACAGTTCAACGGATCTGCCTCCTGTCCCACAGAGATCCCCCAGGGGCGACTAAGAATGCGGAGTGGCCAAGGAAGTCAGCCGCATGAGCCTGAGGTACCTGGGGCAAGTAATCTCCTTGAATTCCGACTGCAATAGAGAGACGAAGGGTTGCCACAGCTCCACAAACCTATCAACTTCCCCTGCCACCATGAGGGACAGCTTCTCCATACCTAGAACATGCCACAGCCTGTGTAGCCAACCTGTAGTGTCGGGGATGGTAGTGGTGCGCCAATATATGAGTATGTTCTGTATCGCTGAGCCCAATGCAATTGCTATCTGCCTACCCTTCCTGGATCTCAGGGGGTACATCAACCCGTTGGGTAGCCCTAATAAGACATAGGGCGGTAGGCGAGGCAGTTCAATGTCAAAACAGTGGTCGATTTCATCTAGGACTTCTTTCCAGTACGGACCTAGCGATGGACAGTCCCATAAAATATGTGTGAGGGTACCAGTCTGTCCGCACTCGCGCCAGCAGGTGTCGGGAAGACCATGGTTCATGTCGTGTAGTCGCTGAGGTGTGTAGTACCAATATGTAGTTATTTTAGTGAAAGTCTCAGTGAGCCCGGTGTGATAAGCTGAGTGACGTGCGCGATAAGATATGTCGTCCCACTCCTTATGACTCAGTACCCTTCCTAGTTCGCGTTCCCATCTCTCCCTCCCAGGGTTATGGATGTGAAAGGCGGGGGGCTGCAAAAGTTTGTAGAGGTCCGAGACAAGCTTGGCGTCTGAAGAGCGAGTCGCCAACCACAACTCGTAAGGCGTAAGTTTCCGGTCCGCCAGTCCCCGTACCTGCGGCTGCAGCGCCCAGTGGCGGACCTGCAAATAGCGCATGCGCTCGGTCTCAGGCAAGTGGTAATCCCGCTTGAGGTCCTGGAACGACACTATCCCCTCTGGGCCATACATGTGAAACAGAGCGCTGCACCTGGCCGCCTGCCAGTGTGCGAATGCGCCAGGCTCCATCCCAGGCCGAAAATCAGGATTTCCGATCAGCGGCGTAGGGAAGGAAGTAAGTTCCCGCGTGATATTCACTGCGTCCCACACTCTAAGCGGGACCCGGGTAACCAGGGACGCGTAGAGGTTAGGGGGCCTATGTGCCCTGCGCATGAAGGGTACCTCTTTCTAGAGTTCTGCCCGCCACCGCCTGGTCTTGAACAAGCCAGTGCCTGTCAGATTCCCATTTGCTCCACTCCACAAAGAACCGCAGTTGCGCTGCTTGAAAGTACTTTTGGAGATCGGGAATGCCGAGGCCGCCTGACTCCGGAGCCAGAGTAGACAAGGCTCTCCTAAGCCTGGGTTTGCGACCCTGCCAGACAAAGCGTGCTATATCTGCCTGTGCCTGACGGAGCCACCCCTTCGGTGGTTGAAGCGGTAGCGCTCGAAACAAGTACAGGACCTGTGGTAGAAGAGTCATCTTGACCGCGGCCACCCGACCCAGCAACGACAACGTGCCCTTGCTCCAGCGGGACAACTCCTCCTTCATCTTACTGCCCAACGCCGCATAGTTCGCCGCCACCATAGCGGGGAGGGAGGGCGCCAGCAAGACACCCAAGTACAGGATTAGGTCCTTAGACCAACTCATGGGAAAGCGCCCTTGCAACTCAAGGCGCGTCGCGTTAGACAGCGAGAGGTCCAGGGCCGACGATTTCCTCATGTTCATTTTAAAGCCCGCTACTTCAGCGAAGGCGTCCAGCTCGGCAATGCAGGCCGGGAGTGCCTCTTTTGGATCTTCAAGTAGAAGGATCACGTCATCCGCGTACAGGCTGATGGTGTGAATATAGCCTCCCATTCGGATGCCAGTCACCCTTGCGTTCTGTCGGACTCTCTGGGCAAACGGCTCCATATAAAGGGCGAAGAGAAGTGGGGACAAAGGGCATCCCTGCCTGGTCCCCCGTTCAATCGCAAAGCGGTCGGAGCTGTACCCGTTAACCCGCACCACCGCGGTCGGGTGTTTGTAACAGTTAAAGACAAGCGTGCGGAATTTCTCCCCTATCCCCGCTTTGCGAAGTACACCGTCAAGGTAAGACCAGCGCACTCGGTCGAACGCCTTTTCCGCGTCGACTGACAATAGCATGCGTTCCCCAGGGACACAGGAGGCCTTCTCCAGGGCATGCACCACCCTCTTAGTATTGTCCACCGTTTGCCAACCGGGGATAAACCCCGCCTGGTCCGGGTCCACAAGTCCCGGCAGGTATTGTGCCAGGCGAGACGCCAGGATCCCCGTATAGAGCTTGAGATCCACGTTCAGCAACGAGATCGGCCGGTAGGAGCCGCACTCGGTCCTATCTTTCCCCGGCTTGGGAATAACCGACACCGTCGCCCAGAGCAAGTCCGGAGGAATGGCACCCGGCTCCGCGAAAGAGTTAAAGAGCCTCGTCAACAGAGGGACCAGGTCCTGACAGAACGTCTTGTAAAAAAGCGGGGAGTAGCCGTCGGGCCCCGGGGCCTTCCCGTGTTTAAGCAGGGAGATAGCCGCAATCACCTCCTCCGGGCGAATGTCCCGTTCCAGGAACTCCGCCTGCTCCGAGGTGAGAGAAGGGAGGTCAAACGAGTCCAGATATTCAGCCTCCGCGAGCGACGACGGGGGCTCGCCTGTGTATAAGTCGGCGTAGAATCGGCGGAATCCCTCTGCAATTTGAGGGTCCTCCGTTGCCTTCACACCGCTCGGAGTGGAGAGCTCCGCAACCCGCATACGCTGATGTTTCACCCGAAGCTTGTTAGCTAGGAGGCGGCCGCATCTGTCGCCCCCAGTGTAGTATGCATGCTTCAAGCGGAGCGCCGCGTACTCCGCCCTGTCCATATCGAGCGCGGAGAGCAATTTCCGCGTCGCTTTAAGCTGCCTCCAAACCCTGGGTGCCCCCGTTCTCTGATGCATCTGCTCCAGCTCCCGCACCAGTGTCGTAAGCTCATCCCGTTTCTGCTGTCGGTCCCTATTCTCCGCAGACGAGATGGAAATGAACTCCCCGCGGAGCACCGCCTTCAAGGCAGCCCATTGCGTCGCACGAGACGTGTCCCCATTATCATTATGGGACCGGTATCCAGATATCGCGTCGCGGATCCTCTGCACCACCGCCGGTTTGTGTAGCAGCGTGTCTCTGAGGCGCCAAACCCCCGAGAGGGCGACAACGGCGGAAGCTGAAAGGAACCCGACACCGGGGCGTGATCCGACAACGAGATCACCCCTATGTCGGAAGCCGTCGCCAGCGCGGCCATAGGCCCTGTAACTAGAATGTGATCCAGTCTCGCATATGTCCTGTGCGCGTGGGAGTAGTAAGAATAGGCTCGGGTAGCGGGGTGCAGACGTCTCCAAAGGTCGTGCATGTCGAGCTCACCCAGGCGGGAGTGACTCAGTCGTGAGAACTCCCCGGTGTGTGGGCGGCGCTGCGCAGAACTGTCCAGGAGCGAATCAAAGACCATATTCAAATCCCCCCCAATGAGTATGTGTCTGTCGGGTGTAGTTGTTATGTGTTCGAGGGCTGAGTGTAAAAATATATCCTGGCAGTCATTCGGGCTATAAACAGAACCCACTGTGAACAACAAACCCCCCAACTTGACTCTGTAAGCCAGGAGCCTCCCCTTTTGTTCCGCTACTTTATGCAAGACCTCTCCCCTGAATTTACTAGAGACCAGGATAGCAACCCCCGCTGTTTTAGTGGACCCTGAGGAGAAAAACTGGGTTGGGAACTTCGATGACCTCATTCTAATGCAATCTCGCGTCAAAAGGTGAGTCTCTTGTAAAAGGCAGATGTCCGCCTGAGTATTCTCTAGGAGGGAGAGGATCGCCCTACGCTTAACCGGGTTGTTCAGCCCCTTCACGTTGAGTGTGACTACCTTAAGGGCCATGAATAGGCGACACAAGGGCAGCGATCAATGAGGCAGTGTCGGCATCGAACATCGTGAGGGGCAACGGTAGAAGGCCAAACAAAGGCAAGAGTCCAGCAACACCGGAACTACAACCCAGCGCACGTGGCGCGAAGCAACAGGAGGAAGAGCAATAGAGCATGACAGCCCAGCACAAAACCCCAAAGCCCCCCCAATGAACCCCCAACCAAACCAACACTCGACCTCTCCTCCTCAAACTGCTGGACTCGTGGCTTCCCCGAGCTCCCCCTTCCAACCCCAACTCTCTCCCACCCGTACCCCACCACGTACCCCAACATCCCCACCAACCCAACTCCCCTTGAACGAAGAACATTGTCCCAGTCCAGTCCCTAGTGGACGAGTCTGTGGTAGAGTATTCGTGTGGACGTCCAGCCACCTCCAGCACACCCCCGCCGCCCCCTCCCACCCGGAACCCCCGCACCTGCTATGAAGATGAGGCCATCAGGATCTCCCCCCGGAGTGTGCTCAGGCCGTCAGGGCCGTGTCACTTGGCGATGTGGCTCCGGTAACCGCCAGTATTGCGTCATCTCTCTCAGCTCTGGCCGTTGGTGAAGCCGGTCGCGCGGGCAAAGCAGAGGCCCGGCGCCGGCGGACAGTTTGCCACCCATCTCGAGTGGCGCGCCGCCCGGGCGGAGCAGGGGTGTCGCCGTCTGTAGCTGTGATCCCCAACACTTCGCAGGTGTCCTGAAGGGACCGGAGCTGGTGCAGGGTGCCGTTCCAGCGGAAGATGAGCCGAAAGGGGTGGCCCCAGGAATATTGTGTGCCGTGTTCTCTCAAAAAATCCGTGGCTATCTTGAAGGATTTGCGCTTTTGAAGGGTGATCGTCGACAAATCTTGAAACAGCGCCACTGGATGGTTCCGGAAGGTGAGCGGCTGCCGACGTCGAGCCTCGCGTAGGATTCGCTCCTTCAGGGGGAAGTCCGGCAGGAAGGCCAAGATATCAGGGGCGGGTGCGGAGGCCTGGCGCCGCGGCCCCACTCTGTGCGCTCTGTCTATCCTCACTTGGAAGTCTCTAGGCTCCTCCAGAATGTCGCGAAACATGTCGCCCAGGTACGCAGCCACGTCTTCCCCTTCTTCTCCAGAAGGAACGCCGCGAATCCTGATGTTGTTGCGCCTGGACCTGTTCTCGAGATCTTCAGCGTGGGCCTGGAGGTCAATCTGCTGGTCCCTGAGGCGCAGTACTTCCTGCTGCAGGTGCGTGATCTCTTCATCTCGGGCTTGACTGGATTCCTCCACAATGGTCACCCGCTCCCCCAGGGAATCGACTTCCCGCCGCACCTCCCGGACCTCTCCTGCCACCTCCTGCTTCAATGCCTGGAAGTCCTCCCTAAGAGTGCTGAACAACGACTCCAGAAATGATCGAGTCACCGGGGGTTCCCCTCCTTCAGCCCCTCGAGAGCCGGACGGGGGGCTCGGGGCGGGCTGGTTCCTGTCCTGTCGGGGGGGGGGGCAGCCCTGCTCAGCATGTCAGGCAGGGTGCGTTCACCTTTCTTACCCCCACGGTTGCCCGACATCGTCGCGACAGGCCTGGACCGCGGCACAGAGGGCACCGCGAAGGACCCGGGCGGGGCGGGTTGAGATGCGCGCGTCAGCGCTCCCTGTCACGGTGTTACGCGGTGCGATCACCGCCTCGGGTCCACCCCCTCGTCGTCTCCCAAAGGTGGGTGGCAGCGATCGTCTCAGTCGCGGAGTATCACCCCCGAGACAGTGCGAAGAAGAGTGCGGTCAGGGAGGAAGGTAGGTGGGCCTCGCCGCTATGCTGGTCCAGCAGCGCCCAAAGGAGTGTAGTCCGCCCAGACGGGCCTGGGCAGCCCCCCACCGCGCCGCGGCAGAGGCGACACCAACCCGCGTCTCGCTAGGCAGGTGCCCCCACCGCAGTCAGTGTGCTGCGCCACGTGGTTCCCAGGCCCACAGCTCCGTACCTCAAGTGTCTGCTTCTGGGGGCCCCAGCCCGGTACCGGAGTGAGGTGTGGTGAAGGAGGGTGGGCTCCGTCGTTCGCAAAGTCTCTGGGCCGGGCTCTGCCGTGTTTCTATAGGCCCTCCGATGGTCCCCAGGGGGGGGGGGGACAGCGCCGAGGCCCCCCGCCCGGGCAGCCCAGGGCGCCGCGGCGCGCGGACAGCCCGCTGCGCCAACCCCTCCTGTAGAGCGAGGCGCCGCGACGTGCTCCCAAAGTTTAGGCCCCAGGGTAGGCCTCGTTGATCACTGAATCCCCGGGGTCGCGTAGTTGCGGTCCCCGGGGCTGGCACACTGCAGCTCGGTTGGTAGGCCGCCGGCCCGCCGCGACGTGTCCCTCCGCCGCCTCCAGAAAGCTCAAGTCGTGGGGGTGCTGCCCCCTCGGGTGTCGCGGAGGTTCCGCTGGGGTCTCTGAGCCGATCGTCGGCTGGCACCGCCGGGAGGTCCGGCAGGGATCCCGGCCCGGCAGCAGGCCGCTCCGCCAGGGGACGCCCGGCACGCCGCTGCTGCGCCCTGGAGGGCGCCGGGGTCCCACAGACCGCTCCGCTGCTCTTCCGTGCTCGCCGGGCGCCGGGTCCCGCTTGATCCGGGGGAGATCAGCGGTGACAGGAGGCGCGCGGGCTCCGGGGTCTCGGGAGCTCAGAGGGATGCGTCCTCCTAGCTCGCCATCTTGGCCACGCCCTGGTGTTTTTTTAGGTCGGTGGGGTCAGCCAAGGGTTTCTTCAGAGGGGGTTGATCTCAGCGTGTTTGCAGTTGTCAGGGAACGAGGCGGTTGCCAGGGAGCGGTTGATGGTGTGGCAGAGCATGGGTGCGATGGTGTCGGCGGCTCTGTTGAAAATGTGGTGGGGGCAGGGGTCCGTGGGGTCCCCGGAGTGGATTGACTTCATCGTCTTCAGTGTGCCTTCGTGGTGAGGGCTGTCCAGTTGTCGATCGCTGGCTTCAGGGTGTCAGGGGTGGTTGGTGAGGGTTCAATGTGTTGGTTGTCTTCGTCGAAGTTGTCGTAGATGCTCTTGATTTCGTGGTGGAAAAAGGTGCTGAGTTTGTCTCAGAGGTCTTGTGAGGGAGGGATGTCGGCGGACTTGCTGGTGGGTTGGGTGAACTCCTTGATGATGTTGAAGAGTTCTTTGCTGTTGTGTGCATGAGTGGAGATTCTGTCTTCAATCGCTTTTTTCCTCATTTTTCTGGTGAGTTGGTGGTGGGCGTTGGAGGCAGCTCTGTAGTTGTTGTGGGCTTCTGTGGATTTGGTGTTCTTCCAGGCCTTTTCGAGGGGGCGGCAAGGGCGTCTGGACTCTTGAATTTCGGTGGTGAACCATCTAGCTTTCTTGGCGTGGGTGTTGTTTTTCTTGAGGGGGGCTATGGTGTTGGCGCTGTCGGAGATCCATCTGTGCAGGGTTCGGGCTGCGGTGTTGGCGTCGTCGGTTTCCACGATGGTTAGGGTGGAGTTGCTGAGTGATGAGGTTAGATGGTCGTCGGTGATTCTGGTCCAGTTTCTTCGTGGGAGCAGGTGCTGGAGTCTGTGGATGGTGGGTGTTCTGAAGGTGAAGTGGATGCATTAATGGTCAGTCCATGGGAGTTCGGTGGTGTGGCTGAAGGTGATGGAGTTTCCTGTTGTGAAGAGGGGGTCGAGGGTGTGTCCTGCTGAGTGCGTGGGTTCGGTCACAATCTGGCGGAGTCCAATGTTGTGGAGGTTGTCCAGGTGGGATGTGGTGCTGGGGTCCAGTTGGTTGTCGAGGTGGAAGTTGAGGTCTCCCAGTAGGCTGTAGTTGGTGGACGCGATGGCATGCGAGGAGATGATGTCCGTGATGGAGTTGGCAAAAAGTCTGCGGGGTCTAGGCGGTCGGGAGATGAGGGTTCCAAGGAGGGTGGAGGTAGGGCTGGCCAGTATCTTGAAGTAAAGGTGTTCCATCAGGTTTGTGGGTTCGTCGGGGAGTGTGCTCAGGCGGAGGGTGGATTTGTGGACGATGGCGATTCCTCCTTCAGGGCGGGTGGGGCGGTCCTTCCTGGAGATCTTGTATCCTTGGAGAGTGGCGATGGCGATGTCCGGTCCCGAGGTGGTGTTGGTCCAGGTTTCGGTAAAGAATGCTATGTCCCGGGTAGTGCTGTCGAGGAGGTCCCAGATTTTGATGGCGTGTTTGTGGAGGGATCGGACATTGAGGAGGATGCATTGCAGGGTTTTCGGTTTGTTGTGTTCTTGCAGGCGGATTGCGCTGGGTCAGTGGTCTTGGCAGTGCTGCAGGTGTGCCGGCAGCGGTGACAGCTGAAGGGTCTGTGGGTGTCGGCTGGTGATGCTAGCTTGCAGTTGTTGTTGCGGCCTGGGTTGAGAGCGTGGAGTGCTGCTGCGTAGCATGGGCGATGCAGAGATCCAGGGTTCCTGGCGCTGATCGCAAACGGGTCACGGACAGGCGCTGACAGGTTTGCCTTTGACGCCTCAGCAGGGTGGCCGCTCAGTGGCCGCCATTAAGTAGGGGTCGGGGAGGGATGGACAGCTGGGAGGCGGGGAGAGGAGAAGGACTGGGCTGGTCGTAGAGGGGGGGGGAGGGGCCGCGGGGCAGCAACGGCGGGGAAAACGGGCTAAAAAAGGCAAAAGGAGAACGGCAAAAAGAGAGAGAAAAGTGCAAATAAGGCAGCAAAAGTGCAAGAAAGAGGGGAGGAAAGACACAGAGGACACAGGAGAGTGAAAGGGGGAGATTGAGATGAAGGTAAAAAAGGAGTGAAAAACTGAGGAAAGACACAGGAGAGTGAAGAGGAGTGAAAAACTGAGGAAAGACACAGGAGAGTGAATGGGGAGGCTTGAAATGAGGGTAAAACGACAGAAACTGGAGGTTAAGACCCAGAAGGAGAGTGAAGGGGGGAGATAGAAGTGAGGGGAAAAAAAGACTAAATAAGGAGAGAAAAAGCGGAGCATGAGAATGGAGACAGAGGTCCACTGGACCACCAGGGATGAGGTGCAGATAAAACCTGCGGGTGGAGGAGAGCCTCGAACATCGAGAGTGCAGGGGCTCGGGGGAATGCCTCACTTAATGGTGGAGCTGCGAGGGAGGGAGAGCAATTTCACTGACAATGAAACCTCAGTTTTTTACCCGGATAAAACAGGGAACAAGGCAACAGTGCATTTGCACAAAGCAAACAAAGTACCCACAATAGAATAAGTACTTGTGTAGAAACACTAGCAAGAAACCCATAAGGAGGAGGAGGAGGAGGAGCCAGCCCACCATGGCCGCTCGGAGCTGATGCTCCGTGTTGAACCCTATTTCCAACTTCATGAGCGGCAATCCTCCATTTTGTTTTCCCACCCTGAACAACGATTCCAAAACCGGAATGCAGGCTGATCCCTCTAAGATCATTATCGCCCTTCTCTGATTTAGCATCGCGGAGAAATGAGCCGTGAGGTCCCCGCCTATGACTACGCTAAGATGGCATCTGGAGAGCTGAGAGGACGTGCCTGGAGCCGTATGAAGTGCACGGTGAGGCCGCCGACTTCAGTTTTTTACCCAGTTAACAACGCCCCCAACCCTCGGCCCGCCTCTCGATTTGAGGGACACTCACTGCGGTGACAGCCATCTGGATGGACGGGACGCGGATAGTGAACGGCCAGCAAGAGCAAAGGTGAGAGCTCCGCCTGCGCTGACGAGACGTGGCGCGCTACCACTTCACTCTACATGCAAAGCGCTGCCGCTCCGAGCGGGGATCAGGCCCCTTAATAGCAGGAGTACCGGAGGGATTTAAGTGGGAGTCCTCCACTCTCTGACGCCCCCTTGGAACTGAGGAGGATCCCGGTGAGCTTATTGAAGCGGGCACCTGACCCTAAGATGGCGGACCGGTGAGGGGCGGTCGAGCTGGAGACAGTGCGCGCATAGGTGGAGCGGGCAAGCGAGGAGCAACTGTCCAAAGGGTGAATGATGGCGTGGACTAAATCACTTGCTTGGCTTCCTTGAGGACCACCCCCCACAAATAAATGTGTTTACCTTGGAATTTTAAATGTTTTTGACCTTAAACTGGGCTTAGGACTCAAGTCAGAGCCTGACCTAAGATAGCCCCCGAGCCGGGGTTGCACTGTAATCAGAGAGCCATTAAAAATATCTATGCATCTGGAGGGAGAGTCAGAATCTCCTTTGTTACCTAGCAGAGGCACTCCACCCTCACACTCAAGGGACCAAACTACTGAACACTGCTCTGTCACTAGCACTCTAGATCTATGACGATGCCCCCCTGGGCAGATACCAAAACTGTTTGTTCATACCGCGGAGCCCGAGCAACCTTGGCCGATGACCAGTGGAGCTGTCCTATGCAGCTATAGAGGAGTCCGGCTCTGGTTCACCCCCTTGGCCATCACCTACCCAGCCGGTCATCTGTTATTGTTTTCCTTGTCTCCCCGTTTATGTTTCCTTCCCTCCCCCTCCTCCTACCTCTGTGATTCATTGATTTAACTGAGGCAACTATGTTAACTGTAACTCGCTGATCCTAATGTGATTCTTAGATTTAACTGATGTAACTATGTAACCTGTAACTCGCTCATCCTAAGGTAAAGCGTTCTGAGACCTCCGGGTCGAGCCAGCGCTATATAAAACTTTGCAAATAAATAAGAACGGGTGTAAATAACGTTACAAAATAACACATGTCCCACAAAACTGGAAACTTAACCTGTCACTGACAGAATGAAAATAATAAAAGTACCTGCAGCAAGCAGCAATACATCATCAGGTATCACCCTGGAAAGGGAAGTTTGAAAAGAAAAGCCAATGGGTACCGCCCTATGCATGGCTCACACGTAAATAAAAAGGGAGCTTTCCCCGAACAAACCTACCACAAGTGTTTTAGGGAAGCAGGCAGAGTTAAGAATCTAATTCACCCCAAACTATGTCTAAATCTCCGCAAAGCAGAGTCAGCAAGCCTGGCAAACAGACAGATGCTATTAAAAGGCATGCCAATCAAAGTGGCTTGAACAGCCTCTAAAACTCAGAGGTGTGCAACCAGGCACGTCAACAGAGTACTACCGAAGAGGCCATAGCTCGGCCTATGGAATCAGTGGTGTCCATACCTCAGCGACTAATCCGTTTAGCCGCTTGTTGCCCATCCCGTACCAACAAAACAAGATTGGTCGGTATCTCTTACGAACGGGAGGGCAGTAGGCGCTTCAACAAGTCCCATAATGCATGGGAGGAGCGTCCAAGGACACAAGAAGTACTGAGAGATGACAGTGCAGAACTGGTGGAGGCGAAAATATCCTTGCCACAAGTATCCAATTTCCTGGCCTCTCTTTCTGGGAAGACAGCAGGGAGCCTATCAATATTTTGGGGAGCCAAGGTAGCCTAAACCACAAAAACTATGATGAGCTGGATGTCTAAGGAGACATGTTGGATCTACAGGGGCTGGCAGGCGTCTGTGCGCAACAGGGTTATCCACAGGGGTCCCCGTTTCGGCTTAGCTCAAACCCCCAACAGAACATCAAAAACAGCCTCACTATAAGGAAACACCGGCTGCTACAGTACTTACAGTGTATTCAATATAACAACCTGGAAAATGAAGATGTAACTAATAAAGTTTGCTTAATACAAAAATATAAAAAAGAACAATAAAACATAGAGTTTTTCTACCAATTGAATGGGATTCTCTTTTTGGAATATTAAAGAAAAAGCTAATCAAGGAGGAGTTAATAATCATATCATTTTGCAAAGTTAAGGGATCAGGGCACCACAGTCCAAAGGTCAGTGGCATACAGTCCCCAAGGAGAGAACAACAGGTGCACAATATGTCCAATCAAAACCCACCCAAACCCCACCCAGGCAAATGGCTACAGTTAAGAGTCATCACTATCTCCATTGTTCAGTCAGAATCCGGAGCCAAGAACCTATCACCCAGATCACACCACACAAGGATATCATCTTCAAACTTATGATCCCTCCTGCGTAGTTTTCTATGAACCTCTTCTGCCACCATTCATTCTGCCTTGTCTTTATGCCAGTAATGTAGATCTGGAGCATGCTGTCGCATCCAGGTGATAGCCACCCTGCACCTAGCAAGAACCAGCACCAGATGCATGAATTTATATGCTATCTTGCGGCCTTTAGGTCTCCTATTATTCCCCAACAGACACCACTGCAGTGTTATCTTGACCTATATAGAAGGAACCCCTAGGAATACACCTACTACTGGAATCCAAATATCTTGCATTCATTAGCAACACCAGGCCAGGTGAAGGAAGTCAGCCCCCTGAAATCCATAGCAGGGGCACTGATCAGACCGGATCAGAGATATCCTCCGAAGAGTCAAGAGGTCAGATAAGTGCAATGCAAAAAAATACATTGGACCAGCTTAAAGCGGGTACTGGGTGATACAGATCAGGTGAGGGTGCAGACTCAAGCCCAGTCCTCATCCTCCATGGATGCCCCCAGGTCCTCTTTCCAAGCTGGTCAGGTCCACAGCCGGCCACACACCACATCTGCTCTCAAAGCTTTATACATAAATGATCTAAGATGTCTACCCAACCCACAGGACAGTAAAGTTTACAGAGTGTCAGACACCACTGGTACCGCAGGAAAGGTGGTCTAGGTTTGCCTGTACAACTAGTCAAGCAAGTATAGTGCAGATAGTGACAGGGTCCTAATGCAAATTCAGCCCTGGCATCCTTGAAAGAAATAAAGTGCTCTTTGGGGTACATGTCCCTGAAGAGCTCATAGCCCACGTTGCTCCAAACCTGAAAAGACGTTTTCAACCATTTATCGGACCAATGCCAGTATCCACATCAGCAACTCCAGGTGAAAGGGGGGACGTCAACACCACAGTGATTAGTCTTTCACAGAGTTACACAATCTGCCGCACTACAAACGGCGCACCATCGGGGGCCCCCGTCATCAATAACGTGGGGAGCTGACCAATATCGACCATCCCCGCCAACATGCGTTTCTCCCAGCTGTCTCCAGGATCAAGTCAGCACACAGCAGTTCGCAAGCACACAGCATAGTAATAGAAGTCAAGCTGTGGCACCTCAGGACCGCCCTCCTACAATTGTCTGGTCAGTTTGGTCAAGGCCACCCTGCTGCATTTCCCAGTCCAATGAAGAGACACAAGGATCAAATTCAACTGTCTGAAAACCCTGGCAGGCAATGAGCAATTCTGAATGGTACAGAAACAGCGCGGCAAGAGCACCATCTTGGAGATGGCTATTCTGCCCATCAACGACAGCAGGAGAGTAATCCAGAAGGCGACCGAGTCTCTTAACAACGCCATCACTCTCCCCACATTAAGACACATTTTTTGTGCCTTGGGGTGCGCAAACATAATCCCTAGGTACCTTAAGTGTTTCAAGCTCCCAGTGCAGTCCAATGTTTGGCAGGCGTTCTACTAGGGTTCCAACCAGCGGAAACAGATACTTTTAAGTTAATATAATTGTAATCCCACATTCTATATCGCTGTTATTGTATGCTTTTATTTAGCTTGTTTCACAAATGTTACCAGAGAGTATGTAATGATAAATGATCAGCAGCAACACCAGAAAGTGACCTTGAATCAGGGAGTGTGAGCAGTCCTAGGGCCTATTGGTTAGGCCTTCTGTCAGCCTTTTGTTGTGTAGACTGATGCCTCTGATCATTGAACTGTGATGAGATTTCAGGTGTAACAAGAAATCGCTGACTGAGAAGCAGGTGAGTCAAAACGAGGGTGTGATGCCAAAAAGTACAGCTAGATCCACTTGTGAAGAAGCAGCTTCATGAACATTCAACCATAACAAACAGTTACCTGATGGTGGCATGATCTACCCACTGCTTATTCATTGTGGAATCAAAGTCTCATTGGAAGTGCAACATGGTCCACTTCAAAAAGAAAGTACAAGAGTGCCCAATGGCAACAAGAAGCTATTAGCCACCAGTTGCTGATAGCAGAGCAAAACTGAGACACAACAGGGAAGGAACAATTTACAATCATTTGGGCTTTATGGAACCAATCCGTTTATTAAGCCTGTGGAAAGCAATGCAGAGCTGTTCGAGTACAACCAGTGGCCGGCGGTGAAATAACATATACGGCAGTGAACACGACTGTTTGCCTACAACCCTGGGGATGGCAGCAAAACTCAGGCAGCGTTTTATAACCTTAAACTATAACAAAATATAATAGCCCATGCCCACCCACCCCTGCTCCTCTGTACAAAGAGTGTCTATGCCGGTGCCTTAGATGTAAAGTCACTGCCAAAAGGAAAGGATTGGTATTTGGTTGGAAATCGCCATTAGTCAGAGACGGGGGACTCAGTAGGAACCTAGCGAAGTAGTCTCAAGTTAGAGGATCATTTGGGCTTCAAAGATGTTCAGTATCTACTTATTTTGCACTGCCTCAACAATACATGTAAACCACAAACCATTTGAACGGCTGATTGCCATGGGGTTATCCAAACCTGCCTCAATTATAAAATACAGTGCTGGATAGTCCTAAGGGAATGTGGTTGGATGACTCTGTCTAACCTGGAAGGGGAGAGAGGTATAGACTAAAGTCTGCAGCAGTACTGTTAAGCTGTCCCATTGAAAACATTTGCACTCACCGTTTTCTCCTCTTTTTCATCTGAAGTTCCCGGGCACTTTGGTTTGGTTTTCGCCAGGACGAGAAAAAATAAACAAGTGACCTTTGATTGTTTTGTGGAGGCGTTTTAACAACTGATTATGTTACAACTACTGCTGACTACCATGCTCTTGGAGTGATACAACCCTTTAGGGCAATTATGACATGCATAATTCTTACTATTACCTGATAAAAACAAGCATTTGCAATGCAATAGGTCTCGCATTTATGAGAGTTTGAGCTATTGGCATTGTAAATGACAAAGCCTATTTTCTAGATGTTTTTAAACAGATAAATTAAAAGCATTGTTATTTACAAAAATATGAAAATGCGAGGCCTATTGCATTGCAAATGCGTGCAAAAGCGTTGTGAGAGAGCGTGTCCTGACTGCAACTGCAAAATAGTGCTTGGAGGCTGTAATTAAAGCCTACTGAGCAACAACACACATGACAGGGGGTGTCACCATGAGAGGTAACAAAATGAGGCAAGGCGGTACTAAAGCATGACCGCTAAGCCTTTTGACCAATGAACAGCCACAGTTTACAGTGGACAATGATACAAACCAATGAAAAATGTGGGCAGTGAGTGGGCGGAGCTTCTAGCCCCTACCTCATGCACTGCCCAGGCTCGACCTAAAAACCATCTGAGTTTAGGGAGCACAACTTTGGAACGTTTCAATTTCTCATTGTGGAGAAAAGCAAAAAAGTAGCGAAGGAAATCTGATAAAATTCAACATGGAGCAAAGAGATGCATTAAAATAATAGGCAAAAAAGTTGCAAGAATGATGGAGGGATGGAAGGGGCACTATTGATGGTAATTGAGCTACTGGGGTAAGATAGGGCCACTGGAATTATGCGATTGGGCAGCCACAACGATTTTCCCATTATTAAAGATCTGCAGAATGATTCATCATCTGCCATATAACCTACATTTTTTTTTTGAAAACTTTTTATTCAGTGAACTTTAGGCAGTGATGACAAATTACAAAGGAACATGTGATACAATTAGGTGACACATTTCCGAAATCAGTACCACTATTGTACCGAGTTAATGAGCATCTCCCTTAATACCAGCAGACTGTGGTTCAGTCCCCACCCTGTCCCCTTCAATCCTCATCCGAGCTGTCTGAGTCCCCTTCTGGTATTGGGTCGCAGATGTCCCCCCTATAGATGTTCCAAGCCGCCCATATTTTTGTCCATTTACGTGGGCTTTTACGATTAGTATACACTGTTCTTTCCGTTACCATAGTAAGGTCCATATCTTTGCACCAGGCCTCCAGCGATGGCGAGTCCACTGCTCCCCATTTTTGTGCAATGTTTCGTTTTGCCACCATGAGTCCCAGAGTGACCCACGTCTGTCCATGGCGTGTGAGATCATTGGGCTCCCAAATGTTAATTAGACATCTGCGCGGCTCTGGTATTATCGACACCTCCATCACTTGTGATATTGTTCTCATTATCTGCCGCCAGTATTCTGCTATTGCTGAACATTCCCACATTGTATGTATGAAAGTTCTCTCTTCTCCGCACCCTCATAGGCAATATGGATGTGTGCCCTCAGTATTTTATATAACATGGTTCTGGTATAGTATACCCTATGGAGGATCTTAAGCTGCAC
Organism: Lissotriton helveticus; assembly: GCF_964261635.1. Lineage (NCBI taxonomy): Eukaryota > Metazoa > Chordata > Amphibia > Caudata > Salamandridae > Lissotriton > Lissotriton helveticus. The sequence continues at coordinate 117,145,018 of NC_136060.1, read as the reverse complement.
CAACCGAAGCCTGGCTGGGATTCCCACCTCCTTAGGCGATGCTAAGGCTTCTTGCCACTCGGAATCATCTACTTCTCCCACATCCGCCACCCATTTGCCCCGCAATGAGACTGTCGGGTCTGGCAGGTTGTTGAGTAACTTTTTATATGTGAGGGATGTGGCACTCTTTTGCATGTGGTCTGTCAGTAGTCGGTCCTCTAGTGGGGAGGCTTCGGGGACTTCAGTGTCTGGTGGGATCACCGCTAGTAACGCGTGTCTGATTTGCGTATACCTGTATATCTCCGTCGGGCCTAGTTTGTATTGGTGCTGGAGTTGCGCAAAAGGGATTACAGTCCCCTTCTCCCACTGTGGAGATGCCTATATTGTCCCACTGTTCAAAACCCTTACTATTTCTCAGCTGTATAATCTACATTTTTTTAAAACCATTTTTATTATTTTGTAATGAAAACATAGGGCACACAATAATCTTACAGTGTGTGTATAGCGATTAGCACTCGATATAATCTACATTTTAATCCTCCGTGAAACACAGACACACACTACAAAAGGTCCTCCAGCAGCGGTCAGAGCTTCATATGCAGTCAGAGGCTGCACAACAGCATTGCGGGGGGGGGGTGCGCTTTCAGTGCCGGAAGTGGGAGTTTTAGAAGTGGTTGATGAAAGAAAAGCTATACCCGTGGCACTGACAACTAGACACAAGAGCCTGTTGGGAGGGAGGGAGGGAGGGAGGGAGGGAGAGAGAGGGAGAGAGGGAGAGAGGGAGGGAGGGAGGGAGGGAGGGAGGGAGGGAGGGAGGGAGGGAGGGAGGGAGGGAGGGAGGGAGAGAGAGAGAGAGAGAGAGAGAGAGAGAGAGAGAGAGAGAGAGAGAGAGAGAGAGAGAGAGAGAGAGAGAGAGAGAGAGAGAGGAGAGAGGGAGAGAGAGAGAGAGAGAGAGAGAGAGAGAGAGAGAGAGAGAGAGAGAGAGAGAGAGAGAGAATGAATGAGTGTATGTGTGAGAGAGAGACCTTGTGCCCGAGAGAACCATGTGTAAGAGAATTAGTGTCGGTGTGTGTCACAGTTTGCAGAAATCTTTGTGACGGTGTTTGAGAGAAAGAATGTCTGTGTAAATGTGTGCAAGAGGGAAACACGTGCTCGAGTGAACTGCTCGTTTCCTGAAGGGGATTTCTAAAACTTACTGTTGGAAGGAAGCCTGGATGCGAGAGCCAAGCTAGAGCAATTTAGGGAGGGAAGGGAAGTCCTGCTATAAGGGGAAGGGGTGCCCATGTGTGCTGCTCCTGCCCTGAGTGTCCGTAGGAAGTTGAGCATTTCTGTGCACCCTAGGAGCAGGGTGTCGGGGTACAGACATTCAAAAAATAAAAACGCAAATAGCATACACGGACAGTGCCACAGGAGGAGGGCATGCATTAGCGCTGACAGCACATTGGATTATATGCACACAAAACAAGCATTGGTGTAGAACCGGGGGGTCTTGGAAGCAGACCACCCAGCAGTGCAGGAAACACTCAAGTCCACAGCTTCCTCCAAGTACGTTCACAAATGGGAGACCACACCACTGGGAGTGAAGAAACACAGGTTTATTAATCTTACACGGCAATCTCTAGAGATGGAAAAGTGTCCGTGACCCACTGGAGGTAGGTAATGGGAGACTGTTCGAATTGCAAGGAGCACGCAGCATCCTTTATTGGACGTGGACACTCCCTTCGCAGAGAAGGACTGCAGAAAGTTCATATAGCTTGCGGGATGGAGATACAGATCACCTGCCCTTTGTCACGGAGCTTGATGCTGGAATGGGGCAGTCTAAGCCTTAGGCACATCACCTGCCTCTTGCCGTGTAGTTTGAACAGGAATGGAACCCCCGGGCAAGGTCATCTGCCATATCAACATTTCTGAAACATTTTAGCATGGGTGCGGGGAAAAGGTCAGCTCGAGTGCAGGTCGACCTGTACGTGGTCAGTGGGACAGAGGTGAAATGGACGCTGTAGTCACAAAGATGGTGAGGCACATGGCAACTTGGCAGATTCAGGTTTCACAGTCCCTCCTTTTGCCATGGGCAACATCTCAGTCAATATCGATCCACATAAGCTCGTCTACAGCTTGTTGATACAGTATTTTACTATCTTTGGTCCGTTGAGGCGGCAAGGTAGGTGATGTACATCCGATAGCACAGATAGAACAGAGTGCGGGCCACAGTGGATGCACAGACAGCAGAAGAACAGGAGAGCTAGCGGAATCAGTAAGATTGTCATCATTTTCCAACCCCGGGAGACGAGTAGTTGCCAGAATCCAGAGCTCCAAGACCAGGGAGTTTTAGTTTCTTGATGGATTTCGGAGGCAATTCGGTGAAGCTTGGAGATAGCATCATATACTGACGGTGACGAATCAGGAATATACACACAACAGCTTGCGCCGATGATGCGGCAGGCTCCTCCCCTATCCGCTAAGCACCATACGATTTTGGAGGGCAACCAGGCGGGTGGCATCAAGTTTGGCAGAGTAGTTGGTCAGTATTCCTGCAGTCACATTAATTGTTGCTTCAAGGACTCTGGTTAGTCTTCTGATTTGGAGGCTGTTGGACATAGGATCCCAGTACAGCAACAGTCCTTTCATAGCATCATAGAACTATTGACCTGTGGAGTCTGTCTGGTCCACATCTGGCAATTGTCTCCTTTGGCGGTGGTACATATTGTCTCTGTTGAAAGCGGGTGGTAAGAGGAAAACAATGTAGCAAGTACCACTCCAGTCGGGAGGTAACCAGGTGTAAGCTTTGTTTCCACACACAAAATGCAATCCTGTAGGAAGGCGGAGATATGGTGTGAAATTGTCATAAGTCATTGTAGTATTGCATAGACTGACTCCTATCGGTGTTTTTCCTCGGCCTTGCAGACATAATGTACCAGGGCGTGGCGTCACAGAAATGGCAACTGTTTTAGCTCGAATGGTAACAAAAGTGTAACCCCACGTACCTCGCATAGGGGTGGACATGATGGCATGCATCGGTGCTGAGTCAGAGGCATTACAGATGGTATTATTGTGGGCATGGAATGTCCAAAGAAAGGGCTGGAATGTGGTAAGGTTGCCAGCTTCGCCACGTGAGGGAAAGACATTTGTCATGTTGTACATCAAAGTGCAAGTATAAGCAGACGAGGCAGGGAACACTAGGAACTGTACAGTGTGTTGAGTTGCATGAGGTAGAAGTCCAAAAACATAACAGTCAGTTGCACCCGCATCTTGATTAAACTGGTGCAGCATTTGGATGAAAGTATTATTACTGAATTCAGAATGTCTGTTGAAGTGGGAATCAAGCCACTGAACATACGAATGTTCAGGAACTTCAGATGGTTGTGGGGTGTGAGGCAGGACAGTGTGATGGGCTGGAGCTGTTTCTTCAATAATCCAGAACCCTACACTGAACAGAACAGCAAGCATAGTGAGGACAAACAGTACTATTGTCTTCGTACTGTAAATTCTCATTCTAGCTTTCTTCAGCATGGTGGTAGTACCACAGGTGCATGTGGCCTCTGGATTCATACCGTTCCTGTGTCGTTGACTGTTTTCTTCATCGGGGGGAACATTGGCAGACCTGGATGATGGCCCTTGTTGGTAATCGTTGGTCAAGGGGGTGCGTAGTCTTTGATACTCATGAACAGGACGGATTGTGACATATCTGGGTTTTGGGGACATTGGCCCCACATTATCGTAACCTCCATCCATGATAGCTCTACAAGCGTCCCCAGAGTACTGCAATGTCCCTAATAACTGCCGATAGTTAATGCTTTACTGATCAATATTTGCCCCGGTAACCCACTCCTAGGACCCTCAGTCAGGTTTTACTACCGCCCTGCAGCAATGGACAATGGAGTACTAACGTCCCTTGGAGCAGGGCTGGTTCTTCAGCTTAGCCTTGGATCGGAGGTAGTATCCGTCTGTTCCCTCGTCACAAAGTTCTAGTTCAGGTTCAGAATCTGAGTCACAGTCTATTGGTCTGTTGTAGGTCAGGACATCTTTGTGTACTTTCAAGTTGTCTTCAGTTATGGGATCCACTTTTCTGCACTGGGAGGCATGGACCCAGGATTTCTTTCCCTCTACTCGCAAGGCCGTTCTGGTCCCCAGCAGCACCTGCAAGGAACCCTTCCAGCGAGGCTGCAGAGACTGAGTGCATGCTAAGTTCTTCACCAGGACGAAGACTCCGGGTTTGATATCATGGCCAGGGCCCTGAGATCTGTCTGTGACGGATGCCAGGACCTGTTCATGGAGTAAAGACAATGTTTTAGTGAGTTCATACAGATAATCAGTCAACACTTCCTGGAGAAGGTCAGTCAGGGATTTCGGAGATGGGGCATTCCAAATATTCATAGGTCTACCAAAAACTTTCTCGTAGGGCGTAAGGTGTGACTTAGAATGTGGGACTGATCATATAGACAGCAGAGCTAGAGGTAGAGCATTTACCAAATTCAATCCTGTCTCAGTTGTTATCTTAGCTAATTTCTCCTTCAGGATTCCATTATAACGTTCCACTAATCCTGCTGCCTGGGGGTGAAATGCAGCGTGGAATTTTTGTTTGACCCCCAGTCCCTCTAAGATATGTTTGACTGTCTGGCTGATAAAATGCGATCCTCGATCACTTTGCATCAATCTACAAAGGCCATAGCGGGGAAAGAATTCCTTCAGGAGTAGTTTAGCTGTAGTAATGGCAGTATTATCCTTGGTGGGGTATGCTTCCACCCATTTACTGAATGCACAGACCACCACCAAGACATACTTGTGGCTGTTAACTCTGTTCATTTGGATATAATCCATCTGAAGGAAAAGGGGCAGAGGGCAGTGCAAAACCTTTGTTCCCTTTCCCACATTGTATCTTAAACAGGTCAGACAATGCTTGACAAATCGCTCGGCCAGGGGTCTCAATTTGGGATGGTCCCATGCTTCCTTGAGCATAGTATACATGGCCGGGGACTCAATGTGTGCAGGTAAGTGTGTCATTGTAAGTAAGGGAATAACATATGCTGTTGGTAGTTTCCAACTAGGAGTATCCTGAGATCTCCAACATCCCTCCTCATTTAACATAGGCTGTGTTCCTGGCTGTGCTGTCGGCCAGAGCGTTCCCCTGTCCTACTTCGTCAATAACTTTCTTGTGTGCCGCGCATTTGTTCACCGCTAACTTAGCAGGGAGAGTGATGGCTTCCAAAAGGGCATTAACCAATTCACCATGTTGTATAGGCGTCCCATGAGAAGTGAGAAACCCTCTTTCTTTCCACAGTAGTGCAAAATTGTGTACTACCCCAAAAGCATACTGACTGTCGGTGTAGATGTTTACAGTCATGCCTGTACTGAGGATGCAAGCGCGCATAAGTGCTGTTATCTCTGCCGCTTGTGCTGATTTCTGTAATATTCGGGCAGTCTCAACTACTGTAAGTGCCATTGTGACAGAATAGGCTGCAGATGTGGTGCCATTCGGGAGTTTCAGGCAAGAGCCGTCTACCCACAGGTGACCTTCTGCATCTGGTAAGGCTGTGTCTTTAAGGTCCACCCTTCCCTTGGTTTCTGCTCTTGTTCGGAATACGCAATCATGATGGGGTGGCTGAGTGAAGGGGTCGGTATCAGGTAGGGGTAGGAGTGCAGCGGGAATCAGAGTGGTACAGCGTTGAATAGTTGTGTGCCGCGCATTTGATCACCGCTAACTTAGCAGGGAGATTGATGGCTTCCAAGAGGGCATTAACCAATTCACCATGTTGTATAGGCGTCCCACGAGAAGTGAGAAACCCTCTTTCTTTCCACAGTAGTGCAAAATTGTGTACTACCCCAAAAGCATACTGACTGTCGGTGTAGATGTTTACAGTCATGCCTGTACTGAGGATGCAAGCGCGCATAAGTGCTGTTATCTCTGCCGCTTGTGCTGATTTCTGTAATATTCGGGCAGTCTCAACTACTGTAAGTGCCGTTGTGACAGAATAGGCTGCAGATGTGGTGCCATTCGGGAGTTTCAGGCAAGAGCCGTCTACCCACAGGTGACCTTCTGCATCTGGTAAGGCTGTGTCTTTAAGGTCCACCCTTCCCTTGGTTTCTGCTTCTGTTCGGAATACACAATCATGATGGGGTGGCTGAGTGAGGGGGTCGGTATCAGGTAGGGGTAGGAGTGCATCGGGATTCAGAGTGGTACAGCGTTGAATAGTTATGTGCGCATTTAACAGGGTGAGTTTGTATCCATACAGTCGAGCACTAGTAAGGTGTTGGGTTTTGGTTTTATTTAACAGAATATCAATGGCATGTGGTACCAGAACTGTTAATAGGGACCCTAGAACTATACCCTCTGTCTGCCGCACTGCCACAGCAGCCGCTGCTACAGCGCGCAGACAGATAGGCAAAGCTCGGGCAACTGGATCCAAACAGCATAAAAATCGGCACAGGGTCGTTTGTGTGTACCATGCATTTGACAGAGAAGTGAGAGGACACCACCTGACCGTTCGTGTAACAAGAGAAAAAATGGCTTTTGATAATCAGGTGTACCTAAAACTGGGGATGAACACATAGGGTCATGAATGCTTCCGCATGCTGTGATGTCCAGGGAATAGGATCAAAAACATCTTTAGTCATCAGGGAAAGAGGTGGCTTGATAATGAGTGAAAAATTTGGGACCCACTGTCTACAGAATTAGGTGAGACCTATTAGTGCTCTTGTTGGACCTGGCCCTTTTTGGCAGGTTCACCCCGAAACTTTTTGCTTTTGCCTAGCCTGTTTCTGTGACCTGGTTTTGGTGATTTTAGGCCTCTGCGCACTTTTTTTTTACTGTGGTACAGTGTAAAGTGCGTGAGCTCTCTGTGTATGTGTGGTGAGTGACCTGCCCTTCCATAGGAATGCATGGGGAATATGTGTGACCATGGTAGTTCCTGATGTGTGGGGAGTGCAGGGTCGAGTTTGGTATGTGCGAACTCGTGAGATTGAATGCTGCGTAATGATGTATGCGGCATGAATGTGTCAGGAGCCCCCAGGAGGTTGTCTGAGTCAGCCCGTGGTTGAATGACTGCATCTGCAACTAGAGTGGTGGGCGGAGATAGCACCTGGGAGTGAATAGGGCTGTGCCTGCCTGCCACAATGCTGGCCCCACCTCCTGCTGGGCGGCCTCTGCCCCTCACACTGAAAGGAGTTCCCTACAACCAGTTCTAGCTGGTTCTCACACTGCCTGCACCCTTTAGACAAAGGATTTTATAGTATAAAAAGGGGCTGTGTCCCCTTACAAAATGCTCTTGTTTTCTAACTTGAATCCTGCCAGGGGCGTGCTGCTGCTTGGGCCCAGGGGAATCCCTGGGCCCTGCCCAGCCCCTGGACACCTGATGGACTTCCCTTCTCTGGGAGCTGCTGTGCTCCACCTTATGTCCTGGACTGCTGAGGTCCTGGACTCCTGAAGGACTCTGCTGGACTTGTTGTTCCTGTAGCGCTGAGGGGGCGCTTTATTTGCATCAAGCACTGAGAGAGCGCTTTATTATCCATCTAGTGCTAGGAGCGCTTTATTTCTGATTATAGCGCTGGTAGCGCTCTGTTCATTTGCCTTATAGCGCTTGGAAGCGCTTAATTTCCCATTGCCGGTGCCCATCCGGCATTGCCCCGCTCACTGCCGCATTTGTTTTCTGGCCAGGATCGCCGCCGCCGCCCGGCCGGAAGTCAGGCAGGCCGGGGCGGGACGAGCAGGACAACAGGAAGTGGTGGAGAGAGGAGGTCGGGAGCCTACCCCGCCTCCTCGTGGACCGTGAGTTGTGCGGCGTAGAGGAAGCTTGGCCTGTTACGGGGCTCCCGTGTGCTGAGGGAGCCCCGGGAAGAGAAAAGGAAGCGTGGCCTGTTGCGGGACTCCCGTGTGCTGAGGGAGCCCCGGGAAGAGGAGGAAGCTGTCCGGCGTAAGGGAGAGAGAGAAGTCCGGCTGCCCGAGCCGCGAGGCCTCCGTGCTGCCAGGAGAGCCCCGCAGCAGGAGAGAGGAAGCCCCAGCCGCCGCGAGCAGTCGGTGAGTCAGGGCTGGGCCGGGCAGAGTGGGGCATATCTGTTTTCGCTCCCCGTGGGAGCAGAAGAAGCCTAGGGGTGCCGGCGGGAGTTAAGGCCAGCGCGAGGCCCCGGATGCTGTTGGTGCAAGCAGGGCGGCCCCGGTTGGCAGTGGGTCGCCCCAACGTTGTAGAGCCCCGAGAAAACTCCGGGGGCCATTTTAGTTAGAGGGGGCGTCGGGGCACATTGCCGGTGCCCGCCCCCTCGTGCCTACGAGATGTTTTGTTCCTGAGAGCCCTGAGAGGCTCCAGGCCAGCAATATTGTTTTAGAGCCCTGCGAGGGCTCCGGGGGCATTTGTTCTTTCGAGTCCCCCAGAGGGGGGGGGCTCCACCGAAGGCATCAGCATTTGTTGTAGAGCCATGAGAAGGCTCTGGGGGCCATTTTTAGTTAGAGGGGGCGCCGGGGCACATTGCTGGTGCCCGCCCCCTCCTGCCTGCAAATGTTATGTTTAGAGCCCTGTGAGGCTCTTGGGGTACAGAAGTGGTTTCAGAGCCTGTGTAGCTCCCACAGTTGGCACAGTTCTGTTCTAGGGTCAGTGAGGACCCTGTCGCAGTTTTTGATTCACAGCTGCCCAGCACTTCGTGGGCAGCTGCCACGTTTAGGCTCCTGACATTTGGACACAGGGCGTCCTAGCACCAACAAGGCCAGTTGGGCTAGGGACTGCCACAGGTGGTGGCTTATGTAAGTTTTTGCGCAATTGTATGGTTTTATTGCACCTCTGAATGTTTTTAGGCATCATGTGTTTTTGCGCTATTGAGTTGTGTTCTGGCACCTCTGAATGTTTTTTTGCATCATGTGTTTTCTTTCCTTACACCTCTGAATGTGTTTTTATGCATCATGTGTTTTCCTTTTCCCTGCACCTCTGAATGTTGTGATGCATCATGTGTTTTCCTTTTCCCTGCACCTCTGAATGTTGTGATGCATCATGTGTAATGTGTTCTTGCTTATACCCCTAAGTGTATTTTATTCTTAGGTGGTTGTGTTTTGCCTAGTATAGTTATACTAGAGAGGTTATGTGTCCATGCGTGATCTAGGCCTTTAGTTATTAGTATTGCGTAGTGTGTACCTACCTTTACCAGTAGTTACTGGTTGGGACCTATAATTGTTCTTTTGTGTTACACTTATTCTAAGTTCTACTAAGTGCTGATTCTGACAGTGGCCCATGAGGCCCTGTCTTGTACATAATCCCTTGTGAATATTGCCCGTGCCAGTTGGCACAATGTACATGTGTGATTTCTATCTGATGTGTTTTAACAATACAGAAGTTATTTTTATATAACCTTGTGTGGAGTTCCTTTTGTGGTGTGCCTAGGATGTTGTTGCTGTTGTGTGCTGGCGCAAATGCTTTACACATTGCCTCCGGGATAAGCCTGTCTGCTCGTGCCAAGCTACCAAGGGGGTGAGCAGGGGTTATCTTGGCGTGTGACTCTCTTGCCCTGACTAGAATGGTGGTTTCTGCCTGGCTTTGGCATCAGCCTTAGCCTACCAGAAATCCCAGTTCTAACATTGGTGGTCAGCGGTGCGGATTAGGACTTGTGTTTGCGCAGTACCACAGCGACAACTGGCTACATTACAAAACTCTGCATTTTTTAGGTAGTCACATGTTTGGGATTATTGTTTGGGATTTTGTTTTTCCTTAAGAGTGTCATTTTCAAATGGTGTTCCTGCGCTTTATGTTTAGTGGCAGATGAGAGAAAATGACAGGGCGGGACGCCAGTAGAGGGAGAGGTTCCCATAGATTAGGAATCCCTTGCTGGGTCCAGTGGCCAATGCCTGTTCCTGTCCCTGTGTGGGTAGATGGAAGAGAGGGAGTGTGGAGGAGAACTGGCTTGCTCAGGAGGGTGGTTATCCCCTGAGTGTAGTGTGTGTGTCTGGATTCCCCAGTATGGTAGGATCCAGTGGTGGCAGCTAAAATGTGTCCAGTGTCTGAAGTCCCATTCCCAGTTCCCAGAGTATGGTGCCTGGTACTCAGTAAGAGGGGTACAGGTTGAGAGTCAGGGGCAGTGAGGAACTGTCTCACCAGTCTGGAGGGGGAGTGTGTGGATGAGTGGTGTATTGAACTGGAGGAGTTGGTGTGAGTTTTTTAAAGGAGCTTGCACGGGAGGTGTACCTCTGGTGGTGTGCAGGAGGGCCTGCAGAGGCACTGGACAAGAAGGTGGAATTCTGGCGGTGTGCTAGATGTCTTGCAGAGGCATTAGGAAGTGATTCTAAAAGTAGTGGCTTGGGTATCTGATGATCCTGTGTAGGGGAAGAGGTTCATGTGTAGCCCAGCTAGGTCCCAGTAAAATGAAGAGGGTGTAGGGGCTCCCGTCCTGTCTCAGTGGAGGCGGAGTGAGTGTGGGACGGTGTGTCCCACGTTGGCCCAAAACCCTGTCTGAGGGCCTGGAGGGTTCCCTAAGGGAGCGCCAGGTCAGGGGCCTAGGCTGTACTTACAGGTCATTTGAGGAGGATCTTCCTGTGTCTGGAGGACGGGGAGTGTCTGTAACCAGAACTCCGGCGGTCCTGGTGTTGTGCAGTACCGCTCCTAAGTGGAGGGTGCAGAAGTCCTGGTTCGCTGGGCATTTGACTGTCTAGAGTGCTTGACCATTTGTGGGGCCTCTGGATGTCGTTCCCCGAGGAGGGGGGAGGCCAGGTTCAGATTCAGCCTGACCTGGAGGGAAGGGCATCTGTAATCAGTGTCCTGACCGGTTTTGGCTTCCAGGGGTACCGCTCCAAGGTGGGAGGGTGCAGAACTCTGGAAGGGGGTGCAGAGGGACTGTGTCCTTGTCTCTGACCCCGGTGCAACCTGAGGGTTTAGACCCTAGGTTGGGAGATTAGGAAACTTCCAGGTCAAGAAGGAATCTCTGCCAAAGTAGATCAGCTGAAGAGACTGAGGAGGCTGCCCTTGCTGTGTGATCTGGGGCCCACCTGCAGTTTGTTGTTTCCACTAAGGTAGAGGAAAGGGGACTTTGCTGTGTGCTGTGTCCCCCACCTGCTTGAAGAGGGACTGTGCTGTGTGCTTTGTACCTCAGAAGTGAAATAGTTTCCAGATCCCAGGTGGTAGACCAGTGATGGAGTGAGGTCCTGAACTGGTAGGAGAGTTGTGTTCTGGTGGGTGCTTCCCTGGGAGGGTGCGGAACCCCAGAAGTAGAGGTAGGGTGGGGCATTCTTGCCCGTGACCTCTGGTCAGCCTGAGGGTATGGTCCCTAGGTTGAAGGATCAGTGGTAGTTGTAGCTACACTGAGAGGGAGAGTGGAGAATGGCTATTGTGTGCCAGGGGTTACTGCCCCCACTCTGTGGATTGGTCAGGACCTGTGATATTTGGATGGCCTAGGGCCTGGTCCTGGCTGTGGATGACTAGAGAGTACCAGTGGGGTATCCTAGTTGTGCCAGAGAGCTCTTGTTGAGAGAAATCTATGTGGGTTCAGAGTGGCGAAAAACCGGAGGGTGTCCCTGCCGTGCGTGCCCGTGTCCGTGTTTTGTCGCCCAAAGCAGGGAAGCCCATCAGTGAGTGATTGGTCTACCCTGCGTTTTGGCTGGAAGGGGGTTATGTTGGACCTGGCCCTTTTTGGCAGGTTCACCCCGAAACTTTTTGCTTTTGCCTAGCCTGTTTCTGTAACCTGGTGTTGGTGATTTTAGGCCTCTGCGCACTTTTTTTTACTGTGGTACAGTGTAAAGTGCGTGAGCTCTCTGTGTATGTGTGGTGAGTGACCTGCCCTCCCATAGGAATGCATGGGGAATATGTGTGACCATGGTAGTTCCTGATGTGTGGGGAGTGCAGGGTCGAGTTTGCTATGTGCGAACTCGTGAGATTGAATGCTGCGTAATGATGTATGCGGCATGAATGTGTCTAGTGTAGAAGTGCCACTTCTAGACATGGGTGTGCATGTGTAGTGAGTCTGCTGGCACGTGATTGGCTGGCGCCTGGCTCCAGGAGTGCCTGGGCCTGCTTGTGGATTGACTGTCTGGTTTGAGGGTGACAGGGGCTGGGGAGACCCCAGGAGGTTGTCTGAGTCAGCCCGTGGTTGAATGACTGCATCTGCAACTAGAGTGGTGGGCAGAGCTAGCACCTAGGAGTGAATAGGGCTGTGCCTGCCTGCCACAATGCTGGCTCCACCTCCTGCTGGGCGGCTGTCGCCTCTGCCCCTCACACTGAAAGGAGTTCCCTACAACCAGTTCTAGCTCGTTCTCACACTGCCTGCACCCTTTAGACAAAGGATTTTATAGTATAAAAAGGGGCTGTGTCCCCTTACAAAATGTTCTTGTTTTCTAACTTGAATCCTGCCAGGGGCGTGCTGCTGCTTGGGCCCAGGGGAATCCCTGGGCCCTGCCCAGCCCCGGGACACCTGATGGACTTTCCTTCTCTGGGAGCTGCTGTGCTCCACCTTATGTCCTGGACTGCTGAGGTCCTGGACTCCTGAAGGACTTTGCTGGACTTGTTGTTCCTGTAGCGCTGAGGGAGCACTTTATTTGCATCTAGCACTGAGAGACGCTTTATTATCCATCTAGCGCTAGGAGCGGTATATTTCTGAATATAGCGCTGGTAGCGCTCTGTTCATTTGCCTTATAGCGCTTGGAAGCGCTTAATTTCCCATTGCCGGTGCCCATCCGGCATTGCCCCGCTCACTGCCGCATTTGTTTTCTGGCCAGGATCGCCGCCGCCGCCCGGCCGGAAGTCAGGCAGGCCGGGGCGGGACGAGCAGGACAACAGGAAGTGGTGGAGAGAGGAGGTCGGGAGCCTACCCCGCCTCCTCGTGGACCGTGAGTTGTGCGGCGTAGAGGAAGCGTGGCCTGTTACGGGGCTCCCGTGTGCTGAGGGAGCCCCGGGAAGAGAAAAGGAAGCGTGGCCTGTTGCGGGACTCCCGTGTGCTGAGGGAGCCCCGGGAAGAGGAGGAAGCTGTCCGGCGTAAGGGAGAGAGAGAAGTCCGGCTGCCCGAGCCGCGAGGCCTCCGTGCTGCCAGGAGAGCCCCGCAGCAGGAGAGAGGAAGCCCCAGCCGCCGCGAGCAGTCGGTGAGTCAGGGCTGGGCCGGGCAGAGTGGGGCATATCTGTTTTCGCTCCCCGTGGGAGCAGAAGAAGCCTAGGGGTGCCGGCGGGAGTTAAGGCCAGCGCGAGGCCCCGGATGCTGTTGGTGCAAGCAGGGCGGCCCCGGTTGGCAGTGGGTCGCCCCAACGTTGTAGAGCCCCGAGAAAGCTCCGGGGGCCATTTTAGTTAGAGGGGGCGTCGGGGCACATTGCCGGTGCCCGCCCCCTCGTGCCTACGAGATGTTTTGTTCCTGAGAGCCCTGAGAGGCTCCAGGCCAGCAATATTGTTTTAGAGCCCTGCGAGGGCTCCGTGGGCATTTGTTCTTTCGAGTCCCCCAGAAGGGGGGGGCTCCACCGAAGGCATCAGTATTTGTTGTAGAGCCATGAGAAGGCTCTGGGGGCCATTTTTAGTTAGAGGGGGCGCCGGGGCACATTGCTGGTGCCCGCCCCCTCCTGCCTGCGAGTGTTATGTTTAGAGCCCTGTGAGGCTCTTGGGGTACAGAAGTGGTTTCAGAGCCTGTGTAGCTCCCACAGTTGGCACAGTTCTGTTCTAGGGTCAGTGAGGACCCTGTCGCAGTTTTTGATTCACAGCTGCCCAGCACTTCGCGGGCAGCTGCCACGTTTAGGCCCCTGACATTTGGACACAGGGCGTCCTAGCACCAACAAGGCCAGTTGGGCTAGGGACTGCCACAGGTGGTGGCTTATGTAAGTTTTTGCGCAATTGTATGGTTTTATTGCATCTCTGAATGTTTTTAGGCATCATGTGTTTTTGCGCTATTGAGTTGTGTTCTGGCACCTCTGAATGTTTTTTTGCATCATGTGTTTTCTTTCCTTACACCTCTGAATGTGTTTTTATGCATCATGTGTTTTCCTTTTCCCTGCACCTCTGAATGTTGTGATGCATCATGTGTTTTCCTTTTCCATGAACCTCTGAATGTTGTGATGCATCATGTGTAATGTGTTCTTGCTTATACCCCTAAGTGTATTTTATTCTTAGGTGGTTGTGTTTTGCCTAGTATAGTTATACTAGAGAGGTTATGTGTCCATGCGTGATCTAGGCCTTTGGTTATTAGTATTGCGTAGTGTGTACCTACCTTTACCAGTAGTTACTGGTTGGGACCTATAATTGTTCTTTTGTGTTACACTTATTCTAAGTTCTACTAAGTGCTGATTCTGACAGTGGCCCATGAGGCCCTGTCTTGTACATAATCCCTTGTGAATATTGCCCGTGCCAGTTGGCACAATGTACATGTGTGATTTCTATCTGATGTGTTTTAACAATACAGAAGTTATTTTTATATAACCTTGTGTGGAGTTCCTTTTGTGGTGTGCCTAGGATGTTGTTGCTGTTGTGTGCTGGCGCAAATGCTTTACACATTGCCTCCGGGATAAGCCTGTCTGCTCGTGCCAAGCTACCAAGGGGGTGAGCAGGGGTTATCTTGGCGTGTGACTCTCTTGCCCTGACTAGAATGGTGGTTTCTGCCTGGCTTTGGCATCAGCCTTAGCCTACCAGAAATCCCAGTTCTAACATTGGTGGTCAGCGGTGCGGATTAGGACTTGTGTTTGCGCAGTACCACAGCGACACCTGGCTACATTACAAAACTCTGCATTTTTTAGATAGTCACATGTTTGGGATTATTGTTTGGGATTTTGTTTTTCCTTAAGAGTGTCATTTTCAAATGGTGTTCCTGCGCTTTATGTTTAGTGGCAGATGAGAGAAAATGACAGGGCGGGACGCCAGTAGAGGGAGAGGTTCCCATAGATTAGGAATCCCTTGCTGGGTCCAGTGGCCAATGCCTATTCCTGTCCCTGTGTGGGTAGATGGAAGAGAGGGAGTGTGGAGGAGAAATGGCTTGCTCAGGAGGGTGGTTATCCCCTGAGTGTAGTGTGTGTGTGTCTGGATTCCCCAGTATGGTAGGATCCAGTGGTGGCAGCTAAAATGTGTCCAGTGTGTGAAGTCCCATTCCCAGTTCCCAGAGTATGGTGCCTGGTACTCAGTAAGAGGGGTACAGGTTGAGAGTCAGGGGCAGTGAGGAACTGTCTCACCAGTCTGGAGGGGGAGTGTGTGGATGAGTGGTGTATTGAACTGGAGGAGTTGGTGTGAGTTTTTTAAAGGAGCTTGCACGGGAGGTGTACCTCTGGTGGTGTGCAGGAGGGCCTGCAGAGGCACTGGACAAGAAGGTGGAATTCTGGCGGTGTGCTAGATGTCTTGCAGAGGCATTAGGAAGTGATTCTAAAAGTAGTGGCTTGTGTATCTGATGATCCTGTGTAGGGGAAGAGGTTCATGTGTAGCCCAGCTAGGTCCCAGTAGAATGAAGAGGGTGTAGGGGCTAACGTCCTGTCTCAGTGGAGGCGGAGTGAGTGTGGGACGGTGTGTCCCACGTTGGCCCAAAACCCTGTCTGAGGGCCTGGAGGGTTCCCTAAGGGAGCGCCAGGTCAGGGGCCTAGGCTGTACTTACAGGTCATTTGAGGAGGATCTTCCTGTGTCTGGAGGACGGGGAGTGTCTGTAACCAGAACTCCGGCGGTCCTGGTGTTGTGCAGTACCGCTCCTAAGTGGAGGGTGCAGAAGTCCTGGTTCGCTGGGCATTTGACCGTCTAGAGTGCTTGACCATTTGTGGGGCCTCTGGATGTCGTTCCCCGAGGAGGGGGGAGGCCAGGTTCAGATTCAGCCTGACCTGGAGGGAAGGGCATCTGTAATCAGTGCCCTGACCGGTTTTGGCTTCCAGGGGTACCGCTCCAAGGTGGGAGGGTGCAGAACTCTGGAAGGGGGTGCAGAGGGACTGTGTCCTTGTCTCTGACCCCGGTGCAACCTGAGGGTTTAGACCCTAGGTTGGGAGATTAGGAAACTTCCAGGTCAAGAAGGAATCTCTGCCAAAGTAGATCAGCTGAAGAGACTGAGGAGGCTGCCCTTGCTGTGTGATCTGGGGCCCACCTGCAGTTTGTTGTTTCCACTAAGGTAGAGGAAAGGGGACTTTGCTGTGTGCTGTGTCCCCCACCTGCTTGAAGAGGGACTGTGCTGTGTGCTTTGTACCTCAGAAGTGAAATAGTTTCCAGATCCCAGGTGGTAGACCAGTGATGGAGTGAGGTCCTGAACTGGTAGGAGAGTTGTGTTCTGGTGGGTGCTTCCCTGGGAGGGTGCGGAACCCCAGAAGTAGAGGTAGGGTGGGGCATTCTTGCCCGTGACCTCTGGTCAGCCTGAGGGTATGGTCCCTAGGTTGAAGGATCAGTGGTAGTTGTAGCTACACTGAGAGGGAGAGTGGAGAATGGCTATTGTGTGCCAGGGGTTACTGCCCCCACTCTGTGGATTGGTCAGGACCTGTGATATTTGGATGGCCTAGGGCCTGGTCCTGGCTGTGGATGACTAGAGAGTACCAGTGGGGTATCCTAGTTGTGCCAGAGAGCTCTTGTTGAGAGAAATCTATGTGGGTTCAGAGTGGCGAAAAACCGGAGGGTGTCCCTGCCGTGCGTGCCCGTGTCCGTGTTTTGTCGCCCAAAGCAGGGAAGCCCATCAGTGAGTGATTGGTCTACCCTGCGTTTTGGCTGGAAGGGGGTTATGTTGGACCTGGCCCTTTTTGGCAGGTTCACCCCGAAACTTTTTGCTTTTGCCTAGCCTGTTTCTGTAACCTGGTGTTGGTGATTTTAGGCCTCTGCGCACTTTTTTTTACTGTGGTACAGTGTAAAGTGCGTGAGCTCTCTGTGTATGTGTGGTGAGTGACCTGCCCTCCCATAGGAATGCATGGGGAATATGTGTGACCATGGTAGTTCCTGATGTGTGGGGAGTGCAGGGTCGAGTTTGCTATGTGCGAACTCGTGAGATTGAATGCTGCGTAATGATGTATGCGGCATGAATGTGTCTAGTGTAGAAGTGCCACTTCTAGACATGGGTGTGCATGTGTAGTGAGTCTGCTGGCACGTGATTGGCTGGCGCCTGGCTCCAGGAGTGCCTGGGCCCGCTTGTGGATTGACTGTCTGGTTTGAGGGTGACAGGGGTTGGGGAGACCCCAGGAGGTTGTCTGAGTCAGCCCGTGGTTGAATGACTGCATCTGCAACTAGAGTGGTGGGCAGAGATAGCACCTGGGAGTGAATAGGGCTGTGCCTGCCTGCCACAATGCTGGCTCCACCTCCTGCTGGGCGGCTGTCGCCTCTGCCCCTCACACTGAAAGGAGTTCCCTACAACCAGTTCTAGCTCGTTCTCACACTGCCTGCACCCTTTAGACAAAGGATTTTATAGTATAAAAAGGGGCTGTGTCCCCTTACAAAATGTTCTTGTTTTCTAACTTGAATCCTGCCAGGGGCGTGCTGCTGCTTGGGCCCAGGGGAATCCCTGTCCCCTGCCCAGCCCCGGGACACCTGATGGACTTTCCTTCTCTGGGAGCTGCTGTGCTCCACCTTATGTCCTGGACTGCTGAGGTCCTGGACTCCTGAAGGACTTTGCTGGACTTGTTGTTCCTGTAGCGCTGAGGGAGCACTTTATTTGCATCTAGCACTGAGAGACGCTTTATTATCCTTCTAGCGCTAGGAGCGGTATATTTCTGATTATAGCGCTCATAGCGCTCTGTTCATTTGCCTTATAGCGCTTGGAAGCGCTTAATTTCCCATTGCCGGTGCCCACCCGGCATTGCCCCGCTCACTGCCGCATTTTTTTTCTGGCCAGGATCGCCGCTGCCGCCCGGCCGGAAGTCAGGCAGGCCGGGGGCGGGACGAGCAGGACAACAGGAAGTGGTGGAGAGAGGAGGTCTGGAGCCTACCCCGCCTCCTCGTGGACCGTGAGCTGTGCGGCATAGAGGAAGCGTGGCCTGTTACGGGGCTCCCGTGTGCTGAGGGAGCCCCGGGAAGAGAAGAGGAAGCGTGGCCTGTTGCGGGGCTCCCGTGTGCTGAGGGAGCCCCGGGAAGAGGAGGAAGCTGTCCGGCGTAAGGGAGAGAGAGAAGTCCGGCCGCCCGAGCCGCGAGGCCTCCGTGCTGCCAGGAGAGCCCCGCAGCAGGAGAGAGGAAGCCCCAGCCGCTGCAAGCAGTCGGTGAGTCAGGGCTGGGCCGGGCAGAGTGGGGCATATCTGTTTCCGCTCCCTGTGGGAGCAGAAGAAGCCTAGGGGTGCCGGCGGGTGTTAAGGCCAGCGCGAGGCCCCGGATGCTGTTGGTGCAAGCAGGGCGGCCCCGGTTGGCAGTGGGTCGCCCCAACGTTGTAGAGCCCCGAGAAGGCTCCGGGGGCCATTTTAGTTAGAGGGGGCGTCGGGGCACATTGCTGGTGCCCGCCCCCTCCTGCCTACGAGATGTTTTGTTCCTGAGAGAGAGGCTCCATGCCCGCAATATTGTTTTAGAGCCCTGCGAGGGCTCCGGGGGCATTTGTTCTTTCGAGTTCCCCAGAGGGGGTTGGCTCCACCGAAGGCACCAGCATTTGTTGTAGAGCCATGAGAAGGCTCCGGGGGCCATGTTTAGTTAGAGGGGGTGCCGGGGCACATTGCCGGTGCCCGCCCCCTCCTGCCTGCGAGTGTTATGTTTAGAGCCCCGTGAGGCTCTTGGGGTACACAAGTGGTTTCAGAGCCTGTGTAGCTCCCACAGTTGGCACAGTTCTGTTCTAGGGTCAGTGAGGACCCTGTCGCAGTTTTTGATTCACAGCTGCCCAGCACTTCGTGGGCAGCTGCCACGTTTAGGCCCCTGACATTTGGACACAGGACGTCCAAGCCCCATCAAGGCCAGTTGGCCTAGGGACTGCCACAGGTGGTGGCTTATGTAAGTTTTTGCGCAATTGTATGGTTTTATTGCACCTCTGAATGTTTTTAGGCATCATGTGTTTTTGCGCTATTGAGTTGTGTTCTGGCACCTCTGAATGTTTTTATGCATCATGTGTCTTCCTTGTTCTTACACCTCTGAATGTTTTATGCATCGTGTTTTCTTTCCTTACACCTCTGAATGTGTTTTTATGCATCATGTGTTTTCCTTTTCCCTGCACCTCTGAATGTTGTGATGCATCATGTGTAATGTGTTCTTGCTTATACCCCTAAGTGTATTTTATTCTTAGGTGGTTGTGTTTTGCCTAGCATAGTTATACTACAGAAGTTATGTGTCCATGCGTGATCTAGGCCTTTGGTTATTAGTATTGCGTAGTGTGTACCTACCTTTACCAGTAGTTACTGGTTGGGACCTATAATTGTTCTTTTGTGTTACACTTATTCTAAGTTCTACTAAGTGCTGATTCTGACAGTGTCCCATGAGGCCCTGTCTTGTACATAATCCCTTGTGAATATTGCCCGTGCCAGTTGGCTTAATGTACATGTGTGATTCCTATCTGATGTGTTTTGACAATACAGAAGTTATTTTTATATAACCTTGTGTGGAGATCCTTTTGTGGTGTGCCTAGGATGTTGTTGCTGTTGTGTGCTGGCACAAATGCTTTACACATTGCCTCCGGGATAAGCCTGTCTGCTCGTGCCAAGCTACCAAGGGGGTGAGCAGGGGTTATCTTGGCGTGTGACTCCCTTGCCCTGACTAGAATGGTGGTTTCTGCCTGGCTTTGGCGTCAGCCTTAGCCTACCAGAAATCCCAGTTCTAACAGCTCTCACGTATCTTTGGGTGGTTGGAGTAGGGAAGTTCAAAATAGTCTGAATCCTGTCTGGTGTAAGAGTGCGACCCTCCTTAGACAACAGGTGACCTAAGTAAGTCACCTGTTTTCTACAATACTGCAATTTGTCTTTGGATACCTTGTGGCCATGTTCAGTAAGGAATTTGAGGGCCAGTAATGATGCCTGTCGAGCCAATTGGGTAGTATCTGCTGCTAACAAAATGTCATCTACATATTGAATAAGAGCCACTCCCTCTGGGAGACGGACCTGGTCAAGTTGTTTTTTCAATGCTTGGCTGTAAATGCTTGGACTTTCTGTATAGCCCTGAGAGGCGCAACAGAATCTATATGATCTGTTCATTAGAGTGAAGCCAAAAAGAAAATGTGAGTCTTCATGAATGGGGATTGAAAAGAATGCGTTTTTCAAATTGATTACTGTAAAGGCTTTAGCTGTAGGTGGAATCATGGTGAGGATAGTAGTTATGTCTGAAACTACCGAAAATTGTGGTACTACTATCTTATTAATGGCCCGCAAGTCAATCACAAATCTGTACACCTTTTGGTGTGTAGCCGTTCGTTCTAATACCGGCAAAATGGGGCTGTTGCAGAGGTTGGAAGGAACCTGTTCCACCACGCCAGCCTGAATGAGGTCTGTTACAGTTTTTTGTAGTGCAAGCTCTCCCTCTTTAGATATTTTATACTGAAGTAATCTAGGCACGTGTGCACCTTCCCTGACAGTGATGTGAACTGGTAGCATCTGGATAGTACCACCATCAGTATCAGAAGTTGCCCATAAGGTGTTTGGTATGGTAGCTAAATCTTCCTGAATGTCGGGAAGTTGGAGTAACTGTACAGACAGTTGGAACGGGGAAACATTGTCATACAGAATGACTAACATTATCTGGGGAACATCTGATAGTGGCACGGTAATGTTTTAACAGATCCAATCCCATGAGATTATCAGGACAATCTGGTGATAGCAAGAATGTTGCAGAAGTGTCAGCACCATTGATAGAGAATGGCGTAGGTTTGGAAAGGATGTTCACAGAGGGCTTACCATCGAACCCAGTCAATGTAATTAGTTTGCAGGATGGAGGAGCCCTCGGAATTAGTGGGGTGGTCAAGGTTCTGCGGGATGCTCCTGTATCCACACGGAAACATCCTTTAGCGCCAGCCACCGATGCTGTAACATAGTGTCCCTGTTGATCTACAGGTACCTCCACTGGTTCCTTCCCCCATCCTTGACCTCCCTAGGCTGACCAATATACTGGGCTCATCTCAGTAGCGTCTTCGGCATAATCCTGAAGGGTAGCCTGGCGTTCTGAATTATTATCAAACATGTTGCCTCTATATTGATATTGGGATCGGGAGGGGGTGTTGAACTGTCGCGGTTGCGTTTTGCCTGTGGCAATGTTATCAGCTAATATCGGGCAATCCTTCTTCCAATGTCCCGGTTTCTTGCAATAGGCACAAATATCAGTAGACTGGGGACCGGATCGATATGATTGCTGGTTCTGTACTGGAGTGTTTTGTGTTTTCGGGGTGAACCTGGCATTTTGCTAACGGACATTATTTGTGTCGCGAGGATTATTACGAGTGTCTAACTGGCTAAGCAACACTTGTTCTTTTAATTTCTTCTTTTTAGTCTCCTTTTCTTCTTCTGCGTTTTTGTACTGAGCCTCGTAATATTGTGCCATTGTCAATATAGTGGCGGGCGTTGCCGCTGGCCAGCTACTTTCACTGGCCATAAGCCTGTTCCCCACTGCTGGTAAGAGCCCTTTAACAAAAGTCTGAATAAGCAGGTGGCGACCAGTTTCAGTCGCGACATCCTGACCACTGAAATCAGTATATGCCTTTCCTAGTCTACTAAAATAATCAGAGACTGATTCATCAGTATTCTGTTTGCAAGCATTGCGTCCAATCTACCTTTCTGTCTGGAGCGAGAGTTTTTAGTTTGGCTAACAGTCTTTTTGGCAGTGCTAATATATCTTCATGTGGCTTTTCACCAGGCTTTCTCTTTTTTTCCCTTGTTTCCAGGTCTTCCCATGTACCATGGAAAGCTGCCTGATCGTTAACATATCTGAGCGGTTACACAAGCTCAGCTGGCAATATAAGGCCAAAAGATTGAGTGATGTCAATTAGGGTCAAGGTATAAGTGTTCAGTATCTGCTGGACACTCTCATACAATCCCGTAGGATTCTTTCTGATGTCAGGTATATCTTTTCCTAACTGTAACATCTCAGCCTTTGTCAAAGGAGTATATACAAAGCTAAACATTAATCTGGAACCGGCATTCGGGTCATCTGGGTTATTCAGGACTGTTCCAGGACCCCGCGGAGGGACATAGACGGGGGCAGCCTCTTTGACTGGCATCTGAACAATACTCTCTGACTATTGGAATGCAGAGTATTTTTTATCATTGCTGGTAATGCATCTCTGTCATTTTCTGTAGATTCACCATCGTGCAAGCGCCTATATATTTTCCGGAAATCAAGCGGTACTTACACCCTTAGGTCCTCCTGTTTGGCCATAAGGTGGTAAGTCATTCTTTCTAAAGAAATAGCTATTTCTTGTCGAATGTACCTGGCCCTCTGCTGCGGCGTGGATGTCTGAATGGGAGGCACAGCCTGTATTTAGTTTGTAAGCTATGCGATCTATTTTTTTCTTTTCCTCGTCCCTGAGTCTAGGAAAATGTGACCTTTTATACTCGCCCGGGTCGGAATCATAACTGCTGTCTGAATCTCTAACCTCCTTTCGGAGTCCTTTTTTGTCATATTTCTTTACAATTTTAGGAATAACTACAGGGGCAAGTTTTTCAGTCTCTGGGTCAGGTACTTCCACCTGAGCCGGTGGGGTTGGGGCGTCAGAAATGGGAGTGTTCTGGGAAGGTGCTGGCTGCGGCTGTATCAATTGCTGGTTCTCATGCTAAGCGGGAGGTCTAAAAAGCAACATAGCATCTTCGTCAATTTTTGGGGGCATTAAGGGGTACTGTCCTGTTGTGTTAAATCGGTGTTCCCTATCACACCCTTCTATATTTCTCTCTATTTCTCGCCCTCTAAGGGCTGCCATTTCCTGTTGAGCAGTTTTTCTGAGTGTCTTATTTTCTCTAGCTTGAGCTCTTCTCTTTCTTTCATTAATTTCTTTCAGCCCTAGACCAAAGGAATCAAACATACTGATTCGCACCTTCCGTCTATGCAACTGCTCTTCCAAATATGTAAGTTTAGGTACCTCAAAAGAACCGAATTCTGGCCATTGTAAGTCAGCATTATTTTTAGTGTATTTCCGCCATAATTTAGTATAAGTTATACCGGAAATACCATATTTGATGTACATCTCTTTATTAGGGGTCCCCTCTGGAGGGGCTGGCTGACTTTCTTCTAACACATCCTGACTGTTCGAGCAACAACAACAGAGTTTACAAAACTTACTAAAAACAGGCATGTTCACTGTACTTAAATAATATTTTTCTTAGAAACCAGACAGTTCCCAAACATGAACACATTACCTGTCCTCCGGTCTTTGCAAAGATCGAATCAGAAACCATAAAAGGGAAAAACAGACACATGCATGCGTAACTGAATCAGTATATAAGAATTCTTTTTATGTCGCTTAAAGCGACCCTACCAGAATACCCGATGTGTTTCTCTGCTCCCGGTGGTTCTCCTCCTTACTTTCCAGACAGGCTAGACAGACCAGAAGGGATTCCAGTCAGGACTGGGGCCATTATAGTCAAGGACACCGTCAAGGGAAGAAAATCCAGGCATATGTTGGCTGCAGAGACTCAAGTCTGCTTTCAGCAGGTGCACTCCTCAGTTACCGATCTTCCTTTCCTCTCCGGGTCGTCAAGCTGACACCACCGAGTCTCTGATGGAGCCCCACATTGGGCGCCAATTGTAGACTCAGGAGGGTCTTGGGAGCAGACCACCCAGCGGTGCAGGAAACACTCAAGTCCACAGCTTCCTCCAAGTACGTTCACAAATGGGATACCACACCACTGGGAGTGAAGAAACACAGGTTTATTAATCTTATACAGGAATATCTAGAGAAGGAAAAGTGTCTGTGACCCACTGGAGGTAGGTAATGGGAGACTGTTTGAATTGCAAGGAGCACGCAGCATCCTTTATAGGACGTGGACACTCCCTTCGCAGAGAAGGACTGCAGAAAGTTCAAATAGCTTGCGGGATGGAGATACAGATCACCTGCCCTTTGTCACGGAGCTTGATGCTGGAATGGGGCAGTCTAAGCCTTAGGCACATCACCAGCCTCTTGCCGTGTAGTTTGAACAGGAATGGAACCCCCGGGCAAGGTCATCTGCCATCTCAACATTCCTGAAACATTTTAGCATTGGTGCGGGGAAAAGGTCAGCTCAAGTGCAGGTCGACCTGTACGTGGTCAGTGGGACAGAGGTGAAATGGACGCTGTAGTCACAAAGATGGTGGGGCACATGGCAACTTAGCAGATTCAGGTTTCACATTGGCACAGCCAATAGGTCTCACCTTTGGGACTGTATAAGTGTTTAGTTATCCAGCACAATGTCCTTGGTGCAACAACATCAAGTGATGCATGGCTAAACACTTATAAGGTCCCAAAGGCGAGACCTCTTGGCTATGCCAATGCTTGCCAATAATTGTTCTGTGCTCGGTATGAAGCCTACACAGGGCTGCATGACACCCCCTGCTGGTGTATGAGTGCACTCCTGTTGAAATTGTCTAGATCTAGTCTGGCACCTGAAGATATTCTAAAGGTGAGGAATGAGCAGGTAAATAGAGTATCCAGCAGCAAGAGCTCTACAAAAAGTAGGTAACTTCATCTTGTTTAAAAGAAAACATCTTGGTCATATTCAGGACATGATAGAAGAGCTGGAATGTGGAAAGGCATAGAGAAGAGGGCTTCACATTAGAATTTCCGAATTTGTCCTGAGGATCAGTATACCTTTACCAAGCATAACAGTTGAAAAGATGATGGCACCTGAAGTAATTTTTCTCCAGCTTCCATCTGTTGCAAGAAAGATATAAATAGTCATAGAGCTGAAGAATTCTGCAGTCTCTCTCCAGTCTCCCCTTCTGTCTCTTTACCTCCTTATGCTCCTTATACCTCTCTCTGGTCATAAAAGTGACCATGTGTCAGATCTTGCAACCCATACTTGTAAGCCACAAAAATCCTTGTGCTGCTTTTTTGATTCTTGCTTTTTGATTTTCTATCCCTGCTTACGGCTATAACGAAGAGTATGGAGAAGGGTGTGGAGGCCTCCTGTCCAAACAGCAGTACTGTGAAGGAAAGAAGCTGGTGTGTGATTTAGTTAACCTTTCTGATACATGCTGTTTGTGCATTTCTTCTGTCATTGAATAATGCAGCGTTGTCTTTTTAATCTAAAAACACAGCATCCTTGAAGTGATGCCTGTACCAAGGGAATGCTTGATAGCCCTAAGGCCATTACACAAAATTATCACCAAACATGGCCCAAAATATGGTCTTCCACTACTTCTCCCCCTTTGTGATGCTAACGCATGCGTATCTAAATTCTAAATTGGAGCCTCTGTTTTTACAATATTAAGGTGAAAGAAGCAAGGTGTGAGGGTCATAGCAGGCTTGGGATATGAACACATAAAATGAAGCCCTGAGTGGATCCTCCTGTAATAGTTGGGCCCAAGGGGCATCTCAGCTAGTCTCCAGGACGATGGCTGTCTGAAGGGTACAACTGAGAAAGCTCTGCTAGGACGAGCCCCTGGAGCACCTAAGATTACTTTTCATGCCTATTAAGGTTAGGCGTAGAAAGCACCTTGCAAAACTGACTGCAGGTGGAGTTAGGCCCAGTTTCAGCTAACCTTTAAGCTAGCCTTTTGCTGTACATTATTGTTAGGTGTGGGATGCTTAGAAATTCCCCAGCATCATTCACTTGTGGTTTTTGCCGATTGTTGACGAGAAATGTGTTCCTTTCTGTGAAGTTCTATAAGTTTCAGGTTCTATAGCAAATGGTTGTTTAATTTTCGCTGTTGAATATGCTTGCGTATATAGATGGCATAATGAATACCAACAAGACTCCAGCGCATACAGAACACATCTGCACGACTCGTCCTGGACATCCCCCTGCACAGCCACATCTCTGCCCACCTGAATGACCTGCACTGGCTCCCCGTCAGCAAGAGGATCACGTTCAGACTCCTCACCCACGCTCACAAAGCCCTCCACGACCTGGGCCCCGAATACCTCAACAACCGCCTCACATTCTACACGCCTACCCATCAGCTCCGCTCCGCCAGCCTCGCCCTCGCCACCGTCCCACGGATCCGAAGGACCAACATCGGAGGAAGATTCTTCACCTACCTAGCGGCAAAGACTTGCAACACCCTCCCCACCCACCTTCGACTAACCCAGGACCACCTCTCCTTCAGGAAGCACCTCAATACCTGGCTTTTCGAGCAGTAATCGCCCCCCCCCCCCTTCCCCTCCCAGCGCCTTGAGACCCTGGCGGGTGAGTAGCACGCTCTATAAATGTTCTGATTGATTGATTGATTGACCATTCTGCCATGTCACGGTCATTTGATGTGTGTGAAATTAGCCAAAGGATTTTCCATTGCTACATAATGCAGTTAACGAGTTTGTCTGCAATGTGGCTTTCATAACATTCTTAATATTTTGGCAGTGTTCAGTCGCCTTTCAGTGTTCCTCTATGCTCTAGACATTCACCTCCAAAGGCAAAGGAAAGGGATTTAATTTCCAGGTTAATTTAAACATTGTTTGTAAAAATGCTTCCGCATACTGTGTGTAACTGTGTGTCTGTACTCGCAGCTGGTGTTGTTTAAGGTTTGGTCAGCGCGGCTGCAGGTGACGCCCTGCTGCGAAATAAAAGCGCGCCCGCGTCATGGCATCCCAACCATTTCCCAACCATTACAGCCCAAATATGCTGAACTTTATTGCCGTAGGCCTCATGTAGCGTGCACAAACACGCAGGGCATTTAAACTAAAGCAGCTCAGATGTTATGACACACGGAGCAGGGCGTTCTTGTCGTCTTCGCCATCTGAAGCGGGAAAAATGAAGTGCTCTTTCTTTTCCAGCGTTATGTGCAAATGAGTCCTTATTTTTTTTAATGATTGTATTTTACCGGGATATATCATTATTGTTACTTTACACGAAAGATTGCACTGCTAAAGCAAATTACATTTAATATGCTGATTATTAAAGTCCGGGTTTTGCCTTTGTATTAGCAAAATCTTGTTTTGAGAAGTGTTGTCCGTGATTGAGTAGATTGTTATAGTAGAGGAAGCGCAACCGGGGAATGGTGTTTAAGCACAATTGTTATAGTAGAAGAAGCGCAACCGGGGAATGGGGTTTAAGCACAATTGTTATAGTAGAAGAAGCGCAACCGGGGAATGGGGTTTAAGCACAATTGCACCCGAGTGCTGTCTTACGTAATCCTTTAGGTGCCACGGACCGGAGATTCAAAATCCCCTAAATCTCCTAAAACAGAGACTGTCTTATTCTTAAATATAATACAAAATTGGTCCAGCACACAAATTTTGTCACAATTATTCAGCAGTAACAATGATTATCAGACACCAATATAAATTATTCATAGCAGAATTAGCAGTGTTGTTTGTAGTTCATTCTTTATTAATTTCTTCAGTTAAAGATTGTCGCCGTAGATTGTTATTGATCAGAATTACAAACTGTTCTGTAACCGTTTCTTTCCCCTGACACCATCAGTGGCTGATACACACGCCATATCTTGACGGCAGGAAACTAAACATTTTGATTAATCGCTCCTGTTTGCGATAGTATTTCCTATTGTTCTTGGTCCACATAAAATGGAGTGATTCTTGTGAATTTGGGATCATTGTACACCGTGGGTTGCTTGTAACTGTGGGGCACACGTTTCATATTTATTTTAGCGGTATTGAGCACTCCACGCATCATAACCTAGCATAACAAGAATCCAGACAAAAGAAAGAAGTTCACCGCCTGCATGCTCGCAGTTGCCAACTGGTTGAAAAACAATCTTCGTCAGGAACACCTCACAATGCTTGCAGTCAGGCGCACTAAAAGTAAAAAAAAAAGCATTGGCCTTGCGGCCGTGAAATTGACGCGGCCGTGAAAGTGATCGCCGACGAGATGGCGCCTGTGCTCGGAAGCGCGTGCCCGCGCGCGTAACCGCAAGCTCTAGGCTGCCACAAGCAAAACCACGTGATAGCATTTTCTGGAGCCACACACTAAAAGCAGCGCATGCGGTGGCTCAGCGAGACCTAAAAACTGCTTCAGGCATCTGACAGGTGTTGGTGAAACAACATTTCAGGAAGAACGTGCTTAATCTGCATAACCTATTCCTTCTCAGGATACATTTTCCATCGCAATATTTTGACCATGTGAAAAGTCCTGCCATCGTCGCGAGTTTCTTGGAGATGCAATTATCCTGGATTCTGGGACTATTTAAGCTATTTGCTGAGCTGCTTTCCTTTTTAGTTCTGGTCTAAAACAGCTTTACCTGTCATGCAAGACTCGTATAATATACGGATATATTTACTCAAAGAGAGCTAATCCACTTTTTTAATCAACTGTCCTTCACGTTTTTCTTCCGCCCACTACAGCTTACAGGATGGGATAAGGCATCAGGCCATTTCAGCACGTGACTCTCCTGCACGGTGAATAACAGCACTTTTAATGATCGCACGTGCACTGAACATCAGCCTAAAAAAGTGCACTTTACTAACAGGACTCGTAAGACAAAGCTTACATTTTCAAATGCTTTTTCATTTTCATTCTGTTCCTTTTTAGGTCGAGCTGGAGAAAACATGCGAAGCATGCTGGAGTTCAGCTCGACAACTATAGCCGCCCGTCTCCTGGGAATCTGAGACAGGGGTCGGACACGAGCATCGACTTCACCTCGTGGGCTCGCACGCCCAGCCCGGCGCCGTGCACATCCCCTGCCTCAGATTCCCTGAACACACACATACACACAAGCACACGCAGGCAGGCACGCACACACGCACGCACACACACACACGCACACACACTTCCTGGGAACTCATTGCCCAACACACCCGGAACCCACGGTCACCCTTCACCGAGGCAGAGAGGCGCTGCCACTTACAATCCCTACCGGTGAAAAGACCCATCACGACAGCCTTGCCTGCTCCGGGCCTACCCACGAGCACCCCGAAGAGGCTGACAGGAGGACCCACCACCCCCCACACCCTGGAAACTATCAGAGAGCCCCATGCCTTCCCCCGACCCCGACCCCAGCTCCAGGACCTGACCGATTGTCCCCACTGCCGTCCCGGCCCCCACCCTCGGCTCCGTCCTCCCCGAAGGCTGCTCCGACCGGACACGGGTGAAAGGAACGAGAGGGCTGCGAGCTCCGGCACAGGCTCACCGCGCCTGCGCACACTGACAGCTCCCGCAGGCCGGCATGAGCTACAGAAGGGACTGCGGAAGTATAACAGGGCACGTACGTCAGGCAGGGGACGCTCACTACGCCTGCGCACAGACAGGTTGACACCGTGAGCCAGGCAGGGCGCGCTCGCTGCGCCTGCGCACAGCAACAGTGCCTCTGCCCGGCATGAGCTAAAGAAGGGACTGAGGAAGCAGAGCAGACAGTAGAGCCAGTGAAGAGGGGGGTGCTTCCTCGCCCGATTCCCAGAGTACGACGGCCGCGGGACGGTTATTGCTGTGCTGGACACTGGCGTGGACCCTGGTTCGCCGGGTATGCAGGTAACAGAATGTGCATGAAACGCAGGGACGAGACGCACTTTCGCCACCCTGCACGCGATCAATGCTGTGGGGTGACATGGTTCATTAAACGCATTCTTGTAGATATGACCTCTTACGAGCATCTTCCATTTCACTTTTCACTATTACAGATGCAAAATTGTATGAACATTGGGAGCAACATAATAAAGTATAGGTGGCAAGTAGTGTATGGATAGACATGTATTCTATACCTTGGATCATGAGGATAATTCTGTGCTGTTGTGCCGTTCGGAAATTGTGTGACTTCATGAATTTCTCACCCTAGTTGACACCGCAATTAATTTGTGCATATATGCACTGTTGTACCAGTGCGTAATCTGTGTGCCCTGCATTCCATGACGATTACCCAACCGTGAGGTACAGTGTGTAGTTTGATCAACGACAGAGTGTCTGCATAAATGAAGTCATCAGTTGAGTCGATCATCTTGGCGTATTATTAGCATAGTCCCCAAGAAATTTAAATGGTCTGTTTTTCAGAGAGTTTTCCAAAATATCGTTTGCTTCTGCATGTAGTTTGTAGTTCCTATTTAAAGTGTGTGTGATATCAGACTACTATTCGGATTTTATGAACGGTAAGATATTTGCGTGCATGGAAAAACTACCTTGTAGCTCGAATGTGGCACGTGCCTCTCGGTTTCTGGTGATAGGTTAGTGATGTCTACGGTTTTCTGTGCATTATATCGTTCTGCTCCATAGCTCATAAAAAGGTCGGCAGGAGTGTTTTTTTCTGATTTCGATCTCTTGGGAGCTGCCATGCTGTTTGTCCTTTCTGTTTGGCCTGGGGCTAGTAGAGCTTGTCGCTCGAATGCTTTTGCTTTTATGGATGTTGGTAGCTAATTGTATGTCCAGTTAATTATGTGTCTGTTGCCCTGGGCTGAGAGAAGAAATGAGATGCTTTTATAGTCGAAGTAAGTATTCATGTGTTCCAGCAAGTTTCATATGGTATGTGTGGGAAAACTCAATGCTAGTTTGCATGAAACTAGGCATGAGCTGAAACATAGTATGGTCATGAAACTCTGAATCAGGGTAGGCGGATACAAGGATCTGTGTGAGACATACACTTAGCACACCCCGAAAAATCATGGGCTTTAGCTATAAGTAAGGACTGTCAATAGACGCCTTTTCTAATTTCTCTTGGTGATTCCGCAGACTTTCTATATTTTCTGCCCCTTGCGTGAGGTGCATCATCAGAGCTGTGTGAATAATAGCTTTGAGCCCCTGCGTGAGGTGCATCATCAGAGCTGTGTGAATAATAACAGCTGTGAGCCCCGTGCCTGAGGTGCATCATCAGGGCTGTGTGAATAATAACTGTGTCAACCCCGTGCCTGAGGTGCATCATCAGAGCTGTGTGAATAATAACAGCTGTGAGCCCCCTGCTGAGGTGCATCATCAGAGCTGTGTGAATAATAACTGCGTCAGCCCCGTGCCTGAGGTGCATCATAAGAGCTGTGTGAATAATAACTGCCGGCATCCCCATGCTGAGGTGCATCATCAGAGCTGTGTGAATAATAACTGCGTCAGCCCAGTGCTGAGGTGCATCATCAGAGCTGTGTGAATAATAACTGCATCAGCCCCATGCTCAGGTGCATCATCAGAGCTGTGTGAATAATAACAGCTGTGAGCCCGTATCTGAGGTGCATCATCAGAGCTGTGTGAATAATAACTGCGTCAGCCCCGTGTGTGAGGTGCATCATCACAGCTGAGTGAATAATAACTGCGGCAGCCCCGTGCGTGAGGTGCATCATCAGAGCTGTGTGAATAATAACTGCGTCAGCCCCATGCGTGAGGTGCATCATCAGAACTGTGTGAATAATAACTGTGTCAGCCCCGTGCCTGAGGTGCATCATCAGAGCTGTGTGAATAATAACAGCTGTGAGCCCCGAGCTGAGGTGCATCATCAGAGCTGTGTGAATAATAACTGCCGGCATCCCCGTGCCTGAGGTGCAGCATAAGAGCTGTGTGAATAATAACTGCCGGCATCCCCGTGCTGAGGTGCATCATCAGAGCTGTGTGAATAATAACTGCGTCAGCCCCGTGCTCAGGTGCATCATCAGAGCTGTGTGAATAATAACTGCGTCAGCCCCGTGCTCAGGTGCATCATCAGAGCTGTGTGAATAATAACAGCTGTGAGCCCGTATCTGAGGTGCATCATCAGAGCTGTGTGAATAATAACTGCATCAGCCCCGTGCTCAGGTGCATCATCAGAGCTGTGTCAATAATAACAGCTGTGAGCCCGTATCTGAGGTGCATCATCAGAGCTGTGTCAATAATAACTGCGTCAGCCCCGTGCCTGAGGTGCATCATAAGAGCTGTGTGAATAATAACGGCCGGCATCCCCATGCTGAGGTGCAT
The DNA here is from genome assembly GCF_964261635.1 of Lissotriton helveticus. NCBI lineage: Eukaryota > Metazoa > Chordata > Amphibia > Caudata > Salamandridae > Lissotriton > Lissotriton helveticus. The sequence goes on along the minus strand of NC_136060.1, from coordinate 117,113,337 downwards.
CATCAGAGCTGTGTGAATAATAACTGCGTCAGCCCCATGCGTGAGGTGCATCATCAGAGCTGTGTGAATAATAACTGCGTCAGCCCCATGCGTGAGGTGCATCATCAGAACTGTGTGAATAATAACTGTGTCAGCCCCGGGCCTGAGGTGCATCATCAGAGCTGTGTGAATAATAACAGCTGTGAGCCCCCGAGCTGAGGTGCATCATCAGAGCTGTGTGAATAATAACTGCGTCAGCCCCGTGCCTGAGGTGCATCATAAGAGCTGTGTGAATAATAACTGCCGGCATCCCCGTGCCTGAGGTGCATCATCAGAGCTGTGTGAATAATAACAGCTGTGAGCCCCGAGCTGAGGTGCATCATCGGAGCTGTGTGAATAATAACTGCGTCAGCCCCGTGCCTGAGGTGCATCATAAGAGCTGTGTGAATAATAACTGCCGGCATCCCCGTGCTGAGGTGCATCATCAGAGCTGTGTGAATAATAACTGTGTCAGCCCCGTGCTCAGGTGCATCATCAGAGCTGTGTGAATAATAACTGCGTCAGCCCCGTGCTCAGGTGCATCATCAGAGCTGTGTGAATAATAACAGCTGTGAGCCCGTATCTGAGGTGCATCATCAGAGCTGTGTGAATAATAACTGCATCAGCCCCGTGCTCATGTGCATCATCAGAGCTGTGTCAATAATAACAGCTGTGAGCCCGTATCTGAGGTGCATCATCATAGCTGTGTGAATAATAACTGCGTCAGCCCCGTGCCTGAGGTGCATCATAAGAGCTGTGTGAATAATAACTGCCGGCATCCCCATGCTGAGGTGCATCATCAGAGCTGTGTGAATAATAACTGCGTCAGCCCCATGCGTGAGGTGCATCATCAGAACTGTGTGAATAATAACTGTGTCAGCCCCGTGCCTGAGGTGCATCATCAGAGCTGTGTGAATAATAACAGCTGTGAGCCCCGAGCTGAGGTGCATCATCAGAGCTGTGTGAATAATAACTGCGTCAGCCCCGTGCCTGAGGTGCATCATCACAGCTGTGTGAATAATAACTGCGTCAGCCCCGTGCGTGAGGTGCATCATCAGAGCTGTGTGAATAATAACTGCGTCAGCCCCATGCGTGAGGTGCATCATCAGAACTGTGTGAATCATAACTGTGTCAGCCCCGTGCCTGAGGTGCATGATCAGAGCTGTGTGAATAATAACAGCTTTGAGCCCCGAGCTGAGGTGCATCATCAGAGCTGTGTGAATAATAACTGCGTCAGCCCCGTGCCTGAGGTGCATCATAAGAGCTGTGTGAATAATAACTGCCGGCATCCCCGTGCTGAGGTGCATCATCAGAGCTGTGTGAATAATAACTGCGTCAGCCCCGTGCTCAGGTGCATCATCAGAGCTGTGTGAATAATAACTGCGTCAGCCCCGTGCTCAGGTGCATCATCAGAGCTGTGTGAATAATAACAGCTGTGAGCCCGTATCTGAGGTGCATCATCAGAGCTGTGTGAATAATAACTGCATCAGCCCCGTGCTCAGGTGCATCATCAGAGCTGTGTCAATAATAACAGCTGTGAGCCCGTATCTGAGGTGCATCATCAGAGCTGTGTGAATAATAACTGCGTCAGTCCCGTGCCAGAGGTGCATCATAAGAGCTGTGTGAATAATAACTGCCGGCATCCCCATGCTGAGGTGCAGCATCAGAGCTGTGTGAATAATAACTGCGTCAGCCCCATGCGTGAGGTGCATCATCAGAACTGTGTGAATAATAACTGTGTCAGCCCCGTGCCTGAGGTGCATCATCAGAGCTGTGTGAATAATAACAGCTGTGAGCCCCGAGCTGAGGTGCATCATCAGAGCTGTGTGAATAATAACTGTGTCAGCCCCGTGCCTGAGGTGCATCATAAGAGCTGTGTGAATAATAACTGCCGGCATCCCGTGCTGAGGTGCATCATCAGAGCTGTGTGAATAATAACTGCGACAGCCCCGTGCTCAGGTGCATCATCAGAGCTGTGTGAATAATAACTGCGTCAGCCCCGTGCTCAGGTGCATCATCAGAGCTGTGTGAATAATAACAGCTGTGAGCCCGTATCTGAGGTGCATCATCAGAGCTGTGTGAATAATAACTGCGTCAGCCCCGTGCGTGAGGTGCATCATCAAGGCTGTGTGAATAATAACAGCATACTCTTGCACACACTCTCACTGCTCACCAATTCAAAGTTTGCAAAAAAATTTATGCAACGCATTGTCATACACAATGCCAATAACTCAAACGTTAATGCTGCGAGACCTATTGCATTGTAAATGCTTGTTTTAAATGTATTTGTTCCTCCCCGAGTGTTTAAAGTAGCTCTTTTTAAATTGCAGTAATCTAATGCCAATAGTACCATATCTTTTTGCCAATTTCTGCAAATGTTCCTTGAAGCTAAAAGGGTTTCCCTGCCTGTTCCAACTACACCTGCGTGATAGAGACAGCTCACATTGTTTTAACCATTAAAAAGGTCCAACTGCAAGCACGACTGCCAATTACAGTCAAAGTTTGATTTTCTCTTTTATTTTTGTTGCATATGCAACAAAAATAGTAACTTGCACGAATGGTCTTATCAAGACCAGAATTATTGGTTTGGCCAGCGCTTTGTTTTACATGCTGAGGCACCTCAAATATGTATAATCTACAGTATCCATTTAATAGAGGCTGAACTCAACAATTTAAAGCCCTCAACATCAGGGAGATTTTAGTGCATGATACTCAAATCTGCGCTAGATCAGAGACTAATGGCAAGAAGTTAATAATGTTTGGCGTACAACACAAAATGCACTGCTTCTTGGCACTGTGAATAGAAGTTATTGACAAGCTCATGCCTGGCACTACTACAGGAGAGTAACACTGACCAGAATTTGAGTGCAAGGCAGAATGCATACACTTCACCATAGTTGACAAGACGCTCCATGTTGTGGAACACCTTTAACCAATCCTGGGTTTGCAGCCACCTGAAATTGCATTCTGGGATTTGTAGTCTTACTTTTAACATGATAAGCACTGTCTCCAAGTTACCAGCGTCCAAACTGACGCTGGTCTAGCAGTCAGTATCGGATGAAGGTGTTGGGCATGACACTAGGTTTGTGGTCAGTTATGACAACAGGCGAAAAGCCCACTTTGCTGAGTTTCCAATATTTCAGCCCAGAAGTCCGAAAGAGAACAATAACCATTTATAACAGTTTAAGGCATCTTGAAGATGAAGTAAACTTGAGTGCATATCTCTAATCATTCAGTGTTCAATCCATTAGCCAGTCACTAGTTACCAGTAATCAAATGTGTAAAGGTTATTTGTGATACTTACAGGAAAGCATACATTCACCATGCATTACTCTGTGCTCAACCCTCCAACAATTGTCTTCAGAAAGGTACTGAGGAATTTAAAAAAGCATCCAAAAATAGCACCGGCGCAGACCTAGCACCCTGATAAATTCCACATGTGAGCAGACATGCATGAGGAGGTGTTCTACTTCTCCTCCGGGATGAATCTCTAGGCAGAGATGATGAGGAGTTCCCTCATAACTTCTTAAACCAGCTCCATTTTATTGCAGCTCCTTGGAAAAAAAATTGAAACTTCGTAGCCGGCAACGGAAGATCTGAGCACCACAAAGCCCAACCCGAGCACCACAAAGCCCAACGCAGCGCCCGAAATATTAGCGTCTAACTGAACGCAGGAACTGCTGCCAGCAGAGAAAAAAGAGAGCGAAGTTTGGTTGACATAGTGCAAGAACACACAGTGCGCCAAAGGGCTCAGTCGACTGAGCATAATTAGCAGACTCCTGATCTGTGTTTTTTGTTTTGCCCCCGACGCTGGGGTCACGGTCCAGGAGCTGAACAGAGGGAGGTGAGGGGCAGAAAGCGAAAGTCGTTTTCATTAAACTCCGCAGTGAATTGTTGCAGGCTGAGCACTTGTCCCGTGCCACTACCGCTCCTCTCCCCCAATGCTACCCAAATACGCACACAACAGAGTAACAAAGGAACTTTCCCAGGTTCCACACTTACCAGATGGTCCTTTCTAGGTCGAGGACCGTCGCACTGCGTAGCAGTGGGCAGAGCACGAGATTTAATGTTTCTTAGAGGGGGCTTGGAACCCGCCGTCTTCTCCATTGGCTGGCCTAGTAAATGCTGGCCAGCCATTGGATTCAGGGGCGTGTTTTTTAGGTTCTTTCTATCTGTGACGTCATCCGTCACTCACCCAAAAACACGCCCCGATTCCGAAAATTTCAGAGCCTTGCGACAGCCATTTCTGTCTGACCGCGTCCGGCCCTTGCATTGTAAATGTTTACTTTTCTTTTTACTTGAATGTTACCTAAGCACAATGACACCTAATTGCTTGCGTGCGACGTATTTAATTAAAAACAATCACTGAAGTAGTTGTTTCTGAAAATGTACGCAGACGCCTACATTTGTATGGGTTCGATATTAAAGAAGATAAATAATCATAAAATACACATTATAATCACAATTATAAATTTGTATAAGATATATAATCTGGCGCCTTGAAAACAATTATTTGGAAAGTTTAATTTCTATGTGAAGCTTGATCGAAGTTAGTATGAATCTACTCCAATGTAAGATGGCCGCCCGCTTCGCAGACTGGTCAAAAAACAACGGTGTCTTCGGAGCTTGAATGTTTCCAGGGTCTCTTTATTTCCGTGTAGCTCCTGGGTTGTTGACATAGAAAAGGGACGAAAGAGCAAAGTGCTCACTGAAACAAAAGACGAGCTTGTGTTCAGCCTCCTCACCAGAGAGCTGGGTTGTTTCCGGAACCGGGTTTTCGAAGCCGGAAGTGCTCTGAACTATAGCTGCTGAGAGTATTAGGAAGATGACAGCAGAGGTGATAGGGAGATTGAGCCGGGTGTGTCATGGCACCGCTGTATTGGTCCTCTTCCTGCTTCTGATGCCGGGAGAGCATTATGTCTCTAGGATCATCAGCATAATTGCTCCTGCTATAAATGGTCATTTACCTTAAATTAAGCTCCTTCCGAGGAGAGGCAAATGTATCCGGAGTGAAGTCGGAGAGGATACGTGTTATTTTACGGCTTTGGTTTTCAGTCACTACAAAGAAATCACACGTGTTTAGGTAGTTAAGAAACGCTAAAACCCTGAGCTTTCTAAGTACTTTGTTTGTCCTATGCAAAGCTGCCATTTTGCAGTCACTGGGGTGTGCTGCTCCCTTGTGTGTGTGTGGCGCTGTGTGTGTGTGGCGCTGTGTGTGAGTGTGGTGCTCTGTGTGTGTGTGCAGGGGGCTCTGTGTGTGTGGGGGGCTCGGTGTGTGTGGGGGGGCTCTGTGTGTGTGTGGGGGGGCTCTGAGTGTGTGTGGGGGGCTCTGTGTGTGTGTGTGGGGCTCTCTGTGTGTGTGTGGCTCGCTGTGTGTGTGTGTGTGGCTCATTGTGTGTGGCGCCCTGTGTGTGTGGGGCTCTGTGTGTGTGGGGCTCTGTGTGTGTGTGGCGCTCTGTGTGTGTGTGGGGGGCTCTGTGTGTGTGTGTGGGGCTCTGTGTGTGTGTGTGGGGCTCTGTGTGTGTGTGTGGGGCTCTGTGTGTGTGGGGCTCTGTGTGTGTGTGGTGCTCTGTGTGTGGGGCTCTGTGTGTGTGTGTGGGGCTCTGTGTGTGTGTGTGGGGCTCTGTGTGTGGCTCTGTGTGTGTGTGGGGCTGTGTGTGTGTGTGTGTGGCTCGTTGTGTGTGTGTGTGTGGCTCGCTGTGTGTGTGTGTGTGTGTGTGTGTGTCTCGCTGTGTGTGTGTGTGTGGCACGCTGTGTGTGTGTGGCTCGCTGTGTGTGTGTGGCGCTCTGTGTGTGTGGGGGGCTCTGTGTGTGTGGGGGGCTCTGTGTGTGTGGGGGGGGCTCTGTGTGTGTGGGGGGGGGCTCTGTGTGTGTGGGGGGCTCTGTGTGTGTGGGGCTCGGTGTGTGTGTGTGTGGGGCTCTGTGTGTGTGTGGGGGGGCTCTGTGTGTGTGTGGTGGGCTCTGTGTGTGGGGGGGGCTCTGTGTGTGGGGGGGGGCTCTGTGTGTGGGGGGGGGCTCTGTGTGTGTGTGGGGCTCTGTGTGTGTGTGGGGGCTCTGTGTGTGTGTGGGGGGCTCTGTGTGTGTGGGGGGGCTCTGTGTGTGTGTGGCTCTGTGTGTGTGTGGCTCTCTGTGTGTGTGTGGCTTTCTGTGTGCGTGGCTCTGTGTCCGCGAATACTCTCTACTACTCTCTAATGCTCACCTATTGCCATTGTAAATGACAATACCATTTATTTATGTTTAAAAAAAAGAAATGAAAAGAAATGTTATGAGCAATGCCAATAGCTCTACCTTTAATAATGCCAAGACCATTGCATTGTAAATGCTTGTTTTATTGTGCTTTATAGCGCTTTTCTGCTATCCGAATGGTCCTGTAGCACATCAAAATATGGCCCTCTTATATGTGTGCTATGGGATTTCAAGTGCCCCAACTGAAGTCCTAGTTGTCCGGACATTGCTGTGCGGTGTATCGCATAGTTGCCAACATTTGAAAAACAACAAGATAAAGCCACAAGCTACATGAGCGTCGCTGCTTGCTGCAGTGTTAACACTCCATGCGGTAGGTTTGAGCGAAGCAAGAGGCCAGGCTGAGGCAGGGGCTTAGGAACATCCCAGCCGGGGCAGGACGGGCGACAACACGGCCAAGGTCTACAGAGGCAGAGGGGAGGAGGGTCCGAGGAAGAGACGCGAGGCAATAGAGGGCAGGCAGGAACTGGATGGGAGGAGGGATTGGGCACAGGAAGGGGGTTAGTGACACAGAGGGCACCCAAAATCAAAGGATGGGAGGGACAGAGGAGGGCCAAGGAAGAGGAGGGATGAGCAAGTAACCTTTCTGCGTGTGTGCAATGAAAGTGGCTCAATAAAGAAAAAGTTAATGTACTGTGTTACAACCAAGTAAAGGGGTCAGTAGCCACGGGAGGGTACAAATGACGACATGGAGGGACTAACAAGCCTATAAACGAATCAAACACCAGCATTTACGAAGGACAAAGACACAATCCAATGACAAATATGGGTGGGGCTTCTCCTCCACAGTGCTTTAAATGGAGAAAAAAATAAGTGCAGGTACTCACCAAATTGAAATGTGGGCTAGGGGGCGGGGTAGAGGGCGCAAGGTTATGGTGGTGGGGCTATGGGGGCGGGCTACGGGGGCGGGGCTAGGGAAAGTGCTAAGGGACCGGGCCAGAGGCACACATTTCATTTGATTGAGATTTAATTGGTGTGCAGCTATGCACACTGCAGACAACACTCCCTCATACAAGAACATGCACAGGGACATAGAGGCGCTTGTGCAGGCAGATAGGGTATTTAGTTCATGTGTTTTAGAAAAGCATATTTGTTGATGTCCACATTTCTACACCTTGATTCCCGAACCCCCTCTACCCTCCGCTGTGCTACAGCACCACCATCTTCCTCGATCTGGCTCCAATCAAATGCTGTCCTACTCTGCTATGCCAGCAGGAAGCCTTCTCTTAGGTTTCCCGACTCACAAGGGTTCTGTCCTTCAAGGGTGCAAAGTTAGTGATTTCAGCAGTTTAAGGGCACACAAGTTTACCCAATTTCCCCCAAAGCAGCGTCTATGGAAAGAAAATTCTAGATGCACTTTGCAGTACAACCAAACCTACTGCACCCACAATAAACTGTGCTAAAAGCAACAATTACCTGGAACGAGCGGCGGAACGTGGAGGGTAGGCCATTAATTAAAATCAATGATAAAACCTCATGAACAAGTGCAACTCTTGATTTAAGATTTTGTTTAATTGGCGCTTTATGTTAGAAATTGTTTCAAAGGCACTAAGAAAAAAGTTCACTATCATTTATATTCTAATGTCATAAATGTTACTTTTCATTGAATGTAAACCCCTTCTTAAAATGTTTCCAGTGTAATAGCGCCTTGGGCCTCACAAGCATTGGGAACGTGCTATAGCAATCACACATACATAACACAACATCACTAACTTTCTTGTTCAATTACATTTTAGAGGAAAGGTATGTATAATATTTCTAATTTTTATAAGTTAAGCTCTGACAAGGTACGGCTGCAGTGTGTTTATTAGTTGGGAAAGGGCGAGATGCAAATTGGGCCTTTCATCTGCCCCCCACCAGTCTTTTAGGCCTTGCAAATGGGTTCAAGAGAGCTCGACTGCAGGGGGGCACAAGAAGAAATGTAAAAACAAAAACAGAGCTTCCTCCGCTTTTCGAAGGTGTTTGGATGGCTAGCAAATCCCAATAGCCCAGGGTGGCAGGTCTGCTGAATGAACCCCCTGTGTCCAGGAGGCTGCAGCAGCCCGGGCTAGAGAGCATTACGGGGGGGGAGGAGCGTTGCTCAATTAGCAGATGGTAAAGGGAGATTAGCACTAGCGAGTGCTCCACAAAAACAGGACCAATTCCTCAGTTGTGTGTCACTCTTCTTTTTAGGTCTCGCCTACGCAGCGCGCATGCGCTGCATAGGCAAAAAGACCTTTAGCCGTCGCTTTGGCTTTTCAGCCAAAAACGTGCATGTGTTCCATTGCTTTCAATGGCAACGCGTGCATATCTGGCGATTCACTTACGGGAGCGAGCGCTGCCATATGGTAGCTATTATCACTCTCGCAGCCCTCCTCCTCCCCGCTGCTGCCCCGCGAGGCTCGCACGCGCCTCCCCCTGCTGCCGGCAGCCTGACGCGCTTGTGCTTGTTGGGTGAGTCACTGTTTTTGAGCCAGGTCTGCTGTGCCTGGTAGGAACTGTGCCAAAGGCGGATTTAATTGGATCAATTATTCACAGAATATGGGCGGTGAGTCTATTGTGCAGTGACAGAAGCAAAAGCATTTACTCCGGTCGCAGTGACAGGCAGCTGTGCAAGCATTTACTTGTGTTAATTGCAAGACTGAAGTGCCATTGTGCAGCAGCAGCATGCCAGATTCATTCGCGTTTATTTTCCCTGTCCTGCCAATATGCAAAGAGTGCAGTAGGAGGGGCGAGTGTACACAGCAGGGGGGCAAGAGTGAAGGTTTTGTTATATACCTGTCTGAATAATTTATAGGACTTACCTATGTTATTACGTTTCCTGTTGTATTTATTATTTTTCTAAGTGAAGGAGATGTGGCATTAACTGCTGTTTAGTTGTAATGCCGTCTCTCCACAACTCTCTGTTCCCTGCTGCACAGCCAGTGTGTGATGTCTTGGAATGGCGATGAGTGCCTGTAAGAGTGTCAGTCAGAGAGAGTGGGCTGAGCAGTAAGGATGCTGCTCCTGGTGGCGAATGTTACGTGTAGCTTGTAACCAAATCTATAACTTCTTCCATAAACCTACAACCTGTTACCCTACGTGAACTGGCTACCTGACTCCTGCCTACCAAGAGAGTACAACAAAATGAGAGAGATAAAAAAGATTCAGACATATTGAGAGGCATTCGTAAGAAACTCCCAATTCACTCTTCACAGCACCAATGATGTACAGAAAGAGAACATTATTTTGGTTCAGCATACAGCCTCATCATGTCACATAACCCATTACAATTTTATTTATTTTTTAAATATTTTTATTGTGTTTTTTTTACAAACAAGACCAGAGCGAACACCATTCTGATCCTCAGAACAATGCTCTCATTCAGCCCCTTGCATTCATTTTTGCCTAGATACCTTTTGTTCAACATGTATTATACTGTAGCAAGAGCTACAGAGTACTTCAGACAGACCCACAAACATCCAAATCTGCGGTAAAGTGTCCATCGCCGACCCATCCGACATGTGGCACAGAAGTGCCCAATCCCACCACATAATAGGCATTCTGCGCCACTAGGATGTGCCAATGTTGATTGAAAGCTCTGTGACCAGTGGATCCTAACAGAAACCACATGGCACTGCTGAGAGAGCCAGACAGCTCAGTTACTGAAAAAACACTCTGTTAAACTGGATACTTCTGAATAAGCTGTTCCAAAATTATACATTTTCCTTTGCTTTTTGATTTCAAATATATGTATTGAGCTACAGTTATATTCATTGAGCTGTACGCATTTAAAAACAACTTAGGGCACTAAAGGTTTCTGACTCCACGGTTATAAACATAAGTGTGGCACAATTAAACATACATTTTTCTTGACTCGATGCAAACGTCTAAAAGAGTGAGTGAAATTGCACACCCACCTGGTGAAGGGAATGCTGGAAGAGGAGTCCAAGGGAGTACTGTGAACTAATTTGCCAACTATTTGGGTGTTTAGTGGGACAGGTATTATAAGATTGTACAGACTGCCTTTAAAGATCTTTCTATTTCTAATAGAAGCCCAGAATAATTACACATTTACAAACATAAACATTGTGTCCTCTTCACTCACACACACACAAACATGCACGCACGCACACCCACCCACTAGCACTTGACTAAAATGTTTGATCCTGTGCAAATCACAGTGTCCATCTTTCTCTGCTGGCCTCCAAAAGGCTCCAACAAAGTGATATCCCTAACACCTTCAAACGTCCCCAACTGGAGGACCGGATGGATTAAAGGAAAGATAAAGAAACTGAACATAGAAATCACTGCAATACAAAATTAGAGGAAGAAATCAAACCACCATAACAAACACACATCCAAAAATCACACACAAAATCTATAAATCATTCAACAACAAAAAAGGCCGTCAGCAACAACAAAAAATGCCTAGGTCTGGGTGGAAAACACACAAAGATGCAGCTCTCCTCTCGTTCTTGTCAGACGGTAAAGTTGTTGCAGGCTGTCTCATAAATGATATAGCTGATAGGTTGAGGAAAGGAGATCTCTGTATTGTGCACCTCATCCACAGGGCTCCTACCAACATCCTGCCCCAGAACCTTCACATCCGTCTATTGAGCTTGTTATACAGTAACAATCAGAAGGGTAGATAACAGTATAAATCAATCATTTACTTCAATAATTGGAATACTGGATTAGAAAGGGTTTACATGTTTAGGACATATTTCATACCCGGCTACTTAAATGAATGACTTACATTATACACAAAAGCACATGTTCTGCCACACAGATAAATGACTGCACATGCAGTTTTGGGTATGAGGACAGATCCCTGTTTTGGCTCAGCACAAGTCAGAGAAGCGATATCACAACAGTGTTGTGGCAGTGCAAGAAACAGGTTTTTGGGAGGGTGAACCACTTGGAGATGCCTGTGCAGGAGAAACACTTGCCAATGTTGGGTGCATGTGTTTGTATTTGTTGGTATAGATGACTTCAACACTCGTGTTCATAGTCGAATATATTCAAGAACTTTAGTGAAAGCGTGAGAGGTGAGACTGCAAGTACAGCAATTCTTTATCTGTCCTGCTGAACAGATCGATTGTTATGCTGTGGGAGAACAACACTGTTTTGGAGATGCTACAAGTGGTAAACAGCCAATGACTCCCACAAATCAAGCATTGGCATAGCCAATAGGTCTAGCTTTTTGGACCCTATAAGTATTTAGTTATGCAGCAGAATATCCTTGCTGCAACAATACCAACTGTTGCATGTCTAAACACTTCTAAGGTCCCAAATGCGAGATCTATTGGCTATGCCAATGCTTGTTTTAAATGCTAAATTGCACTGAGTTGGCTTGCTGCCCCATGAGTACCGGTACTATCTTTGGACAAGAAGAAGTTCCGATACACAAGCAAAGAAAATTTAGAAGTGCTGGTACTCATTTAAAGCACTGCTCCTCCATATAGTACCTGCCCCAGATCGCCAGAGCAGCGCTTACGCGCTGGCTCAGGCTCGACCTAAAAACATGCACAAGGTGGTCATGATCCTGCACAGTCAACAAGTGAACTGAACTAATTTGCCATGCATAATTATTGTTTTCAATACTGCATTTAGACTGAGTGGGCAAGCTTAACCCAATGTTGAGAGACTGTGGTTCGCAAAACTTGGAACCTTCCTTATGTGAAATGCAAACACTCCTCATTATCAGGGCGTACGTATATAGGAGAAAGAAAAATATGGCTAAAGTTGAAGCAAAGGGCCAGGTGCGTATGGATAGAGATGGAAATGTGGATAGTGTCACAGAATATAATACAGTTCCTTGTTCTTTATACGTCACTTCAGTTTTTTGTGACGAAAACTGAATTCTTTGCACAATTGGTTGGTGGTTTCTCCCTTTTTCACCTATATAGCTGATGAAGGAATGTCTTTAGGGACAAGGAGTGGGCAGCTTTGATATGTATGCTGTCCCTGAAGTAGGAGGCACCCCTTTCTAGTAGCAGTTTGAGACTGGGCTTGGCTTTCTTGTGTGAAACACACGTATTCGTTTTCTTTACCTACCATTTTCAATGTGCCTCATTCTTCCTCTCCAGCTCTGTCGTAGGACATCATCAGCACTGAGTCCAGTACTTTGAGATGTTTATTGTATCTCCCAGGTCCCGCTTGTAGCACCTGTTGTCTCTCGCCACAATCACTGTTTTTTATGGAGGCTGCACAGATTGATTTCATGCCCCTGCAGATGTTCAGATGTAGATTGGTGACTTAGTCATACTTTTTACCTATTTTTCGCTCTGGCATTGCACAGCCTCATGGGGATCACTTATAAGTGTAGAATTACAACAGCTGGGATTTTTTAGTTTCTTTATTTCAATGTTGTATGTTCGTGGTTATGAGCTTTCTTCCAGAGTCATGGAGTTCATGGTGCTAGAAGGAGACACCAATCTCGTATTGTTCTATTGGTTGGGTCTGTTCCCTCTCCCTCTCCCCCGCCCAAAAAAAGATCTATACAGCACTGGTAATCACGCCCAACACGCACTTTTTTGGCAACAGACTTAAGCATGAATGATTCTGAGACTGCACTACGACAGTCTGGGTGAGAGAGAATAGGAAAAGAACTAGAGGGTGGACCATGACAGTTCGCAACTAAGGGTGAGCCGCAATAGTTAGGAACTTGTGGCCGATTATGATGACGGTGGGACCGCCACAGACAGCCCATTGGTGGTGGTCGAACCGCCATCGTAATAATTTTTTCTGCCCGCCACATTTGAATGGCGGGCGTATGTCTGGCGGTCCGAAAGACCAACCACCACGGACCAGAGGCAGAGTAATGTATACAATGGTGGCGGTGCCTGCCAGGCACCGCTGTAGGCATTACGATGTTCCTTTCCGCGTGCCCGCCTCATGGCAGTGAACCTGCCATAAAAAGCCAGGCAGAAAGGGACACTGGTGGCCCGTAGCAGGCCCTCCTTACCTACTTGGGTCTCAGTTTGGGGGGAACCCAGGGTACACACCAACATATCCCTGCACCATGTGGCAGGCACCACATGTTGCAGGCATATTTTATGCACTGCAGCAGATGCTACAGCCCGCAGCACCCGCCACAATGCATCAAATAGACAATGTTACTGATGTATTTGGATTGCGGGACCACTGACTTGTAGTTTGGCAGTCCCTTTACCGAATGGATGGCGGTCGGACTTTTGTCCGACCGCCATCTTAATGAGACCTTGAGTATGGAAACAGACTGAGGTAGGTGTAGTCTGGGAACATGGCTTGAAGATGCGAAATAGACTAAACAGGAAAGCGAGGATGGCTCAAAGTCAGGAAAATTAAACAGACTGGCTAGGAAGGATCTCTGAGGCAGGCCAGACTTAGAAATGAAAAAATACTAGGGAGGATACAGGTACATGTGTAACAGGTTCGAATCGCAGGAGAGTATGAAAACTTGCTGGGTAGGAGAGAATTTGAGGCTCTGTTTTACTCAATTAAATAGTCACTGCAAGTGTTAAGAAATGACGTCTAAGTAGTGCCGCATAAAAAGACTTGCACACTCCTTTAGTGCAACCGTGAACTGAAATGACTGTGACAAACGAGAGATGAGGACGTTTCCCCAAATCAAGTCCAACTCTTGCACATGAAGAAACTACCTTTGAGCAAAAACCAAGAACATAGAGCAGGAAAACAGAGAGCAAATAGTAGGTAGGCTTTAGCACCAGCTGCATCGATTACTACACAAGGCATCCAGACAGTTACTGAACTCTGCAAAAGGCATTTCCAGAGACACAACTGCAGATGACTAGAGAGGACCCTGAGATGTAGGTTATTAGGTCGAGCATCAGCACACATGTGCGGTCTGCAAGACCTGCAGTAATCACTCTAAAGGAGTGTAATCTGGCATTCTGGCAGGCTTCCTGCAATTGGTTAATTTGTACGTCGTTTTTTGTTTCCTTGCTCCTTATTTGTTAGCGCTCTGATACATAATTTCTGGTTTTTCATGAGGAGCACTGGCCAATTACAGCCTCTTACACTAGTAAGTGTTATTTGTGGACTTCTTGTGTATTTAATTTAATGCTAGTGTGTGGCAAGGCGCATTTTCACTTTACCAAACTAACTGCCGCCTACTTTTATTTGTTTATGCACAGTTGTGCATTGCTCGCTTTAGGTTTACCTACGGTTGCCGATTGCTTTTGGTCAACAGTGTGTTTTGGCTGCGACATTTATAGTATGCAACGTTTTTTTGTTGTTTTGTTTATATCAGTGCCCTCTGTACGCCATGTTACTAGGGTGATTTATTGCATAGTGTAAGGCTAAAACCCCTTTTCCACTGCCTCGAGAAAAAAATTTGCACTTCACCAAGGGTGAGAACTCAGCGCAGAGTATTTTCTAAGGTCACGCATTCTTAACTAAATGAAGAGAATGGTCTTATGGCTTGCTTCTAACTGGCTATGTTTTCTTGCTGGAAAGCAGAGTCTTCTTTTCAATGTTAGAAGGTGACCGGGCAGGAAATTGCTTTAGACATTGTAGCGCAGCAGGGCCACGTGAGGAAGGCCGCAGCAGCACTCTGAAAGAAGGTACGTCACACTCGTGGTTGTATGTTGGCTGCAAGACCACGAGCGGTCTTTAGCCGTTTATTTATCCCCTCTGGTCGGGCCCGCCCGAGGGGTGTGTGGATGCATGTAAGGTGCAACAAAGTAGGGGAGTGCCTGGGTGGCTGTCTACATCCCTCCTTTCTTTTAGTGAAGAAGACTTGGGCACTTTATGCTCAGGGGAAAGTACACACAAAGTCCTTCAGTCTTTGGTTCGGCGCAGGGTTCGGCGGGAGACCATACCTCTGGATCCGGGAGCTGGAACTAACCCCTGCGCCAGCTGCCAAGCTGTGTGTTGACTCTTGTTACATCTTGATCGCGCCGATCGGTTCCGGCGCTAGCCTCTTCCTGATCTCCTCGCGAGTTCCCTGGTGAAGGACTCAGCAACACTGGCGAGCCAGGTGGGGTGAGACTTGGAGTGTCTTCAGGATCTTCAGTCTCTTCTTGGCCCGAACCTTGACTGTCAATCCTTTTGAAATGAGACACGTTCCTCGTGACCGATTGCTGGCCACGTTGAGCAGTGACCATGGTCCCTTGGACGCTTACCACAGTCCACTCTTCCGGCTCATATCTAGACTGACCTTGGTCCACGGGGTGGTACTGAGTTCTTCAGGGATCACCGGCGTAGGATCGCCTCCTGTGATAGTGCAGGCATGGCACTGTCTCACCATTTCCTCCACCATGGAATCCATTGCCGGGCACCAGACTTTGCTTCTCAACCGGGCCTTTGTCTTGGCCATTCCCTGGTGCCCAACATGCGCCAGCCAGAGTACACGACTCTGCAGCATTTCCGGGAACATGATCACGTGTCCTCGCAGAATGATGCCCTGTTCTCTCACACCGAGCTCATGACGCACTTGCCAAATCTGTTGGCGAGCGTGGGTAACTTCCGCTCTGAGAGTCCAGGCTCCGTCCATGAAGTGCGTCCACCCTTTGTCCACAACGCCGTCGTTACTCTGGACAGTGTTTCGTCTTCGATGGTGGCGCGACCGATTTCTTCAAGAGTCATGGCGGTGGGGCACGCTCCTTGCAAGACCATCTTCACGAAAGCTTCGGACTGAGATGCATCCATCGAAGATTCCTGAGTCCGCGTAGACTCTGGGTGGCGTGAGAGATAGTCTGCCGGGTTGTGAGCTCATGACGGAAAATGATCTTGAAGTTGTAGGCCTGCAGCTGCACCGCCCATCGCTCTATCCTTGGAGGTGCTAGCCTGGACGAACCTGCAAAAAGCGGGAGCAGGGGCTTGTGGTCTGTCACTACTATGAATTCCTGGCAACACAGATGCATGTGAAAGTGTTGACACGCCCATTTTATCACTAGGGCCTCCCTCTCGATTTGAGCATATCTTGTTTCGGTGTCAGTGAGTGCTTTGCTGGCGTATGTCACCAGTTTCCAAGCTTCTAGACTATGCTCTTGAAGTAGGACTGCTCAGAGGCAGACTGGGCTGGCATCTACAATCAATTCAGTGCGCCTCCCTGGATGGAAGTAGGCCATTACTGTCTTGTCCAGCAGGGCTGCCTAGATGTTGTGAAACGCAGCATTTGCGGCTACGGTCCATTCCCACTAGTGGTCACGGCGTGTGAGAGCACGGAATGGTTCAGACAGGGCAGCGAGGTTTGGAATAAATCTTCCACAGTATGTGGCCATGCCGAGAAAACGTCTCACCTCCGTGGGGTTCTTCGGGTGCTGGCTCCCCAGATGGCTGCGGCTTTCTTGGGGTCTTCTTGTAGTCCTTCTCTTGTGAACTTGTACCCAAAGAAGTCGATAGACTCTTGGTAGAACAGACACTTTGCCTTGTGAAAAGTCAGCTCGCTGTCCTCTAGTCTCTTCAGGGTAGACCTAAGGTGAGCGTGGTGCTTTTCTAGGGTGTCCGAGAACACCAGTATGTCATCACTGAGGTTAATGACGCCCTGCAGCCCTGACAGTGCTTCCCTGATGACATTTTTGAAGACTTCGCCGGCCGATGACACCCCAAAGCTGAGCCTCTTGTACCTCCGGAGGTCTACGTGCGTAGAGGAGGTAGTGCTGTATCTACTCTCCGGTTCAAGTTCCAGCTGATGGTATCCCGCATTTAGATCTAGTTTCGAGAACCACTTGGCCCCGTTCAGGTCAGCCACGCTATCGTCCATGGTGGGCGTAATGTGGCGCTCCCTCTTGACTGCCACATTGGGTAACCGCATATCCACACAGAGCCGGATGGCTCTGGGCTGCTTGGGTTTAGGAGCGACGACCAACGGGGACACCCACGGGGTGGGCCGGAGACTTTCTTGATCACGTCAAGGTCCTCAATCTTTTTCAGCTTCTCCTCTACCTGCGGGCAGAGATTGAATGGCACTCTTCTATGCCTTAGGGTGACCGGTCTCACTGTGGGGTCAATGTGGAGTTTAAACCTTTTCCCTTTTAGTTTACCCAGTCCTGTGAACAGCGCTGGGAACTCCTTCAGAATCGCTTCGGCATGGAAGTTATGGATTTGGTGGGCGAAGAAGACTAGCCCTAGGTCTTCAGCTGTGTGGCAGCTGAGCAGCGTGCCTTTCCTCCCTTCCGTGATGTGGAACCTGGTCTCCGTAGTGTGCTGTCCGCTGACAATTCTGGCATGAATGACTCCTCGGAGGGGAAGACGATCCGTCCCTCTGTGTGCGTAGATCCGAGCCTTCGATGGTGCGAGCGGGGGTCGTGGTGATAGACGGTCATATTGCTCCGAATCCATCACACTGACAGAGGCCTGGACTGCTGTCCCCTCCACTGAAATGGAGCACGCGGGTGGCGGCTTTGGCGATTTCCGGTCCTGCTGACGTACGACATCACAAACACTTCGTAGTCATCCTCGAGTGCCAGGCAGTGTTCCTGCTGTTTGGCCTCGCTTGTCGGTGGCGAGTCATCGATGGAGACTTAGCGAAGGCGTTGCGACATGCCTCTTGTCCTTGATGTGGCTTGCCTTGATCGACTACTGCGGCACACTTTAGCAAAGTGATTGATCTTGCCGCAACAGGAGCACGTTTTCCCTTTCTTTTTTTTTTTTTGCAGAGTTTTATATAGACCCACAGGCGGCTGTCGCTAGGTGTTTGTCTCAGCAGTACCCACATTGCCCTCCTGGCTGCATTCGTGGTGCTTGGCGCGTCGTATTGGGGCGCCGTTGGATCGCTTCGACCTTCTCCTCCTTGATGGACATGTGCCTGGGCGCATGCGGTGCAACGACGGGTGTCTGTAGGGCAGTCTCCATTTCCACTGCCCGAATTTCTGACACTTCGTGTGACCGAGTTAACACAAGGATCTCGTCCAGCGAGATTCCAGGTTGACGAAGGATCAGCTTCCGCAGAAGTTTGGAGCGACAATCCCAGGATTACCTGGTCCCGTATGTATGTATGTGTGTATCGCATACTTTTATAGCGCGAACTGTCACCCAAAGGGTATCCTGGCGCTTTGACTCTACCTAACTTCACGCAATCACAAAACTACACTGCCCTGGGAAAAAAGTAAGACTTCAGCCCTTTTTTAAAGGAGGAGAGTTCCTTCTGACTCCTCAAAAACAGGGGAAGAGAATTCCAAAGCTTGGCAGCAGTGAAGCCAAAGGAACGTCCGCCCATCCGAATCCTCTGAATCCTAGGAACTGTCACCAAGCAAGCAGAGGAGGACCGTAGAGGTCGGACTGCTGAATACCGTGAGAAGAGATCTTGCAGCGCAACAGGTCCCTGTCCGTGGAGAGCCCCAAAAACTATGCAAGACGCCTTAAAACAGATATGCTGATGGACAGGTAACCAGTGAAGGTCTTTTAGCGCCAAAGAAGAAGAGGCCGAGCGCATCCGAGAAAGAGCCAGCTTAGCTGCCATATTCTGTATGCGCTGCAACTTACTAATCAAGGTGCTGGGGGCCGGCGCTGACAGCCGTGTGTGCTCACCGGTCGCAGCAGACCACTCAATGCCAGCAGCAGCAGCAGCTCAATAGTTAAAGATGTGCTCTGCCTCTCTCCGACTCAGTGGTTGTTACAATGTTACTAGCAATCTGTTTGGCTGCTCCGGAAATCCGGCCTCACGTCCTCTTGGAACAGGAAGTGAGGTCGGTGACCAGAAGCAGTAGGGCCAGCCCGGGGACTCGACTAGAAGAGTTGCAGCTGTGTCGTCCGGTCGGCGCCCGGCGTCCCTTAAACAGTCTTACTTCTGAGACTGTCTGAGTCAAGTGCGCTGCTGCTAGGTCTGTGCTTCTGGTCACCGACCTCACTTCCTGTTCCAAGAGGACGTGAGGCCGGATTTCCGGAGCAGCCAAACAGATTGCTAGTAACATTGTAACAACCACTGAGTCGGAGAGAGGCAGAGAACATCTTTAACTATTGAGCTGGTGCTGCTGCTGGCATTGAGTGGTCTGCTGCGACCAGTGAGCACACACGGCTGTCAGAGCCGGCGCGCTCTAGCACCTGCCTTGTGGGCAGCCATGTGGTCAGTGACAAAATGCGTGACAATGCATTTCAGTGCGGGGATGCGGGAGCACCGCACTGAAATGCGTTAGTGTCACGTCTGATGCGTGACACTTGGCAGGCCTGGGAGTCAGGACAGCTGATCGGCCTGGATGGCTCTATTGCTGGAGGCGGACCGGGTGGCAAACTCGCATTCACCACGACCCGCGGTGACTCAAGGCCTGAGCCTGCCTGCAGCAGGCCTTGCAGATCAGAGTAGCTGCCTTTAATTATGGAGCGCTGTGCCAAAAGAGCAAGGGCAGATATTGGTTAAGCGTGTTAACCGTTCAGGGACCTCGGCTACTAACCTTCTACCCCTGAAGGTGTCTCGGCACTTGATCTCATTATGGTAAGAGAACTTTTCTTAGTTGATATTGTGACGTACGTACTGATATGTCGTACTTCGAGGTTTGTGAGGGAAAGGTTGGTGTTTTTTCCAGAATAGAAATCCCGTACAGAGACTGTTTCCTAAATTAATTGAAAACAAGAAATGTATTATATTAGCTCGTCTGCTTTTCCATTTACAGTCTTGAAGCACTTTTGCACTGAAATTCGTAACATGCATTAGTGTCGTTTAGCAACACAATTTGATTTGAAAAGTACTTCTTAAATACGTGTGCAAGAAACTATCTAAAACAGTACCCAGTATATTTTGGCCTAGGCAACAGCTGTAGCCAGCAACAGTCCATAGACCTGAATGTACCTAAACTAATTTTTCTCTCGACGAGTGCAGCTCTTTTATTTTCTCTCTGTGATTGACGGTCTGGCTGACAGCTCTTACCTATGTATGTGCTACAGTACATATATATAGCTTTCTTTGTGCTTAGGACTTAACTTCAACGTTACAAATGGGGAATGTCAATTCTGAATTGCCATTAGTCTCTAGACACTTAACACATAACTTTTTCTGGCTTTAATATTTGCTCCAGGATTTTGTGTTTAGGATTATGGAGTCCTCATCTAGGGGACTGATAAAGAAGTGCTCCTCATACCAAAACGTATGGTGGATTAATAACAAAAATATATGAAACTCCACACCCCTACTGTTGCCTGTGTGAAACTTTAACCATTTCTCTTTTGGTCTGTCAGCGTCTGCCATAACTTTGCATTTTCTCATGAAGGGACATACTATTTAACACACAACAGCAACCAGGCTGTAACCTATGTGGGACTCAGCCTTACTCACCTGAGCATTGCCCAATGCAGAGTGTTTGTGGCCACTGTCCAGTCAGATTAAAAGTGCACTAGGTTGGGGGAGGAGCCAAGATGGCTATCGGAACAGTCGCATGAACGCTTCGCTCTGAAGTCCCTTCCTCCCCGCTTACCTATCCTATCGATGATCCTGTTCGAGGCTTTTAGATTTCTACTGCTGGAGAAAATCACTCACTTACCGTCTGATTTTGGGGCTCCGACGTTCAGTGGCTCCTGCGATCTGCCCTTGTTTGCTTGGTGGCCTTCCCGGCCCTGACGCCGGGGCCTCGAGTGCAGCGTCCGCCCGGCGGTATCCGGAGTGTTGGTGGCCCTGGTCCGGATGAGAAGCCTGTTGGTGGGAGCCTGAGAGCCGTGAGCCGGGAGAGGTGGAGCGGACCCACTCCCAATAGTGGGTCGCCCCGTATGCCCGTGCATTTGATGACCCGGAGAGAGGCCGTATTGTCCGGTTCCCCTTGGGTGGGACGCCCACTCCTGTTACTAGTCCCGTCCGGGAACCGGTGCCTGGCTCCCGGAAAGCTGCTGGGAGCACACCCGGCCTTCTGGTGACTCTCCTTTCTTCGCCGGGCGCCGACCGCCGCTGATCGACTGTGGGTCCTGTTGCCTCTGGCGGTCATGATGGACTCGGAGGTGGAGGAGATGGTGGCGGCGAACGATGTGCTTAAGATGGCGGATGGCCCCTTGGAGTGTGTCCCTCCCGGAGACGGTGATACTGTTGCATTTGGGACCCCCGGACCTCGGTTGCTCGGGGCGGCGCTTACACGAGGTCATGTTCTGCTAGCGCTGGATACTCTGCGGACCGATCTGCTCTGGAAGTCCCGGGACTTGGAGTTACGGGTCGCTGCTATTGTCTATCCGCCATTTTGTGCCGTTGTGCCTTCTTCCCGAGTTGGTCCCGTTGATTCTCCTCCGGTTGCTGAGCCGGGGTCCCCGGCTGAGTCTACGATTTTGAGGGCACACATTGACCTGGCGCTGGTGCGGCATTGTTTCCCACATCTTGTGTTCTCCACTCTGTGCTGGACAGATCTGATTTTGGAACTGGCCGCGTTGGTGATTGGCGTACTTTTGCATTCTGGCTGCCGCCATGAATCGTTGGCTACTTCTTGGTGGTTGGGACGGTGTTGTGCGAAGATGCCGCCTGCCTTCCCTGACTGGTATGGACTCTTTTATCGTACTGTCTCCTGACTGCACGGATGTTCGGCAGTTTTACTATTCACAGAAGTGGCCAGGGGTGACCTTGCCTAGATCCTGGCGGACTTTCTCTTAGTTAATGGCATATCCTGGACTCGTCTTGTGGACTATTTTTGATTGCACCCTGTGCGTTGGCTTTTCTCTGTATTTTTTGGCCTCGATCTGTATGCTTTCTGTTGCGGGGATGGGGGGGACCGGGTGTTTCCATCGCCGGCTCCTCTCCTCATTCTTTCTTTTTCTCCCTTTCTTTATTTCTCTCTTCTTCTTCTTTTCCTTCCTTCTTTCGGGTGACTCTGGGGCGACAGACACGCTGTTAGTGGGGTAGGCCATAGCCATTACGGTGATGTAGGGTGGCGGGTGATGGGGGGGGTTTGTTATTTTAATTTGTTTTGTTCTATGGTCCCTTTTTCTCCCCTTTCAAGGGGGTTGGCTATGTCTCCTTTTTCTTTCTTTCCTTTATTTATCCGGTGTCTGCACTTGTCTTTCTTATTGTCTGGGGCGGGTGGGCTTTCTATACGACGTCTTGCTAAGTTGCTTACTGTGGTTTGTCTTTTAATTCTGGCCCACCTTTGGTGGGTGTAGGGTATATTTGGCCCCGTTCCTTATTATTGCTTTTCGATTGCAAGGGGGGATATACCCCTCCCGTCTCCTTTTCTCTGATTGTGTTTCATGGCGCCTTGGTGGATATAGCCGCTGCCTCCTCTTAATATCATAAAAGTGAAACCTTTTTTATCCTTGCGCTTCCTGTGTTACGACCACATCCTGCGGCTATACTGTACTTACTCTTTGCCATACATGACTAAACTGCTTTATCTTTGATCTCCTGATTTTGCGGCTGGCCCCAGTGGTTGTAGGCCTGCGCTTGTACTGCTCTGCTTAAATCAATAAAGGTTTTCAAAAAAAAAAAAAAAATTCACTAGGTTAGTTCCCTTCCATTTCTAGAGCTTTGCAGCTGTTTTAAGATCTCCTTAGAATTTCTTATTGTTCAAATGGATGTCATTTCCGATATTTATAGGTTTCTTTCATCCTCATTGCTTGATTTTGCTCAGTAGAAAGTGTCACTCATACTCGTTGAAATGTCACTCATTATTACCGTGAAATTATGAAAATGTCACACATAGCAATCTGAAACCTTGGCAGCTATGGGTTCTGCGATACTGCGAGGCGCCACAGCTGGGGGCTTTGGATCTCTGGCGCTACACTCACCGTCAGGGAGTCAGCCGCCTCGCACTCCGCCTGCTGAACACGCTCCCTTTTCTCAGAGGAGACGTGTGGATGGGGTGTGTGGATGCATGTAAGGTGCAACAAAGTAGGGCAGAGCCCGGGTGGCCATGGGCGTCCGCAGGGGGGGGCAAGAGGGGGCGCTTTCCCCCCCCTGGATCCAGGCCCGGTTCTAGAGGATGGGCCCACATACCTGGGCCGACTTTCCTGCTGGGGCGACACCTGAAAGGCTGCTACAGTACAGCCCGAGTGTGAGTCCCAGCAGGTCACAGAGGCAGCCGTTCCATTGTCATGGGCAGTATGACAATGGGCCGGCAGAGGAGACACAGCATGGAGCATCTCCCCCACATCCCAGGCCTCAGGAGATGACGTTGAGTTCTTGGGGAGCTGCTGATGCTTTCGAGCAGCACAATTAGCAGGGGCCGTGAGCTTTAGTCCCTCACAGCAGGCCACAACGATCAGATAAAAAGCTCAGGGGCATGGGTGGGGGTGTCGTTTGGGCTTCGTTTGGGGAGCGGGGTTAGAGCCAACATTCTTAGTTTAAAAATTGTGAAGTGACAGACCGGATTGAAATTGAAAGTTTCATTCTCATGAATTTGTGCAATGGGGAGAGTGCTATATACAGCTAAAAGTGGAAATACTCCGGAAAAAACACTAGGGAACTGAAATAACTACATTTAAAGAACAATATGGCTTAAAATGAAAAAAAATGAAAATTCGATTTTGACAATGTTGTAGTGGAAAAATGTAACTAACCCTCCATGTTGAGGCTAAGGGAGACGTAAGAGCAGAGGAGAGATAAAAGAGAGAGACAGAGCCAAAAGGAAAAATAAGAGACGGAGTGGGGAGTAGAGACAAACGGAGAGGGGGAGAGGAAATAGTGAGAAATGATTGACGAGAGAAGATAATGAAAGAGGCGAGGGGGGGACATTATTATAGATAAGCACAATGAGGCACGGAGACGGAGGGAGACAGAGGGCGACAGACAGAAGGAGACAGACAGAGGGAAGGGGGCAACAGAGGGAAGGGGGCGACATAGAGAGGGAGACAGACAGACAGGGAGACAGATAGAGGGAGATACAGGGTGGGAGACAGACAGAGGTAGAGAGACCGAGGTAGAGAGACCGAGAGAGAGGGAGACCGAGAGAGATAGAGACTCAGAGAGGGAGACCGAGAGAGAGGGAGACAGAGAGGGAGGGAGACAGAGAGGGAGGGAGACAGAGAGGGAGGGAGACAGAGAGGGAGGGAGACAGAGAGGGAGGGAGACTGAGGGAGGGAGACTGAGGGACGGAGACTGAGGGACGGAGACTGAGGGAGGGAGACTGAGGGAGGGAGACTGAGGGAGGGAGACAGAGGCTGACAGAGGGAGACAGAGAGAGAGGGAGACAGATAGGGCGGGAGACAGATAGGGCTGGGGACAGGGGGAGAGAGACAGAGGGCAACAGACAGAGGGAGGGGGGCGATAGAGGGAGGGAGACAGACCGGGAGAGAGACAGACAGAGGGAGGGAGACAGACAGAGGGAGGGAGACAGACAGAGGGAGGGAGACAGACAGAGGGAGGGAGACAGACAGAGGGAGGGAGACAGACAGAGGGAGGGAGACAGAGAGAGAGGGAAACACAGAGCGAGGAAGACAGAGCGAGGAAGACAGAGGGAGGGAGACAGAGGGAGGGAGACAGGGAGGGAGGGACACACAAGGGAGAGAGACAGAGGGAGGGAGACAGAGGGAGGGAGGCAGAAGGAGGGAGGGAGAGGGAGGGAGGCAGAGGGAGGCAGAGGGAGGGAGGCAGAGGGAGGGAGGCAGAGGGAGACAGAGGGAGGGAGACAGAGGGAGGGAGACAGAGGGAGGGAGACAGAGGGAGGGAGACAGAGGGAGGGAGACAGAGGGAGGGAGACAGAGGGAGGGAGACAGAAGGCGGGAGACAGAGGGAGACGGAGGGAGACAGATAGGGCAGGGGACAGCTAGGGCGGGGGACAGAGGGAGAGAGAGGGAGGGAGACAGACAGGGAGACAGATAAAGGGAGACAAACAGAGGGAGGGAGACAGACAGAGGGAGGGAGACAGAGAGAGAGGGAAACAGAGAGAGAGGAATACAGAGGGAGGCAGAGGGAGAAATAGAGAGAGGGAGACAGAGAGGGAGGGAGACAGAGAGATAGGGAGACAGAGAGGGAGGGAGACAGAGGGAGGGAGACAGAGGGAGGGAGACAGATGGAGGGAGACAGAGGGAGGGAGGGAGAGGGAGGGTGATAGAGGGAGGGAGATAGAGGGAAGCAGGGGGAGGGAGGCAGAGGAAGGGAGGCAGAGGGAGGGACACAGACAGAGGGCCACAGACAGAGGGCCACAGACAGAGGGCCACAGACAGAGGAAGGGAGACAGAGGGCGACAGACAGAGGGCGACAGACAGAGGGAGACAGACAGAGGGCGACAGACAGAGGGAGACAGAGGGAGGTATACAGAGGGAGGGAAAAAGAGGGAGGGAGACAGATGGAGGGTGACAGAGGGAGGGAGACAAAGGGAGGGAGACAAATGGAGTGATACAGAGAGACAGAGGGAGGGAGACAGAGGGAGGGAGACAGAGGGAGGGAGACAGAGGGAGGGAGACAGGGAGACAGAGAGAGGGAGACAGAGGGAGGGAGACAGACAGAGGGAGACAGACAGAAGGAGAAAGAAAGACAGGGCGACAGACAGACAGAGGGCGACAGACAGACAGAGGGCGACAGACAGACAGAGGGCGACAGACAGAGGGTGACAGACAGAGTGCGGGAGACAAAGGGTTTGAGACACAGGGAGTGAGACTGTGAGACAGAGAGAAGGAGGGAGCCAGAGGGAGGGAGACAGAGGGAGGGAGACAGACAGACAGAGGGAGGGCGACAGACAGAGGGAGGGCAACAGACAGAGGAAGGTCGACAGACAGACAGAGGGAGGGAGACAGACAGAGGGAGGGAGACAGACAGAGGGAGGGAGACAGACAGAGGGAGGGAGAGAGAGGGAGGGAGAGAAAGGGATGGATAGAGAGGGATGGAAAGGGAGGGGTAGAGAGGGAGGGATAGAGAGGGAGGGAAGGAGAGGGAGGGAGGGAGAAAGAGGGAGGGAAGGAGAGAGACGGAGGGAGGGAGAGGGAGAGAGAGTGAGGGAGATAGAGAGAGGGATGGAGAGAGAGGGAGAGGGAGAGAGAGAGAGGGAGAGAGAGGGAGAGAGAGGGAGAGAGAGGGAGGGTGAGGGAGGGTGAGAGAGATAGACAGAGTGAGTGAGACAGAGGGAGACAGAGAGAGGGAGAGGGAGGGAAAGAGAGAGATAGAGAGAGGGAGGAAGACAGAGAGAGACGGAAGGAGACATAGAGAGAGATGGAAGGAGACATAGAGAGAGGGAGGGAGACAGAGAGACAGACAGAGTGAGAGAGAGAAAGAAAATTGTGTGTATGCCGGGTCTGGTGGCTCAGCAGACGAAGGCGTCCACTGCAGGGACCTGTGTTCAACCTCATGGTCATAGTTTTTTTGATGCTCTAGCCCCACCCCCCTCCCTCACTGACCCCGCCCCCACCAGTGCGGCCCTCGGCCACAAACCACACTGTAAATGTGACCCCTGAGAGAAAGTTTGTGAGTACCCATGCTCTAGAACCGCATCAACCTGATTTAGAATGTTTTTGGGTTTTTCCGGTCATTTTTAGTTTTTCCCTCTGTTTTATTACTTGGCAGGTTGTCTTATGTGGCATCTCACAAGATTTTTCTCTTCCCCCTATGGATTTCTTTGTTTATTTAAGCTCTTTGTCTTATTAGATTTTTTTTAATGTATTTAATACTTGTGCTCAGGATGGTGATGAAGTTAAAATGTTGCCCCCCCCTGGAAACATTCCTGCGGATGCCCATGCGGGTGGCTCTCTACAGACATGTGTAATAGTATTATTGTTCGTACTTGCCCATTCCATGTTTGTTTGCTGCACACATTTGTATTCAGTACTTGGCAAGCTACATATGTCAGAAATACGTGAAACCATTCCTCACACATATTTTAATGTAGGTATTTTAAGAGGCTGATTATATTCGGCATTTACCAGACGAATGCATTTATGGCCATAACACAGAACATAATTGGGAGACGTTAAACCAGGCTGTGCGGTGGGTCGCTGAACTTCTTGGAAATCAGAACATTCAAATTTAAAACAAAGCAATGCTTACTAAAAAGTAAGAGCCGCTGCAAACTCATAGTTTAACGTGCCTGCAATGTGAGAGTTTACGAGACTTGCACTCCTAGAGTGGTTTAGACATGCTTTGAAAGGAATAATTACAGAATGATTATTTAGTAAAAGTCCCTCTTCATACAAGCGAGGTGCCGTGCCTGAGAGCTGTTTTCGTCACGATAGCGCACATGCTGCACTAATGGATTACAGGATCTGCCTTGACAACGAGGAATGCACAATCGGTTTGGTAAATGTTGTGGCGTTAACTGTACTGTGATTCATGCCACCGTGTTTGTGTTGCTGTCATTTGTTGAATGACTGCCGGTGTCTTCTCCTATAGACCTTTTGCCATGAAGACGATATGCTCTGTTGGAGGTCTCCATAGAATACGGGGCAAGTGTCTCTTTAGGAGGGCAGAGAGCAGTCAATGGCAACCCATCACATGCGTGCCTCTGGCCTGCAAAACAATTAAATACACTTTCCCCTGGTATGTTAATTGGTATCAAAAGTAAAAACGCAGTACGTTGGTATCCCAAAGTTCAACTAGCTATTCATGCAAACAGCAAGAAGCAAAGCAAAACTTAAAAGGCAATTTTTCTTTCAAATGTCATGGCTCTTGCTCGAAAACGTAGAGTTGAAAAGCCAAAACTGATGTAAAATCATCATAGTAGATTTGCACAATTTCTCTCAATCCAATGTGGAGAAGTTACAAACATTTTTGACACTCAGTAGAAATTTAACTAATGTGCAGGTGTCCAAACCTTGCCCTGAAGGAATCACGTAACGGTCACGAGGGGACAATATCAGTCTTTTTTTTTTTTGTTAAACAATTTTTATTGCAGAGTTATTTACAGTGTACTTTGCTGGACTCAGGATCTCGTAGTGCAGAGTCGTTGTTCTCCTATCACATTCCAGTTGTCTCGTACACAGCCATTCAGCCCACATCCCGGGGGTCGGGCGGCGTTACTCTGTTACATTTTACTCTCTTGGCTGGGCTGCCTGCTGTAGTCAACATATGGGGCCCTCCGCCCACTGCTTTTACTTTTTCGCCACGTTCCCCACTGCCATTCGTCAAGGTCCGTACATGTTCCTCTACAGGATCCCGGGGTGCTTTCCTCCCCCCCCCACCCCACCCCCCCGGTGTCTACATCTACGCCTGGCGCAAGGATATGTGCCTATACTGTGGGCTTCGGAGCTTTTGTATTTTTACCGTGTATGTGTGTCCGGCGTAGGTGCCGGGGTCGTCACCATCTCTACTGGAGCTGTGATGTATTCCTATAGGTTCTGTATCGATCCCCCTACTTCTGACCCTGGTCTGGTTAATAATTAACTAGCAGCCACCCCACGGTGCAAAAACCGTTATCTGATTAAGCCACACCACGGCACAGAAACGTGTTATCTGATTAGGTCATAACGCATGCCATCTAATTACGCAAGCACTATTCCTCCAGCCCCTGATAAGGCATACAGAGTTCTCAAAACAAATCAAACCTATGACAACCTGGGAAAAACCCTACGGCCATTGTTTTGATTTCACCGAGAACTTCAGTAAAGAATGTGCTAACGACCAGGTCGTATGACATCCTTATTGACGTATATATGTCCATCCTTATGTCAATCTCGGCACCTTTCAGGTATAAATATTACCGACATTGCCTTAAGCAAACACACGCGGTGGTGACGAGATCGGAGCAGCGAGACTTGCCGAGGAGCCCAGCAGAGAGCGGAGCCCACAGGCGCTGCCCCGCCTTCCTGACGCGCTGAGAGAGAGACGCTGCCTTTCTCCTGCCGAGAAATCCAGCTCCGGCGCTTCCAAGCAGCCCTTGCGGGCAGCTGGAATATCAAGACCCAAGACAAGAGATACCAGCCCTCAACCATTCTAGATCTCAGGTACAGAACTGAATAACCCCTTGCAGAGAATTCTTGAGTCAGTCCCTTGGCAAAACAAACTTAACTTAAACTGCTACTTATCTACTCCCGCCCACGTATTAGGCTTAGGTCAGGTACACCGGGGTAGGCGTGGTTAGAAGCACCAGTTGAGTACGATTAGTCAATGTATATATGTATGTATCTATTTTATCCATTTTAAATAGCATATGGCTTAGAAACCATATCAATGCTTTTACAGTATTATTTCATAATTCTGCTTTTATTGTATGCACTCTACTTAACCATAAGTATTGCAATAATATCGATTCATTTCTCTTGTACGAGAAAAGAGACTGATCAATAAATAACATCTTTTATTGAACACGCCTGTCTCTTCCTTTTCTCTACAATCTGGTGAAACTAAGAATGCACTGAACTGACTGAGTAAAATAAATTGTCTTTTGTTTTCACACGACTCTAGAGATACACTCTTGATTAGGGGAGAGCAAAGTTGTCATGTTCTATGGTTGTCAGAAACTAAATCCCTTCTTGTCTATCCAGGGAGGTTAAACTCCTCCTTGCCTATTCGAGAAAGTTTCTAGTGAACTCTGAGCTAGCTGGCAAACACAAAACTTTAAGTCTAATATCGTCAGTAGAAGACCTAGTTAACCTCTGCTCTAGGTCTATACTATTGAAGGTATTATTCCAATGCGCAGAGCCTATTGGGATAATAGGAACTACACTACATGGCGCCCAACGTTTGGATAGGCGATAAAACTAACGCAAGACATTAGAGTAACTCAGTCGTGCTTTTTCACTCAGAACCCTTTTTTTCCCATAATACTCCAAAGACGTCTGGAGTGGGTGAAAGGTCATATCCGCCAAACCTCGCAGGAGGAGACTCCTATGTATGGTTCTTGGTATATTCAACGTTGAAGGATACACTGTTCCAAAATATTGTGCATCTAATCTTTGTTTTCATAAGAAACCTGATCTGCAAACAAACGGAATAACTATCCTGTCGGTAAAATGGTAGACAGTGATGAAGAAAGAGAGACAGCTAGAATAGCGGCTGAACTCTTAGCAGCTGATACTACTATGCAGGATAATGACCCGGATATAATACTCATCCCGGTCAACATAAGAAAATCTATAACTTTAAAACTTATAGAAAATGGACTGACATCGAGAGGTGGTACAGTCATATTCGTAATTGAGGCACATGAATATCGGCAGACAGAGGTATTCTATTCATGGATAAACTTTCCAACAGCAAACGCTGTAACAAAGGACTTCCATTACTACAAAACAGAGGAACCTCCTAATGAGTACATTCCTTTCGAAGAGGTGGAAGTACCACTCAAATTCCAAGAGCACCTGCTCTTGTTTAATGGCGCCCTAAAACATAATAATCACATCACCAGGCTCGGTCCACTAGGTAGACCAGGAGCAACGTGGCCGGTCCTAGCCGGATACACACCACATCCAGACATTGAAGAAATGCCTGCACCAGAACTTTTAATACAGCTAAAACAATTAATCAAAATACATAGACAATTAGTCCAATATGTAATGCGGACTTCAACAGTCCAACCAGCAATTAAAATTCCACAGCTGACCCCTCATCAGAGGAACACAAATAAAATTACACCATAGAACATACAGTCCTGCCTAGGTAAAGTACCAGCTAAACGGGAACAAATTCCATTCTGGTTAGCACAAAAAATCACTCAAATAGAGGCGGCATTTCCAGACACCACTCCTCTTGAGAAACACAGGATTCTGACTATCTGTCTTCCAATGGGAATCGCACCACACGTGGAGGACTGTGACACTTGGGGTACAGTCTTTGCTTCCATTTACACAAAAACACATGGTGTTCCATCCATGTCAGTAATACCAGATGTGCTAAAACAAATTCAAGATGAATACGGTCCAGAACCCGCTTTAACTCTTGGTATGAAATTACTGAAAGACTTCAAGCAGGTCTCGGCAATATTACTAGCTAACATAAAGGGAGAAGCAGCGAATGTGGCGATCCGCCAGAGGTTAAAAGAGACAAATATAGCAGACCAACCAGCTGAAATTGCCAGAATTATAGAAAAATCCTATGAGGAACTAGGTAGAGATAGTTTAGGTGGAATACCGGTAAAACCCCAACTAATTGAAAGTCCTGAAAAAGTATTTATTAAAAATAATTTAACAACACAAAAAAAGAGCTGGGATGGAAAAAAACAATCCAATCCTAAAGAAAAAAGATTCCAATCCAGAGGAAGGTCTCCTCGGCGGAGAGAAAGATCTCCGAACCAAGGACGCAGGTCTCCCCAAAGTGAGCCCTCTGGGAAAAAATACAACCTTAGAAATAGGGATAATATAAAAAAACCTGATAGATATCAAGAAATTGATACACGTCCCTCTAAATCTTTTCAGACTTCCTCGCAGAAATCGGAGAGAAGAGGACGATCAGAACACAGGGAAGAGCACGTCAAGTCAAAAGACAAGGAACCTGCTCATCTGAATAAAAAATTACAATTTCCAAAAAAGAAGGTAGCCAGTATTAAAGTAATCAACAATGCTGAGAATACTGAGGACACAACTGAAAAACGGAGAATGGGCTCAGACAATGCTAGACAGCGCAGCAGAAGTGAGCATAGCTCGCAAAGTCCTTATGAATCATCTGGAGACAGTGGACACGAATGAATACATTCAGGTGGAAACTGCAGATACCAGAGTTAGCAAACCTCACAAAATATATGAAATAACGTTACGTATAGAGGGGGATAAGACTAGAAAAATAAGGGGTTTATTTTGGGATAATCTCTCCAAGGGCTATGACATCCTTCTAGCTGAAAAAGACTGGCCACCCGAGTTTGTCAGGGAGTGCCCACATAGCGAAGAAATAATTATGCCTGCCTTCTCAAATCATATTCCAATTCATAAAAAATATACACTTGCAAGAAAGTGGGCAGTAGCTCAAGCTCCTGCTTTATATAATAATCAAGTAGGATGGGATGAGGACTCTCCTCCTCACAAAATCCAGTTAAAATCACAACCTACTGCACAGAGGCAGTATCCAATTAAGCAAGAAGCTAAAAAAACAGGTAAAAGAGATCCTAGATCAACTTGAATACCAGGGGGTGATTGAAACTTGCACCTCACAAATGAACAACCCTTTGTTTCCTGTCTCCAAACCAGACAATTCATATCGTCTTGTTTTGGACTACAGACACCTTAACTCATGTTGCAAAACTTTTGCAGTGCAAAACTCGCATAGTGCTGCACTAATGAACAACATAGTGCGCAAAAAATACAAAACAACATTAGACATCTCTAATGGATTCTTTTGTCAGAATATAGCACCAGAGAGCAGATATTTGACCGCGTTCTCAATAAATGGCGCTCAAAAAAATTTCTGTTGGTTACCCCAGGGGTTCAAGAACAGCCCAGGATTATTCTCAGCGAGAGTAACAGAGTTACTACAAACCTATGATGACGAGGCATTATCTTATGTCGACGACATCTATCTAACAGATGATGACTTGGATACTCACTTGAAGAGAGTGAACACCATAATACTTGGGTTCGCAGCAGAGGGTTACAAATTCAACTTTAAAAAGTCAAGAATTGCCCATCTAACAGTCCTGTTTTTAGGATATGAATTATCAAGTGAAGGCAAAAGCCTGGCTGACAATTTCCTAGAGAAATGTGCTGTGATCCAAGCACCTAGAACACTGAAAAACTTACAATCAATTCTAGGCTTCCTGAATTTTGGAAGAACATACATTGTAAATTACGCAGAAAGGGTCAAACCCCTTTATGATCTAATAAAACCAGATTTTAAAAGAATCAATTGGACTCAAAAACACACAGAAATTCTGAGATCCTTACAAATAGACATGTTAATTAAAACAAAATTACAAACACGTGATAACACACGCAACCTTGTGATTCGAGTCATCCCAGGAAGATGCGGATTCACATACCTGACCTCTAATGAGGGAGAAAAGGTACCAATTGCATACAAATCACACTTGTACACAGAAGCTGAAAAGAAGTTCAGTATTAAAGAAAATATTGTTCATGCAGTTCAAACGGCAATAGCTAGAGAAAAAGACAAAGCTGACGGTAGACGTATCACAGTCAGAACAGCAGAATCAGCCTTTGAGGCATTAACAACCCCATGTAATTTACCAACAACAGCATTGAATCCAGAATGGATACAATGGGTGAATTCTATTACAACGGACAAAGTAAAATACTACTTTGATCCAGAATTAAAGGAATTAAGTTATCTAGAATATGAAAGAACATACCCTCTGCCAATCGACATTCTGCCCTTACGACAGTACGCCTGTGTAATCTATACAGACGGACATGCCCAACCCTCAGTTTGGGGGGACCAAGCATACAACCCCACATGTGAGATTAAAAAAGAAGTGTGGCGCGGAGGTAAACTAAGACCTCTATTAACGAAAACACACTCAGTAGAGAATAATTCAGAACAACAGACTGAAATAATAGCTTTAAAAATGGCGCTAGATAATGCGGATCGCGAATTCCCGACACTTATAGTGTCCGATTCCTATTACTGCGTCAAATCATACAACAACGATTTGCAGAAATGGATTCAAAACGGTTACAAAGATGACACAGGTGCAACAATAATGCAAAAAATGCTTTGGAAACAAATAGTTCTTTTACAGAAAGAACTACCAAAGACTCACGTGATACACTCACTGAGTCATCAGCGTGATGGCGTTCACGTTGCAGGGAATTCATTGGCTGAGACAGCCACAGCGGTAGCAACTGAATCGGCTTCCGTAGCTAGAAAAAAGCGTGCAGTAAAAAACATTGACGGTGAAACAGTGCTGGCGGTGAAAACATCATCAAAAGGCGACTGCTCAGCGCTACCGATCAACTATCCACTCAATTATACATACATAATCGATGCAAACTCCGTTCCTTTTGCTCGAATCCCTGGAGTGGGGGATAGAGCAATTCCAAACACGGACAGGAGAGGCTTGTTAATAGCAGACGCACATATGGGTGAGGGTCTTAGACACCTCAAGCTTAAGGATTCTCTGGAAGAGTTACAATCAGTGTACTGGTGGCCAGGCATGAGCCTGCACCACCACATTTTTGTAAAAAACTGCCCAGACTGCAACAGAGATCGCAGTGGCGAGAGAAACGGTGTATTACCATGGCGTATCACTCCAAAAGGGCTTGACAATAATCAATAAAACCAGCATGAAAAAAGCGTCATATTAACATAAATAGACTACTTTTCACTTATAATGTAGACCCCAGCACTCGGCTGACGCCTGGACTGTTATAAAAAGATTTGCAAGTCTAGAATGGCATATACGCTAGGAGCATGCTACGTTTTGACCAATATTTCCCTTTTTAGCCCTCGAGCTTATGGGGAAGCATGGCCAAATGAGCATTGCATAGCGGGACTCTTCTCACTTCCTTCCTGAGGGATACGGGATGGTGTAAAGAAAAAACCAAGGCATAAAGCAATCTATAACAGCAAAGGTATTAGGTTCGGGAGCTGGGTGGGTCAAACATCTAATAAGTGTCCAACGTAGTCTAAATAACCTGCCAAGAAATTCTATGATGGGATTCAGTCCGTACGAACTATTGTTCGGCACTAGGATGATGATGATCTTAGATCTTGATAGTCAGACTTCAGTGGTAAAAGAAAAAAGCTTTGATATCAAAGATCGTTTGGCTATTTTGCAGGACTTAAAGGAAACAAGGAAAGACCTGAGCAACATAAAGTTGAAACAACAGCCAACAACCACTGAAGAAAAACCACCTGTCCCAGCAAGGCCTGTCTGGATTCCAAAAGTCGGGGATCTAGTCAGAGAAAAGATCGCGGTAAAGAAGGAATTTGGGCCTTCTTACAGAAAAGCAGTTCCTGTCTTGTCTATCAACGGGACAAGATCAGTAGTACTACCGCCCCTTGCTGGTAAAAAGGAGAACAGAGTTGTATCAATCGACCTGGTAAAACCACAATCATGTGGCCGATAACAAACAGTAGGCCAAGTGGACTCCCAATAAGTAGTAGAACACCAAGGTTTGCTACAAATACAGAGGTTCAAACTAAGAGGCTAATCACATTCGAAATGCCTACAGAACAACAACAAGGACTATGCAACAAAGCAATGGAACTTAAACCTCTAAAAACCCAAATAAAAACATTTAGTCGAGACACACCAACCTACAATGAAGTAACATATGACTATGCTGATGAAACAAGAACAAAAAGTAATCCAGAAGCAATTGGAACAATTGACAGAACAGCATCCGGCTACTTCATCAACTTCGATGATTCCTCTGAAGATCTTAGGGAATCTAAGAAACAGCCATCAACAAAAACTTTTAAAGATAAAGCTAAGGAACTTTTTAAACAGCTGAAAGAAACCTACCTGATTTCTCCATGGATTGAATTTTGGGTGGCCTTTGGTGCATTTATCCTCATACTTTGGCTCATCATGGTACTATGTTTGGGACATTTCATTGAGGGAAGATATGCTAAAATGGACACAGCAAGCCAGAAAATCAACTTGGTCCTCAAACCACACACATCTTCACACGTCGAGAAAAGAGAACTTTCTTCAGTCAACTTCACAGCCAATCCTATACCCGGCGGGGTAGCATGGGACAATACTGATTATGAAATCTATGGTCCGGTTGAAATCCTGAAGTATCCACATCAAATTAAGATCTCATTGAGTGACTTTGTAAAACCAAGCTCATTTGCTGATGATTGGGACTTTGAAAGTATTAATGATATGATGTCTGACCTAGTGATGTCTTCTAAATTTACAGAACATGATTATTTGCAGGGTTCGTCTAATTATGATGAGATGTTCTGCTACAACCACTATGGTAACCATTATCTACATAAATCTGCACAACCTAGAAATGTTTTAAATTATAATCAATGGGAACATTGTGCAACCCCTCCAAAAGGTAGCTCAAGAACTTTTTATGACAAATATTCATATTTTTCAGGGTTCAACACAAGTAATGCAGAAACATTTTATTTCAAATTGTCAAATAAGACAGGTACAAAGACCATGCTTACAAACACAAAATTGATGTATTCAGATTCATTTGTTGAGCAAATGAATACATTTGGTTTTGATTTCTGGAACAAAAATGTTGAAGCAAAAACTGTTTGGGTACAAAAGAATGGCAGGTACAAGGTATAGAATCATTGTTTAGAGCCTGCATGATCCCAGAACAAATTATATTTTTGAATGACACTATTCAACAAACTACCTGTCTTGGCCTAGCCAAAATCAAAGATTTAAACAAACCGTCTATTCCAAAGCCAACAATGAACAGCAATAGCTCTATAGATGATGAGATAGACGTAAACTATATATTAAACCAAAACAGAACACATCCTGATTGGAAAAAATGGTTGATCTGGCCCACAGATACAAATAACTGTCAAGACAGATTCCTGAACAAAATACAGGGGTTCACATTGACCAGGCCAGACCCTAGATATTCCCAAAGACAACGTCCAGGGATAATTACTACGTACAGTGTGGGCAAGCTCTGCCTTCAATGGCTACAAACATCCACACTGGCAGAAATTAAGCAACACCTAACTTTACTTACTGAAGGTGCTGACTTGCGTGATTTCATTATGGGACCACGCAAACAGCGTCAAAAACGTTTCATAGCGGCCTCTGTATATGCAGCTTATAACGAAGCCTGGAAAATAACTCAAATTGAGACAGCTGAAAATATACAGGAAATTGACCGTATTAATTTGGACAATGGGTTAATGACTCTGTCCTCCAGAATATTTTCTTT
Organism: Lissotriton helveticus; assembly: GCF_964261635.1. Lineage (NCBI taxonomy): Eukaryota > Metazoa > Chordata > Amphibia > Caudata > Salamandridae > Lissotriton > Lissotriton helveticus. Next base: position 117,076,584 of record NC_136060.1, on the reverse strand, counting down.
GGACAGCATTGTGTCTTCAGCAATCGACATAATATCGCAAGACTTACTGTTGTTACAACACGGTCAGTCCCAATTGCGTTCTATTGTACAGCTTGGCTGGACGTTACAAAATCTGCGTTCAGGCTATGTGCCTTGGCGTTTAATCAACACAACGTCACTATTTAATTTCCTTAACCTTACTGATAAACAAATCAGTATGGCACAGAAGGGTGCTGATTATACAATCCTGAGCATTGAGAAACTCGAGAGATTACCATTGACAATGTCAGAACGACCTGTCATTGAATGGATAATACATGGGATAATTAATATTCCAATTTCTACTTTCAGGTTTCAATACTGCCAAAAATATATACAGGCAGGCCAGTATGAAAAGATGGGTAAAGGGTACATTAAGTCAGCATGGAACCTGCCCTATACACATGCTTGTGTCAGTAATAAAGGCCAGAAAGTGTTTCTTAGTGGCAATAATTGTGCGATGTCACTAAGTGGTACACTTCTGTGTCAGGGTATTAGTTTACATGGAGCCTGTGAAGGGTCTTCAAATAACCTTTCATGTCACCAGCTAGGCACACCTGCAACACAAATAGAACCATTCTTTAGGAGACTATCGAACGGGAGTTACATTCTAATAGTAGATCGCAGATGTTGTAGTTTGCTGCCCGGAAAACCTTATCTCATAACTACGACTGAGAAGGTCATGTGCTGTGAACGGGTATTGTTCCCCAGCGCTTCACCAGACAGGGAGGCAAGGTTATGGCCCAATTTGAAAATTGCTTCTATTCGAATTGATACTTTAAGCAGAATGAAGACAGTGCTTCTCCAGACGCCGACCCGGCTAACGTCATCAAAAGAAACGTATGATCTCCAAGTTGCAAGGACAACGGCAGAGATTCATTCATTGTTATCAACTAATTCCCCCATACATTTCGCAGAAATACTGAACGAAATCTTAAATATTTCTGATACCAGTGGTGTCTCAAGTGTATTTAAGACAGTGTTTTCGGGAGCTTTAACCCCATTCAAAGCCATCCTGGGTATTTTTCCAGACTTTGTCCACTCCATCTTTGGCGGACTTCCACTCCTTTTGGGACTGGTAGCAGGAATCCTATTTTTGATCCTGTTATTTCGCTATGGCAGACCGTGTCACAGACAAAACACCTGCGACAAGGGAAGAAACGATCCTAGCCATTGGCTACCGGGACCGGATATCTAAAATCCTTGGACTTTCCCGGCTTAGAGACCTAAACATGACTTGGTTTCTTTCATTTAGACCGATGTGGCAACGTTGTGTTTTACCTGTATTAAGGTGCCTGCTATGCGGAGAAGAATGCGTGTTGGACACCTGTCTGACGCTACAATCGGATGTGCCAATGGACGCAGAAACCTTGTTGGGTCCGGTAACGGCTCATGCATTGTGCTGTCCCCAGCGGCTACCAATCCTGATGACGGCATTCGTGGAGGCTTCACCACTACGATTGAGGGGTAGTGAAGTACGAGATGAAAGCAGCATCGATCAGGTACGACCTTCTGTCAGCTATGCTGATCAAAACATCAATGAAGGCAATCATGCTCATGAATGCATGGTAACAACTTTTTCCGAGTTAGTGGAACTTTCACAGGAAGCTGTTGACAGCTTTTTCGACAGTCTAAATGATATGATGTTCTCACCAGAGCAGAAATAATGACTTTTGAGCAAGCTAGCACATGGCGTTCCCAACACCCTGAATTTGGCCCGTCAGTAGAAGACCTAGTTAACCTCTGCTCTAGGTCTATACTATTGAAGGTATTATTCCAATGCGCAGAGCCTATTGGGATAATAGGAACTACACTACAGAGCCACCAGGTTCTCCGTCTCCTCTTCCCCTTCTTCCTCCACTGTGCTATCTCTCAGCGCCTGTACTAATGTTTCCCATGCCATTGCTGCGTCCTGTGCTTTCTCGTCTGAGCTACGGCGGGCCAGTTGGTATCTGATCGTACTCTCCGCTGTCGCCCACTTCAAGAATTCATTCAGGCACCTCCGGTGTGTTGGCCCTACCTTCGACTTCCACCCCTTGGTCAGCTCTCTCTTCGCTATAAGTAGGCCCATGTCGATGAATTTGCTTGATAGTTTGTTCTTGCGTGTATGTGGGAACCAGTGTAGGATAGTGACCGCGCTGTCGTACTGCAGTTCCCTATCCGCTACTGCATTCAGGGTGTCCCCTATTTCCTTCCAATACTCTTGTAAGCGGGGGCAGCCCCTCAGCATGTGTACTAGGTCTGCTCCTAGCTGGTCACATCTGGGGCATGCTGCGTCCTCTGCACCAAAGTACGCTGCTATTTTACTCGGGGTGAGGTAGGCCCTGTGGAGGATATAGAGGTGTATCAGTTGGAAACGCGCATTTCTGGTGCTCTTCCTAGCCCTCCGCACTAGCTGGGACCACGTTGTGTCTGGGATTTCTAACTGTAGGTCAGCCTCCCACTTATTCTTCAGCGGTGTCAGTGGTTGTAGGGTTTCTGTGTGCATTCTGGAATAGAGGCATGTAACTGGCTTAAATGTTCCTGCCGCCATCATTGTGTATTGGCACGCCAGTGACGTCGTGGGCTCTATCAGTCCCTCCCCCCAGTGCGCTTGTATGGCTTCTCACCACCGCCGCGTGCAGTAAATAGTCTCCCCTCGGAAGGTCGTATCGTTCCTGTAAAGTCTGGTACGGGGTTAATACTCCGTCATCATAAAGATCCCCTACCATCTGTAACCCTGCCTCTTCCCACAGTCGTAGCCTCGACCAGTCTCCGCCATGTGGGAGTGCTGTCACCATGCCCAGCGGGATTTCGGGCGCATACGGGTGCCCGGGTCCAGCTCGCTTTTGAGAGCGATTCCAACATAATCAGAGCGTCCGTTCTTCTTGGGTCAGCCCTCTGAGCATTAACCTTTGTATGCCAGGACGTGGCGGGGGTGCCATTCTCCCTCTCCTGCTCCGGGCCGCGGTAGATTCTCGCAACTTCTTGTGTGAAGAATTGTAATTGAGCCGCCAAGTAGTAGAGCTCAAAATCTGGGACCGCTAGGCCACCCTCATCCTTCGGGCGGGTCAGCGTCGCCAACGCAATTCTACGTCTGCCCGTTCCCCATAAAAAGGACACAATCGTCGATCTTAATCGTCTGAAGATCGCTCCAGGTATCCAGACGGGGAGGGTCCGGAAGAAATATAGTAAGCGCGGCAGGGCTATCATTTTTAGAAGTGCAACCCGGCCTGCCATTGAAAGGGGCAGGGTGGCCCAGAAGGACATACTACTCTGTAATGCGCGGATACAGCGACCTACATTACCGTCTAGGAGGTCCGCAGGGTCGTGGTATATGTGCACCCCTAGGTAGCTCAGGCAGTTGGGCTCCCATCTAAGCTTCGGGTGGAGTGGGGGGCGCTCCTCCCACCTCCTTAGAGGGAAGAGGCAGGTTTTCGTCCAGTTAACCCGTAGTCCCGATATATCGCCGAAGCGCGCTAGCAGTCTCTCTGCGCCTTCCACAGCTTCCTCCGCATCTTCTAAGAAGAGGAGGAGGTCGTCTGCATATAAGGAAATGAAGTGGTGGGCCCCTCTGAATTCCAACCCGTTGTAATATTCACCCCGCCTAGCCATTGCCGCCAGAGGTTCCACCGCAAGCGCAAATAGCAGGGGAGAAAGTGCACATCCCTGCCTGGTTCCCCGATTCACCTCATATTGGTCTGACACCGAGGGTCCGACTCTCACCCTAGCTGTCGCTGAAGAGTAAAGCACCTTTGTCCATCCTATATATCCTTCACCCAGGCCAAAGCCCTGCATCACCCTATATAGGTACTCCCATTCCAGGCAGTCGAAGGCCTTCTCTATGTCAACCGCCAATACCAGGGGGGCCCTCGCGCCCGGCGGTGGGTCATATACTAGTCTGAGCAGCCTACGGATGTTGTGTGTCGTGTTCCTTGTGGGTATAAAACCTGATTGATCCTTATGGACCAGGTCTTGCATATGGATTAGCAGTCTGGTGGCCAGCACTGTGCTCAAAATTTTGTAGTCGGATGTTAACATAGATAACGGCCTATAGGACGCAGGGTCTGTGCTTTCCCTTCGCGGTTTCAATAAAGGGATCATTATGGCCTCGCGCATTGACTGGGGAAGTCTGCCCTTTTCCCTGGCGTCATTATATATCACCTGAAGTCTCGGGCCAGTTGATCTAGGTATCTCCCGTAAAATTCAATGGGCAACCCATCTATCCCTGGTGTTTTGTTACGCGCCATTCGCTTTATTGCTCCCCTTATTTCTGCCAAGTCTATTGGGCCGCCTAGGGTGTCAGCTTGTTCTTGCTCTAGTTGTGGTAGCTGCAAATCGCTCAGGAACGCATCTATTGCCTCAGTCTGGTTCTCTAACCCAGTTCTATACAACCTCTCGTAATATGATCTAAAGCAGTCCAGTATTTCTGGCTGTGTTTCATGGGTGCTGCCTCCATTCCCCTTTAGGGTCAAAATCGGTTGATTACTCCTATTGGGGTTCGCTAGCCAGGCTAAGAGTGTTCCAGTTTTGTCCCCCTCAGCAAGAGTCTTCGGTAAGTATGTTTTATAATCGAAGCTACGAAGGCGCTCCACCTCTACGGCCACTGCCTCCCGCGCCTCACTTACTCTCCCCTGTAACTCAGGGCGGTTAGGGCGTTCTAGTTCCGCCTCCCTCAATTTACGCTCAGCCTTATCTAAGTCTTCCACCAATGACCTGCGGACTCCCGCAAATTTCCCTATGCAGTGTCCTCTTACTACTATTTTAAATGCGTCCCACTCCACGGCTCTGGATGAAGCGGTACCCTCGTTCTCTGCGAAGTATTGAGTGATCCGATCTTCTAGCTCTACGCGGAAGGGTGGGTCATCCAGCGTGTCCGGCCGTAGCCGCCACGTCGGAATCCTTGGGGCTTCATTCATCCAATCTAGCGTCAGGAGTATAGGGTTGTGGTCGGATATCGTACGTGCCAAGTATTCAGTCCGGGCCACCGCTGGAAGTACTGTTTGAGAGCAGAGGGAGGTATCAAGGCGGACATGGAGGTCATGTAGGCTAGAGTAGAACGAGTAATCCCGCTCTGTTGGATGTTGTGTGCGCCAGCCGTCCGTCAGGCCCCATTTTCCCTGCCATTCCGTTCTGCACCTCGCCAACCTGTGTACCGGGGATGTATGTAGCGGTGGGTGTAATCTATCTAGTGTAGTATCTTCTATTGAGTTGAAGTCTCCCCCCATCAGTACAGGGCCCGTGAAGTAGCTGGTTAGTACCCTGGAAAGCCTCGCGAAATAAGTTGCCTGATCTACATTCGGCGTGTAGATGCTACTGAGCACTGTGTGTCGACCTCTAAGTAGTCCCTCAACTGCTACATATCTCCCCTCTGGTTCTTCTGTATGCCTAGTTACTTGGAAAGGAACACCCGCTCTCACCCAAATTAACACTCCCCTAGCAAAAGCAGAGTACGTGGTGTGAAACGGGTGGCCCCTCCATCTACGCTGTAGCGCTATTCCCTCTTTCCTCGTTAAATGGGTCTCTTGTAGGAATGCTATATGCACTCCTCTACGGACTAAGTAAGAATGAATTTTGTGTCTCCTGGTCATCGTATTTAATCCCCGCACATTCCAACACACACATTTTATCGATCCCGCATTAGCCATTGTCCCATTGTGTGTGGTTTAGGTCATCAACAATTTGCATCCAGATCTCAGGCTTGACACCGTCCCCACCCATCCCCAACTTTCTCCCCTCCCCCCCTCCCCGAACTACGCCTTGAGTAACCCCAACTTCTCCAGGCCCCCCCCCCCCAGATCAGGACCTAACTGCAGAAGAGTCGCTCCCATCCAAACTATCGAGCAAACGTGCTCTCAAATCCTCCTAAACCGTAGTCAATACTACGGAGGCCTTATGGGCCCTGGGGCGCGTGAGCTAACCTCTGGAACTTTCAAGTGCTGTCCCCATGCCCCTGCCCCGCAATACGCATTATGACTCACGATATTCCAGTCTTACAGCGGCCTGCGCAAGAGTTCGTAGAAGCTGCACCAGTCGTTGTCACCCCAGCCAGGTACTATGTCCAGGATTCAGCTCCCAATGATTTCTCCTGACGTCTGTAGCGTGACCTTCGGGCCCCTGGCCCCGCCCAGCTCCGACAACTCAGTGTCCGAGCCCGTTCCCTGGCCCTCCGAGCCCGATTCTCTCCCTGATTGGACCAGCGCCGATTCCCGACACATCCTTTACTGCCTGCAGTGCTGCTCTTCGTTCGTCTACTGTCTGGGAGTCCGTCGGCCTTCTGGACCCCTGTCCACGCCCTCGGTGCCTCATTGACCGCCTGACTGATTGTTTCTGGCGCTCCTCCTCAGCCCTGAACCGAGCTCCATCCGTGCCTGCCTTATAAGTGTCCCACCAGGTCCATGCCTCTGCCGCCGTTGGGAAGAACAGAGCCTTCTCGTCTACCACTACGCGGAGTCTGGCCGGGAACAGCAGCGAGTACTGTATGCCTTCTGTGCGCAGTTCTTTTTTGATAGAGAGGAATGAGGCGCGCATTTTTTGGGTCTCGAACGTGTAGTCCGGGAACAGCGTAACTTTGCTGTTGTCCACCTGGAAGGGACCTGCATCCCTGGCCCGTTGCAACAGCCAGTCTCTGTCCTTGTAGTGAAGCAATTTGATGACCACCGGGCGAGGTGGTAGGCCCGGTTTCGGGGGCCTGGATGGTACTCGGTGCACCCGCTCTAGAGTGAAGAAGGGAGAAAGGCCCTCCGGGGCCACCACAGTCTTTAGCCATTCGTGCAAGTAGCCCACCATGTCCGTGCCCTCTTTTTTTTCGGGAAGGCCAACTAGGCGCACGTTGTTCCGCCGGCTGCGGTTTTCCGCGTCCTCTGCTCGCCTCTCTAGGGCTTGTATGCGGTCCAGCGCCTCCGTGAGCTTCCCATCCATCGACTTATGCGCTGGCACGATGTCTTTTAAGGTGTCTTCCGCTTCCTTGACTCTATCTGTTAATTTCGCGTGATCAGCCCGCAGGAGCCCCAGCCCCGTCGACACCTGCACAATGTCCTGATGTAATGCATCCTTCGTGGCAGCGATAGCCTCTAGGATCCGGTCCTGCATCTGTTGCAGTTCCGTTGTGGACTGTGAAGTGTCCTCCGGCGTCTCCGTGGCAGGGCTCCCGTCTCCTTTAGCTCCCCTGGGCTTTCCCATCTTGCTCCTGCGTCGTCGATCTGGGCTCCCAGGGATATTCAGGGGTTGTCGGTGTCCCCCGCAGTGAGCAATCCGTTGGGTATTAACTAGGAGGGGTTTAGTCCGGGTTCTCCTGCTGGGCTCTCCTCTCTACGGGGTCGGTCAGCTCTCCCCGCCTCTATAGACCATGGCTTCATTCAGGTCGGCCACGCGGTGCTGCTATCGCGTTCTGGTCCGCCAGGGCGCACCAATGCCGTATCGGCACTCCGCCTCCTCGGTGGTGTAACGGGGGGGTCTGAGGAGTGTGCCGGTTATCGGATCCCTTACGGTTCAGCCGGGGGGTCGCGTCGTCAGATATGCCCGCCGGGGGGTCCGCAGCTTGAGTGGATCGCTGCCCGCCACTCGGTCCCCTCCTCCTTTTCCTCCGGCGGCGCCCGCCAATCGAATGCTGCCTGCGTATGGAGTCTGACCCTCTGTGTTCAGCCAGTCCGGTGTTATATGACTGCTTTTTCAGGTTCCAACCTCCTTCCGGGCACAGATTCAAGGAGTTCGATCAGGGTCCCCCGCTAGGAGCGGTCCATGGGTGGGCAGATAAAGTTCCCCCCTAAAGTGGGCCCCCTTATGGGCTCCTATCCTCGGGGCGCTCGCTCTGCTCTCCGGGCAAGGTTGGCCTCCGGTTGCCCCCGTGGAGGCCGCTGGTCCTCCCCAGACGTCCTTCTCCTTCGGGCCCCAATCTAGCCGCAGTACAGCTCCAGCCGCCTTCGGGTTGCTCCTCGCGGCCGGCCCGGGCCGTCAGGGCTCTAGGATCGCTCGTGGCAGCCCTCGCTCCCCCCAGGGGCCAGTTACTGTAGACTCTCACCGTTGGGGATGGCAGGTGAGTCCTCCAGGCGCCCCTCGATGTGTGCAGGGAGGATAGGCCCCAAAGCCGGGGTGTCTATTTTCAGCTCACGGTTGGGGTGGGGCCTCCTCGGAATCGTCCGTGTGCAGGGCGCCGCGCCGGCCTCTCCGGAGTCGGGGGTCGGCAGCTCGCCAGTTGGCCTCAGTCCTCCTCCCGGCTCCTCGCGGTCCCGCCTCCTCCGCTCAGCCTGGTGACGGGGCCGGAACTACACCCTCCGAGATGGTAGGCCCCGAAGACGGGGTGTAGATTTTCAGCCCCTCGGGTGAGGCGGAGCTCCACTGCTGCCGCCCGCTCACAGCGTCCCGCACCGGCCGCCCAGGAGTCTGGGCCGGTGGGTCGTCAGTCGGCCACAGTCTTTCCCTGGGTCTCACACGGACCCGCCTCCCGCGCCCAGCCGGGCGTCGGGGCCGGAGTCGCGCCCACAGGGACAGTGGGCCCCAGAGCCGGGGTGTAGATTTTCTTCCCTCTGGGTGGGGCGGAGCCTCGCCGGAGTCTCTCGCGCTCAACGCCCCTCACCGGTCGCTCTGAGATCGGGGACCGATGGTGTGCCAGTCGATCCTAGCCTCCCCCTCGGCCGCTTACTGTCCCGCTTCCTCTGCCCAGCCGGGCGCCGGGGACGGAGCCGCTGCTACTATTCGGCGTCCGCTTCCCAGGATGCCGCCATCTTATGCTCCGGCGGCCCGGGCTCCTCGCATCGAGTTGCGCCCGCTGCAGTGGTCCCACCGGCTCGCCACTCGAACCGGAGCAGGCCCGGGTGTTGCACTCGGGATCTTCCCGATTTTCGCGGGGATCCCGGGTCAAATGCAGGATTATCGGCGGATCGTTGGGCGGAGGGTCGGGAGCCTCGCTAGGCTGCGACCGTCCTCATCGGCTGCTAGCCACGCCCCCTCCGGGGACAATATCAGTCATGTGTACAATACTGGTGCCATTATTCTCAAAATCCTGCTTCTTGGCATACATGGCCGTAGTTCAACAGGTGTCCTTCACAGTGATAGTACCTCAAGCCAAGTACCTAGGCTTTCCTGTTTTCAGTTTCTATTTTTGGTAAATTCTGGTGGGGTTTTTTCAGTGTTTTCAATATCTTAAAAAACAGTTGTTATCAGTGGTTACACATTTTCGCGCCACTAAAAACAACAGAAAAAGTGTTTTTCCGGTGTTTATGGAACGTTTTGCTTTTAATATTGCTTGCTTTCTGCACTGAAAGAACATGGTATATAGATAGTGTACTTATAGTGTATATGAGGTCCAAATAGATTCTTGCAAATTAATCTTATTGTAGTACACCATACAATACTTCTTCAGTGAGTCTTTGGGTCATGTGCACTCGCTCTTTCCTTCCCATGTAAACTTCTGTGAAAAGGCCCTCTCAGCATTCTTAGCCCATTGGGCTGAGAACCATCAGCTAAGGGACACAGTTGGGATGACTCTTTCTTTGATGCCACATAAAACCTTTTTTATATACGTAGCTGAATCACTGCAAATACAAACAATATCACTCCAATCTTTGTTGAACTTGGAAAGAACCTTTTTTGCAGAGCATTACAAGTGACACTGCGTTCCATGTTTTCCAAAAGTCTGGTGTCATGTTGTCACCACTATCCCAGATGCTTGGTGATATATATACTTGTCACTATACCTTGCATTGAATGTTTAAAGCCTGAGGTGTTGGCAATTCACCTACTATCAATACTGACCCACTAGAAACTATGGTCTGATATATTAAGGGTTTTACCCATTCTCTGTGGGTAAATGTGATGACACATATTAGGAAAGATTTTTATGAAACCAGCCATTTTACTTATCGGTGAAAGAATCAAATGCAGCCAAAATATCAAATATGAGTTTGATATTTCCTGATTCCCTATAGTTTATAAAATAATTAAACTAGACCTAAAACATGAAACTAAACCCTGCATCTTTAGACCAAAGGCCACAAAACTGAAAAAGTAAAAGGAAGAAGAAACAGTATTTTAGTGGCATCCCTAAAGAACAAAACTCAAGCACAATAATGTTAGCCAGTCTTTCTTACTGCTACTTGTATAACAAAGTTACATTGTATTGACCCCTTCAGGAAGAAAAAAATGACTTTCACTCTCTTTTTCCTTTCTTTGAATGGCATTTAGTTTGTGGTTGTCCAGGTGTTTCACAGTTCACGCTCACCACAGTACGATTCTAAAGTACATTGTTGGGAACACACCTGCAGTACCTTGTGAGACAAGTCAGATTGGTGCATAAATGTCTTGGAGCTGAATGCAGTTTCCTTGCGGCTAAAAGCCTCTCCATGTGATATAGAATGTGGAAATCTGTTGTCCAACGCTCCTTGATCTAGCAGTATTCCATAGTGCTGAGGACAGCCACACCAGAGCATACAGCCCGAGAAATCCTCACAACTTACCATGCAAGTAGAAAATGCTTTAGGGAGCCCTCTACTCACTGCCATCCTGCCCTACATGCCTTTGCCACTCATCTGCACAGAGTTTTCACTAGTTATTCTGCAGGATAAGCAGGGGTCTGGAACCCATCAGGAATTGCTTGATGCTGGACTTGATGAGGTCATTTGTGAAAAAATAGTCTGTGTAGCTCTGTGATCCTGCTTGCTCCAAACTGGCCACACCCAGTGATTCTGAGTCCACTCCATCTCTTGAGAAGGATCACATTTGCATTCCCTCAAGGAAAGGTCACTTGCTGTTCATGGAGAAAACGAGGATGTTGCCCCCCCTCTGCCTTTGCACTCGTTTTGCTTGAGTACCTGGGTCTTGAGGAGCTACAATTCTACTGTCAAGGTATGTCTTCAAAACCTGACTGTCACGTTGCCTTTCAGGAATCTTAACTGTACAGTGATTCATGCCACCGTGTCTCTTGCTAGAAAAGGTTGAGTTGGAAAAGCCAGATTTCATGTAAAACATCATAGTAGATTTACACAATTTCGCTCAATCCAATGTGGAGAAGTTACAAACATTTTTGACACTCAGCAGAAACGTAACTAATGTGCAGGTGTCCAAATCTTGCCCTCAAGGAATCACTAAACGGTCACTAGGGGACAATATCATTCATGTCTACAGTACTGGCGCCATTATTCTCAAAATCCCGCTTCTTGGCATACTTGGCCGTAGTTCATGGTGGTTCTAGAGGCTTCTGGGACAACATGTGTCCTTCACAGTGATAGTACCTTAAGCCAAGTACCCCATGTGTCATCTACAGCACAATCTGATGGCATTATATACACATGCGGCTGGAATCCTATTCACAGCTCATCCAAGTCCAGCAATTACTGTCTCCAACTTACTGTGGTGGATCCTGGCCCACACCTTATAATTGAATTACCATTATGCCTGACCCTTCCACAGTTCACGCTCACCACAGTACATTGTATTGACCCCTTCAGGAAGAAAAAAATGACTTTCACTCTCTTTTTCCTTTCTTTGAATGCCATTTAGTTTGTGGTTGTCCAGGTGTTTCACAGTTCACGCTCACCACAGTACGATTTTAAAGTACATTGTTGGGAACACACCATCAGTACCTTGTGAGACAAGTCAGATTGGCACATAAATGTCTTGAATCTGAATGCAATTTCCTTGTGGCTAAAAGCCTCTTCGTGTGATATAGAATGTGGAAATCTGCTTTCCAACACTCCTTGATGTAGCCGTCTTCCATAGTGCTGAGGACAGCCACACCAGAGCATACAGCCCGAGAAATCCTCACAACTTACCATGCAATTAGAAAATGCTTTAGGAAGTCCACTACTCTGTGCCATCCTGTCCTACATGCCTTTGCCACTCATTTGAACAGAGTTTTCACTAGTTATTCTCCAGGATAAGCAGGGGTCTGGAACCCATCAGGAATGGCTTGATGCTGGATTTGGTGGGGTCATTTGTGAAAAGATAGTCTATGGTGCTCTGTAATCCTGCTTGCTCTAAACTGGCCACACCCAGTGATTCTCCGTCCGCTCCATCTCTTTAGTAGGATCACATTTGCATTCCCTCAAGGAAACGTCACTTGCTGTTCGTGGAGAAAACAAGGATGTCGCCCCCCCCCCCCACGCCTTTACACTAATTTTGCTTGAGTACCTGGATCTTGCGGAGCTAACAGTTTCGTGTCGAGGGATGTTCTCAAAGCCTGACTGTCACGTTGCCTTTCAGCAATCTATCCACCATAACTTGAATAATGTGAAAAAACCGAGATTAAGCCACTGAGAATTCCCGAAGAACGCCAATTTACTAATCTGCTTAGATTCATATGCTTATCTGGCGTCATCAGGCTGTAACAGATTATAGATGAAAACCTACAGGACTTACATTTTAAAGTACAGGAACAGACGTAGGTAGTAATCCTATATAGCTAATGCGGCCGGCAAAACCTCCATCAGGCCTTATGTATCTGGTCCCTCTAGTTAAGAATCTGTCCCCCTCCGGAGACCAAACCTCTTCTGCCAGGCTTCATGCTTTATTCACAATCCTATTGACCTTTATGAAATCAAGAATCTAGCATGGTAAGGTTCCTCATTGACACTGACTAGGTGCATATGTGAGCACAAAGTCCTCTGTGCCATGGAACCTTTCACAGCTTTCCATATGTACAGAATTTTTTTTAGGCCGAGCCTGGGCAGCGCATGCGTTGCTCTGCAAGGCATGCTGCATTTGAGTATTTGAGCATTTGAGTATGTCATATCCATATTTTTCATTGCCTTGTGTCATTGTGCCTTGTAAATGCTAGCTTCTGATTCGTTAATAGGCGTGTTAGTCCCTACTTAGTACCCCCTTGTCTTTATTTGTAACCTCCTATGAGGACTGGCCCTTTTACTTCAGTTGTTACACGATATGTAAGCGCTACTTTCTTTAATGCGTTTCTCCTACTGAAGGTATGACATGCATTCCTGCAACTTTCAGCACGCCATGTGCGCTTTCACTTTCCAAGCACCACGTCCCGTTCCAAGCAGCCTCTTGCGGTCGAGGTCTCGCATTTACAAAAGTTAGAGCTATTGGCATTGTAAATGACAATGCCTTTTATTTATGTGTTATTAAACAAAACAGATAAATAAAAGGCATTGTCATTTACAATGCCAATACCTTAAACTCTCGCAAATGCGAGACCTATTGCATGGCAAATGCTTGTTTTTCCTTTAGTCTCTTCTTAACCAAGCTCTTTGGAGCTTCTGAACACACTCTGCATTCTTTTGCCATCTTCACATAGTAGCTATACAAAGCAAATGATGGTTCGTTTTCGAAGAACCAGTGGAGACATTTTGATAACAGACTGTCACCATGGACAACTCAAACTAATTTAGGCAATGGGTGTTTCGTGCTTTTCAAATATTGTTTAGTTGAATGAATATTCTTTGGAACCATGCTACTGCACATGTGCCTGCCTTGTAATCGGAATTAACGTACACAATGAACAATAAGCAGAAAAAAACTCTTTAAAGGGCTTGCTGCACCATCTTGTTGCAACATCAGCAGCTTCCTAAAATTACCTTGTTAATGTCACATTCCCATGCTGTGACCAAATCCTCATAAAATCCCAGGGCCAACGAAGGTCATAAATCAATATCACCAACATCTGCTTAGTTAGTACTTCCCTAGTGTTTCAAACCTGAGGATGAACGGGTATGTGGTGTCCCACTGACCCACAGACTAACCTTGACAAGGCCAAAAACATCTAAAAGTGAACAAAAAAAGCACACACAAAATATTGCTTTCTGTATATAATAAATCTACGAGACAAAGAATTTAACATGTGATGATTCAGTGTACTTAGGAGATGTAAAATAGTCATGACAATACAAGCACACTAGGAAGCGCGATGATACCCCAGCATGTGGGGAGAGGGTATATATCCCTCTGGGAGGAGCCAAAAACCAGTCTGTATATTTTTAAGAATTGGACATAATACATCTTGCATACGGTTGTGCGGCCAAGCCAGACCCAAAAATGAGACTGCATGACTGTAGATGGGGGAAACAGTTTGAAAACCTTTACATGTGCCCATGCTATTTTCTTAAATAACATAATAAAATAAAGACACTTTCTGGCTGGTATGAAATAATGTGAAGACACTCTTCATTTACATTTTTTGGATGATATAGCTCAAAAAGTGAACAATGATCAGCAACAAAATTAACAAAAGCTTTGTCTGTGTACCTTATTTGCCTGTCCTGGGTAAAGGTGGAAACAGATGCACTCTGGTTATTGTTATGTGGCATGCTGGACGGAATCTGGACCACATTACTCGTTGTGGGCTGAGAAATCAACATAGTGTTATACAGCGGGGCTGAAAGTGTGCCCTCAGCCTGGTTTGGTACTGAAGATTGCTGACTGTGCCTACTGAAAGCACTTTGTTGACTCTGCAAAAGAATAAAAAAAATACATTAAAAAAAAGTCCCAAGTAAACACTTTGAAAGACAAGTGTCAGATCTACATTCTTTCATCAACGGATAAAGTGTTTTTTGGCAGATCAGGTTTTCCAATACATTTATGTGCGTAAGGATCCCCAAAATCACAGGAAATGTAAAGTCGGAATGTCTGTACTGATGACTCAGTTCACATACAGTAGCCCTCAATGTGATGCATCATGAAGGAGCTAGCCAAGAAGCATGACACAGCACTATCAGTTGGCAGCCACAATCATTTTATATATAAGTACATTTAGCCAGCATTATGAGCGTTTGAGAAGCATATATATTAACTGAAGCTTTATACAAACTAATCTACAGTGCCTGTTTCCCCGAGCATAAGGTAGTGACCACACACTTTTCAAGCAGTCCTAAGAAACTGAATATAATGCTGAAGATCGTATTCAAACGCTCAGTGACGTTTAGCTGTGCTTTGATCTATCCATGACTTTATATTTTGTAGTAGCTTATTTTCCCATTTCAGAAATAATTACCTCTAATAGCGCCTTGATGTCTTTTGGCAATTGTTGCGCTTCACAAGTCTTTTTCATTCATTCATTGTACTTCCTGAAACTACTATATAACAAACCGCGTTGCTACTTCAACGTTCACCCAGGTAATGCGGAAGAAGTTAGGGTGGCATTTGTGTTCAGGTCATTAGAAAGCACATCCAATCTGAGATATCAATCATGCTGAAAAAATGAGCCTTTAATACTGTCTAGTAAAAAATGAGTGAGATGACCAGGTACCCAGGAGTATACCCAAGAATTGCAATTCTCCTATTAACATGACCAGAGAATCTGGATTTCATTAAAGACACGGAGGCTAGCATTATGCATTATCTTTTTAATGCAGTCACAAGCAGCCATACTACATCCTAAATAAAGCGGTTCTAGAATGGAATGAACAGATGGTATGAAAGGCATGTGCACCAAACAGACTGCCTCTTTTAAATGTGGAGGAATAACGAAAGTTTCAAAAGGTTCAGTTTCAACTTGTTCTTGAGAGTGAAGAATCCAAAAAATCCAGAAGGGAGTAATGAAGAGAGGTGAAGAGGAATCAAGGATGACAAGAAGAATCCATTAAGACGAATTGTCTGAAAGGAGGGCGGAACATGTTAAAGATTTGAAGTAGCAGAGCATCAAATTCATTAAAATATCAGAGCATCGTAGAATAAAACAACAATCAAAAGGATACATTCAATGATAAACAATGCAAAGAGAAGACCGTTCAAGGGAGGGACGGGTGGGATAATGTTAGCCTCCATGTCTTTAATGAAATCCAGATTCTCTGGTCATGTTAATAGGAGAATTGCAATTTCATTACAAGACCGGAGGCTACATTATGCATGTGTGTAGACGTGTAGGACAACATCAGACATGTGCTCGATAGGTTTGCAGTAATGTCGAGCAAATGTGGATGCGTTGGACCAGTCCACTGCTTTGAGGATATCATCCAACTTACCACCAGACCAGAAGGACTTACTGGCTGTACGTAGCACCTCTAATAGAGTGGGGTTGGAATTTAAATAAGTCAACGCCAGCTAGGTTAATCGCGGACTTGACCCATCTGGCTATGGAGGTAGAGCTAATGGGTTTGAATGTTTAACAAATGAAATAAGCAGTTGATTAGCGCCCTGAGGGTGAAGGCCTCTCATTCTCTTATCATATTCTTTCATACAGTCCCCAACACAGAAACTCTACGGCATGAAAT
Source organism: Lissotriton helveticus (assembly GCF_964261635.1). Lineage (NCBI taxonomy): Eukaryota > Metazoa > Chordata > Amphibia > Caudata > Salamandridae > Lissotriton > Lissotriton helveticus. The sequence goes on along the minus strand of NC_136060.1, from coordinate 117,060,427 downwards.
TAAACACAACAGAGTAGCAAGTTTAAAGGAAAGGCATTTCCTATTGAGTAGAGAGTTATCAGGCCAGGATGAAAAAAGGTCTAAAATAGCCATAACGTCCCACATGGATTGGTATTTATGTTTAGGTGGTCTCTTCAGTCTGATACTTTGCAAAACTCTACAAACAGTAAAGTTTTTACCTACCGTCTTACTGTTGATAAGGGAGTGGCCAGTGGAAATCGCTGACTTGAAGCAATTAATAGATCTATAATAAAGTCCCTTGTCAAATTGTTCAACAAGAAAATTAACTATGTGTACGACAGGAGCCTCCACGGAATCTAAGTTCCTCTCCAGGCACCAACAAAACCATTTTCTCCAAATGTTGTTGTGCCTATAGTGTGTTCTTGGGGCCCAAGAGTCTCTGAGGAGAGTTGCAGCTGATGTCGAAAGGCCAGACAGTTCATTGGATTTCCTGACACATCCAAGCAAGAAGGTTCAAATTCCCGGAAAGAATTAGATGGCGATCTTCTCCGTCTGCGTTTGTAACCAAACCCTTGACCGCAGGCATTAAGAACGGAATGCTGCAGGCTAATTCTAGAGTCATTGGGAATCAGGCCTGAGAAGGCCGAAAAGGGGTTATCAGGACTAAGGGACATTGGTCTTGTCTGACCGTCTGAAGAACTGTCTGAATCATGGCGAAGGGGGGAAAAGCATATCCCCGAAGGTCTGACCAGAGCTGGAGAAAACCGTTCACTGCAAGAGCGCCGGATCGGGCTTCCAGCTGAAGTATTTCTCTAACTGGAAAGTTAATCTGCTCGCAAATAGGTCCACATCTAGTGGGCCCCAAATTCGATTTAGAGCGTTGAAGACATTCACATTGAGTTTACAATCGCTGAAGTCTCAGAGGAATCTCGAGTTCCCATCTGCGGAAATATTTGACTTTCCCGGGAGATACTCCGCCTTTAGGGCAATCTTGTGCTCTAGGCAAAACATCCAGAGCCTCTTGGCTAAGTTGGAGAGGTCTGCTGATCTGGTCCCGCCTAGGCGGTTGATATAAGATGCTCCAGAGATGTAGTCCATCTTCAGGATAACAGATCTCCCTTGAAGCGAGTGTGTGAAGCTCATTAGAGCGTATAAGCCTGATGTAAGTTCTAAATAGTTTGTGTGATGGGAAGTCTCTGCAAGAGACCATACACCACCGGTGTTTTGGTTGAGGAGGCGAGCACCCCAACCATGAAGGCTCGCATCTGATTCCAGGACGAACTCCGTAGTCGAGCCAAAGATTGCTTTGGCATTCCAGGCATCCAAATTCTCCAGCCACCAAGACAGTTCTGACCTGGCTTCCTGATCTAAGGTTACAAGATCTCCGTACCACAGGCCAGATCTGAGAGCCTTCCCTTTTATTCTCTGAAGAGCTCAGTAGTTGAGAGGCCCCAGGAAGATGGCTTGAATGGAGGACGAGAGGAGGCCTACAAGTCTGGCTAACTCTCTTAGGGATAGAGAATCTTGTTTTAGAACAAACCTGGTCTCTTTGCAAATGTTGGTAATTTTCTTTGGGGAAGTAAGAGAAGACATTTTGAGGTGTCTACTGTAAAGCTGAGGAATTCCAGGGATCTGGAGGGGGTAAGGTTTGTTTTTTCCCGGTTTATAATAAAGTCTAGACTCTCTATGAGGTCCATTGCAATCTTCAGATCTTTCAGGATCTGCGAGTGGTTTTGGGACATAATGAGAATGTCGTCCAAATAAATAATTAAGCAAATACCTCTTTCCCTCAAAAGAGAGGCGATAGTTCTCATAATCTTGGTGAAACACCAGGGGGCAGAAGAAAGCCCGATTGTTCCAAACGAACTGAAGAAAGGGCTGGTGTTCCTTGGCCATTGGAATGGTAAAGTAGGCGTCTTTTAGATCCAGTTTGACCAACCAGTCTCCTTCTAGAAGTACGTCTCTCACGAGGTAGATGCCCTCCATTTTGAAATGCCTGTAGATGTCCTTTTTTTGAACGAGAAAGAGTGTGCTTACAAACCTCTCCAAGGAACCTCTAAGATAGCGCCTTTTTGAAGCATGAAGGAAATCTCTTCTTCTACAATTTTTTGTTGATCCTCTGAAAGAGTTAGAACTCTCGGGAGAGATGTTTGTGTAAAAGTATTGATAAAATCTATCCTGGAACCTCGAACAGTCTCCAAAACCCACGGGTCTTGAGTTAGAGTTTCCCATATTTGGTAAAAGAACTGTAGCTGGCCCCTACCTTTGGAGGGAAAGAAGAAGAAGGAAGAGGTGTACTTACTTTGAGTATTGGTGATGTGGGGTATGCTGCGGGATCTGGATCCTCTATACCGCAAGCCTCTCCCTCTTTGTGGGTAGAATTGAGGGTTGGATGGGAAGAAGCCTCTTCCAGAGCCTCTGAATATTGAAAAGGGCCTTTGGTTGCCTCGGCCGGAAGAAAGGCCCCTTCTTCCAGCATGTCCAAGAAGGTTGGAATTAAAAACACGCCTCATGTTAGCTTGAGCTTTATCAAGGACGGTGAAGGTGGAGACATATTTACCAATAGATTTGATATCTTCACCAAAAAGGAGGCCCTTAGGGTTTAGTGAAGGTTCTTTTTGTTGGCCATGTCACCCAATTTGGTATTAATCTTAGTGAGAAGGGCTCTCCTTCTTTCAATATTAAGGCTAGAGTTAGCATTGCCGAGGAGCACCAAGGCCCTTTGGCTCCAGACTCTGACGAGGTCAGTGTTGAGGGGAGTGTCATTGATGTGACATTCTTCTGCTGTATCTAAGATTCTTGTCAGGGGTCCCAGGATGTCGAGAAGGCGACCCTGGCAGCCCTTGTGGGACTTGGGCTCCTTACCCAGTTTGAACAAAAACTTAATTAAGTCGGGGTCAAGTTTGGGGGTCTGACAGACCTTATCTTGAATTGCCGGTCTAGGGCACTCTGACCATAGGGTACTAGGAGTCTCTCTTTCCATTTTTCCAGGGTATTCCTGAGCCATGTTTTAATTAATTTCGCCACATGGTCTTGGGGGAACCATTCTGAGCTTCTAGGGTGGGAGATGTTAAGTGGCGAAAACATTTACTCACCCAAGGGGTTCAGGATGACATTCTTAGATGAGGATGGTGAATCATCATTAATTTGGATATTGAAATCAAGGTCCTCATCGTCCAAATCAAGGACAAATTCATCACAAGGATTGGGGAAACCATCCTCATTCTCAGAGTCAGAATCTGCAAGGCTATGAGCACTCCGATAATTTGTGCTGCTAGGGACACCCATGCAAGTCGTGCCGCGAGGGACACCTGAGTAATTTGTGCTGCTAAGGACACCTGTAGAATTCGAGATGCGAGGACTTCCCGCAATGTTTGAGGTGCTAAGACCTCCCAAGTCAGTTGAGGTGCCAGGACCTCCAATACTTCTCTTAAAACAAGGCTCAGTGTAATTAGATTTTTTAGCTTTTTTCCCCTGGCTAATAACTGTGACATTATGTGTAATGGGGCCATCAGGGAGCATGTCCTGAAAGTGGAGTGGTCTTTTTGAGGACAAAACCTCCTTAAGTGTGTCTAACATGCAAGACCTCATCTCTTTTTTAATAAAGCTCTTAAAAGATTCACTATTGAAATTAGGGGAGCTAGTTGCAGCATCATCTGATTTAGTATCCGACATAATGTGACAGATTGGTCAGTTATAGAAAAATTAGGATTATAAATATTAATAATTCTTTGATAATAATAAGTGTTCCTCTTTTTTTTGGGTAAGTTTCAGACAAGTGAACAAAAATCTGAAGTGCATGGGGCAAACAATCAAAACCAGAAGAGTATGGGGCATAGTCTCTGGCAGCAGCGGATAACTGTCAAAAATCGCTTGAGAACAGCGCTCGAGAAGCAGCTGCTGCCGGAGATTAGTAGAGAAGGGAGATTGGCAACACAGGGGCGTAGTGCCACCATTCTAAGGGCCGCTCCTCTAAGGGACGCGGTCAGAGCTTTAGTCGGAGCCTCGAAAATAAAATCTTTGTGAAAATGTGTGACCGCTTGGTGTTATTGTTTTTTGGTTAAAGCTGAGCGTCAATGCGAAGGAGAGGCACGATCTAAGCGGACTCCGTGATTTTAGGGAAGGAGGTTGTGGTGACCTGACCACCGACACGGGGCACTAGGACCCTGTGGGTCACAGGGCAGCGTCCAGGTCACTGGACACTACTTCCTGTGGACAGACAGGAAGGGGGCATTAAGAACCAGGACGACGAAGAGGACGGACGTGTGGTGTGCCTGAGCATGCATGATAATAAAGACCTGCAAACCCTGACCTGGTCTCCTGCGTGTTCCATTACCGAGCTGATGCAGTAGAATACGACAACTGGCGACGAGGCGTGTGATGACCCCACGCGTGTGCATTCCTCGCACAACGAACGACTGAACACAGGAGCCCACCCTGCATCGCCGGCACAGAGGGAAGAGAAGCATCTCGTTGAAGCGGGAGCCCACCCCGACTGGCGGCGGACCGACGGAAAGACCGCCATCTGAGCCCCCCCCGCCTGATCCGGTAAGCGCTGAATGAGAAGCGCGCGAACGAGTGAAATCGGCGCGAGCTCTCGCGAGAGTCTCGGCAGCCATCTTGGGGTCAGGCGGTCTGGGCCAATAGGAAAGCAGCAAAGCGGAGCTGCCATTTTAAAGACAGGCAAACGAGGTTTGGGCGTGAAAGATCGCGAGACTTGGCGGCCATCTTAAGGTCAGGCGGCCGGACCAATCGGAAGAGCAAAAAAAAAACGGGCGGCCATCTTAGAACCAGGCATAAAGTCGAATAGAGGCACAAAGAAGAAGAAAAGTGCCGAAATAAGGGACAAAGTGATCCACAAAGAAAGAAAAAGAACAGGGGCAAGTTAAAAAAGGACAAAAGAGAGCCCAAGAAGGAGCAAAAGGGCAACCAGGTGAAAGAACCAGACATAAAGTAAAAAAAAAATAAAAAAAAATAAAAAGGCACAAAGAAGAAGAAAAGTGCCGAAATAAGGGACAAAGTGATCCACAAAGAAAGAAAAGAACAGGGGCAAATTAAATTTAAAAAAAAAAAAAAAAGAAAGAGAAAATGCCAGAAACAAAGCAGAGTGCCCAGTATCGCACACCACTACCATTCAGTGTATCAGAACCACAAGTGGGAATACGATGGGAGAAGTGGATCGTGAAATTCGAGCGCTACGTGGAAGCGACCGATGTAGTAGACGGAAAGAAACTAGGACTATTCCTAAACCTAGCGGGGGATGACGTGGAGGACCTCCTCATAACACTGCCCCAGAGCGAAATAAAAACATATGACAAATTGATAAAATGTCTCACGACCAAGTTTGACCCCCAAAGGAACGTCGATTTTGAAAGATATAATTTCAACATGGCATTTCAACAGCTGGATGAGTCAATGGACGACTTCGCAACAAGACTAAGAAAGCTGGTGGCTCATTGTGAATTTGACAAATTCGACAACGAACAGGCCCTTCGCCTAAGATTGATAGAAGGCTGTCGCGACACAGAATTTCGCACAAGACTACTTAAAGAACCGACAAGCGTAGAAAAAATTCTAGACCTAGCAAGAGCGGAAGCTAGGGCAATGGTGCAAGCCAGGCAGATGGACCGGAAAGGAGAACAGATACATCGAATGACAGATACCCGCAAGACGGGCATCTGGAAGAAAGGGTCAAAGGAACAAGGAACAAGGAAAGAAGGTTCCCAAAGCTACAGGTGCGGTCTGGACTTTCCGCACCGAGGAGCATGCCCGGCATTCGGTCAGACATGCAGAAAATGCAACAAAAGCCGCCATTTTGCCACCATGTGCCAAGGGGCACACTTCAAAAATGAACGAGGAAAACAAAGAGCGACAACAAACAGGCACGTACGGCACATGGAAGCGACCGCAAGAAGCTCATCAGCAGAGTCGGGAGATGAGGAAGAAGAGGAGAGAACAGCCGGAAAGGCCATCTACCTCATGTCCACGGAAGAAGGGCATGCAGAGGAGCACATCAGACTAGTGGATAGGAAGTCGATAAAAAAGACGGATTGGGTGACCATCGACGTGGGACCCCATCAAACAGAATTTGTGCTGGATAGCGGGGCCACGTGTAACATCATGTGTGCCACGGAATATGATAAGATGAAGAAGAAACCACAACTTAGACCGTCACATGTCAAAGTATTCACCTGGGTGCACAGAATTCAGTGACGAACATGGGAAAATTCACGGACACCATGACGTACAAGGGCAAGACTATCACCGAAGAAATACATGTGCTACGAGGAGACATTCCCGCACCATGTCTACTGAGCAACGTAACAGCAAAGATCATGGGCCTACTAAAGATGATGTATCACATGTCGGACAGAGAGAACATCCTACAAGAATACCCAGCACTAACAAACGGACTTGGAAAGCTGAAAGGAAGACAAATAACACTTCACATAAATGAGTCGGTCAGGCCTGTGGCCCAGCATCACCGAAGGGTGCCCATTCATCTACAACCTCAGGTAGAAGAAGAAATAAAGGCACTACTAGAACAGGACATCATCGAGCCAGCAGAGGGGCCAACGCCATGGGTGTCCCCAATAGTAGCGGTACCAAAAAAGGACGCCGCCCAAATAAGAATATGTGTGGATATGAGAATACCCAACACGGCCATCGAACGAGAACGACACCCGGGGCCGCATCTAGATGACATGATAAGTTGCCTGACCGGCATGAGGAAATTTTCCAAGCTCGACCTATGCAAAGGATACCACCAACTGGAGCTGGACCAGCAGTCCAGATACATCACGACCTTCTCAACACACCTCGGATTATTTCGCTACAAGAGGCTAAGTTTCGGAATATCGTCAGCAGCAGAGATCTTCCAGGAAACAATTAGGCAGATCATCAGACCGATCAAAAACAGTCTGAACTATAGTGACGATATCCTGGTGTTTGGCAAATGTGATGACGAACATGACAAGGCTCTGAGAGAAGTGTATTCACAGCTAGTAGAGGTGGGCCTAACAGTGAATGAGAAGAAATGTGAGCTGGGCAGAGAAGAACTAGTATTCTTCGGACACATCTTCTCGAAGAAAGGAATGAGACCAGATGGTGGCAAAATAGACACCCTTGAGAAAACAAAGGAGCCAAAAGATGTCGCTGACGTGCGCTCATTCCTCGGCCTTGCCAGCTACTGTGCAAGATACATAAAGGACTTCGCGACAGTGAGCACGCCACTGAGAGAATTGACGAAGCAGGGCCAAACTTTCGAGTGGACCACAGAGTGTCAACGGGCGTTCGAAGAGATAAGGGCATCAGTAACGGCAGTTGACCACCTGGCCTATTTCGACCCGAGACTATGCACCGAACTAACAGTGGATGCCAGCCCGGTAGGTCTGGGCGCGATATTGGCACAACACAAGCCAGGAAAGGACTCACCTCGACAGATAGTGGCCTACGGGAGCAAGAGCTTATCGGACATTGAGAGGGCATACTCTCAACCAGAAAAAGAGAGCTTGGCGGTAGTGTGGGCATGTGAGCACTATCACATGTTCATATACGGAAAACCGTTCACGATAATAACAGATCATCAAGCCCTAGTAACAATATAACAATATTATATGGAAATCCAAAGGCAAAGATACCACCAAGAATTGAACGGTGGGGGATCAGGTTGATGGACTACAACTTCACGATTGTCCACAAACCAGGGAAAGATCAAAATCCAGCGGACTACATGTCACGGCATCCGCTTCCCTACCAAAAAGGTGACCCCACAATGGCAGAAGAATATCTAAACTTCATTGTGAGACAGAACACTCCGGCATCAATAACAAATGAAGAACTAGAGCGAGAAACAAAAGGAGACCTGACAATGAGGGCCATCGGAGTGGTGGTACGGCAGCAGAGGTGGAGACACATCAACAGCAACACCATCACAGAAGAAGGAGTCAATAAAGAGGAACTACTGGCATTCAAAAAGATAAGCGAAGAACTGTCTGAAACGGAAAAGGGAATCCTGATGAGGGGCTCAAGAATAGTGATACCACGTCGACTAAGAAAGAGAACAGTGGAACTAGCGCACGAGTCGCATAGAGGCATGGTAGCAACAAAGAAGATGTTGAGAGAAAAAGTGTGGTTCCCGGGATTGGACAACATGGTGGAGGAAGAGATATCGCACTGTCACACCTGTCAAGTAACAGGACCTCCTGCCAAACCGACACCCCTGAAAATGTCGGAACTGCCACCTGCCGTATGGACAGAGCTTGCAACAGACTTCTATGGGCCACTGGAAAATGGAAAGTACCTACTAGTGGTCATCGATGAATTTTCAAGGTTCCCAATAGTGAGAGAAGTATCGTCGACGTCGGCAAGTGCTACACTACCAGTTTTAGACGACATATTTGCCGCCTGGGGTTCCCCGCAGACACTGAAAACAGACAATGGTCCTCCCTTCTCGGGAGAGGAATTCCGTAGATTCCTGGAATATCTGGGGATAAAGCATCGGAAAATAACTCCTTTGTGGCCACAGGCCAATGGAATGGCAGAACGATTTATGGGGACTATCAAGAAAGCCATAATGCGAGCAAAATTAACGCAGATATCAATTGGTCAAGCGCTTTGTCAAGTGCTCAGAGACTACAGGAATACCCCTCACAGCTCCACCGGCAGGTGCCCAGCAGAGCTGGTGCTAGGGAGATCGAGCAGAACAAGGCTACCTCAGATTGACGCAACGGAAAGTACGACAAGAAGTGACATTGCAGACAAAGATCACCAAGCGAAAAAGAGAATGAAAGAATATGCTGACAAAAGAAGAAATGCAACTGAACACCAGCTGACTGAAGGGGACCTGGTGGTAGTGCGACAGAAACAACAAAGAAAGTCGGACAGCCCATTCTCAAGAGACCCGCTGGTTGTGACTGACGTAAAAGGGTCAATGGTGACTGCAGCTTCTGACAACAGAAGAATAACAAGAAACAGCTCCCACTTCAAGGAATTCAAAGTGGAAGAGGAAGAATGCGCAACAACAACAGAAGACAGAGAACAAGTGACAACAAGAGAGACAACACCACCAAAAGAGGAAAACGGAGGACAAGAACAGAGCAGAGAACAACGACCAAAAAGGGAGTGCAAGAAGACAAGAAGACTACTAGAAGAAATGTAGAGTGTCTCTCTCTCTCTCTCTCTCTCTCTCTCTCTCTCTCTCTCTCTCTCTCTCTCTCTCTCTCTATCTCTCTCTCTCTCTCTCTCTCACACTCTCTCTCTCTCTCTCTCTCTCTCTCTCTCTCTTCGCCTCGTCATGAGGTACTGTGCCAAGGACTTGCACAGGTGACACAGAGAAGTTCTGTTTGGAACAAAGGGGGAGATGTGGTGACCTGACCACCGACACGGGGCACTAGGACCCTGTGGGTCACAGGGCAGCGTCCAGGTCACTGGACACTACTTCCTGTGGACAGACAGGAAGGGGGCATTAAGAACCAGGACGACAAAGAGGACGGACGTGTGGTGTCCCTGAGCATGCATGATAATAAAGACCTGCAAACCCTGACCTGGTCTCCTGCGTGTTCCATTACCGAGCTGATGCAGTAGAATACGACAGAGGTGAGGGTCGCGTGGTTCATATGTAAAAAAAATACCTAATGAGAGCGACCCCCCCACGTTATCGAGTGCGGACCCACCTGAGGCAGTTTGGAGGAATACTCGGGTAAGGGGAAGGGTGGGAGGGATTGATGACCAAAAATTGGAAATCAAGGGGAGGAGGGTGGGGCAGGAGGACAAAAGACCTCTGAGTAATCACATTACCTAAGATTAGGATAACTCAATAATTAAGAATCTAAAAGTAATATGGATTAAACAGCACAATTAGTACAGAACAAGAGAAGGTAGCAAGGAACTTATCTGCTTGAGAGCCGCATTTAAAAGAGGCAGTCTGTTTGGTGCACATGCCTTTCATACCATCTGTTCATTCCATTCTAGAACGGTTTTATTTATGATGTAGTCCGGCTGCTTGTGAATGCATTAAAAAGATAATGCATAATGTAGCCTCTGGTCTTGTAATGAAATCACAGGTTCATCCTGAACTAACAGGCCAAATCTGATGCAGCTTCCCTGCCAATGTCTGCTTGAGCTGGCACTGCAACAATAGGCGCTGGAAACAGGGTGCTGCAGCGCCCCCAGAAATAATCATGCTTAAGTTCAGAAGATGAACGAGCAATAAAGATGTCTTTAAATTGTATGTATATCCGGTCACATTTGCTGTCCGGTGAAAGACAGAGGTCAAATGTCAGGCTAGATCTTCTGACAAATTGCTGCTAATCTGGAAACTGGAGTGTACTTTTATTTCTCTGCTTACAAAATGAGGACCTTGTAAAGGTGATCTAGGTGAAAATTGTTCTGGAGGACAGGAAACAAAAGGAAAGGCTGTAGCATATCGTTTTCTTTTCTAACACACATTTAAAGATTGGTAAATGTACTATACATATTTCAAATAAAATCTGCAATTAGGAATGCACAGATGAGGCACTTTTTGGTAATTCTGAAGTCTGATGGAAAAAAAGAATTTAATAGAATCAAAAGAAATCAAGACAGTTTTACTTGGTAATGCGCAAGTGATAAATATTCTCTGAAAGACGATTTCCACTCATATTCGCGTTTGCCCTATATATTTTAACCAGTAAAACTCCATGTCTACTTTAGCAGCCCTTTTAACGGAAACGGTCTGTAAATGTCAGTGCACTACCTCACCAGTGCTGCAAAATGCATCACTAGCTAAATATCACACCCCTACCCCTCTCCTGCTTAATAGGTGTGTCACATTTGCTACACTTGTGTTTTTTGTGTGATGCTTGGATTTTTCACATTCCCTATGACTTCAGTGGTATAACATTAATGATAGCACGCCCAGTGCACGCTGACTGCTGCTTACCGATCCTCTTCAGTTGTTGAAACACAGGGAGCACACGGGCTCCCCTAGCCAATCACGATGCTGTTGTCACCATAACACATAAGATGATGGACGGAATGTTGCACAATGGCAAAACATTCACTCCCAGTCACAGATCTGGGTTTAATCCATCGTTATTTTGCTCACCAAGCCACCCCAGTTCAGACATGGCCATATGCAAATCAGTCTTGACCCTGTGCCTCATGGGAACAGTCCAGCCCGAACTGCCAAGCCATGTCTTCCCTGGACCGGAATCAAGCATCCTAGGACCGGTTTCTGGCTATCAGCCGTCTTCAGCCAGGGTAGCTTGACTCCAGTGGCTTAGTGAGCAGAGGACCCATGTCTGAGCATTCCCTTCCAACATAGGGTGAACAGCAAAACACACAAGATGATGGACGGAATATTGCACAATGGCAAAACATTCAGCCCCAGTCACAGATCTGGGTTTAATTCATCGTTAGCAGCGTTGTGATTGGTCTGAGTACCGTGGTTCGGCGCTCATACAGGGGACTATGAGCCTGTACATGTTCTTCACGGGAAACATCGTTTACATCGCATGGGATACATCACATACCATTACAACGTGTTGTTACAACTTCCGTGTTGTTACATCGCAAACCATTACAACGCAAGTCGTTACAACGATTCGCTGTAGGGGGCAGAAGGTGTTGGATTTAAAATCCAACACCTTCCCTGCTGTTGGAAAAACTGGAGTTGGAATAGTAAATTATACTATTCCAACATCCAGCGCTCCCTCCTACATCCAGCGCCCCTACAGCAAGTCACTTTAACGACTTGCGTTGTAATGGTTTGCAATGTTACCACGTTGTAATGAGATGCAATGTTTTGCAAGTGTTGTAATGTGGCTCATTCGTCCTCCACCCAGACTGCACAATACAACCAGTGGAGAACATGCAAAGTGCACATGACTGTTTGGTTGGCTCAAGACAGCCGGCCAAACAATCATGCGCACTTAGAGTGGGCTCACCACTCCTCCACTTGGCCCCTGCTCTGGCCAGGCAAGCCCTGCCCCTAAGCCGAAACAGAAAATTTAAATGATAACATTGCGTTATCATTTAATTTTGTCCTTTTTATACTATTTTCAGAACAGTAGGGTGACGCTCCTCCGTCTTAGCAGAGAAGCCACCCCTGAGCACCCACACTCTAAAAATTGTTCAAGCACCACTGCCTGCAACTAACCAAAGGAGACCAAGAGGAGCACAAAATCAAAAAGTAAAATGCGGAGGTGCTCATCACAGACATATTCTGAAATGAGCTGTTTGGGCAGGTCTGCCCTGGAATCCAACTAATTAAGTGGTTTGAAAAGAAACTCCAACTAATGAAGAGACCTGAAAACCAAGATATTCTGTTAGCATTATCGATTTCCATTCAGCTATAAAGTTATGAGATGCAAGATTAGAGGATACCGACTGAAGAGAGCCGGTCTTCCAGTGCAGGGGAGAAGCATCTAACTTTTCACTGCACAGCACATTTAATGGCAAAACCGAGCGCTTGTATTATGCTGTCCGTTCTTGCTTTCATGTAACAGCAGGCAAGGGAAAACACAAACAGCACTTTCTACAAATCCTCAACGAAGTACGTATCAAATGAAACCCCACAGAACATCCACTAATCAAAGCAAGCCCAGAACATCCATCAATCATAGCAAGCAGGCCCCTGAAAACATTTGATTGTAAACAGCTGATTCTTCTTTCTTGATGTTCACAGTTAAGCATTTTGGTCCCTGCTTTGGTTTCAACGATTTTTTATAAAAGTTAGGGTTTATATAATTTACTTGATGTTTATTTTGTATATTTGAACTTTGGTTTGTCTGTCACGTGTCTCGCTCTGACTGCTTCTGCTGCTGTTTATGTATTTTCCCCTTTCTTAACCTTCGTTGTGGTTGTTGTCTCACATGCACTGCCAGTGCCATCTCACCTTCTACTAACACGGCCACTTTTGTCAATTTATTGCGAACTCGACCCGAAAGTCATTGGAACGGTTTATATAATCACAAGTTACATTACACATTGCTGTTGCGTTTCAGAAACGGAGGAGCTGCCATAATTATGTGGCTCTAAAGCCCTACAATTCCCCTGAGCAAACTGTATCAGATAAAGGCCTCCGTTCCACGTTCGTAAGTGTCCTTTTCCGTGCAGGCGCGCCATTCCTCCGCCCACATTATTTAAGGCCTGCCTTTCACAGAACATTTATAATATTTGATGCGTGTGTATTTAGCAGAATCGCTATACTTTTAGTTCTTTGTTCAATCGGAGGAATACATTTGTTCATGTTCTCAGCTCTGATTTCCTATGGTGGTGTATTTCTAATTTGATTTATTTATTTAATGGGCTGGCATTTTTCTCCAGCAACAGCACAGATATGGAGGGCAGTTGACAGTTGCTTGCTACTCTATATTAAAGCCTACGGATAGGTATTTTGTTACACTGAATCTCACAGATTACCTGGTAGGCAAGGGTTTTGATTCCGGCTACCCACTCTGACAAATTAGTGGGGGAACTTAATTGTTCACTGTAGTAATTCCTGTTAGGCCCCGTTGAGTGGGGTTGTATATTGTTTTCCAAGCTGTATTTTTATACATATTTGTATTTTATACTGTATGCATGATGATGGTAGCCAGGCCATGTGCACGTGAACAGCCTGATGTTATATAAAGTGTAAAGCAAATGTTAAAGGGTAAATGATTCATCAACTCATGTTATGTTATTAAAATGTATACAGCACACAAATACCAAAAGGTGTCTTGGTGTTAACAGTCCGGAAGCTAGCTAGTGCACTATTCGTTGAATAGTCATGTCTTAAGGGCTTTTCTGAAGGATGTTAAAGACGGAAGGTTTCTGATGGATAAAGGGAGGGTGTTCCAGAGCTTCCTAGCACCCACAGTGAAGCTTCTGCCGCCCCAATTAGCCTTGTAGAATCTCTGAGTGAGCATGTATTTTGCCCCTTCAGACCTAAGGCATCTGTTTGGGGAGTACCAATTCAATGACTGTCACAAAAACTGAGGACCGGTACCGTATAGTGCTTATATGTGACACATAAGGCCTTACACTGAATGCAACACTTGACAGGCAGCCAATGCAGTCTCCTAGGATGCTTACCCACTGATTGAAACTTGGGGATCCAGCCCAAATACACAAACTAGATACTCTATCGCTGCTGTGGAAACACCTAATGGGTATCTCAATGAACTAACTCAGCATCGGCGTATAAATTGCACATAAATCTGATTTTTGAATAATCCCTTAAAATAATGCTTTGGCGCTGTGAATATGTTCCCTCCATGAACTCATCTGATTCACTTGTCCTAGAAAACGATGTATATATTAAAAAATTTTCCACTAATGTTAAAATGTGTTCCCTTTTTGTTCCCGCTTTGATATTATACAAATTGCAAATCAAGTCTGCAGATCCTTATTGTAAAATGATGAAGACCTGAGTTGGTTAAATTTCTATCACAATATTGTTATATGTTTTGAGGGGGCTTGGTGCATATCATGTCATTTGATACATTTGATATGCCTGTATCTGTGGTTTGTGTGAGGATGTTTGAGTATGAAATGGTATGTATGTTGTGAGTGGTGGTTTTGGAATGGGATCTGTGTTTTTTCAGTAATCTTTAAGATATGATATTTATTTGCAATATATTAATGTATTTATGATGAAATAATGAAAAAATTAAGTAATGTTTAATACATCTCGGTTGTTATATGATTTTGGTCTAGCCAGAGTGGTCAATAAATTAGATCATGTATAGCATACTTTAAATTACATAGGTAGAGTATCTAGTTTGTGTATTTCGGCTGTATTGCTTTCCCCTGCCTATCTACCTACATTTAACTTCAGGGGTCCCCTTTACCATGAGTGGTTGAAACTTGGGGATCCACAGCAGGAGCTTTGCAGCCACATTCTGGATCATCTGCAACCTGTGTAACGGTTTCTCGGCAATCCAAGTTAGAGCCCATTGCAAAAATACAGTTTGGCCATAACTAAGGAAGTAACCACCGTTTTCCTGCTGTCTACTGGGATCAAAGGTAGAATTTTCTTGATCACCTTGAGTAGAAAAAAACTGGCTGATGAGACTGCTTTGACTTGAGCTTCAAAAGTTTAGTTTCTCATCTATAATCACTCCTAGATTTTTTACTTTGGTGACCGAGATGGGTACTGCTCCCAATTCCTCCAGCTACCAAATCTGTGACCAGTTAGGGTTTTTTACTGAGTTTAGCTTGAGGAAGTGCAAACTCATCTATGAGTCGACTGCCAGCATGCAATCCCGAAATCTTTTTACCAGCGTCATGACATTTTTACTGATGTTGTGACAAGACAATTGGAGTGTCGTATGTGTATAATGTTAAAGCCATCCCGAAGGATCTGATTATACATTGAATAGTGTAGGGCTCATTGAAGAGCCCTGAAGGACCCTACAGGGGAGAGTGAAGAACGGGGATATATAATTGTCCAAGGCAACTGATTGTATCCTGTCGGATAGAAAAAAGGAGACCAAAGCTAACAGTTTGTCTGTGATGCCCAATTAATTAGGATGGGTAAGTAACAAGTTATGGTCGACCGTGTCGAACGCTGCCGACTGGCCAAGCAAAATAAGGGCCACTGCACCTACTGCATCTAAGACTGCTCTGATTTCATCTGGGGCTTTTATCAGGGCAGTCTCGGTGCTGTGCTGGAGGAAAAAATAGAGGTTAGACTGGGGTGAGGATCTCAGGGACTTGTTTGAAAATTATTGGGGGAAAGGGTCATTGGGAGAGCCCGATTTGGCCTGTAAAATAGGAGTGGTTACCTCGTCCACAGTTACTGATCGAAATTCAGTAAAAACTGGAGCATTAAGGGTTCCTAAATCATGATTCTCAGAACTTGTCCCATTATCAAAGGTTATATAGATTTGTTCCCATTTATTTTGAAAATGCTGAGCTAGTGAGTTACAGAAGTCCTGAGAATGACTATTCACTAGTTTTACAGAGAGAGTGTAGACAGATTGCTCGAAACAGCTCTTTAGTGGAATTTTCCGCCTCCTTAATTTGTTTGGTAAAGTAGGAGCGTTTTTCTGTCAAGGTCAGATTTTTATAGTCAGCTAATATAATCTTATACTTGGCGAGCTCATGATCATTATAGTTTAATCTCCAACATCTCTTTTGTCTTCTACAATCTTGCTTTTTTATTCTCAAGGTTTATGAAAACCAGGGGGCTGACGGGGTTTTTCTATTACTTGAAGTTTTTTGGAGTGGAGCTATAATATTAGCTGTCTGCAAGAGCTGGAAATTAAGCAGATTGTTATTGACCTGTTTCCAGTTGCGGTAGGATCTAACTGGCCTATTAGATATATTCGGTTGGTACTTGAGCGTACTATTAAGCTCAAAGAGTACCACAAAATGGTCAGTCCAGATCAGAGGTCGGATCTTCCTAATTTTGATTATATCATTGTTGGTAAATATACCATCCAAGGTATGGCATGCCCGATGTGCAGTGCCCATGACCCTTTAGCCTAAGCCTGCCAATGTCAGGGTATCAAGTAAGGAAACAGTATTGATATCAATGACAGCATCAAGATGGAAACTGAAGTCACCCAAGATATGAAAGCTGTTTTCAAGGGCACAGGCTTCAAGGAGAGTGTTAAGGGAGGTGAGGAAAACATTTTTTGCGCCAGGTGGATGGTAAAATAGCAGCCCTTTAAATGGAAAAGGAAAGTTTCACAGTCTTGAGAGAGTATAGGCTCAAGAGAGGCTATGTAAGTATCTTGATAGATCAACGCTAGTCCTCTGCCTTTTTTGTGTGTTCCGTCGTGTCTGAATACCCTGAAACCCTGTGGGGCAGCCATACAGAAATCGAGGCCTGATGCCTGATCAGACCATGTTTCTGTAATAAAAAGCATGTCTAAACCCTGACATCTATCAGCTCAGCAATGTCCAACTTATGTTTAGGCAGAAACTGTGCGTTAATGAGGACTCCACAAGGTATAAGCAGGGGTTTGGTGGTATCTTTCAGAGAAGGTAAAGTATTGGAAGGGAGTGTGAGTGGTATTAAACTTCGTGCTACAGAGAAGCCGCAGCCAGAATAGTTAGCCGGCCTCTTGATAAACAATTTATCTGGGTCAAAACATGCATACTTGTTAGAACAAGTAGCAGGAATGTGTTTTAGAGGCCGCAATTCCTTGCCTGTAAGAGCAGGTCGCGTCCAGTCAGGTTAGAAGGACGAGCAGCATCTCTGGCGATGGGCGCGGTCCAGACACAGACAGGCGCAGACAGGCTTGCATTTGGCGCGCCAGCCGCGCGAGTCCACTGCGCGTCCGGCCCTGCATTCAGCTTAAATAGACAGCTAGACTGTCACCGTGCCGGAAGTTGGGGCAGCCAGAGAGGGAGGAGCTACGTCACACCGCTTAATCGGCAGAAAACTGCCACGGTGGACCAGGGAAGCAGCCAGGGGAAGAAGGGAGAGGAACACATTCATTGAGAAAAGTATTCTAGATTTCATAGATTTTACCCTTTTTTATAATGAAATGTTATGACAAAGTCAGTAGGCCTGACCTACTTACTGTGAAAAGCATCCGTTAAAGACAATAGGCTTTTAAGGATGGATTTTTATTACACTGCCCTAAAGCCTGTAGGCAGGAACTTTGTTTCATGAAATTACACAGAATACTGTGGTAGGCAAGTGTTTTGCTGTTGGTGATCTCACCAGGCAAACTGTGAGGACAGCAGATATGTACTACAACAATGGTTCTTAAGCTTTTGACTTCTGTGGACACCCCACTTAATCAATACTGTAACCCAAAGACCCCAATGAACCATTATTGGAATCAAGGGACCCGACCTAAGCATTTCGATGATTTGAATCACAAAACAACAAACTGAAAATACAGAATCAATCATTTATCAAACAAATACACATCAACATTTTAATAGGAAGGTTGGAGCTTTTCTAAATTCAATTGAGGCCAATCTTTATCGGTAAATGATAGAGGCCTTATCAGTTCAATATGAAACGGTATGTCAAATTAATTAGGCCTGATCTATTTATATTGGAAAGTTATGACTAAGCAAGTATGCCTTACTTATTGAGAAAACTATGAGTTAAAGGCACACAGCTATTAAGGGCAAATTAATATTACACTGTGTAAGCCTGCAGGCAGGCATTTTGTTACATGCTATCCCGCAGATTACTATAATAGGCAAGAGGGGCGTGGCCAGCAGCCGAGCATGGCGGACGCATGTTAGGAGAGCTCCGGTCTCGAGTCTCCAAAATCCTGAAATAATAAGCCAGAATTGTATTGCTGCATACCTACAGCTGCGGTGCTGGACGGAGTGGCCGAGCCTGCATACTCGGAGCCGCTTCTGTGTGGAGGAGGTGCCGCGGTAAGCCGGTGCCGGAGCGGCCCTACTGCGACAGACGGCTGGGCGGAAATCTACATCGCTGTCCGCAACTCCTATGGTTCTTGCGAAGGGGCAGCGGAGGTCAGAGGAGCGTTCCGCCAAGACTAAGGCGGCGGGATTGGCAGGCGCGAGGTTGCTGACGCGCCCGCTGTGTTGCGGGGCCCTGCGGCGGAATACCGGGGCACGACATCAGGCAAGTCCGGGGATGCAATAGGGCCTACACTCCCCTAGCGGTGGCCCCCCCAGCGAGAGGAGCGCTCCGCCGGAGAAGCAAACAGCCTGACGATGGACAGCGGAGGAGCAGACAGCGGACTGCACTTTGCTGCCGTGTGAGTGTGGTGGGCTTGATTGGCCGAGCATTCCGTGAGGTGGCGGCGGCCATTTGCATTTGGTCGGTAGGCCATTTTTGTATGTGAGAGACCATTCGGGGTGTCCTCCTTCTGAACGGCCTGCATATCTACGATTGATCAGACGGCTGTCCGCATACATAGAGGTCCTTATGACATGGGAAGGACCGGAGACTTGAAGTAGACCTGCGCCATTGCTGAATCTGGGGTGTGAGGCTGGTAACTGCCCTGTTGATGGTCGTGGAGGAGGGGCTGGGCGGCTGAAGAATACGGGAGACCCTGTGTGCCCACTACTGATACTGGCCGGACCTTGGATAATTCGCTGAGGAGCTGAAGGCACTGCCTATGCCCCATTGCAGCGGCTAAGAAGGGGCTTGCACGGGTGAGTCGTGACCGGAATATCGGAGTTTCCCTACCGGTGCTGCGCCTACGATAGTGAACTCAACCTTTGTGAACTATGGGCAAAGTGGGACGCACCAAGCCGAAACCGCAGGAACAGCGAGGGACGGACTTATCGCAGGAGGACCTAGAGGGTATGGAAGAGGCGATGAGTTCCGGATACGTACCCCCGACTAGGGAGCCCAATACGGAAGATAAACTCGATCTTATCTTAAAAGAGGTACGTGACACGAGGAAGGCCCTGAAGCTCCAAATAGGGTCCCTGTCCACAGGATTGAACTTACTTAGAGCGGATCATGCAAAGACGGCGGAGACGGAAAAGGAGCAGGGTACGACACTGGCCGAACTGGTGCCCAAGCAAAAACAAACGGAAGCTGATGTGAGGCAGTTACAAACCCAGGTGGCCACATTGATGATGTAAGCCCAAAGTAAAATCCATGGAAACGAAACCTATAGATTCTC
Organism: Lissotriton helveticus; assembly: GCF_964261635.1. Taxonomy (NCBI): domain Eukaryota; kingdom Metazoa; phylum Chordata; class Amphibia; order Caudata; family Salamandridae; genus Lissotriton; species Lissotriton helveticus. The sequence continues at coordinate 117,040,919 of NC_136060.1, read as the reverse complement.
ACACTCTACTCTCATTCTTTCATACCAAACTCTTATTGAACCCGTTTTTCAATGTATTTTCACACTAGAATATAGCGCTCACAGTATTTTTATTGGTATAAAAAGGTTATAGACATTTAAAATTTCAGGTATTTCCGAAAAGACATACATAAAATGCGATTTAAAAAAGTTTTTTTTAAAGCAAAAGCAGTTTAAACATTTCATATCATATCATCGAGACCAATTATTACATTTATTTTACACAAGAAAAAAGCATCATCACATGAAATCATAGAACACTTTAGTTACCCCTATTCCCAAGTAAATCTAATGCTCTTATCTAATTTCAGTTAGGTCCAAAACAGCCTTATATGTTATGGGTGGGACATTCAGTACAGGAATTTCCTTATATCTGTAGGTACCTCGGCTTTTTTTGGATTCTCAGTATGACAAAGGCGTCGACGCGTTTCGGTGGTTTGAACCATTAATGTGGTGCCACCTTCTTCAGGACTGTTTCTTATGGGGTTACTTATTTATATTGATATGGTTAATTCTGTATATATAAAGAATAATCAGAGAAGACATTTAGCTGGATGACATTTAACATTCTCTCCAGCTTCATTACTGAGCTAATGTTTTCTTTAAGCAAAAGGATATACAAAGTTTTGGTCCTTCCTGGATTGTTTTTAGATTATGGCAACCTCTTTCGTGTAAAAAACACATTAATATGTGCTGACTCCCTTGTCGCATTATGCATGTTTTAACTGGGCGGTCATTCCAAATTAGTACATTGATGGACAGAGTGGAGGATGCGGAAGGGAGGGCGCGCAGGAATAATATTCGAGTAATTGGCCTGCCGGAGAAAAGCGAGGTACCGGATGCGGTGGGATACATGGAACAGTGGTTTAAGGACAGTGTCACCACAGAGGGTCTCTCTGCACAATACTGTATAGAAAGGGCGCATAGAATACTGAACGGACGACCCAAACCGGGTGCTCCCCCGAGACCTCTCAAAGTTACATTTTTGAACTACCGTGATCGAGATGCCTTGCTACAAAAGGCCAGACAGGCGGCCCGCTCAATTTTGAAAACACAAAGGTCTCGCTCTTTCCGGACTACACGATGCTGGTACAAAAGCAGAGGGCCTCCTTCATGGCGGTGAAGCGTCGGCTTCGTGACTTACATCTTCAGTATGCATTGTTGTTCCCGGCACGCCTCAAGATAATTCATGAACAGAAATCCTATTTCTTTGAGAGTCCTGGAGATGTCGAGGATTGGTTGGAGGTGATGGGACTTACTAATGCGGAGGAAAAGGAACTGCTCGCAGAGGAACGGCGGAAATCCGGTGTGGCCTCCTCAAGCAGACGCGGGGGCGCAGGTTGCGGAGAACTACTGATCGTGTACGGGTCACTTGGCAGCAGATACGGTAGACCAAGCAGCAGGCGGTGTTGGCCACGGCAACCTTCACAAATGCGCCAAGATCAGTTCACAACTCTTCTACGGAAGAGGAGGACTCACAAGAATCGGACTCTGAAGGCAGTGTGGCTTTATTTCCTTCAGCAACTCGGCAACTGATTGCAAACCTGTTTGGGTGACGGACTCACACAAGTATTGTAGATTTTATGTGTTATTTTTTACGCTGCGACTAGGCTGCCCCCCCGCCCCCCCGATCAGACACTGTAATTCTTTCCATCAGGCACCACTCATTAGCGCTCCAGCACCGTAGTAGCTCGACCTGGCAGAGGTTGACCAAGTAATATCATGTGCAAGGCGCAGGCACATCCCCCCAAATGGCAAAGGCGCTTTGTAACTTTTCTTACTGTTTTCCTAATGTCAATTTATTTTGTTGATTCACTGGAGTTCAATATTTGTAAGTCAAATAGTTTTTCGGGAGTTTTGGTCCGATGTTTTTTTCAGGTTGGACCGAGTATTGTGGGGGGTGGGTTGAGGTACGGTCTTGAATTGTCCGCTATTGTTGTTCTAGAGATCAAGGGCTATGTCCTGTTAGGTTATTACATGATATGTTTAATGGCCAAATGAACACACCGGGGAAGTATAAAATTATATCGTGGAATATAAGAGGTATGGGCACGATACACAAACGACACAGTATACATGCCCAATTACAGCGTCGCAAAGCGCACATAGTCTACCTACAGGAAACACAAATGATTGAAACCGAAGTGATGAAACTCAGGAAGAAATGGAGGGGACAAGTATTTTCTACTGTATACTTGTTGCGCAGGACCAACGCATTGATAAGTTGGGCAGATATGTCTTTGTTAAGGGACTCCTGGATCGCCAACTAGTGGTGCTAGGTACCTTTTATGCCCCTAATCACGAACAAGACTTATTTTGGAACACACTGAGCGGGGCATTGACGGGATGGGAGGCCTACCATTGGATACTAGGAGGGGATTGTAACGTAATGCTAGATACATAATTAGATAGGTCGCACTCATCGTTACAGGGCACTCATGTGTTGAAACAGGCGGAAGCATTACTCCATTGGATGGAGGGCTGGGATTTACAAGATGTATGGCGAATGCATCATTCCCTTCATAGAGAATACTCCTATTACTCTATAGTCCCTGATCTCCACACGAGAATAGATAGAATACTTTGTTCAGGAAGGATAGCCATGCAGGTGCTTGACTCTACTTACCTTCCCAAAACCTTTTCTGACCACAACCCGTTAGAAACCTTAATCACATGGGGTAGAATACCCACGCCAGTCCCTACATGGCGCCTCTGGCCGCAACTCTTAGAGGATCGGGTCTTTGTGGCACCCTTGCTAACACCATCGACCACTATTTCCTAGACAATGATACTGCAGCTTCGAGTAAGTTGATAGAATGGGACGCTTTTAAGGCGGTAATACGTGGGAAGGCCATTGGTACGAAGGTAGGGGTACGACAGGAATTGCATAACTCACTAGTGGAGGTGGAGGAGTCAATGGGCACACTGGAAAAAGAGGCAGTCACGGATGCAGAGAAAAGGGGACCTTTGCAAGAGATGCGCAACCGTCATGCAGAACTGTTAGAATCCCTGAGAGTGGTAGACTATGCAGCATTCACACAGCGCGCCCACAGTGAAGCCGACAAGGCGGGAGCATTGTTGGCTCGTATTCTACGAGCCGACCCTCCATCTGTGGTCATACCTAGACTTATTAAAGATAATGGAGACATCATTACTGCGCAGGGGGAGATAAATGTGGCATTCCGCAACTATTATACTGCCTTACATAGTGCGCCTGAGGGACACTCACTATATCACACGGAGGCATTTCTGTCCGACCTCAATTACCCGGCAATTTCTGAACTGTTGCGTGAAGGGCTAATAGATCACATGACTCTACAAGAAATCAGGGTGGCAATGAAGGGACTACCGAGCAACGAAACGCCTGGTATTGATGGGCTACCCATTGAATTTTATGATACGTATGCAGAGCCTTTGGTGCCCCGACTGGTGGAGTTATAGAAGGAGGTATGGGAGAAGGGCTCCCTGCCTGCCACGACGGCACAGGCACTGGTCATTGCGCTACCAAAACCGGGCAGGGAACACTCCGACATGGCAAACTATCGACCATTGTCGTTGTTATCCACAGAATATAAAATATTGAGTAAGGTACTAGCGAACAGACTGCTTCCTCATTTATCTAAATTAATACACTTAGACCAAACTGGTTCCTTGCCTGCACGCAGCACATCCCTAAACATTCGGAAATTACATTATATATTAACGGAAGCCCCGAAAACTTATTCGCATGCTGGTTGCAGCCGCGGGCCGTGGAGGGAGTTACGGTGGGGCAGGGAGGCGGGGAGGGGGAGGGGCAGGGTGGAGGGACCTAAAAACTGGCATATGGACAATTGCAGGTAAGTACCCAATTTCATTAATAAAACGAAATTCATAGCGTGCACAGCATTGCATTTTGCGATGCAGTGCGCGCTACGAAATTCGTTTTAATAATTAAATTGTGTACTTACCTGCAATCATCCATATGCCGTTTTTTAGGTCCCTCCACCCTGCCCATGCTGGCTGGTTGTATTTCTCTTGACCTACGTCAGGCCTTCGACTCCATACATTGGGAATATATGTTCCTGGCCCTGGGGAAATTCGGCATCCAGAAGGAATATATAACATGGGTACGAATATTATACAATGCCCCTACGGCGCGTTCTAGAACGGGAGGACATATATCCGAGGAATACACCGTACATAAAGGCACAAGGCAGGGCTGTCCGTTGTCGCCCCTCCTTTTTATATTGGCATTGGAACCGCTCGCGATACAATTGAGGCGAGACTTTCTGGATCTGGGGATACCAATAGGCAATGCGACCCATTTATTTTCAGCGTAGGCTGATGATATACTTATGTACATAGCCGACCTCTGCACCCCGATGGGCACATTGTTTGAGGCGTTTCGGAGATTCAAAAATATATCGGGATTGGCTTTAACACTTCCAAAACACATGCGTTTTTCTTTACGGAACGTGTGGACACTACGGAGATAGACATTGGGAGCACTAGCATTCAGGTCACACAATCGACTTTTCGATATCTAGTCATACAAATATACAGAAAGCACGAAGACATGTTGGAGGGTAATCTGAATATGGCAATCAGAGCATTGAGAGCTAGTGTCGCTTTCTGGAGTGCGCTACCACTCTCCATAACGGGCAGAGCAGCTATTTTTAAAATGGTCATGTTGCCACGTTTGGTATATTATTTCACGAACTTGCCTCTGATGGTGCCGCAACGCTCCTTTAACACGCTCAACGCTTTGCTTACAGACCTTATTTGGGGTAAGGGTAGGCGACCTATCAGCCACAAAAAACTGCGAGTTGGGACTGAGGCGGGCGACCTGGGAGTGCCAGATTTTCGCGCCTATCATTATGCCTGCCAATTGCAATGGCTGTCATACTGGACAGCGGGACGTAACCTACAAGAAATCGACCATACCATTGCTGACCTAGAAAACGGGACATTACACGCCTTATTGCTGCCGGGTAGTGGGATTTCGTCAGAGCTTCCCTTGTTACTGCAAACAGCGCTGCGATGCTGGAGAGTGGCGTTGCAATATACACACACACACACACACAGTGCATAGATACGCAGGAAATATTCCATTACTAGGGATTACATTGACGAGTGGCAGGCTAACGAAACGCAAATTAATGCCCTGGTTGGATGTAGGTATAAGTACGGTAGCGGATTTGTTGGGGAAGACACATTAATGGACCACGACACATTCATACACCAAAACGGCGCTGTTTTTAACCCACACGGCATTGCTTAGGTTTATTAGGACGCACTCGGCTCCTCAGAGGTCAGCCCCCCTGAGAATGAGTTGATTAAGATGGTATACTTTATGGGTGGTGAGCGTCATTTGATAAAATGGTTGTACACTGGGATCAGTGCACACACGAGTTTCCCTGCAATCGTTGAAGGCTCAATGGGAATTGGATATAGGGAAGGAGTTATCTGAGAGGGAATGGGCGATGGTATTGGAGCATCCCAAGAAAATCCCCCGCAAAGCCAAATTTAGGTTCATCCAAACGATGGTGCAGCATCGTGCATACTTGACCCCGCATAGACTAGATAAGATGTTCCCCCAGATACAGCATAGTTGCCCGAGATGTCTTTTGGAGGGTGCAGGTTTTATACACATGGTTTGGGAATGCCCGCGCCTACGAGGGTACTGGGATGCAATAAGACAAATGACAGCAGCTGCCACCAAGATTTCCATTAAGATTTCCATTACCGATACACTGGAGAAATGCATCCTGGGGCTCCACACTCGAATCACCACCCACAAAGTGCAATATCGATTTGTAAACCCTGCATTTATATTGGCTATTAGAAATATAACTATGAGATGGAAATCACGCAAAACCCCTGAAGTTCATGTATGGCATAATGAAGTGTTACGTTGGGGCGGAGCGGAAGGCGCAGCACTGCGTAGGGATGAGACTAGAGGCCTGCGTAAGACTCCGATATCCCTCGACTGGGAGGTTATGTTGGAAGGGATACGTATGCATGAATCAGATTTGATGGCATAGGACGATGGTAATGAAGGGAATAAAACCTCGCCTGCGAGGTGAGATATAAGCTGCTGATGATGTATGGGATGTAGCCAGCTATGTAGCCTAGATGCATATATGATATTACATGCCCTCTGGATTTAGTTTGAGATTTTCCGGTAGTATGGATGTGGCAAGGACAAAGACCATAACCTAGGGGTGGGGGGAAGTTGGGGTACTGTTTGTATGTTTTATTGCATATATTGCATAACGTTACGATGTTGGTATTGCTTGCTATGATCATTATGTTATGTACAATGTACGACCATCCGTGCAGATATATACATGCGCAAACGGACACTCTTGAATATGTTATGCAATTGTACATATGCCGATGCGACTTGGTTAGAAAAATTGTACTGTGAAATTTATAATATCTAACTGAAAAACCCAATAAAATATGTTTAAAAAAAATACTATAATAGGCAAGAGTTCTGGTGCGGAGGCTTACCTGAACAAACCATGAGAATAAACCATTAGGACTATACTAATCCATATTAGGCTGCATTACTAGGGACTTTGTATTGTTTTGGCAACAGTATTTCGTAAATATTTGTAATCTAATTGCTGTATACCTGATGATTGACCTGCTGGGGAAGTCTTACGAACCAAAAATGCAGGTCTGAGTTGCTTATAGTGGCAAGCCAACGAGAAAGGTTCTAGGTCTTCTTTTTAAAGATGTATTTATATCATTTTCCTTTAAAACCATACAACACAGATTCGGTCCACAGTGTACATAGCATCCAAAAAATAAAAAATAAAGCATGTTATAATATAAGCATTTTCCCAATGGTTATTACAAAATCAAAACGTAAACACTCCATAAACCGTCCCTTTCAGTGGTCTGGCGTGGGCTCTTGGTCATTCTGTAAACTAACAGAAGTTCTTGTTAGCAAGTAGGTTATAAAAGGTGGCCATATGTCAAGCGGCCTGGATGTGACTGTTGGAGTTGGGCATATAGTTCACTGTTAGTGTTGCAATATGTCATACCAAACATCCATCCCTTTAGTGTCGGTGGGTGCTTACTCCACCAGTGTAGTGCAATTTCCCTCTTAGCAAGCAGCAATGCTATTGCACAGAAGCACCTGGTGGGTTTGGGGGAAGTACTTAACAAATCCCAGTAATGCCACAAGCGGCTCTGGGGGGTTGGTCAATCATTTGTGAGAGTTCCTCGAATACCAGCTTCCAAAAAGATGCCACCATGTTGCACATACATGCCAAATGTGCGAAATCCGCCATCGGTAGTCCACATCGGTCTATGTGGTGGACCCTAGCAGGGGTGATATAAGCCCGGCAGAGAAACTTAAAGTGTAGTATCATATGCCTGTGGTTATAGGAGATTCTGTGGGTTTGTGTGCAATAATAACGCCACTGTGTGTCCGTGAGGGGTTGGCCCAAATCCTGTTCCCAAGCCTGCTGTACCTTTTTATCACGAGACGGTAGCAGTGCCATCGCAGCCCTATACATTTTAGACATAAGGTGTTCCCCGCTACTATCCTTAATAAGAAGTGTCAGTGGTGGGAAATCCGATGGTTCGATAGGGTAGCTAGGGATCTGAGATCTCAGTGCTCTTTGCAATCGATACATTATGAAGTGTTCCATGAATGTGGCCTCCCGGAATCGAGGGTCCTCGCTGCGGGAGAAAATGTGATTGTCAGGGAAAAGGTCCCCAAATGTTACCAATTCAAATTTTTGGAGGGTGGGTGTAACTGTACGTTTTTGAGTGATGGGAATCCATAAATTCCCAGCTAATGGGAGGGATTGGGAATACAGCAATTGTGTCCCGGTTGCCCGAGTCAATTGTTTCCAGGTCCAGCTAGTCGTGGAGATTGTTTGCAAGTCTTGCAGGTTGCGAGGCACGCCCACCGGCAATAGAGCAGAAAGCGCGGTAGGGTGGGCAAGTTCAGCTTTGGGTCGCAAATAGGGAATGTGAATTTCCGAATGAAACCAGTGTTGTGAGAAACTGCTTTGTGCTATTAAATAATAAAGTCGGAGATTAGGGTTCTCAAAATCTCCTTTTTCATATGGCAGCGTTAAGACTTCCCAACCGATTCTAGGTTGTCTGCCCCCAAATACCAGTCTGATCAGTTGGAATCTCAAAATGGTGAAAAAACTCATGTATAACGGTATTGGGATGTTCTGGAAAAGATATAAAAAACACAGGAGAAGGACCATTTTAATCCGGGCAATCCTCCCAGCCATTTAGAGGGGGAGTTTCAGTCAAATGTCAATCTTATTACTGAGGTCTTTCATTGCTGGGCCATAGTTAAGTTGAAGTATCTGTGACTGGTGCTTGTGAATATGAAAGCCTAAATATTTGACTGAGTCATGTTTATGGGTAATCTGCACTGCGTGAGAGGGGGGCTGTAGTCAGAGGAAAAACCCTCAGATTTGCTCCAATTCATGTGCAATCCCGATAGCGAGCTCTAGCATGTGACTTCGCAGAGAATAGGGCTAAGGTTTTCGTCTGGTTGTCGCACATAAAGGATGATGTAATCAGAGTATAGTGTCAGCAATAATGGCCCTGTTTTAAACTGTAGTCCCTGGTGAAAGTGGTTATCTTGTAGGTGTCGCACAAGAGGGTCCATTGCTATGATGAACAACAACGGGGAGAGGGGGCACCGCTGTCGCCTTCCCTTCGAAGGGGAGAAAGGAGATGTTAGGGAGCCATGCAACCGCACACGGGCTGAGGGGCGCGTGTACAACAAGGATATTACTGAAATTAATCTAGGAGGTAAACCAGGCTTAATAGCGTTGCATTAAGGAAGGGCCACTCCAAAAGGCTTTTTTGGCGTACATGTTTCCCCAAAAAATGTGCTTCTGGTTCTGCTGCCTCTTGGAACTCGGACGGTAAAGCAGCGCTTTGCTGAAGACCTGATAGGGCTTGGCGTGTATCACAGTCCGCATCTATTGTCATCAATTTGGCCTCAATACACACCAGTGTGCGTCGCAGGTCCCTCAATATACCAGCACTCTTGGAGATGCAGACTCCCCATATACAGGCTTTGAATGCCTCCCATAAAGGGGTTTTAGTTGTGACAGAACCGGTGTTTAGTTCAAAGTATTCTTCTACTGCGAGCTGTAACTCCGGCTCGAAAACCGAGTCCCGGGGGGCCATCTCTGGAAATCTCCACTGTCCTACCCTATTAGTGGCACCTGGGATCCGAAGCCCAAGTACAATTGGGGCATGACCCGAAATTGTACGCGCCTTGACCAGGCTGTGATGTTTGGTGTGAGGTGCCAATAGTCTATACGTGTCTATGTGTGATGTGGAGCAGAATAATGAGTGTACGTTGGTGCGTCCGAATTTGCGTGTTGCCTGGCATCAATTGGCTGAAGCGAGTCTAGCAAGTTAGTGAGCGTTTTTCTGGCCCTGGGTTTGACGTCAGGGGTGGTGGCTGTACTGTCTAAGCTTGGGTTCACCAGTATATTGCGGTCCCCGCCCATACAGATATGATCGGACTCCAGTCTATCTATGTGGGACTGAGGCTCAGAAAAGAAGTCCGGATCGTCGGTGTTGGGAGCATAAACATTGACCAATAGGATCGTGTGTCCCAGAAGCCAACCCTTGACTAGAAGGAATCTGCCGGTCTGATCCGAGTTCACCTGTACAGTTTTGAACGGGAGTCTTTTATGTAGAAATGTCAAGACTCCCCGCGCATATGTGCTGTAGCTAGAGAAATAACTATTTGCCCCCCAGCTAGACGCAAAGTTAGGAGATGTTTGAGGGGGTAGGTATGTCCCCTGAAGGAATGCGATATCCACCTGGTGGCACTGTAAATAATGTAGGACATTAGGGTAACGTTCACAGAAAAATTGGTACTACGTGCCATCTATGAGTGTGCAATGTGCATTATGTTGTGGACCTGTAAATGCATTGTACGTCATAATCATGCATTTGTAAAGAAAAGATAATGATATCTTCTAGGCTTATTTATAATGAAATGTTACAATAAAAGCAGTAGGCCTGACAATTGTAAAAAGGATATGTCAATGTCAATAGGCACTTAAGGGTAGATTGTTGATACTTTGTATTAAAGCCTACAGATATTTATTCTATGACAGAATTTCACAGATTACCATAGTAGGCAAGCATTTTGGTGCGGGTTACACCCTCTGACAAACCGTGGGTGTAGAAGATTTGTACAGTCAGATTCCTTGATAGGCACTCATGGGAGGTCTCTGTTGGTTATGGTGATAATCCCTTGATAATAGCTACAGTTCTGATCGGTTGCCAATGAAAACAAATTTATGTTGCCATAGGTTTGATTTCCTAATTCTGAAAAGTTGTGATAGTCCCATTCGGCTTGACACTTTGATGGTCAAAAGCCTAACAAACAGATATTTTATGGTGGATTGTTATTTATTTGTATGAAAGCTTACACATAGGTATTTTGTTACATACACTGTCAAAATATATTTGTAGGTAATGAGTTTGATGTTGGTTACTGCCTCTGACAAAACCACTATAAATCTACATGATGGAAACAATACATAAATATATTAAGTAAAAAAGGAAATACCTCTATGAGTACAGGCTTACCTTATTGGAACAGATGACGTAGGTCCGCTTGTCCTACAGCTGCGTCACTAGAGGTAGCCAGATCTAAACAATAATGCTGTGTGAAAGTATGTCTGTTCTTTCATGTTGAGGCACAGCAGATCTTGTCTAATGGGATACCAGTAAACGGGTAGCAGAAGTGGATACTGCCCTTGTGGAATGCGTTTTAGCTTTGATCGTGAGTGGCTTACCCGCTTTATAATGGCAGTGTTGGGTACCTGATGCAATCCATCGAGCAATAGTTGTCTTTGTGACTGAAGCACCCAGCATTTGAGGCTCATATGAGACCAGCAACTGATCCATCTTCCGGATTTGTCTAGTCCATTGCAAATAAAACTTGAGACATCATTTGATATCTAGAGAATGAAGAGATCTCTCCGCCGGTGAGGATGGATTTGAAACAAATGTGTGGAGAACTACAGGCTCATTAAGGCTCATTATGGTGAAACTAGGATGGAACTTTCTGAATAAATTTAGGATTTTTCCTGAGTAAAACATAGTTGTCCGTGAAGAGTAGGTAGTGTTCTTTTAAAGTGCAGGCTTGAATTTCACTCACCCTTCTCACTGAGGTGAGAGACAAAAGTAATGCAACTTTCCAAGTAAGAAATTTGAGCTCTACTTTGTGAATAGGCTCAAACAGTGGCTTCAGCAGCTGGGACAGGACTATGTTCAGATGCCATTCCTGCCGAGGAGATCGAATGGGAGGAAAAGTCCAGAATAATCCTTTAATGAACTGTTTGATGACACAAGAAGAACAAAGGGACGAACAATTGGAAGAACGCCTACATCGAGGGACGGCAGCGAGGTGAACCTTAACAGATGCATACACCAGTCCTGATCTGGCTAGAGAAAGACAATAAGGCAAGATTTGTCCTAGAGATAAGAGAAGAGGGTGGATTTGTATTGAAGGCACCAAGAACAAAAACGCTTCCATTTCAAATCTATAAATGTTGTTGGTGGAATCAGATCTTGTTCTGGACAAAACATCTCTGCAGTCCTGAAGGATGTTGAAATCCTTGAATTCATTGAATTCAGGAGCAATGCATGCAACCGAAAAGAGATGGGATAATGATGCAGGGTTTGCCCCTAACCATGGTAAATAGGGTTGAGGTCACTGGAAGGTGATAAGGCTTAGACTCGAGAGCGGAAGGCGCTCAGTGAACCAGCGTTGGAGTGGCCAACGTGGAGCAATGAGTGATCAGCCAGCATGGGTATCTCTTCATCTTCATGAGAATCCTGGATATGAGAGGGCATGGGGGAAAAGAGTAAGCAAAGATCCCTGATCATCCAATCAAAAATGAATTCCCCCATGACCCTCTCTGAGGTTCCCAGATGTCAAAGCACCAGCATTTGCGATTCTCCTGAGAGGTGAGGAGGTCTAAGTTGGGTGTGCCCCACCTCTGGAAGATGGAGTTGAGAATCAGTTGATTGAATTCCCAACCGTGACATGTCTGGCTGGATCTGCTCAAGACGTTTGCTAGATTGTTCTTGAGGCCCTGCAGATGTTCCGCCCTGATGGAGATGTGGTGTAGTAAGGCCCATTTCTAGATTTTCTGAGCTTCTTGGGATAAAATATGAGACCTTGTTACCACCTGCTTGTTGAGTTAATGCATGCAGGTGGAATTGTCTGTTCGTATGAGGACGCTTGTATCCTTGGAAGAAATGACTGAAGAGCTAGGAAAATTGCTTTAAATTCTAAGAAATTGATGTGCATCTTTGAGAAAGACACACTCCATTTGCCTCTCACTTAGAGGTCCTGAAGCTGAGCTCCCCAACCTTCCAGTGAGGCTATTCGTGGTGAGAATGAAATCTGTAAGTGGAGAGAGGAATTTTGGACCAGCAGAGAGATTGTTGGCAGACTGCCACCAAAGAAGTGCTTTTTTCATGGCCAGAGTTATCCGAATAAGGTGTTTAATGATTCTCTCTCTTGAATCTATTGTCTGTCCAATTGTTCTTAAAAAGGTCTCATTCTGAGACCTGTGTGGGGCACCAGGAGGTTGGCTGAAGGCATCACGCAGCGAAAGGATTTAAGAAGCCGAACAGAAGCAAACTCTTTTTCAGATAGCTTCTGAGCCAGCGACATCATGCTGTTTTGCCATTCTGCAGAAAAGAATGCCTTGTTTTGAAGGGTGTCCAGAGTTGCCCCAAGAAACATTATCAATTGAGAGGGCGAGAGAACAGATTTCTGGTAATTGACCAGAGAGTGAAGCAGTTGTAGGCAGGTAGAGATTAAATGAAATCCAGTATTTGTAAAGCGCACAATTACCCAATGGTGTCAAGGCGCTGGGGGCCATCAGGAAGATTAAGCGAGCTATTGCCCAGAGTCACATGGTGCTGGACTAACCTGCCGCCAGCACTGGGGATCGAACCGGAAACCTTGTGGTCTGAAGTCAGGCGCCCTGGCCGCTGCGCCACACCTCTTCCCTAGATGGCTTCTGAAGCAATGTGCCTAGCTGTGGATTTTGGACCCTAGTTCAGCAAGCATGTAGGGAAATCTAGTAAACCTGTAAATTTTTTAAAACTAGACAACCAGGGAATTCCAGGATGGGGTAACTTGTGTGGCTCTCACCAGGTTCTGTTACCCATACTAACTTTCAAACCTCAAACTTTGTCATAACTACACATTTTCCTCACAATTCTGTGATGGTGCCACAAAATTCCAACAACCTAGCATTCCGCCAAGTCTTCCGATAAAAATGGTACCTCACTTGTGTATGTAGACCTAGTGCCCGCGATAGGATATGGCCCAAAACGTACTGTGGAGACTTAAAAAATTATCGATTACAAAAAGACACGATTTCGCAATTGAGTCACCTGCGCTTTTGGTCATGGGCTTGGAGGCCATCTAGGGTAACCTACCAAAGCAGACATTTAAAAAAACTAGACACCCGGAGGAGTCCAGGTAGGTGTAGCTTGCGTGGATCCCCCAACGTTTTTTTACCCAAAATCCTTAAATTTCACTAATGAAATGACATTTTCCCCACATTTCTGTGCGGGAAAGTTGTTGGATCACTGGACGACACACATTTACAAACAACCAGCATTCCCCCAGGCCTCCTGATAAAAATGGTACCTTACTTGTATGGGTGGGCAAAGTGCCCGTGACAGGGAGGTGCCCAGCACTTATTGTGGAGAAACCAAAATGATCTATCACAAAACGACCTGGTTTTGAAAGGAGGGTATCTGCGTTTTTGTTCCCGGGCTTGGCGGCCATCCAACGAAACCTACAAAACACCAATATTTCTGAAAAACAGTCACCCGGAGGAGTCCAGGGGGGTGTGGCTTGCATGGATCCCCCAGCGTTTTCTTACCCAGAATCCCCTGCAAACTTCAAATTTTGCTACACCAAATTAAATTTTCCTCACATTTCTGTGTGGGAAAGTTGTGGTATCACTGGGCCAACACAAATTTCCTACCACCAAGCAGTGATGTAGAAGGAGTAGCCACCACTGCAATGGTGTGTGCAAGGGCAAGTGAGGAGGAGTGCAGGTGTCTGGAGGTTTGGTGGAAGTTCAGTTGATGGTGGATGTAGGCAGGTCCTAGGCCATAGAGGGCTTTGTGGGCGTGTGTGAGGGTCTTCAACTGGCATCTCTTCTGGATGGGGAGCCAGTGGAGATATCTCAGGTGTGGTGATGTGGGTTAATTTGAGGAGGTCCAGGATGAGTCTGGCTGCGGCATTCTGTATGGTCTGGAGTCTTCTGAGAAGCTGGGTAGAGATGCCGGCATACCGGGCGTTGCTGTAGTCGAGGTGGCTGGAGACAAGGGCCTGAGTGACGGTCTTTCCAGTATTGGTTGCAATCCATTTGAAGATCCTTAGGATCATGCAAAGTGTGTGAAAGCAGGAGGAGGCGACTGCATTGATCTGTCGTATCATAGTTGTCTGTCGAGGATGATGCAGAGGTTGCACACATGGTCGGTTAGTGTGGGTGTAGGCCCAAGGTCTGCAGGCCACCAGCTGTGGTCCCATCCGAAGGTGTTCTTCTAGAAGATCAGTACTTCAGTTTTGTCAGAGTTAGGTTGGAGACAGTTATCTCTCATCCATGGCATTGCAAAAGTTGCTTTATGTTGAGTCCGTGGGATCGGACGACGTCTGCTAGGGGTGTCATGAAGATGTTTAATAGGGGGGCTGAGGGATGATCCTTATGGTATGCTGCATATGATGTCTTTGGGGGTGGAGGTGAAAGAAGGCAGTCGTGTGCGTCCAGTAAGGAAGGAGGCGATCCACTCCATATACTCCTATCTGCAGCATAGATCTACCAGTATAGCTTTGTTGAAGGAAACGCCATGTCCCATTCAGAACTGGAACAATTATGCAGGAGATGGAGTGGTCAAATATATGGCACTAAATACTCAGCTCACGCGCGCGGAGCCTTAGTGTGGATTAGGGGTGGGGTCCCATATGTGAGGGAGGAAGAAATCACAGACTCAGAGGGCAGGTACGCATTCGTGAAGGGTAGACTGAACAGCTAAACGCTGCTCAAATGCTCAGTTTATGCTCCAAACATGGATCTAACCTCATTCTAGACAACTTATCTATAATTCTGGCCAGATGGAGCGGAATAATGTGGCTCATAGAGGGAGACTTCAATTCAGTGCTAAGTTTAGAACTGGACAAGTCATTTCTGCCACTCTCTAGAACCACAAAAAACACAGTTGATGGACAGAATGTAGAACAATGTCATACATTCACCCCAGTACAAGGATCTGGGCCTAAATCCATCGTTTTTTTGCACTCCACACCACCCTGGGTTAGAAACTGGCTATATGCAAATCAGCTCTGACCCTGTGCCTCATGGGAACAGTCCAGTCCGAACTACCAAGCCATGTCTTTCCCAGACCGGAATCAAGCATCCAACGACCGGTTTCTGGCTATCAGCCTTCATCAGCCTGGATAGCTTGACTCCAGTGGTGTGGAGAGCCTGGGACTCACGTCTGAGCGTACCCAGCCCACTCGGGGTGAAATCGCAAAAACACAGTTGATGGACAGATTGTAGAACAATGTCATACATTCACCCCAGTACAAGGATCTGGGCCTAAATCCATCGTTTATAGCCAGTGTCTAACCCAGGGTGGTGTGGAGTGCAAATAAACGATGGATTTAGGCCCAGATCTTTGTACTGGGGTGAATGTATGACATTGTTCTACATTCTGTCCATCAACTGTGTTTTTTGCAATTTTCACCCTGAGTGTGCTGGGTATGCTCAGACGTGAGTCCCAGGCTCTCCACACCACTGGAGTCAAGCTATCCAGGCTGATGAAGGCTGATAGCCAGAAACCGGTCCTTGGATGCTTGATTCCGGTCTGGGAAAGACATGGCTTGGTAGTTCGGACTGGACTGTTCCCATGAGGCACAGGGTCAGAGCTGATTTGCATATAGCCAGTGTCTAACCCAGGGTGGTGTGGAGTGCAAAAAAACAATGGATTTACGCCCAGATCTTTGTACTGGGGTGAATGTATGACATTGTTCTACATTCTGTCCATCAACTGTGTTTTTTTGCAATTTTCACCCCGCCCGAGTGTGCTGGGTATGCTCAGACGTGAGTCCCAGGCTCTCCACACCACTGGAGTCAAGCTATCCAGTCTGATGAAGGCTGATAGCCAGAAACCGGTCCTTGGATGCTTGATTCCGGTCTGGGAAAGACATGGCTTGGTAGTTCGGACTGGACTGTTCCCATGAGGCACAGGGTCAGAGCTGATTTGCATATAGCCAGTGTCTAACCCAGGGTGGTGTGGAGTGCAAAAAAACGATGGATTTAGGCCCAGATCTTTGTACTGGGGTGAATGTATGATATTGTTCTACATTCTGTCCATCAACTGTGTTTTTGCAATTTTCACCCCGAGTGTGCTGGGTATGCTCAGACGTGAGTCCCAGGCTCTCCACACCACTGGAGTCAAGGTATCCAGGCTGATGAAGGCTGATAGCCAGAAACCGGTCCTTGGATGCTTGATTCCGGTCTGGGAAAGACATGGCTTGGTAGTTCGGACTGGACTGTTCCCATGAGGCACGGGGTCAGAGCTGATTTGCATATAGCCAGTGTCTAACCCCGGGTGGTGTGGAGTGCAAAAAAACGATGGATTTAGGCCCAGATCTTTGTACTGGGGTGAATGTATGACATTGTTCTACATTCTGTCCATCAACTGTGTTTTTTGCCTCTCTCTAGAACCACAGCACTCTCTAATGCACAAACTCTAACGCACTGGCTAGCCCACTGGTCTTTGACGGACATTTGGCGCAACCTCAATCTCAATTTGCACGTATATTTGTTCTACTCTGCAGTACACAGACTTCACGTAACACTAGACCAAATAGTGAGTTTGCAAGCTCTATTACCACTCATCCTGAAGATAGAGTACTTGGGGCGCACACACTTAGACTATAACCCCCAGCTACTATGACTCACCTGCAAAGTAGTCCTCCCCCGATCCCGACATGTCGACTCCAGTCCGCAGCAATGGAAGACCAATTGTTTAGATCATCCCTTAGGGACATCAATCCTACAAAACTTTGAGGACAATGAGGGTACTGTGGGTGACACGCTTCTAGAGTGGGAAGCCTTCAATGTGACCATGAGGGGACATTACCTGGTGGCCACCTGGAGCATAAGAAAACAACTGTCTGACTCACTCCAAAAAATAGAGGGGCAGCAGCTGCAACACGAAACACGTGAGGTGGGAGGCGGAGGAGGCACACAGCGCCTGGAAGTGTTGCAGGCAGAACATGCAGAACAACTAGAGAGTCTCAGGTGTCACAACTACACCTCGCGTACCGCACGCACACATGCATCGGCAGACCGTGCGGGCCGGATGCTGGCATGGCTCTTATGGCTGGAACCCGCTCATTGACCAATAGAAGCACTACGCACTGAAACGGGGCAATTAGTATATACTCAGCATGAGATACATGCCACCATGACGCGCCATTATGCCACACTCCATCAATCCAAGGGGCAGTGTAACAAACAAAAACTGACACATATCCTGAACCATAGAACCGGGGAGGACACGTTGATGCACACAAATTATAGCCATAGGGTATAAGCAGGCACCGGCTTCTGTTGTGTCGTAAAAATTGCTTTGTAAATTGATGCTGTATCAATGTTGTCACACTGATTGTTTCGAATTGGATACCACTGTTTCATGCTATGACATATGTATGGAAACTAATTGATATAAGTTGAAAACTCAATAAAAACATTTTTTTTTAAAATGAAGGAGGAGATCCACTCGACAGTGTTGAATGCCACGTACAGATCGAGGAGGATCAGGGTCACAGTTACTCTGTGGTTGAGGTGCGTTCTGATATCATCTGTGGTGGTAATCAGGACGGTCTCAGTGCTGTGGTTGGCACGGAATCCTGATTGTGAAGCATCCAGTACATGGTTTTGTTCCAGGAATTCGGCGAGCTGCTGGTTGATGGCTTTCTCAAATACTTTTGCCGGGTAGGGGAGCAGGGAGATCAGACGATAAGTTTTGGAATCGCAGAGGGTGGCAGAGGCTTTCTTTAGGAGGGGTATGACATCTGCTTGTTTCCACATGTACAAACAAGCAGATGTCATACCCCTCCTAAAGAAAGCCTCTGCCACCCTCTGCGATTGCTGTGGAGATGGAGGTGTTGATGCTGGTGAGTTGCATGCTGATTAGGTTCGTTGTGAGGTTGTAGATGTGGTGGGGCAGGGGTTGGTGGGCATCCAGGAGTAGATAGAATGGCTGAGTTGGTCAGGGCGGTGAGTTGAGATCAGGTTTGGCTGTTTGCTGGTTGGTTGAGGTTGTTGGGGTTGAGGGTGGCAGGTTGGAGGGTGGCATTGTTGTAGAAGTTGGAGATCTTGCTGTGGAAATAGTCAGAGATTGTTTCACAGAGTTCTTGGGAGGGGGTGTATGTGGCTCTCTATGGCTATTGGGTTAGAGAAGTCTATGACTATTTTGAAGAGTATATTTGTATAGTTATCCGCAGAGTTGATTCCAGTGGTGATGGCTGCTTTCTTTGCTTCCTTGAGGTGTCAGTGAGATCTACTGAGGGGTGTTTTGTGGGCTGCTCTGTCGCTTGGGTTCTTAGTGGCACACCATCATTTCTCCAGTTGGTGGCAGTTGCGCTTGGTGGTCCTGAGTTCTGGGGTGTACCAACTGCCGTGTTTGGAGGTCTTGTAGAATTTTGTAGGTTTCAGTGGGACAACCCTGTCAGTGATCCAGGTGGAGAAGTTCTGGACGGCCTGGTCTAGGTCTTTTGAGGTCTCAGGTTGGGAGGTGGTGAGGGCCTGTAACCACAGGGTTTTGATGACTTTGCTCCAGCTGAGGTGGAAGGGGATCTGAAGCCTGGTGGTGGTGTGCTGGGCGTCGGTGATGGTGAAGTGTACGATGGTGTGGTCAGTCTAGGTGAGTTATGTGATGTAGTTGAATTTGATCCTGTTGCAGTAGGTCAAAATGGGGTCGAGAGTGCGTCCAGCTTTGTGCTTCGGTTCGGTGACCAGTTGGGTGAGGCCTATGTTGTTCAGGTTCTCCAGGAGGGCGATGGAGTTGGCATCGTTGGGTTCATCGATGTGGGCTTTGCATTCCCATATGGCTTTTGGATTCATCTGGGCTCAGTCGCTGCAGGCCTTAGAGTCGTGGTCTGACCCTTGGGCATCTCAAACAGACATCACAGAGGTGCTGAAAAGCAAACGTTGGAGAGAAAATACATTTACCATCCACGACCTTTCAAAATCAGCATGGTGTTGACCGAGCATATGGACCCACTTACCAGAACTTTAGCCTTTAACATAACCATACTTTCTTGTGCTCATCTAGAACTATGGTGTGTGATACTCTAGACAGTGGACTAGTTCTATTATAGTGCAGTGTATGGGTGGGAAATAAGAACTTTGTATTTAGAAGTGACATTGATTCCTTAGCTGTCTGTGTATGGGTGGGTTCATTCTATGGAGCTGTCACAGAAATGTTTGCACCAGGACACTTTTAGCATATACCTTGTCTGCTGATCCATTTGCTCTTCGCACATTATCCAGTCATATTGTCTTCCTGTTTCCGCATGAGTGGATAAGGTCTGACCACACTATTTATAGAAAACAGCATCTTTTTCTGAAGATGTACTTTTCTGACCGTTAAATTCCGCCACTGGAGCTAAAAGCAGAAAGCATCTGTCTGAACATACTTTCGATTTGCCAGAGCAGAAGCAGGAAGTGAATGTTTGCTTCCTTCCTTCAGTGAGCGCGCATTTGACAATATTTAGTTATAAATTGCATATCTGAAATGTCATTCTGGCTTACCAGTATGATTATTCCTCGTATCAGTGGTGAAACAAACCTTGAGGGTAACAAGTAGGGCAAAGTAGATTCTGGGGGTCCCCAATACTCCGGGCCCCCCACGCTCTGGACCCAGGCCGGAGCTCTCAGGCCAAGGACCTGTCAGGGCTGGAAGGGGGCCCCCTCGCACCACAGGGGCTGCGGGAGCTTTTGTTACGTTTGCAACAAGTTTGTTTTTGCATCACAGGTTCGATTCGCAGGCTGTTATTCACTTTGATGACAACAAACACATTGTTTCCTTTATAAACCGCCAGCAAAAAGCAGGCGCTTTATGGACGCTGTCTCTGCCCTACACAGCAGACATTTCCGCTTCATTAAATAGACAGGAAGGTAAAAAGGTGACGAGAAATAGCAGTGTGAATAACTGCACTTTCTTCTCACAATTTCCTCACAATCTTGCAATGTTAAGCCCTCATTTCACCGCCCTTCCATCGCCACTGCAAACATGAGGGAAAAGAGAGGAAGGCTACATGCATCTTTTCCACATATTTTCCCCACATATACTGCAATTTCTGTCAGTACAAATGAGATCGCAAATGTGGGTAGCAGCGTGCTTTATAACCAGAGTTATCGTCTACCTCTGAAGATGTACCTCTAGTGTGTAGAAGATACAAACATTGGGCCATTATTTACTGAAAGGTTGGCATGGGTCACTTCAAGTGTGGCATACTGCCAACAGGGGTTAATAGGGGTGGTCAGATTTTTTGATTCAGAGTACCCTGCACCACAAGCTGTCATAGCCTAGAAAGACTTCACTGTGGTCTGCACTGGCACACAGTCTATGTCTCAGGAGTGTGGGCTTGATAGATGGCAGTGGGACAGCGGTGAGGGGGCTTGGAAGCTGCTTTGAGGGGCTCTGGTGAGGGTCCTGCGGGTTCATGGCTCGCAGCAGCCAGGTGGGGACATCGCGCTTCTGAGCACCGGAAGGCTCCGGGACCCCGGCATGAAGGCTCCGTGACCCCGGCATCCCCTCCTCCGGCTTGACGCAGTAGCAGTGGTGACTCCTCTCCCTGTCGTTGCCTCTGGGTTGCCTGCCCCAGCCAGCAGAGTCTCTATCCCGGCATATCGGCTATCCTGGCTGCAAGCTAAGGTGAAGAGGCTCTTCCAAGAGCTGGGCGGGACCAGCTGGGAGAAGATCCAGGCGGCCAAGTACGGGCTGATGGTGCTAGATGAGAAGCAGCAGCTCAAGCAGCAGTATGATGAGCTGGAATACAAGACCATCTAGCAGGGGATAGAACAGCTCAAGTAGGTGAATGTAGCCCAGCACAAGCCTGCATGTTGTTACTGCATGCACTGCAGCGTGCGGGGATCTGGTTTTGCAGTCCAGATCTGTCTCTGCGGCCTGCAGAAGTCTGTCACTGCAGTCCGGAGGGATCAGGCTATATGGTGCCGGGAGATCTGCCAAAGCAGCCAGGGGAGATCTTCCACTGTAGCCCTGTCTAATTATCCTGGGGAGATCTACCACTGTAGCCCAGGGACATCGAAGCCTGGGAAGATCTGATACTGTAGCCCGAGGAGATCTGACACTGTAGCCTGAAAGCACCTGACACAGTAGCCTAAGGCCACCTGCAATCCCCTAGTACTGACGGTTAGAGAGATCTGTTGGTGCATGCATTGACATACAGGGACTTTCTCACTCCCACTGTGCACTGAAGTGGATAGGATACCCCTTGGTGCCCTTACATACATACTTATGAAAGGGCACCGAAGGGGAATGCACTGCACATTGCGATGCCCACTCTACCCCTGTTGAAAATTAGTACGTTCTGGTGAACATTATCTGCGCCATCTTGCCTCTTCCCCTGATGCCACACTTTTGTCGTGTGCGCCCGCCATTTTTTTAAGATGCCCCGATCAGAACGAACCCTTTTGCATGCCGCTGGCCCCTGACATAGCCCTTCGCCTTCACTAAGCCTGCACGCTGACCACCCCCCTGCTTGCACCTGCCTTGAGTCATAAACCCCTCTTCGGCGCTGCTCTGCCCCAGGCCCCCATCCTGTTCCCAGCGCGACACCTCCCTGCTTCCCTTTCATGATCTCCGGCCCTTAGATGCAAACCCCCTTTTCCCCGTGTGCCCGTTTTGTCTTCCCCGTTCCCAGGCCGACACCCCGCTCTGCCGATACCATTCCTTGCCCCTCCCCGTACAATAGAAAGCGTCCCCCATCAAAGGATCCCCGGGTTGATCAAAGCCCCCACTCCATGAGACCCGATCAAACCCCCCACATTCCGTGAATCAGCGGAATATCCAGCTGCGTGATACTCATCACCTGTTATGACTAGGGTGGGGATTTCAACTGTAAATGTGTGTGGGAACGGGCCCCAAAGGGGGATTCCGGGAATGTCTTTCCGTATATCAAAGCTTTGTCACATGTATGTAAACTATAATAAAAACCACAAACA